>NC_083720.1:98194117-98794117 GCF_028564815.1 Eubalaena glacialis | reverse complement strand
AAAGAGCAATGGTTCATTGTTTTCCATGGCTAATATTCCATTGTGTACATGGACCACTTCTTCTTTATCCATTCACCTGTTGATGGACATTTTGGTTGCTTCACTGTCTTGGCTATTGTGAATAAGGCTGCTCTGCAGCTTTTGCAGCCGGTGTCTTCTCGATTCTTGTCTTCTCAGGTGAGAGGTCCAGTGGTGCGCCTGCTGGATTGAATGGTACCTCCATTTTTACTTTTCAACACAGCTCCTTTCTGTTCTCATTATTGGCTCTTACCACTTTACGTCTCACCAGCAGGTAGAGGGTACACAGTTCTCTAAAACCCCTTCAGCATTTACTGTTTGTAGACTTTTTGCTGATGGTCAGTCGACTGGTGTGAGTTGAAACTTTTTGTAGATTAGATTGCATGGGTCTAACACTTCCTGAGGTTGAGCTTTTATCCATTATCCTTTTTTTTGTAAAAGAGAGTGAGTAAAACTTACCTCTTCATACTCTCTTCTTGAAACATTGGCCTGTTTTGAATTTTTCTGTCCATTCCCTACTTCAGCACCATTTTTTAGGGCAGGTGTCCTTTACAGCCCTGAGTCCTTGTGAATGTTAAGTGACCATTAGCTGTGAGTTTAAAGCTGCTCTTGCAGGAAACGGCCACAAGGTGGCAGCAGTTCTCCTTTAGTAAATTTGGTTACTAGGGAAACAGAGCCTTAATGGAAGTGGTGTTCTAGGTTGTAAATTAGAATGGAATGTGCCAGGAAAAAGCCCTTTAAGTTTATGTCTCGTTACTTCTTGTTCATATTTGTAATTTACTTTTTATTTTTTATCACAGCAAATTTGATTACAATGGTTTGTTTGTTCTAGGTGTGCAAGATGTGGTTCTTTCACACATATACATGTATCTATTCTTCCTCGCATCCTTTTCCCATGTAGGTTGTGACACAATGTTGAGTAGTCTTCTCCTGGTCTTCCGTAGGTCTTTGGTGATTATATATTTCACATGGTCTGTATATCTCAGTTAACCCCAACATGGTAATGTATCCAATCCTCATACCTTTCTATTTGGTGAACCATAAGTTTTTTTTAATGAATCTGTGATTGCCTTTCTCTGTGGAAATATCTTCATTCGTATCAATTTTTAGATAACTCCGGAAAGTGATAAGATAGGATATGTGTCTTTCGCTTTCTCACTTACTACAAGTGGCGTGATTACGTCTAGACTCATCTATGGTGCTGCAAATGGCATTGTTTCATTTTTTCGCTAGCTAATATTCCCTCTCGACATGTAGCAGTTCTTCTTTGTCCACCCATCTGTTGGTGGACTTTTTGGTTACTTCCATATCTTGGCTATTGTAATACTGTGCACTGCAGATTTGCCTGCCTGTGTCTTTCCAATTCTGTCTTCTTAGATTATAGGTCCAGGAGTGGGCCTGCTGGATCATATGGGAGCTCAATGTTTACCTTTTTAAGGCACCTCCATTCTGTTCTCATTAGTGGCTCTTTCCAAGTTACGTGCCACTTAAAGTTGAGGGTATGCATTTCTCCACAACACCTTCAGCGTTTATTGTTTGTAGTCTTCTTGCTGATGGTTATTCTGACAAGTGTGAGCTGATACCTCTTTGTGGTTGAATTCGCATGTGCCTCATAATCCGTTGAAATTGCGCTTTAAGGCATGTCCTTTTTATTTTTCAAGCTGTGATTACCCCCCTTAGATCTTCAAAGTGTTTTCTTAAAGTATGTGTCACATTTTGAAATTTTTTGGCCATTACCTCCCTCAAGACATTTTGAGGGCAGGTTTCATTTACAGTCCTGCAGTACTTGTTCATATGAAATGACCATTAGCACAGGCTTTAAAGCTGCTTTTGCAGGTAACTGCCAGAGGGCGGCAGCCTTTCTATGTTCCCCACCCTGGTAACTAGGGAAAAGCCCTTGCGGCCTGTGGTGTTTCTCGGTTATAAATTAGAGTGGAGTGTGCCTGGACAAACCCACAAAAGCTGATGTCTCCTTACTTTTGTTGGATTTTTAAAATTAATTTTTATTTTTTATTGGAGTAATATTCCATTGTGTACATGGACCACGTCTACTTTGTGCATTCCTCGGTTGATGGACATTTTCATTGCTCCCAAGTGTTGGCTATGGTAAATATTGTTGGAGTGAAGGATTGCCAGCCTGTGACTTTTTGATTCTCATTTTCTCAGGGGATAGGCCCAGCAGTGGGTGTGACTGATTGACTGGTAGCACAGTGTTTCCCTTTTCAAAGCACCTTCTTTGTGTTTTCATTAGTGGCTCTTACCACGTCCCCCTTAGAATAGAGGGTACGCGTTTCTCCACAGTCGCTTCAGCATTTATTGTTTGCAGCATTTATGCTAATGGACCTTCTGGCTGCTGTGAGCTGATAGGTTTTTGTAATTTGGGTTTGCATGTCTTTGAAAATTCGTACAACTCATCATTTTTCTACGCCGTTTTCCTTTCTGTTAAAAAAAAGGAAACAATTGTGAGTACAGTATAACTCTTGAAATTGTCTTCTTGGAAGGTTGCCCTCTTTTGAAATTTTTGGTCGATTTTCCACCCCAGAATTTTTTTAGAGGGCAGGTGTCATTTACCGAACTGCAAGTTTGGTGAATATTTAGTGACCTTTAGCAATGGGTTTAAAGCTGCTGTTGTGGGAAGTGGCCTCAAGGAGGCAGCATTTCTCCATTCCCAAATCTGGGTACTAGGGCAGCAGAGCCTTTCTGAAAGTCGTGTTCCTAGCTTGTAAATTACAATGGAATGTGCATGGAGAAACCCCCAGAAGTTTATGGCTCATTATTTCTTCTTGGTTTTTAAATTTTTTTTTAATCGGGGTAAAGCTTAGAATATTGTTTGTCCTAGGTGTACACAATCTGGTTCATTTGTACATTATATATGTCTATTCACGTACAGATCCTCTTCCCATGTTAAATGTTACAGAGGGTTCCGCAGACCTCCCTTGCTGTATGGTCGGTGTTTTTGAGATGTGTATATAATATGTATTTGTATCCATATAGTAACACTAATCTTAATTTGTCCATTTCCCCCACCTCTCCTTTTAGATGAGCATAGTTTGTTTTCTAAGTCTGTGAGTATCTTTCTCTGTGGAAATATGTTCCTTTGCGTCAGGTATCAGATAACGCCTATAAGTGATATCATAGAATATAGGTCTTTTGCTTTCCGACTTACCTCATGTTTTGTGATTATCTCCAGACTCATTTGTGGTGCCTCAAAGAGCAATGGTTCATTGTTTTCCATGGCTAATATTCCATTGTGTACATGGACCACTTCTTCTTTATCCATTCACCTGTTGATGGACATTTTGGTTGCTTCACTGTCTTGGCTATTGTGAATAAGGCTGCTCTGCAGCTTTTGCAGCCGGTGTCTTCTCGATTCTTGTCTTCTCAGGTGAGAGGTCCAGTGGTGCGCCTGCTGGATTGAATGGTACCTCCATTTTTACTTTTCAACACAGCTCCTTTCTGTTCTCATTATTGGCTGTTACCACTTTACGTCTCACCAGCAGGTAGAGGGTACACAGTTCTCTAAAACCCCTTCAGCATTTACTGTTTGTAGACTTTTTGCTGATGGTCAGTCGACTGGTGTGAGTTGAAACTTTTTGTAGATTAGATTGCATGGGTCTAACACTTCCTGAGGTTGAGCTTTTATCCATTATCCTTTTTTTTTGTAAAAGAGAGTGAGTAAAACTTACCTCCTCATACTCTCTTCTTGAAACATTGGCCTGTTTTGAATTTTTCTGTCCATTCCCTACTTCAGCACCATTTTTTAGGGCAGGTGTCCTTTACAGCCCTGAGTCCTGGTGAATGTTAAGTGACCATTAGCTGTGAGTTTAAAGCTGCTCTTGCAGGAAACGGCCACAAGGTGGCAGCAGTTCTCCTTTAGTAAATTTGGTTACTAGGGAAACAGAGCCTTAATGGAAGTGGTGTTCTAGGTTGTAAATTAGAATGGAATGTGCCAGGAAAAAGCCCTTTAAGTTTATGTCTCGTTACTTCTTGTTCATATTTGTAATTTACTTTTTATTTTTTATCACAGCAAATTTGATTACAATGGTTTGTTTGTTCTAGGTGTGCAAGATGTGGTTCTTTCACACATATACATGTATCTATTCTTCCTCGCATCCTTTTCCCATGTAGGTTGTGACACAATGTTGAGTAGTCTTCTCCTGGTCTTCCGTAGGTCTTTGGTGATTATATATTTCACATGGTCTGTATATCTCAGTTAACCCCAACATGGTAATGTATCCAATCCTCATACCTTTCTATTTGGTGAACCATAAGTTTTTTTTAATGAATCTGTGATTGCCTTTCTCTGTGGAAATATCTTCATTCGTATCAATTTTTAGATAACTCCGGAAAGTGATAAGATAGGATATGTGTCTTTCGCTTTCTCACTTACTACAAGTGGCGTGATTACGTCTAGACTCATCTATGGTGCTGCAAATGGCATTGTTTCATTTTTTCGCTAGCTAATATTCCCTCTCGACATGCAGCAGTTCTTCTTTGTCCACCCATCTGTTGGTGGACTTTTTGGTTACTTCCATATCTTGGCTATTGTAATACTGTGCACTGCAGATTTGCCTGCCTGTGTCTTTCCAATTCTGTCTTCTTAGATTATAGGTCCAGGAGTGGGCCTGCTGGATCATATGGGAGCTCAATGTTTACCTTTTTAAGGCACCTCCATTCTGTTCTCATTAGTGGCTCTTTCCAAGTTACGTGCCACTTAAAGTTGAGGGTATGCATTTCTCCACAACACCTTCAGCGTTTATTGTTTGTAGTCTTCTTGCTGATGGTTATTCTGACAAGTGTGAGCTGATACCTCTTTGTGGTTGAATTCGCATGTGCCTCATAATCCGTTGAAATTGCGCTTTAAGGCATGTCCTTTTTATTTTTCAAGCTGTGATTACCCCCCTTAGATCTTCAAAGTGTTTTCTTAAAGTATGTGTCACATTTTGAAATTTTTTGGCCATTACCTCCCTCAAGACATTTTGAGGGCAGGTTTCATTTACAGTCCTGCAGTACTTGTTCATATGAAATGACCATTAGCACAGGCTTTAAAGCTGCTTTTGCAGGTAACTGCCAGAGGGCGGCAGCCTTTCTATGTTCCCCACCCTGGTAACTAGGGAAAAGCCCTTGCGGCCTGTGGTGTTTCTCGGTTATAAATTAGAGTGGAGTGTGCCTGGACAAACCCACAAAAGCTGATGTCTCCTTACTTTTGTTGGATTTTTAAAATTAATTTTTACCTTTTATTGGAGTAATATTCCATTGTGTACATGGACCACGTCTACTTTGTGCATTCCTCGGTTGATGGACATTTTCATTGCTCCCAAGTGTTGGCTATGGTAAATATTTTTGGAGTGCAGGATTGCCAGCCTGTGACTTTTTGATTCTCATTTTCTCAGGGGATAGGCCCAGCAGTGGGTGTGACTGATTGACTGGTTGCACAGTGTTTCCCTTTTCAAAGCACCTTCTTTGTGTTTTCATTAGTGGCTCTTACCACGTCCCCCTTAGAATAGAGGGTACGCATTTCTCCACAGTCGCTTCAGCATTTATTGTTTGCAGCATTTATGCTAATGGACCTCCTGGCTCCTGTGAGCTGATAGGTTTTTGTAATTTGGGTTTGCATGTCTTTGAAAATTCGTACAACTCATCATTTTTCTACGCCGTTTTCCTTTCTGTTAAAAAAAAGGAAACAATTGTGAGTACAGTATAACTCTTGAAATTGTCTTCTTGGAAGGTTGCCCTCTTTTGAAATTTTTGGTCGATTTTCCACCCCAGAATTTTTTTAGAGGGCAGGTGTCATTTACCGAACTGCAAGTTTGGTGAATATTTAGTGACCTTTAGCAATGGGTTTAAAGCTGCTGTTGTGGGAAGTGGCCTCCAGGAGGCAGCATTTCTCCATTCCCAAATCTGGGTACTAGGGCAGCAGAGCCTTTCTGAAAGTCGTGTTCCTAGCTTGTAAATTACAATGGAATGTGCATGGAGAAACCCCCAGAAGTTTATGGCTCATTATTTCTTCTTGGTTTTTAAATTTTTTTTTAATCGGGGTAAAGCTTAGAATATTGTTTGTCCTAGGTGTACACAATCTGGTTCATTTGTACATTATATATGTCTATTCACGTACAGATCCTCTTCCCATGGAAAATGTTACAGAGGGTTCCGCAGACCTCCCTTGCTGTATGGTCGGTGTTTTTGAGATGTGTATATAATATGTATTTGTATCCATATAGTAACACTAATCTTAATTTGTCCATTTCCCCCACCTCTCCTTTTAGATGAGCATAGTTTGTTTTCTAAGTCTGTGAGTATCTTTCTCTGTGGAAATATGTTCCTTTGCGTCAGTTATCAGATAACGCCTATAAGTGATATCATAGAATATAGGTCTTTTGCTTTCCGACTTACCTCATGTTTTGTGATTATCTCCAGACTCATTTGTGGTGCCTCAAAGAGCAATGGTTCATTGTTTTCCATGGCTAATATTCCATTGTGTACATGGACCACTTCTTCTTTATCCATTCACCTGTTGATGGACATTTTGGTTGCTTCACTGTCTTGGCTATTGTGAATAAGGCTGCTCTGCAGCTTTTGCAGCCGGTGTCTTCTCGATTCTTGTCTTCTCAGGTGAGAGGTCCAGTGGTGCGCCTGCTGGATTGAATGGTACCTCCATTTTTACTTTTCAACACAGCTCCTTTCTGTTCTCATTATTGGCTGTTACCACTTTACGTCTCACCAGCAGGTAGAGGGTACACAGTTCTCTAAAACCCCTTCAGCATTTACTGTTTGTAGACTTTTTGCTGATGGTCACTCGACTGGTGTGAGTTGAAACTTTTTGTAGATTAGATTGCATGGGTCTAACACTTCCTGAGGTTGAGCTTTTATCCATTATCCTTTTTTTTTGTAAAAGAGAGTGAGTAAAACTTACCTCCTCATACTCTCTTCTTGAAACATTGGCCTGTTTTGAATTTTTCTGTCCATTCCCTACTTCAGCACCATTTTTTAGGGCAGGTGTCCTTTACAGCCCTGAGTCCTGGTGAATGTTAAGTGACCATTAGCTGTGAGTTTAAAGCTGCTCTTGCAGGAAACGGCCACAAGGTGGCAGCAGTTCTCCTTTAGTAAATTTGGTTACTAGGGAAACAGAGCCTTAATGAAAGTGGTGTTCTAGGTTGTAAATTAGAATGGAATGTGCCAGGAAAAAGCCCTTTAAGTTTATGTCTCGTTACTTCTTGTTCATATTTGTAATTTACTTTTTATTTTTTATCACAGCAAATTTGATTACAATGGTTTGTTTGTTCTAGGTGTGCAAGATGTGGTTCTTTCACACATATACATGTATCTATTCTTCCTCGCATCCTTTTCCCATGTAGGTTGTGACACAATGTTGAGTAGTCTTCTCCTGGTCTTCCGTAGGTCTTTGGTGATTATATATTTCACATGGTCTGTATATCTCAGTTAACCCCAACATGGTAATGTATCCAATCCTCATACCTTTCTATTTGGTGAACCATAAGTTTTTTTTAATGAATCTGTGATTGCCTTTCTCTGTGGAAATATCTTCATTCGTATCAATTTTTAGATAACTCCGGAAAGTGATAAGATAGGATATGTGTCTTTCGCTTTCTCACTTACTACAAGTGGCGTGATTACGTCTAGACTCATCTATGGTGCTGCAAATGGCATTGTTTCATTTTTTCGCTAGCTAATATTCCCTCTCGACATGCAGCAGTTCTTCTTTGTCCACCCATCTGTTGGTGGACTTTTTGGTTACTTCCATATCTTGGCTATTGTAATACTGTGCACTGCAGATTTGCCTGCCTGTGTCTTTCCAATTCTGTCTTCTTAGATTATAGGTCCAGGAGTGGGCCTGCTGGATCATATGGGAGCTCAATGTTTACCTTTTTAAGGCACCTCCATTCTGTTCTCATTAGTGGCTCTTTCCAAGTTACGTGCCACTTAAAGTTGAGGGTATGCATTTCTCCACAACACCTTCAGCGTTTATTGTTTGTAGTCTTCTTGCTGATGGTTATTCTGACAAGTGTGAGCTGATACCTCTTTGTGGTTGAATTCGCATGTGCCTCATAATCCGTTGAAATTGCACTTTAAGGCATGTCCTTTTTATTTTTCAAGCTGTGATTACCCCCCTTAGATCTTCAAAGTGTTTTCTTAAAGTATGTGTCACATTTTGAAATTTTTTGGCCATTACCTCCCTCAAGACATTTTGAGGGCAGGTTTCATTTACAGTCCTGCAGTACTTGTTCATATGAAATGACCATTAGCACAGGCTTTAAAGCTGCTTTTGCAGGTAACTGCCAGAGGGCGGCAGCCTTTCTATGTTCCCCACCCTGGTAACTAGGGAAAAGCCCTTGCGGCCTGTGGTGTTTCTCGGTTATAAATTAGAGTGGAGTGTGCCTGGACAAACCCACAAAAGCTGATGTCTCCTTACTTTTGTTGGATTTTTAAAATTAATTTTTACCTTTTATTGGAGTAATATTCCATTGTGTACATGGACCACGTCTACTTTGTGCATTCCTCGGTTGATGGACATTTTCATTGCTCCCAAGTGTTGGCTATGGTAAATATTGTTGGAGTGCAGGATTGCCAGCCTGTGACTTTTTGATTCTCATTTTCTCAGGGGATAGGCCCAGCAGTGGGTGTGACTGATTGACTGGTTGCACAGTGTTTCCCTTTTCAAAGCACCTTCTTTGTGTTTTCATTAGTGGCTCTTACCACGTCCCCCTTAGAATAGAGGGTACGCATTTCTCCACAGTCGCTTCAGCATTTATTGTTTGCAGCATTTATGCTAATGGACCTCCTGGCTCCTGTGAGCTGATAGGTTTTTGTAATTTGGGTTTGCATGTCTTTGAAAATTCGTACAACTCATCATTTTTCTACGCCGTTTTCCTTTCTGTTAAAAAAAAAGGAAACAATTGTGAGTACAGTATAACTCTTGAAATTGTCTTCTTGGAAGGTTGCCCTCTTTTGAAATTTTTGGTCGATTTTCCACCCCAGAATTTTTTTAGAGGGCAGGTGTCATTTACCGAACTGCAAGTTTGGTGAATATTTAGTGACCTTTAGCAATGGGTTTAAAGCTGCTGTTGTGGGAAGTGGCCTCCAGGAGGCAGCATTTCTCCATTCCCAAATCTGGGTACTAGGGCAGCAGAGCCTTTCTGAAAGTCGTGTTCCTAGCTTGTAAATTACAATGGAATGTGCATGGAGAAACCCCCAGAAGTTTATGGCTCATTATTTCTTCTTGGTTTTTAAATTTTTTTTTAATCGGGGTAAAGCTTAGAATATTGTTTGTCCTAGGTGTACACAATCTGGTTCATTTGTACATTATATATGTCTATTCACGTACAGATCCTCTTCCCATGGAAAATGTTACAGAGGGTTCCGCAGACCTCCCTTGCTGTATGGTCGGTGTTTTTGAGATGTGTATATAATATGTATTTGTATCCATATAGTAACACTAATCTTAATTTGTCCATTTCCCCCACCTCTCCTTTTAGATGAGCATAGTTTGTTTTCTAAGTCTGTGAGTATCTTTCTCTGTGGAAATATGTTCCTTTGCGTCAGTTATCAGATAACGCCTATAAGTGATATCATAGAATATAGGTCTTTTGCTTTCCGACTTACCTCATGTTTTGTGATTATCTCCAGACTCATTTGTGGTGCCTCAAAGAGCAATGGTTCATTGTTTTCCATGGCTAATATTCCATTGTGTACATGGACCACTTCTTCTTTATCCATTCACCTGTTGATGGACATTTTGGTTGCTTCACTGTCTTGGCTATTGTGAATAAGGCTGCTCTGCAGCTTTTGCAGCCGGTGTCTTCTCGATTCTTGTCTTCTCAGGTGAGAGGTCCAGTGGTGCGCCTGCTGGATTGAATGGTACCTCCATTTTTACTTTTCAACACAGCTCCTTTCTGTTCTCATTATTGGCTGTTACCACTTTACGTCTCACCAGCAGGTAGAGGGTACACAGTTCTCTAAAACCCCTTCAGCATTTACTGTTTGTAGACTTTTTGCTGATGGTCAGTCGACTGGTGTGAGTTGAAACTTTTTGTAGATTAGATTGCATGGGTCTAACACTTCCTGAGGTTGAGCTTTTATCCATTATCCTTTTTTTTTGTAAAAGAGAGTGAGTAAAACTTACCTCCTCATACTCTCTTCTTGAAACATTGGCCTGTTTTGAATTTTTCTGTCCATTCCCTACTTCAGCACCATTTTTTAGGGCAGGTGTCCTTTACAGCCCTGAGTCCTGGTGAATGTTAAGTGACCATTAGCTGTGAGTTTAAAGCTGCTCTTGCAGGAAACGGCCACAAGGTGGCAGCAGTTCTCCTTTAGTAAATTTGGTTACTAGGGAAACAGAGCCTTAATGGAAGTGGTGTTCTAGGTTGTAAATTAGAATGGAATGTGCCAGGAAAAAGCCCTTTAAGTTTATGTCTCGTTACTTCTTGTTCATATTTGTAATTTACTTTTTATTTTTTATCACAGCAAATTTGATTACAATGGTTTGTTTGTTCTAGGTGTGCAAGATGTGGTTCTTTCACACATATACATGTATCTATTCTTCCTCGCATCCTTTTCCCATGTAGGTTGTGACACAATGTTGAGTAGTCTTCTCCTGGTCTTCCGTAGGTCTTTGGTGATTATATATTTCACATGGTCTGTATATCTCAGTTAACCCCAACATGGTAATGTATCCAATCCTCATACCTTTCTATTTGGTGAACCATAAGTTTTTTTTAATGAATCTGTGATTGCCTTTCTCTGTGGAAATATCTTCATTCGTATCAATTTTTAGATAACTCCGGAAAGTGATAAGATAGGATATGTGTCTTTCGCTTTCTCACTTACTACAAGTGGCGTGATTACGTCTAGACTCATCTATGGTGCTGCAAATGGCATTGTTTCATTTTTTCGCTAGCTAATATTCCCTCTCGACATGCAGCAGTTCTTCTTTGTCCACCCATCTGTTGGTGGACTTTTTGGTAACTTCCATATCTTGGCTATTGTAATACTGTGCACTGCAGATTTGCCTGCCTGTGTCTTTCCAATTCTGTCTTCTTAGATTATAGGTCCAGGAGTGGGCCTGCTGGATCATATGGGAGCTCAATGTTTACCTTTTTAAGGCACCTCCATTCTGTTCTCATTAGTGGCTCTTTCCAAGTTACGTGCCACTTAAAGTTGAGGGTATGCATTTCTCCACAACACCTTCAGCGTTTATTGTTTGTAGTCTTCTTGCTGATGGTTATTCTGACAAGTGTGAGCTGATACCTCTTTGTGGTTGAATTCGCATGTGCCTCATAATCCGTTGAAATTGCGCTTTAAGGCATGTCCTTTTTATTTTTCAAGCTGTGATTACCCCCCTTAGATCTTCAAAGTGTTTTCTTAAAGTATGTGTCACATTTTGAAATTTTTTGGCCATTACCTCCCTCAAGACATTTTGAGGGCAGGTTTCATTTACAGTCCTGCAGTACTTGTTCATATGAAATGACCATTAGCACAGGCTTTAAAGCTGCTTTTGCAGGTAACTGCCAGAGGGCGGCAGCCTTTCTATGTTCCCCACCCTGGTAACTAGGGAAAAGCCCTTGCGGCCTGTGGTGTTTCTCGGTTATAAATTAGAGTGGAGTGTGCCTGGACAAACCCACAAAAGCTGATGTCTCCTTACTTTTGTTGGATTTTTAAAATTAATTTTTACCTTTTATTGGAGTAATATTCCATTGTGTACATGGACCACGTCTACTTTGTGCATTCCTCGGTTGATGGACATTTTCATTGCTCCCAAGTGTTGGCTATGGTAAATATTGTTGGAGTGCAGGATTGCCAGCCTGTGACTTTTTGATTCTCATTTTCTCAGGGGATAGGCCCAGCAGTGGGTGTGACTGATTGACTGGTTGCACAGTGTTTCCCTTTTCAAAGCACCTTCTTTGTGTTTTCATTAGTGGCTCTTACCACGTCCCCCTTAGAATAGAGGGTACGCATTTCTCCACAGTCGCTTCAGCATTTATTGTTTGCAGCATTTATGCTAATGGACCTCCTGGCTCCTGTGAGCTGATAGGTTTTTGTAATTTGGGTTTGCATGTCTTTGAAAATTCGTACAACTCATCATTTTTCTACGCCGTTTTCCTTTCTGTTAAAAAAAAGGAAACAATTGTGAGTACAGTATAACTCTTGAAATTGTCTTCTTGGAAGGTTGCCCTCTTTTGAAATTTTTGGTCGATTTTCCACCCCAGAATTTTTTTAGAGGGCAGGTGTCATTTACCGAACTGCAAGTTTGGTGAATATTTAGTGACCTTTAGCAATGGGTTTAAAGCTGCTGTTGTGGGAAGTGGCCTCCAGGAGGCAGCATTTCTCCATTCCCAAATCTGGGTACTAGGGCAGCAGAGCCTTTCTGAAAGTCGTGTTCCTAGCTTGTAAATTACAATGGAATGTGCATGGAGAAACCCCCAGAAGTTTATGGCTCATTATTTCTTCTTGGTTTTTAAATTTTGTTTTAATCGGGGTAAAGCTTAGAATATTGTTTGTCCTAGGTGTACACAATCTGGTTCATTTGTACATTATATATGTCTATTCACGTACAGATCCTCTTCCCATGTAAAATGTTACAGAGGGTTCCGCAGACCTCCCTTGCTGTATGGTCGGTGTTTTTGAGATGTGTATATAATATGTATTTGTATCCATATAGTAACACTAATCTTAATTTGTCCATTTCCCCCACCTCTCCTTTTAGATGAGCATAGTTTGTTTTCTAAGTCTGTGAGTATCTTTCTCTGTGGAAATATGTTCCTTTGCGTCAGTTATCAGATAACGCCTATAAGTGATATCATAGAATATAGGTCTTTTGCTTTCCGACTTACCTCATGTTTTGTGATTATCTCCAGACTCATTTGTGGTGCCTCAAAGAGCAATGGTTCATTGTTTTCCATGGCTAATATTCCATTGTGTACATGGACCACTTCTTCTTTATCCATTCACCTGTTGATGGACATTTTGGTTGCTTCACTGTCTTGGCTATTGTGAATAAGGCTGCTCTGCAGCTTTTGCAGCCGGTGTCTTCTCGATTCTTGTCTTCTCAGGTGAGAGGTCCAGTGGTGCGCCTGCTGGATTGAATGGTACCTCCATTTTTACTTTTCAACACAGCTCCTTTCTGTTCTCATTATTGGCTGTTACCACTTTACGTCTCACCAGCAGGTAGAGGGTACACAGTTCTCTAAAACCCCTTCAGCATTTACTGTTTGTAGACTTTTTGCTGATGGTCAGTCGACTGGTGTGAGTTGAAACTTTTTGTAGATTAGATTGCATGGGTCTAACACTTCCTGAGGTTGAGCTTTTATCCATTATCCTTTTTTTTTGTAAAAGAGAGTGAGTAAAACTTACCTCCTCATACTCTCTTCTTGAAACATTGGCCTGTTTTGAATTTTTCTGTCCATTCCCTACTTCAGCACCATTTTTTAGGGCAGGTGTCCTTTACAGCCCTGAGTCCTGGTGAATGTTAAGTGACCATTAGCTGTGAGTTTAAAGCTGCTCTTGCAGGAAACGGCCACAAGGTGGCAGCAGTTCTCCTTTAGTAAATTTGGTTACTAGGGAAACAGAGCCTTAATGGAAGTGGTGTTCTAGGTTGTAAATTAGAATGGAATGTGCCAGGAAAAAGCCCTTTAAGTTTATGTCTCGTTACTTCTTGTTCATATTTGTAATTTACTTTTTATTTTTTATCACAGCAAATTTGATTACAATGGTTTGTTTGTTCTAGGTGTGCAAGATGTGGTTCTTTCACACATATACATGTATCTATTCTTCCTCGCATCCTTTTCCCATGTAGGTTGTGACACAATGTTGAGTAGTCTTCTCCTGGTCTTCCGTAGGTCTTTGGTGATTATATATTTCACATGGTCTGTATATCTCAGTTAACCCCAACATGGTAATGTATCCAATCCTCATACCTTTCTATTTGGTGAACCATAAGTTTTTTTTAATGAATCTGTGATTGCCTTTCTCTGTGGAAATATCTTCATTCGTATCAATTTTTAGATAACTCCGGAAAGTGATAAGATAGGATATGTGTCTTTCGCTTTCTCACTTACTACAAGTGGCGTGATTACGTCTAGACTCATCTATGGTGCTGCAAATGGCATTGTTTCATTTTTTCGCTAGCTAATATTCCCTCTCGACATGCAGCAGTTCTTCTTTGTCCACCCATCTGTTGGTGGACTTTTTGGTTACTTCCATATCTTGGCTATTGTAATACTGTGCACTGCAGATTTGCCTGCCTGTGTCTTTCCAATTCTGTCTTCTTAGATTATAGGTCCAGGAGTGGGCCTGCTGGATCATATGGGAGCTCAATGTTTACCTTTTTAAGGCACCTCCATTCTGTTCTCATTAGTGGCTCTTTCCAAGTTACGTGCCACTTAAAGTTGAGGGTATGCATTTCTCCACAACACCTTCAGCGTTTATTGTTTGTAGTCTTCTTGCTGATGGTTATTCTGACAAGTGTGAGCTGATACCTCTTTGTGGTTGAATTCGCATGTGCCTCATAATCCGTTGAAATTGCGCTTTAAGGCATGTCCTTTTTATTTTTCAAGCTGTGATTACCCCCCTTAGATCTTCAAAGTGTTTTCTTAAAGTATGTGTCACATTTTGAAATTTTTTGGCCATTACCTCCCTCAAGACATTTTGAGGGCAGGTTTCATTTACAGTCCTGCAGTACTTGTTCATATGAAATGACCATTAGCACAGGCTTTAAAGCTGCTTTTGCAGGTAACTGCCAGAGGGCGGCAGCCTTTCTATGTTCCCCACCCTGGTAACTAGGGAAAAGCCCTTGCGGCCTGTGGTGTTTCTCGGTTATAAATTAGAGTGGAGTGTGCCTGGACAAACCCACAAAAGCTGATGTCTCCTTACTTTTGTTGGATTTTTAAAATTAATTTTTACCTTTTATTGGAGTAATATTCCATTGTGTACATGGACCACGTCTACTTTGTGCATTCCTCGGTTGATGGACATTTTCATTGCTCCCAAGTGTTGGCTATGGTAAATATTGTTGGAGTGCAGGATTGCCAGCCTGTGACTTTTTGATTCTCATTTTCTCAGGGGATAGGCCCAGCAGTGGGTGTGACTGATTGACTGGTTGCACAGTGTTTCCCTTTTCAAAGCACCTTCTTTGTGTTTTCATTAGTGGCTCTTACCACGTCCCCCTTAGAATAGAGGGTACGCATTTCTCCACAGTCGCTTCAGCATTTATTGTTTGCAGCATTTATGCTAATGGACCTCCTGGCTCCTGTGAGCTGATAGGTTTTTGTAATTTGGGTTTGCATGTCTTTGAAAATTCGTACAACTCATCATTTTTCTACGCCGTTTTCCTTTCTGTTAAAAAAAAGGAAACAATTGTGAGTACAGTATAACTCTTGAAATTGTCTTCTTGGAAGGTTGCCCTCTTTTGAAATTTTTGGTCGATTTTCCACCCCAGAATTTTTTTAGAGGGCAGGTGTCATTTACCGAACTGCAAGTTTGGTGAATATTTAGTGACCTTTAGCAATGGGTTTAAAGCTGCTGTTGTGGGAAGTGGCCTCCAGGAGGCAGCATTTCTCCATTCCCAAATCTGGGTACTAGGGCAGCAGAGCCTTTCTGAAAGTCGTGTTCCTAGCTTGTAAATTACAATGGAATGTGCATGGAGAAACCCCCAGAAGTTTATGGCTCATTATTTCTTCTTGGTTTTTAAATTTTGTTTTAATCGGGGTAAAGCTTAGAATATTGTTTGTCCTAGGTGTACACAATCTGGTTCATTTGTACATTATATATGTCTATTCATGTACAGATCCTCTTCCCATGGAAAATGTTACAGAGGGTTCCGCAGACCTCCCTTGCTGTATGGTCGGTGTTTTTGAGATGTGTATATAATATGTATTTGTATCCATATAGTAACACTAATCTTAATTTGTCCATTTCCCCCACCTCTCCTTTTAGATGAGCATAGTTTGTTTTCTAAGTCTGTGAGTATCTTTCTCTGTGGAAATATGTTCCTTTGCGTCAGGTATCAGATAACGCCTATAAGTGATATCATAGAATATAGGTCTTTTGCTTTCCGACTTACCTCATGTTTTGTGATTATCTCCAGACTCATTTGTGGTGCCTCAAAGAGCAATGGTTCATTGTTTTCCATGGCTAATATTCCATTGTGTACATGGACCACTTCTTCTTTATCCATTCACCTGTTGATGGACATTTTGGTTGCTTCACTGTCTTGGCTATTGTGAATAAGGCTGCTCTGCAGCTTTTGCAGCCGGTGTCTTCTCGATTCTTGTCTTCTCAGGTGAGAGGTCCAGTGGTGCGCCTGCTGGATTGAATGGTACCTCCATTTTTACTTTTCAACACAGCTCCTTTCTGTTCTCATTATTGGCTGTTACCACTTTACGTCTCACCAGCAGGTAGAGGGTACACAGTTCTCTAAAACCCCTTCAGCATTTACTGTTTGTAGACTTTTTGCTGATGGTCAGTCGACTGGTGTGAGTTGAAACTTTTTGTAGATTAGATTGCATGGGTCTAACACTTCCTGAGGTTGAGCTTTTATCCATTATCCTTTTTTTTTGTAAAAGAGAGTGAGTAAAACTTACCTCCTCATACTCTCTTCTTGAAACATTGGCCTGTTTTGAATTTTTCTGTCCATTCCCTACTTCAGCACCATTTTTTAGGGCAGGTGTCCTTTACAGCCCTGAGTCCTGGTGAATGTTAAGTGACCATTAGCTGTGAGTTTAAAGCTGCTCTTGCAGGAAACGGCCACAAGGTGGCAGCAGTTCTCCTTTAGTAAATTTGGTTACTAGGGAAACAGAGCCTTAATGGAAGTGGTGTTCTAGGTTGTAAATTAGAATGGAATGTGCCAGGAAAAAGCCCTTTAAGTTTATGTCTCGTTACTTCTTGTTCATATTTGTAATTTACTTTTTATTTTTTATCACAGCAAATTTGATTACAATGGTTTGTTTGTTCTAGGTGTGCAAGATGTGGTTCTTTCACACATATACATGTATCTATTCTTCCTCGCATCCTTTTCCCATGTAGGTTGTGACACAATGTTGAGTAGTCTTCTCCTGGTCTTCCGTAGGTCTTTGGTGATTATATATTTCACATGGTCTGTATATCTCAGTTAACCCCAACATGGTAATGTATCCAATCCTCATACCTTTCTATTTGGTGAACCATAAGTTTTTTTTAATGAATCTGTGATTGCCTTTCTCTGTGGAAATATCTTCATTCGTATCAATTTTTAGATAACTCCGGAAAGTGATAAGATAGGATATGTGTCTTTCGCTTTCTCACTTACTACAAGTGGCGTGATTACGTCTAGACTCATCTATGGTGCTGCAAATGGCATTGTTTCATTTTTTCGCTAGCTAATATTCCCTCTCGACATGCAGCAGTTCTTCTTTGTCCACCCATCTGTTGGTGGACTTTTTGGTAACTTCCATATCTTGGCTATTGTAATACTGTGCACTGCAGATTTGCCTGCCTGTGTCTTTCCAATTCTGTCTTCTTAGATTATAGGTCCAGGAGTGGGCCTGCTGGATCATATGGGAGCTCAATGTTTACCTTTTGAAGGCACCTCCATTCTGTTCTCATTAGTGGCTCTTTCCAAGTTACGTGCCACTTAAAGTTGAGGGTATGCATTTCTCCACAACACCTTCAGCGTTTATTGTTTGTAGTCTTCTTGCTGATGGTTATTCTGACAAGTGTGAGCTGATACCTCTTTGTGGTTGAATTCGCATGTGCCTCATAATCCGTTGAAATTGCGCTTTAAGGCATGTCCTTTTTATTTTTCAAGCTGTGATTACCCCCCTTAGATCTTCAAAGTGTTTTCTTAAAGTATGTGTCACATTTTGAAATTTTTTGGCCATTACCTCCCTCAAGACATTTTGAGGGCAGGTTTCATTTACAGTCCTGCAGTACTTGTTCATATGAAATGACCATTAGCACAGGCTTTAAAGCTGCTTTTGCAGGTAACTGCCAGAGGGCGGCAGCCTTTCTATGTTCCCCACCCTGGTAACTAGGGAAAAGCCCTTGCGGCCTGTGGTGTTTCTCGGTTATAAATTAGAGTGGAGTGTGCCTGGACAAACCCACAAAAGCTGATGTCTCCTTACTTTTGTTGGATTTTTAAAATTAATTTTTACCTTTTATTGGAGTAATATTCCATTGTGTACATGGACCACGTCTACTTTGTGCATTCCTCGGTTGATGGACATTTTCATTGCTCCCAAGTGTTGGCTATGGTAAATATTGTTGGAGTGCAGGATTGCCAGCCTGTGACTTTTTGATTCTCATTTTCTCAGGGGATAGGCCCAGCAGTGGGTGTGACTGATTGACTGGTTGCACAGTGTTTCCCTTTTCAAAGCACCTTCTTTGTGTTTTCATTAGTGGCTCTTACCACGTCCCCCTTAGAATAGAGGGTACGCATTTCTCCACAGTCGCTTCAGCATTTATTGTTTGCAGCATTTATGCTAATGGACCTCCTGGCTCCTGTGAGCTGATAGGTTTTTGTAATTTGGGTTTGCATGTCTTTGAAAATTCGTACAACTCATCATTTTTCTACGCCGTTTTCCTTTCTGTTAAAAAAAAGGAAACAATTGTGAGTACAGTATAACTCTTGAAATTGTCTTCTTGGAAGGTTGCCCTCTTTTGAAATTTTTGGTCGATTTTCCACCCCAGAATTTTTTTAGAGGGCAGGTGTCATTTACCGAACTGCAAGTTTGGTGAATATTTAGTGACCTTTAGCAATGGGTTTAAAGCTGCTGTTGTGGGAAGTGGCCTCCAGGAGGCAGCATTTCTCCATTCCCAAATCTGGGTACTAGGGCAGCAGAGCCTTTCTGAAAGTCGTGTTCCTAGCTTGTAAATTACAATGGAATGTGCATGGAGAAACCCCCAGAAGTTTATGGCTCATTATTTCTTCTTGGTTTTTAAATTTTGTTTTAATCGGGGTAAAGCTTAGAATATTGTTTGTCCTAGGTGTACACAATCTGGTTCATTTGTACATTATATATGTCTATTCACGTACAGATCCTCTTCCCATGTAAAATGTTACAGAGGGTTCCGCAGACCTCCCTTGCTGTATGGTCGGTGTTTTTGAGATGTGTATATAATATGTATTTGTATCCATATAGTAACACTAATCTTAATTTGTCCATTTCCCCCACCTCTCCTTTTAGATGAGCATAGTTTGTTTTCTAAGTCTGTGAGTATCTTTCTCTGTGGAAATATGTTCCTTTGCGTCAGTTATCAGATAACGCCTATAAGTGATATCATAGAATATAGGTCTTTTGCTTTCCGACTTACCTCATGTTTTGTGATTATCTCCAGACTCATTTGTGGTGCCTCAAAGAGCAATGGTTCATTGTTTTCCATGGCTAATATTCCATTGTGTACATGGACCACTTCTTCTTTATCCATTCACCTGTTGATGGACATTTTGGTTGCTTCACTGTCTTGGCTATTGTGAATAAGGCTGCTCTGCAGCTTTTGCAGCCGGTGTCTTCTCGATTCTTGTCTTCTCAGGTGAGAGGTCCAGTGGTGCGCCTGCTGGATTGAATGGTACCTCCATTTTTACTTTTCAACACAGCTCCTTTCTGTTCTCATTATTGGCTGTTACCACTTTACGTCTCACCAGCAGGTAGAGGGTACACAGTTCTCTAAAACCCCTTCAGCATTTACTGTTTGTAGACTTTTTGCTGATGGTCAGTCGACTGGTGTGAGTTGAAACTTTTTGTAGATTAGATTGCATGGGTCTAACACTTCCTGAGGTTGAGCTTTTATCCATTATCCTTTTTTTTTGTAAAAGAGAGTGAGTAAAACTTACCTCCTCATACTCTCTTCTTGAAACATTGGCCTGTTTTGAATTTTTCTGTCCATTCCCTACTTCAGCACCATTTTTTAGGGCAGGTGTCCTTTACAGCCCTGAGTCCTGGTGAATGTTAAGTGACCATTAGCTGTGAGTTTAAAGCTGCTCTTGCAGGAAACGGCCACAAGGTGGCAGCAGTTCTCCTTTAGTAAATTTGGTTACTAGGGAAACAGAGCCTTAATGGAAGTGGTGTTCTAGGTTGTAAATTAGAATGGAATGTGCCAGGAAAAAGCCCTTTAAGTTTATGTCTCGTTACTTCTTGTTCATATTTGTAATTTACTTTTTATTTTTTATCACAGCAAATTTGATTACAATGGTTTGTTTGTTCTAGGTGTGCAAGATGTGGTTCTTTCACACATATACATGTATCTATTCTTCCTCGCATCCTTTTCCCATGTAGGTTGTGACACAATGTTGAGTAGTCTTCTCCTGGTCTTCCGTAGGTCTTTGGTGATTATATATTTCACATGGTCTGTATATCTCAGTTAACCCCAACATGGTAATGTATCCAATCCTCATACCTTTCTATTTGGTGAACCATAAGTTTTTTTTAATGAATCTGTGATTGCCTTTCTCTGTGGAAATATCTTCATTCGTATCAATTTTTAGATAACTCCGGAAAGTGATAAGATAGGATATGTGTCTTTCGCTTTCTCACTTACTACAAGTGGCGTGATTACGTCTAGACTCATCTATGGTGCTGCAAATGGCATTGTTTCATTTTTTCGCTAGCTAATATTCCCTCTCGACATGCAGCAGTTCTTCTTTGTCCACCCATCTGTTGGTGGACTTTTTGGTTACTTCCATATCTTGGCTATTGTAATACTGTGCACTGCAGATTTGCCTGCCTGTGTCTTTCCAATTCTGTCTTCTTAGATTATAGGTCCAGGAGTGGGCCTGCTGGATCATATGGGAGCTCAATGTTTACCTTTTTAAGGCACCTCCATTCTGTTCTCATTAGTGGCTCTTTCCAAGTTACGTGCCACTTAAAGTTGAGGGTATGCATTTCTCCACAACACCTTCAGCGTTTATTGTTTGTAGTCTTCTTGCTGATGGTTATTCTGACAAGTGTGAGCTGATACCTCTTTGTGGTTGAATTCGCATGTGCCTCATAATCCGTTGAAATTGCGCTTTAAGGCATGTCCTTTTTATTTTTCAAGCTGTGATTACCCCCCTTAGATCTTCAAAGTGTTTTCTTAAAGTATGTGTCACATTTTGAAATTTTTTGGCCATTACCTCCCTCAAGACATTTTGAGGGCAGGTTTCATTTACAGTCCTGCAGTACTTGTTCATATGAAATGACCATTAGCACAGGCTTTAAAGCTGCTTTTGCAGGTAACTGCCAGAGGGCGGCAGCCTTTCTATGTTCCCCACCCTGGTAACTAGGGAAAAGCCCTTGCGGCCTGTGGTGTTTCTCGGTTATAAATTAGAGTGGAGTGTGCCTGGACAAACCCACAAAAGCTGATGTCTCCTTACTTTTGTTGGATTTTTAAAATTAATTTTTACCTTTTATTGGAGTAATATTCCATTGTGTACATGGACCACGTCTACTTTGTGCATTCCTCGGTTGATGGACATTTTCATTGCTCCCAAGTGTTGGCTATGGTAAATATTGTTGGAGTGCAGGATTGCCAGCCTGTGACTTTTTGATTCTCATTTTCTCAGGGGATAGGCCCAGCAGTGGGTGTGACTGATTGACTGGTTGCACAGTGTTTCCCTTTTCAAAGCACCTTCTTTGTGTTTTCATTAGTGGCTCTTACCACGTCCCCCTTAGAATAGAGGGTACGCATTTCTCCACAGTCGCTTCAGCATTTATTGTTTGCAGCATTTATGCTAATGGACCTCCTGGCTCCTGTGAGCTGATAGGTTTTTGTAATTTGGGTTTGCATGTCTTTGAAAATTCGTACAACTCATCATTTTTCTACGCCGTTTTCCTTTCTGTTAAAAAAAAGGAAACAATTGTGAGTACAGTATAACTCTTGAAATTGTCTTCTTGGAAGGTTGCCCTCTTTTGAAATTTTTGGTCGATTTTCCACCCCAGAATTTTTTTAGAGGGCAGGTGTCATTTACCGAACTGCAAGTTTGGTGAATATTTAGTGACCTTTAGCAATGGGTTTAAAGCTGCTGTTGTGGGAAGTGGCCTCCAGGAGGCAGCATTTCTCCATTCCCAAATCTGGGTACTAGGGCAGCAGAGCCTTTCTGAAAGTCGTGTTCCTAGCTTGTAAATTACAATGGAATGTGCATGGAGAAACCCCCAGAAGTTTATGGCTCATTATTTCTTCTTGGTTTTTAAATTTTGTTTTAATCGGGGTAAAGCTTAGAATATTGTTTGTCCTAGGTGTACACAATCTGGTTCATTTGTACATTATATATGTCTATTCATGTACAGATCCTCTTCCCATGGAAAATGTTACAGAGGGTTCCGCAGACCTCCCTTGCTGTATGGTCGGTGTTTTTGAGATGTGTATATAATATGTATTTGTATCCATATAGTAACACTAATCTTAATTTGTCCATTTCCCCCACCTCTCCTTTTAGATGAGCATAGTTTGTTTTCTAAGTCTGTGAGTATCTTTCTCTGTGGAAATATGTTCCTTTGCGTCAGGTATCAGATAACGCCTATAAGTGATATCATAGAATATAGGTCTTTTGCTTTCCGACTTACCTCATGTTTTGTGATTATCTCCAGACTCATTTGTGGTGCCTCAAAGAGCAATGGTTCATTGTTTTCCATGGCTAATATTCCATTGTGTACATGGACCACTTCTTCTTTATCCATTCACCTGTTGATGGACATTTTGGTTGCTTCACTGTCTTGGCTATTGTGAATAAGGCTGCTCTGCAGCTTTTGCAGCCGGTGTCTTCTCGATTCTTGTCTTCTCAGGTGAGAGGTCCAGTGGTGCGCCTGCTGGATTGAATGGTACCTCCATTTTTACTTTTCAACACAGCTCCTTTCTGTTCTCATTATTGGCTGTTACCACTTTACGTCTCACCAGCAGGTAGAGGGTACACAGTTCTCTAAAACCCCTTCAGCATTTACTGTTTGTAGACTTTTTGCTGATGGTCAGTCGACTGGTGTGAGTTGAAACTTTTTGTAGATTAGATTGCATGGGTCTAACACTTCCTGAGGTTGAGCTTTTATCCATTATCCTTTTTTTTTGTAAAAGAGAGTGAGTAAAACTTACCTCCTCATACTCTCTTCTTGAAACATTGGCCTGTTTTGAATTTTTCTGTCCATTCCCTACTTCAGCACCATTTTTTAGGGCAGGTGTCCTTTACAGCCCTGAGTCCTGGTGAATGTTAAGTGACCATTAGCTGTGAGTTTAAAGCTGCTCTTGCAGGAAACGGCCACAAGGTGGCAGCAGTTCTCCTTTAGTAAATTTGGTTACTAGGGAAACAGAGCCTTAATGGAAGTGGTGTTCTAGGTTGTAAATTAGAATGGAATGTGCCAGGAAAAAGCCCTTTAAGTTTATGTCTCGTTACTTCTTGTTCATATTTGTAATTTACTTTTTATTTTTTATCACAGCAAATTTGATTACAATGGTTTGTTTGTTCTAGGTGTGCAAGATGTGGTTCTTTCACACATATACATGTATCTATTCTTCCTCGCATCCTTTTCCCATGTAGGTTGTGACACAATGTTGAGTAGTCTTCTCCTGGTCTTCCGTAGGTCTTTGGTGATTATATATTTCACATGGTCTGTATATCTCAGTTAACCCCAACATGGTAATGTATCCAATCCTCATACCTTTCTATTTGGTGAACCATAAGTTTTTTTTAATGAATCTGTGATTGCCTTTCTCTGTGGAAATATCTTCATTCGTATCAATTTTTAGATAACTCCGGAAAGTGATAAGATAGGATATGTGTCTTTCGCTTTCTCACTTACTACAAGTGGCGTGATTACGTCTAGACTCATCTATGGTGCTGCAAATGGCATTGTTTCATTTTTTCGCTAGCTAATATTCCCTCTCGACATGCAGCAGTTCTTCTTTGTCCACCCATCTGTTGGTGGACTTTTTGGTAACTTCCATATCTTGGCTATTGTAATACTGTGCACTGCAGATTTGCCTGCCTGTGTCTTTCCAATTCTGTCTTCTTAGATTATAGGTCCAGGAGTGGGCCTGCTGGATCATATGGGAGCTCAATGTTTACCTTTTTAAGGCACCTCCATTCTGTTCTCATTAGTGGCTCTTTCCAAGTTACGTGCCACTTAAAGTTGAGGGTATGCATTTCTCCACAACACCTTCAGCGTTTATTGTTTGTAGTCTTCTTGCTGATGGTTACTCTGACAAGTGTGAGCTGATACCTCTTTGTGGTTGAATTCGCATGTGCCTCATAATCCGTTGAAATTGCGCTTTAAGGCATGTCCTTTTTATTTTTCAAGCTGTGATTACCCCCCTTAGATCTTCAAAGTGTTTTCTTAAAGTATGTGTCACATTTTGAAATTTTTTGGCCATTACCTCCCTCAAGACATTTTGAGGGCAGGTTTCATTTACAGTCCTGCAGTACTTGTTCATATGAAATGACCATTAGCACAGGCTTTAAAGCTGCTTTTGCAGGTAACTGCCAGAGGGCGGCAGCCTTTCTATGTTCCCCACCCTGGTAACTAGGGAAAAGCCCTTGCGGCCTGTGGTGTTTCTCGGTTATAAATTAGAGTGGAGTGTGCCTGGACAAACCCACAAAAGCTGATGTCTCCTTACTTTTGTTGGATTTTTAAAATTAATTTTTACCTTTTATTGGAGTAATATTCCATTGTGTACATGGACCACGTCTACTTTGTGCATTCCTCGGTTGATGGACATTTTCATTGCTCCCAAGTGTTGGCTATGGTAAATATTGTTGGAGTGCAGGATTGCCAGCCTGTGACTTTTTGATTCTCATTTTCTCAGGGGATAGGCCCAGCAGTGGGTGTGACTGATTGACTGGTTGCACAGTGTTTCCCTTTTCAAAGCACCTTCTTTGTGTTTTCATTAGTGGCTCTTACCACGTCCCCCTTAGAATAGAGGGTACGCGTTTCTCCACAGTCGCTTCAGCATTTATTGTTTGCAGCATTTATGCTAATGGACCTCCTGGCTCCTGTGAGCTGATAGGTTTTTGTAATTTGGGTTTGCATGTCTTTGAAAATTCGTACAACTCATCATTTTTCTACGCCGTTTTCCTTTCTGTTAAAAAAAAGGAAACAATTGTGAGTACAGTATAACTCTTGAAATTGTCTTCTTGGAAGGTTGCCCTCTTTTGAAATTTTTGGTCGATTTTCCACCCCAGAATTTTTTTAGAGGGCAGGTGTCATTTACCGAACTGCAAGTTTGGTGAATATTTAGTGACCTTTAGCAATGGGTTTAAAGCTGCTGTTGTGGGAAGTGGCCTCCAGGAGGCAGCATTTCTCCATTCCCAAATCTGGGTACTAGGGCAGCAGAGCCTTTCTGAAAGTCGTGTTCCTAGCTTGTAAATTACAATGGAATGTGCATGGAGAAACCCCCAGAAGTTTATGGCTCATTATTTCTTCTTGGTTTTTAAATTTTGTTTTAATCGGGGTAAAGCTTAGAATATTGTTTGTCCTAGGTGTACACAATCTGGTTCATTTGTACATTATATATGTCTATTCACGTACAGATCCTCTTCCCATGGAAAATGTTACAGAGGGTTCCGCAGACCTCCCTTGCTGTATGGTCGGTGTTTTTGAGATGTGTATATAATATGTATTTGTATCCATATAGTAACACTAATCTTAATTTGTCCATTTCCCCCACCTCTCCTTTTAGATGAGCATAGTTTGTTTTCTAAGTCTGTGAGTATCTTTCTCTGTGGAAATATGTTCCTTTGCGTCAGTTATCAGATAACGCCTATAAGTGATATCATAGAATATAGGTCTTTTGCTTTCCGACTTACCTCATGTTTTGTGATTATCTCCAGACTCATTTGTGGTGCCTCAAAGAGCAATGGTTCATTGTTTTCCATGGCTAATATTCCATTGTGTACATGGACCACTTCTTCTTTATCCATTCACCTGTTGATGGACATTTTGGTTGCTTCACTGTCTTGGCTATTGTGAATAAGGCTGCTCTGCAGCTTTTGCAGCCGGTGTCTTCTCGATTCTTGTCTTCTCAGGTGAGAGGTCCAGTGGTGCGCCTGCTGGATTGAATGGTACCTCCATTTTTACTTTTCAACACAGCTCCTTTCTGTTCTCATTATTGGCTGTTACCACTTTACGTCTCACCAGCAGGTAGAGGGTACACAGTTCTCTAAAACCCCTTCAGCATTTACTGTTTGTAGACTTTTTGCTGATGGTCAGTCGACTGGTGTGAGTTGAAACTTTTTGTAGATTAGATTGCATGGGTCTAACACTTCCTGAGGTTGAGCTTTTATCCATTATCCTTTTTTTTTGTAAAAGAGAGTGAGTAAAACTTACCTCCTCATACTCTCTTCTTGAAACATTGGCCTGTTTTGAATTTTTCTGTCCATTCCCTACTTCAGCACCATTTTTTAGGGCAGGTGTCCTTTACAGCCCTGAGTCCTGGTGAATGTTAAGTGACCATTAGCTGTGAGTTTAAAGCTGCTCTTGCAGGAAACGGCCACAAGGTGGCAGCAGTTCTCCTTTAGTAAATTTGGTTACTAGGGAAACAGAGCCTTAATGGAAGTGGTGTTCTAGGTTGTAAATTAGAATGGAATGTGCCAGGAAAAAGCCCTTTAAGTTTATGTCTCGTTACTTCTTGTTCATATTTGTAATTTACTTTTTATTTTTTATCACAGCAAATTTGATTACAATGGTTTGTTTGTTCTAGGTGTGCAAGATGTGGTTCTTTCACACATATACATGTATCTATTCTTCCTCGCATCCTTTTCCCATGTAGGTTGTGACACAATGTTGAGTAGTCTTCTCCTGGTCTTCCGTAGGTCTTTGGTGATTATATATTTCACATGGTCTGTATATCTCAGTTAACCCCAACATGGTAATGTATCCAATCCTCATACCTTTCTATTTGGTGAACCATAAGTTTTTTTTAATGAATCTGTGATTGCCTTTCTCTGTGGAAATATCTTCATTCGTATCAATTTTTAGATAACTCCGGAAAGTGATAAGATAGGATATGTGTCTTTCGCTTTCTCACTTACTACAAGTGGCGTGATTACGTCTAGACTCATCTATGGTGCTGCAAATGGCATTGTTTCATTTTTTCGCTAGCTAATATTCCCTCTCGACATGTAGCAGTTCTTCTTTGTCCACCCATCTGTTGGTGGACTTTTTGGTTACTTCCATATCTTGGCTATTGTAATACTGTGCACTGCAGATTTGCCTGCCTGTGTCTTTCCAATTCTTTCCAATTCTGTCTTCTTAGATTATAGGTCCAGGAGTGGGCCTGCTGGATCATATGGGAGCTCAATGTTTACCTTTTTAAGGCACCTCCATTCTGTTCTCATTAGTGGCTCTTTCCAAGTTACGTGCCACTTAAAGTTGAGGGTATGCATTTCTCCACAACACCTTCAGCGTTTATTGTTTGTAGTCTTCTTGCTGATGGTTACTCTGACAAGTGTGAGCTGATACCTCTTTGTGGTTGAATTCGCATGTGCCTCATAATCCGTTGAAATTGCGCTTTAAGGCATGTCCTTTTTATTTTTCAAGCTGTGATTACCCCCCTTAGATCTTCAAAGTGTTTTCTTAAAGTATGTGTCACATTTTGAAATTTTTTGGCCATTACCTCCCTCAAGACATTTTGAGGGCAGGTTTCATTTACAGTCCTGCAGTACTTGTTCATATGAAATGACCATTAGCACAGGCTTTAAAGCTGCTTTTGCAGGTAACTGCCAGAGGGCGGCAGCCTTTCTATGTTCCCCACCCTGGTAACTAGGGAAAAGCCCTTGCAGCCTGTGGTGTTTCTCGGTTATAAATTAGAGTGGAGTGTGCCTGGACAAACCCACAAAAGCTGATGTCTCCTTACTTTTGTTGGATTTTTAAAATTAATTTTTATTTTTTATTGGAGTAATATTCCATTGTGTACATGGACCACGTCTACTTTGTGCATTCCTCGGTTGATGGACATTTTCATTGCTTCCAAGTGTTGGCTATGGTAAATATTGTTGGAGTGCAGGATTGCCAGCCTGTGACTTTTTGATTCTCATTTTCTCAGGGGATAGGCCCAGCAGTGGGTGTGACTGATTGACTGGTAGCACAGTGTTTCCCTTTTCAAAGCACCTTCTTTGTGTTTTCATTAGTGGCTCTTACCACGTCCCCCTTAGAATAGAGGGTACGCGTTTCTCCACAGTCGCTTCAGCATTTATTGTTTGCAGCATTTATGCTAATGGACCTTCTGGCTGCTGTGAGCTGATAGGTTTTTGTAATTTGGGTTTGCATGTCTTTGAAAATTCGTACAACTCATCATTTTTCTACGCCGTTTTCCTTTCTGTTAAAAAAAAGGAAACAATTGTGAGTACAGTATAACTCTTGAAATTGTCTTCTTGGAAGGTTGCCCTCTTTTGAAATTTTTGGTCGATTTTCCACCCCAGAATTTTTTTAGAGGGCAGGTGTCATTTACCGAACTGCAAGTTTGGTGAATATTTAGTGACCTTTAGCAATGGGTTTAAAGCTGCTGTTGTGGGAAGTGGCCTCAAGGAGGCAGCATTTCTCCATTCCCAAATCTGGGTACTAGGGCAGCAGAGCCTTTCTGAAAGTCGTGTTCCTAGCTTGTAAATTACAATGGAATGTGCATGGAGAAACCCCCAGAAGTTTATGGCTCATTATTTCTTCTTGGTTTTTAAATTTTTTTTTAATCGGGGTAAAGCTTAGAATATTGTTTGTCCTAGGTGTACACAATCTGGTTCATTTGTACATTATATATGTCTATTCACGTACAGATC
The DNA here is from genome assembly GCF_028564815.1 of Eubalaena glacialis. Classification (NCBI taxonomy): domain Eukaryota; kingdom Metazoa; phylum Chordata; class Mammalia; order Artiodactyla; family Balaenidae; genus Eubalaena; species Eubalaena glacialis. The sequence continues at coordinate 98,765,379 of NC_083720.1, read as the reverse complement.
CTCTTCCCATGTAAAATGTTACAGAGGGTTCCGCAGACCTCCCTTGCTGTATGGTTGGTGTTTTTGAGATGTGTATATAATATGTATTTGTATCCATATAGTAACACTAATCTTAATTTGTCCATTTCCCCCACCTCTCCTTTTAGATGAGCATAGTTTGTTTTCTAAGTCTGTGAGTATCTTTCTCTGTGGAAATATGTTCCTTTGCGTCAGGTATCAGATAACGCCTATAAGTGATATCATAGAATATAGGTCTTTTGCTTTCCGACTTACCTCATGTTTTGTGATTATCTCCAGACTCATTTGTGGTGCCTCAAAGAGCAATGGTTCATTGTTTTCCATGGCTAATATTCCATTGTGTACATGGACCACTTCTTCTTTATCCATTCACCTGTTGATGGACATTTTGGTTGCTTCACTGTCTTGGCTATTGTGAATAAGGCTGCTCTGCAGCTTTTGCAGCCGGTGTCTTCTCGATTCTTGTCTTCTCAGGTGAGAGGTCCAGTGGTGCGCCTGCTGGATTGAATGGTACCTCCATTTTTACTTTTCAACACAGCTCCTTTCTGTTCTCATTATTGGCTGTTACCACTTTACGTCTCACCAGCAGGTAGAGGGTACACAGTTCTCTAAAACCCCTTCAGCATTTACTGTTTGTAGACTTTTTGCTGATGGTCAGTCGACTGGTGTGAGTTGAAACTTTTTGTAGATTAGATTGCATGGGTCTAACACTTCCTGAGGTTGAGCTTTTATCCATTATCCTTTTTTTTTGTAAAAGAGAGTGAGTAAAACTTACCTCCTCATACTCTCTTCTTGAAACATTGGCCTGTTTTGAATTTTTCTGTCCATTCCCTACTTCAGCACCATTTTTTAGGGCAGGTGTCCTTTACAGCCCTGAGTCCTGGTGAATGTTAAGTGACCATTAGCTGTGAGTTTAAAGCTGCTCTTGCAGGAAACGGCCACAAGGTGGCAGCAGTTCTCCTTTAGTAAATTTGGTTACTAGGGAAACAGAGCCTTAATGGAAGTGGTGTTCTAGGTTGTAAATTAGAATGGAATGTGCCAGGAAAAAGCCCTTTAAGTTTATGTCTCGTTACTTCTTGTTCATATTTGTAATTTACTTTTTATTTTTTATCACAGCAAATTTGATTACAATGGTTTGTTTGTTCTAGGTGTGCAAGATGTGGTTCTTTCACACATATACATGTATCTATTCTTCCTCGCATCCTTTTCCCATGTAGGTTGTGACACAATGTTGAGTAGTCTTCTCCTGGTCTTCCGTAGGTCTTTGGTGATTATATATTTCACATGGTCTGTATATCTCAGTTAACCCCAACATGGTAATGTATCCAATCCTCATACCTTTCTATTTGGTGAACCATAAGTTTTTTTTAATGAATCTGTGATTGCCTTTCTCTGTGGAAATATCTTCATTCGTATCAATTTTTAGATAACTCCGGAAAGTGATAAGATAGGATATGTGTCTTTCGCTTTCTCACTTACTACAAGTGGCGTGATTACGTCTAGACTCATCTATGGTGCTGCAAATGGCATTGTTTCATTTTTTCGCTAGCTAATATTCCCTCTCGACATGTAGCAGTTCTTCTTTGTCCACCCATCTGTTGGTGGACTTTTTGGTTACTTCCATATCTTGGCTATTGTAATACTGTGCACTGCAGATTTGCCTGCCTGTGTCTTTCCAATTCTGTCTTCTTAGATTATAGGTCCAGGAGTGGGCCTGCTGGATCATATGGGAGCTCAATGTTTACCTTTTTAAGGCACCTCCATTCTGTTCTCATTAGTGGCTCTTTCCAAGTTACGTGCCACTTAAAGTTGAGGGTATGCATTTCTCCACAACACCTTCAGCGTTTATTGTTTGTAGTCTTCTTGCTGATGGTTACTCTGACAAGTGTGAGCTGATACCTCTTTGTGGTTGAATTCGCATGTGCCTCATAATCCGTTGAAATTGCGCTTTAAGGCATGTCCTTTTTATTTTTCAAGCTGTGATTACCCCCCTTAGATCTTCAAAGTGTTTTCTTAAAGTATGTGTCACATTTTGAAATTTTTTGGCCATTACCTCCCTCAAGACATTTTGAGGGCAGGTTTCATTTACAGTCCTGCAGTACTTGTTCATATGAAATGACCATTAGCACAGGCTTTAAAGCTGCTTTTGCAGGTAACTGCCAGAGGGCGGCAGCCTTTCTATGTTCCCCACCCTGGTAACTAGGGAAAAGCCCTTGCAGCCTGTGGTGTTTCTCGGTTATAAATTAGAGTGGAGTGTGCCTGGACAAACCCACAAAAGCTGATGTCTCCTTACTTTTGTTGGATTTTTAAAATTAATTTTTATTTTTTATTGGAGTAATATTCCATTGTGTACATGGACCACGTCTACTTTGTGCATTCCTCGGTTGATGGACATTTTCATTGCTTCCAAGTGTTGGCTATGGTAAATATTGTTGGAGTGCAGGATTGCCAGCCTGTGACTTTTTGATTCTCATTTTCTCAGGGGATAGGCCCAGCAGTGGGTGTGACTGATTGACTGGTAGCACAGTGTTTCCCTTTTCAAAGCACCTTCTTTGTGTTTTCATTAGTGGCTCTTACCACGTCCCCCTTAGAATAGAGGGTACGCGTTTCTCCACAGTCGCTTCAGCATTTATTGTTTGCAGCATTTATGCTAATGGACCTTCTGGCTGCTGTGAGCTGATAGGTTTTTGTAATTTGGGTTTGCATGTCTTTGAAAATTCGTACAACTCATCATTTTTCTACGCCGTTTTCCTTTCTGTTAAAAAAAAGGAAACAATTGTGAGTACAGTATAACTCTTGAAATTGTCTTCTTGGAAGGTTGCCCTCTTTTGAAATTTTTGGTCGATTTTCCACCCCAGAATTTTTTTAGAGGGCAGGTGTCATTTACCGAACTGCAAGTTTGGTGAATATTTAGTGACCTTTAGCAATGGGTTTAAAGCTGCTGTTGTGGGAAGTGGCCTCAAGGAGGCAGCATTTCTCCATTCCCAAATCTGGGTACTAGGGCAGCAGAGCCTTTCTGAAAGTCGTGTTCCTAGCTTGTAAATTACAATGGAATGTGCATGGAGAAACCCCCAGAAGTTTATGGCTCATTATTTCTTCTTGGTTTTTAAATTTTTTTTTAATCGGGGTAAAGCTTAGAATATTGTTTGTCCTAGGTGTACACAATCTGGTTCATTTGTACATTATATATGTCTATTCACGTACAGATCCTCTTCCCATGTAAAATGTTACAGAGGGTTCCGCAGACCTCCCTTGCTGTATGGTTGGTGTTTTTGAGATGTGTATATAATATGTATTTGTATCCATATAGTAACACTAATCTTAATTTGTCCATTTCCCCCACCTCTCCTTTTAGATGAGCATAGTTTGTTTTCTAAGTCTGTGAGTATCTTTCTCTGTGGAAATATGTTCCTTTGCGTCAGTTATCAGATAACGCCTATAAGTGATATCATAGAATATAGGTCTTTTGCTTTCCGACTTACCTCATGTTTTGTGATTATCTCCAGACTCATTTGTGGTGCCTCAAAGAGCAATGGTTCATTGTTTTCCATGGCTAATATTCCATTGTGTACATGGACCACTTCTTCTTTATCCATTCACCTGTTGATGGACATTTTGGTTGCTTCACTGTCTTGGCTATTGTGAATAAGGCTGCTCTGCAGCTTTTGCAGCCGGTGTCTTCTCGATTCTTGTCTTCTCAGGTGAGAGGTCCAGTGGTGCGCCTGCTGGATTGAATGGTACCTCCATTTTTACTTTTCAACACAGCTCCTTTCTGTTCTCATTATTGGCTGTTACCACTTTACGTCTCACCAGCAGGTAGAGGGTACACAGTTCTCTAAAACCCCTTCAGCATTTACTGTTTGTAGACTTTTTGCTGATGGTCAGTCGACTGGTGTGAGTTGAAACTTTTTGTAGATTAGATTGCATGGGTCTAACACTTCCTAAGGTTGAGCTTTTATCCATTATCCTTTTTTTTGTAAAAGAGAGTGAGTAAAACTTACCTCTTCATACTCTCTTCTTGAAACATTGGCCTGTTTTGAATTTTTCTGTCCATTCCCTACTTCAGCACCATTTTTTAGGGCAGGTGTCCTTTACAGCCCTGAGTCCTGGTGAATGTTAAGTGACCATTAGCTGTGAGTTTAAAGCTGCTCTTGCAGGAAACGGCCACAAGGTGGCAGCAGTTCTCCTTTAGTAAATTTGGTTACTAGGGAAACAGAGCCTTAATGGAAGTGGTGTTCTAGGTTGTAAATTAGAATGGAATGTGCCAGGAAAAAGCCCTTTAAGTTTATGTCTTGTTACTTCTTGTTCATATTTGTAATTTACTTTCTATTTTTTATCACAGCAAATTTGATTACAATGGTTTGTTTGTTCTAGGTGTGCAAGATGTGGTTCTTTCACACATATACATGTATCTATTCTTCCTCGCATCCTTTTCCCATGTAGGTTGTGACACAATGTTGAGTAGTCTTCTCCTGGTCTTCCGTAGGTCTTTGGTGATTATATATTTCACATGGTCTGTATATCTCAGTTAACCCCAACATGGTAATGTATCCAATCCTCATACCTTTCTATTTGGTGAACCATAAGTTTTTTTTAATGAATCTGTGATTGCCTTTCTCTGTGGAAATATCTTCATTCGTATCAATTTTTAGATAACTCCGGAAAGTGATAAGATAGGATATGTGTCTTTCGCTTTCTCACTTACTACAAGTGGCGTGATTACGTCTAGACTCATCTATGGTGCTGCAAATGGCATTGTTTCATTTTTTCGCTAGCTAATATTCCCTCTCGACATGTAGCAGTTCTTCTTTGTCCACCCATCTGTTGGTGGACTTTTTGGTTACTTCCATATCTTGGCTATTGTAATACTGTGCACTGCAGATTTGCCTGCCTGTGTCTTTCCAATTCTGTCTTCTTAGATTATAGGTCCAGGAGTGGGCCTGCTGGATCATATGGGAGCTCAATGTTTACCTTTTTAAGGCACCTCCATTCTGTTCTCATTAGTGGCTCTTTCCAAGTTACGTGCCACTTAAAGTTGAGGGTATGCATTTCTCCACAACACCTTCAGCGTTTATTGTTTGTAGTCTTCTTGCTGATGGTTATTCTGACAAGTGTGAGCTGATACCTCTTTGTGGTTGAATTCGCATGTGCCTCATAATCCGTTGAAATTGCACTTTAAGGCATGTCCTTTTTATTTTTCAAGCTGTGATTACCCCCCTCAGATCTTCAAAGTGTTTTCTTAAAGTATGTGTCACATTTTGAAATTTTTTGGCCATTACCTCCCTCAAGACATTTTGAGGGCAGGTTTCATTTACAGTCCTGCAGTACTTGTTCATATGAAATGACCATTAGCACAGGCTTTAAAGCTGCTTTTGCAGGTAACTGCCAGAGGGTGGCAGCCTTTCTATGTTCCCCACCCTGGTAACTAGGGAAAAGCCCTTGCGGCCTGTGGTGTTTCTCGGTTATAAATTAGAGTGGAGTGTGCCTGGACAAACCCACAAAAGCTGATGTCTCCTTACTTTTGTTGGATTTTTAAAATTAATTTTTATTTTTTATTGGAGTAATATTCCATTGTGTACATGGACCACGTCTACTTTGTGCATTCCTCGGTTGATGGACATTTTCATTGCTCCCAAGTGTTGGCTATGGTAAATATTGTTGGAGTGCAGGATTGCCAGCCTGTGACTTTTTGATTCTCATTTTCTCAGGGGATAGGCCCAGCAGTGGGTGTGACTGATTGACTGGTAGCACAGTGTTTCCCTTTTCAAAGCACCTTCTTTGTGTTTTCATTAGTGGCTCTTACCACGTCCCCCTTAGAATAGAGGGTACGCGTTTCTCCACAGTCGCTTCAGCATTTATTGTTTGCAGCATTTATGCTAATGGACCTTCTGGCTGCTGTGAGCTGATAGGTTTTTGTAATTTGGGTTTGCATGTCTTTGAAAATTCGTACAACTCATCATTTTTCTACGCCGTTTTCCTTTCTGTTAAAAAAAAGGAAACAATTGTGAGTACAGTATAACTCTTGAAATTGTCTTCTTGGAAGGTTGCCCTCTTTTGAAATTTTTGGTCGATTTTCCACCCCAGAATTTTTTTAGAGGGCAGGTGTCATTTACCGAACTGCAAGTTTGGTGAATATTTAGTGACCTTTAGCAATGGGTTTAAAGCTGCTGTTGTGGGAAGTGGCCTCAAGGAGGCAGCATTTCTCCATTCCCAAATCTGGGTACTAGGGCAGCAGAGCCTTTCTGAAAGTCGTGTTCCTAGCTTGTAAATTACAATGGAATGTGCATGGAGAAACCCCCAGAAGTTTATGGCTCATTATTTCTTCTTGGTTTTTAAATTTTTTTTTAATCGGGGTAAAGCTTAGAATATTGTTTGTCCTAGGTGTACACAATCTGGTTCATTTGTACATTATATATGTCTATTCACGTACAGATCCTCTTCCCATGGAAAATGTTACAGAGGGTTCCGCAGACCTCCCTTGCTGTATGGTCGGTGTTTTTGAGATGTGTATATAATATGTATTTGTATCCATATAGTAACACTAATCTTAATTTGTCCATTTCCCCCACCTCTCCTTTTAGATGAGCATAGTTTGTTTTCTAAGTCTGTGAGTATCTTTCTCTGTGGAAATATGTTCCTTTGCGTCAGGTATCAGATAACGCCTATAAGTGATATCATAGAATATAGGTCTTTTGCTTTCCGACTTACCTCATGTTTTGTGATTATCTCCAGACTCATTTGTGGTGCCTCAAAGAGCAATGGTTCATTGTTTTCCATGGCTAATATTCCATTGTGTACATGGACCACTTCTTCTTTATCCATTCACCTGTTGATGGACATTTTGGTTGCTTCACTGTCTTGGCTATTGTGAATAAGGCTGCTCTGCAGCTTTTGCAGCCGGTGTCTTCTCGATTCTTGTCTTCTCAGGTGAGAGGTCCAGTGGTGCGCCTGCTGGATTGAATGGTACCTCCATTTTTACTTTTCAACACAGCTCCTTTCTGTTCTCATTATTGGCTGTTACCACTTTACGTCTCACCAGCAGGTAGAGGGTACACAGTTCTCTAAAACCCCTTCAGCATTTACTGTTTGTAGACTTTTTGCTGATGGTCAGTCGACTGGTGTGAGTTGAAACTTTTTGTAGATTAGATTGCATGGGTCTAACACTTCCTGAGGTTGAGCTTTTATCCATTATCCTTTTTTTTTGTAAAAGAGAGTGAGTAAAACTTACCTCCTCATACTCTCTTCTTGAAACATTGGCCTGTTTTGAATTTTTCTGTCCATTCCCTACTTCAGCACCATTTTTTAGGGCAGGTGTCCTTTACAGCCCTGAGTCCTGGTGAATGTTAAGTGACCATTAGCTGTGAGTTTAAAGCTGCTCTTGCAGGAAACGGCCACAAGGTGGCAGCAGTTCTCCTTTAGTAAATTTGGTTACTAGGGAAACAGAGCCTTAATGGAAGTGGTGTTCTAGGTTGTAAATTAGAATGGAATGTGCCAGGAAAAAGCCCTTTAAGTTTATGTCTCGTTACTTCTTGTTCATATTTGTAATTTACTTTTTATTTTTTATCACAGCAAATTTGATTACAATGGTTTGTTTGTTCTAGGTGTGCAAGATGTGGTTCTTTCACACATATACATGTATCTATTCTTCCTCGCATCCTTTTCCCATGTAGGTTGTGACACAATGTTGAGTAGTCTTCTCCTGGTCTTCCGTAGGTCTTTGGTGATTATATATTTCACATGGTCTGTATATCTCAGTTAACCCCAACATGGTAATGTATCCAATCCTCATACCTTTCTATTTGGTGAACCATAAGTTTTTTTTAATGAATCTGTGATTGCCTTTCTCTGTGGAAATATCTTCATTCGTATCAATTTTTAGATAACTCCGGAAAGTGATAAGATAGGATATGTGTCTTTCGCTTTCTCACTTACTACAAGTGGCGTGATTACGTCTAGACTCATCTATGGTGCTGCAAATGGCATTGTTTCATTTTTTCGCTAGCTAATATTCCCTCTCGACATGTAGCAGTTCTTCTTTGTCCACCCATCTGTTGGTGGACTTTTTGGTTACTTCCATATCTTGGCTATTGTAATACTGTGCACTGCAGATTTGCCTGCCTGTGTCTTTCCAATTCTGTCTTCTTAGATTATAGGTCCAGGAGTGGGCCTGCTGGATCATATGGGAGCTCAATGTTTACCTTTTTAAGGCACCTCCATTCTGTTCTCATTAGTGGCTCTTTCCAAGTTACGTGCCACTTAAAGTTGAGGGTATGCATTTCTCCACAACACCTTCAGCGTTTATTGTTTGTAGTCTTCTTGCTGATGGTTACTCTGACAAGTGTGAGCTGATACCTCTTTGTGGTTGAATTCGCATGTGCCTCATAATCCGTTGAAATTGCGCTTTAAGGCATGTCCTTTTTATTTTTCAAGCTGTGATTACCCCCCTTAGATCTTCAAAGTGTTTTCTTAAAGTATGTGTCACATTTTGAAATTTTTTGGCCATTACCTCCCTCAAGACATTTTGAGGGCAGGTTTCATTTACAGTCCTGCAGTACTTGTTCATATGAAATGACCATTAGCACAGGCTTTAAAGCTGCTTTTGCAGGTAACTGCCAGAGGGCGGCAGCCTTTCTATGTTCCCCACCCTGGTAACTAGGGAAAAGCCCTTGCAGCCTGTGGTGTTTCTCGGTTATAAATTAGAGTGGAGTGTGCCTGGACAAACCCACAAAAGCTGATGTCTCCTTACTTTTGTTGGATTTTTAAAATTAATTTTTATTTTTTATTGGAGTAATATTCCATTGTGTACATGGACCACGTCTACTTTGTGCATTCCTCGGTTGATGGACATTTTCATTGCTTCCAAGTGTTGGCTATGGTAAATATTGTTGGAGTGCAGGATTGCCAGCCTGTGACTTTTTGATTCTCATTTTCTCAGGGGATAGGCCCAGCAGTGGGTGTGACTGATTGACTGGTAGCACAGTGTTTCCCTTTTCAAAGCACCTTCTTTGTGTTTTCATTAGTGGCTCTTACCACGTCCCCCTTAGAATAGAGGGTACGCGTTTCTCCACAGTCGCTTCAGCATTTATTGTTTGCAGCATTTATGCTAATGGACCTTCTGGCTGCTGTGAGCTGATAGGTTTTTGTAATTTGGGTTTGCATGTCTTTGAAAATTCGTACAACTCATCATTTTTCTACGCCGTTTTCCTTTCTGTTAAAAAAAAGGAAACAATTGTGAGTACAGTATAACTCTTGAAATTGTCTTCTTGGAAGGTTGCCCTCTTTTGAAATTTTTGGTCGATTTTCCACCCCAGAATTTTTTTAGAGGGCAGGTGTCATTTACCGAACTGCAAGTTTGGTGAATATTTAGTGACCTTTAGCAATGGGTTTAAAGCTGCTGTTGTGGGAAGTGGCCTCCAGGAGGCAGCATTTCTCCATTCCCAAATCTGGGTACTAGGGCAGCAGAGCCTTTCTGAAAGTCGTGTTCCTAGCTTGTAAATTACAATGGAATGTGCATGGAGAAACCCCCAGAAGTTTATGGCTCATTATTTCTTCTTGGTTTTTAAATTTTTTTTTAATTGGGGTAAAGCTTAGAATATTGTTTGTCCTAGGTGTACACAATCTGGTTCATTTGTACATTATATATGTCTATTCACGTACAGATCCTCTTCCCATGTAAAATGTTACAGAGGGTTCCGCAGACCTCCCTTGCTGTATGGTCGGTGTTTTTGAGATGTGTATATAATATGTATTTGTATCCATATAGTAACACTAATCTTAATTTGTCCATTTCCCCCACCTCTCCTTTTAGATGAGCATAGTTTGTTTTCTAAGTCTGTGAGTATCTTTCTCTGTGGAAATATGTTCCTTTGCGTCAGTTATCAGATAACGCCTATAAGTGATATCATAGAATATAGGTCTTTTGCTTTCCGACTTACCTCATGTTTTGTGATTATCTCCAGACTCATTTGTGGTGCCTCAAAGAGCAATGGTTCATTGTTTTCCATGGCTAATATTCCATTGTGTACATGGACCACTTCTTCTTTATCCATTCACCTGTTGATGGACATTTTGGTTGCTTCACTGTCTTGGCTATTGTGAATAAGGCTGCTCTGCAGCTTTTGCAGCCGGTGTCTTCTCGATTCTTGTCTTCTCAGGTGAGAGGTCCAGTGGTGCGCCTGCTGGATTGAATGGTACCTCCATTTTTACTTTTCAACACAGCTCCTTTCTGTTCTCATTATTGGCTGTTACCACTTTACGTCTCACCAGCAGGTAGAGGGTACACAGTTCTCTAAAACCCCTTCAGCATTTACTGTTTGTAGACTTTTTGCTGATGGTCAGTCGACTGGTGTGAGTTGAAACTTTTTGTAGATTAGATTGCATGGGTCTAACACTTCCTGAGGTTGAGCTTTTATCCATTATCCTTTTTTTTTGTAAAAGAGAGTGAGTAAAACTTACCTCCTCATACTCTCTTCTTGAAACATTGGCCTGTTTTGAATTTTTCTGTCCATTCCCTACTTCAGCACCATTTTTTAGGGCAGGTGTCCTTTACAGCCCTGAGTCCTGGTGAATGTTAAGTGACCATTAGCTGTGAGTTTAAAGCTGCTCTTGCAGGAAACGGCCACAAGGTGGCAGCAGTTCTCCTTTAGTAAATTTGGTTACTAGGGAAACAGAGCCTTAATGGAAGTGGTGTTCTAGGTTGTAAATTAGAATGGAATGTGCCAGGAAAAAGCCCTTTAAGTTTATGTCTCGTTACTTCTTGTTCATATTTGTAATTTACTTTTTATTTTTTATCACAGCAAATTTGATTACAATGGTTTGTTTGTTCTAGGTGTGCAAGATGTGGTTCTTTCACACATATACATGTATCTATTCTTCCTCGCATCCTTTTCCCATGTAGGTTGTGACACAATGTTGAGTAGTCTTCTCCTGGTCTTCCGTAGGTCTTTGGTGATTATATATTTCACATGGTCTGTATATCTCAGTTAACCCCAACATGGTAATGTATCCAATCCTCATACCTTTCTATTTGGTGAACCATAAGTTTTTTTTAATGAATCTGTGATTGCCTTTCTCTGTGGAAATATCTTCATTCGTATCAATTTTTAGATAACTCCGGAAAGTGATAAGATAGGATATGTGTCTTTCGCTTTCTCACTTACTACAAGTGGCGTGATTACCTCTAGACTCATCTATGGTGCTGCAAATGGCATTGTTTCATTTTTTCGCTAGCTAATATTCCCTCTCGACATGTAGCAGTTCTTCTTTGTCCACCCATCTGTTGGTGGACTTTTTGGTTACTTCCATATCTTGGCTATTGTAATACTGTGCACTGCAGATTTGCCTGCCTGTGTCTTTCCAATTCTGTCTTCTTAGATTATAGGTCCAGGAGTGGGCCTGCTGGATCATATGGGAGCTCAATGTTTACCTTTTTAAGGCACCTCCATTCTGTTCTCATTAGTGGCTCTTTCCAAGTTACGTGCCACTTAAAGTTGAGGGTATGCATTTCTCCACAACACCTTCAGCGTTTATTGTTTGTAGTCTTCTTGCTGATGGTTACTCTGACAAGTGTGAGCTGATACCTCTTTGTGGTTGAATTCGCATGTGCCTCATAATCCGTTGAAATTGCGCTTTAAGGCATGTCCTTTTTATTTTTCAAGCTGTGATTACCCCCCTTAGATCTTCAAAGTGTTTTCTTAAAGTATGTGTCACATTTTGAAATTTTTTGGCCATTACCTCCCTCAAGACATTTTGAGGGCAGGTTTCATTTACAGTCCTGCAGTACTTGTTCATATGAAATGACCATTAGCACAGGCTTTAAAGCTGCTTTTGCAGGTAACTGCCAGAGGGCGGCAGCCTTTCTATGTTCCCCACCCTGGTAACTAGGGAAAAGCCCTTGCAGCCTGTGGTGTTTCTCGGTTATAAATTAGAGTGGAGTGTGCCTGGACAAACCCACAAAAGCTGATGTCTCCTTACTTTTGTTGGATTTTTAAAATTAATTTTTATTTTTTATTGGAGTAATATTCCATTGTGTACATGGACCACGTCTACTTTGTGCATTCCTCGGTTGATGGACATTTTCATTGCTTCCAAGTGTTGGCTATGGTAAATATTGTTGGAGTGCAGGATTGCCAGCCTGTGACTTTTTGATTCTCATTTTCTCAGGGGATAGGCCCAGCAGTGGGTGTGACTGATTGACTGGTAGCACAGTGTTTCCCTTTTCAAAGCACCTTCTTTGTGTTTTCATTAGTGGCTCTTACCACGTCCCCCTTAGAATAGAGGGTACGCGTTTCTCCACAGTCGCTTCAGCATTTATTGTTTGCAGCATTTATGCTAATGGACCTTCTGGCTGCTGTGAGCTGATAGGTTTTTGTAATTTGGGTTTGCATGTCTTTGAAAATTCGTACAACTCATCATTTTTCTACGCCGTTTTCCTTTCTGTTAAAAAAAAGGAAACAATTGTGAGTACAGTATAACTCTTGAAATTGTCTTCTTGGAAGGTTGCCCTCTTTTGAAATTTTTGGTCGATTTTCCACCCCAGAATTTTTTTAGAGGGCAGGTGTCATTTACCGAACTGCAAGTTTGGTGAATATTTAGTGACCTTTAGCAATGGGTTTAAAGCTGCTGTTGTGGGAAGTGGCCTCAAGGAGGCAGCATTTCTCCATTCCCAAATCTGGGTACTAGGGCAGCAGAGCCTTTCTGAAAGTCGTGTTCCTAGCTTGTAAATTACAATGGAATGTGCATGGAGAAACCCCCAGAAGTTTATGGCTCATTATTTCTTCTTGGTTTTTAAATTTTTTTTTAATCGGGGTAAAGCTTAGAATATTGTTTGTCCTAGGTGTACACAATCTGGTTCATTTGTACATTATATATGTCTATTCACGTACAGATCCTCTTCCCATGTAAAATGTTACAGAGGGTTCCGCAGACCTCCCTTGCTGTATGGTTGGTGTTTTTGAGATGTGTATATAATATGTATTTGTATCCATATAGTAACACTAATCTTAATTTGTCCATTTCCCCCACCTCTCCTTTTAGATGAGCATAGTTTGTTTTCTAAGTCTGTGAGTATCTTTCTCTGTGGAAATATGTTCCTTTGCGTCAGTTATCAGATAACGCCTATAAGTGATATCATAGAATATAGGTCTTTTGCTTTCCGACTTACCTCATGTTTTGTGATTATCTCCAGACTCATTTGTGGTGCCTCAAAGAGCAATGGTTCATTGTTTTCCATGGCTAATATTCCATTGTGTACATGGACCACTTCTTCTTTATCCATTCACCTGTTGATGGACATTTTGGTTGCTTCACTGTCTTGGCTATTGTGAATAAGGCTGCTCTGCAGCTTTTGCAGCCGGTGTCTTCTCGATTCTTGTCTTCTCAGGTGAGAGGTCCAGTGGTGCGCCTGCTGGATTGAATGGTACCTCCATTTTTACTTTTCAACACAGCTCCTTTCTGTTCTCATTATTGGCTGTTACCACTTTACGTCTCACCAGCAGGTAGAGGGTACACAGTTCTCTAAAACCCCTTCAGCATTTACTGTTTGTAGACTTTTTGCTGATGGTCAGTCGACTGGTGTGAGTTGAAACTTTTTGTAGATTAGATTGCATGGGTCTAACACTTCCTAAGGTTGAGCTTTTATCCATTATCCTTTTTTTTGTAAAAGAGAGTGAGTAAAACTTACCTCTTCATACTCTCTTCTTGAAACATTGGCCTGTTTTGAATTTTTCTGTCCATTCCCTACTTCAGCACCATTTTTTAGGGCAGGTGTCCTTTACAGCCCTGAGTCCTGGTGAATGTTAAGTGACCATTAGCTGTGAGTTTAAAGCTGCTCTTGCAGGAAACGGCCACAAGGTGGCAGCAGTTCTCCTTTAGTAAATTTGGTTACTAGGGAAACAGAGCCTTAATGGAAGTGGTGTTCTAGGTTGTAAATTAGAATGGAATGTGCCAGGAAAAAGCCCTTTAAGTTTATGTCTTGTTACTTCTTGTTCATATTTGTAATTTACTTTCTATTTTTTATCACAGCAAATTTGATTACAATGGTTTGTTTGTTCTAGGTGTGCAAGATGTGGTTCTTTCACACATATACATGTATCTATTCTTCCTCGCATCCTTTTCCCATGTAGGTTGTGACACAATGTTGAGTAGTCTTCTCCTGGTTTTCCGTAGGTCTTTGGTGATTATATATTTCACATGGTCTGTATATCTCAGTTAACCCCAACATGGTAATGTATCCAATCCTCATACCTTTCTATTTGGTGAACCATAAGTTTTTTTTAATGAATCTGTGATTGCCTTTCTCTGTGGAAATATCTTCATTCGTATCAATTTTTAGATAACTCCGGAAAGTGATAAGATAGGATATGTGTCTTTCGCTTTCTCACTTACTACAAGTGGCGTGATTACGTCTAGACTCATCTATGGTGCTGCAAATGGCATTGTTTCATTTTTTCGCTAGCTAATATTCCCTCTCGACATGTAGCAGTTCTTCTTTGTCCACCCATCTGTTGGTGGACTTTTTGGTTACTTCCATATCTTGGCTATTGTAATACTGTGCACTGCAGATTTGCCTGCCTGTGTCTTTCCAATTCTGTCTTCTTAGATTATAGGTCCAGGAGTGGGCCTGCTGGATCATATGGGAGCTCAATGTTTACCTTTTTAAGGCACCTCCATTCTGTTCTCATTAGTGGCTCTTTCCAAGTTACATGCCACTTAAAGTTGAGGGTATGCATTTCTCCACAACACCTTCAGCGTTTATTGTTTGTAGTCTTCTTGCTGATGGTTACTCTGACAAGTGTGAGCTGATACCTCTTTGTGGTTGAATTCGCATGTGCCTCATAATCCGTTGAAATTGCGCTTTAAGGCATGTCCTTTTTATTTTTCAAGCTGTGATTACCCCCCTTAGATCTTCAAAGTGTTTTCTTAAAGTATGTGTCACATTTTGAAATTTTTTGGCCATTACCTCCCTCAAGACATTTTGAGGGCAGGTTTCATTTACAGTCCTGCAGTACTTGTTCATATGAAATGACCATTAGCACAGGCTTTAAAGCTGCTTTTGCAGGTAACTGCCAGAGGGCGGCAGCCTTTCTATGTTCCCCACCCTGGTAACTAGGGAAAAGCCCTTGCAGCCTGTGGTGTTTCTCGGTTATAAATTAGAGTGGAGTGTGCCTGGACAAACCCACAAAAGCTGATGTCTCCTTACTTTTGTTGGATTTTTAAAATTAATTTTTATTTTTTATTGGAGTAATATTCCATTGTGTACATGGACCACGTCTACTTTGTGCATTCCTCGGTTGATGGACATTTTCATTGCTTCCAAGTGTTGGCTATGGTAAATATTGTTGGAGTGCAGGATTGCCAGCCTGTGACTTTTTGATTCTCATTTTCTCAGGGGATAGGCCCAGCAGTGGGTGTGACTGATTGACTGGTAGCACAGTGTTTCCCTTTTCAAAGCACCTTCTTTGTGTTTTCATTAGTGGCTCTTACCACGTCCCCCTTAGAATAGAGGGTACGCGTTTCTCCACAGTCGCTTCAGCATTTATTGTTTGCAGCATTTATGCTAATGGACCTTCTGGCTGCTGTGAGCTGATAGGTTTTTGTAATTTGGGTTTGCATGTCTTTGAAAATTCGTACAACTCATCATTTTTCTACGCCGTTTTCCTTTCTGTTAAAAAAAAGGAAACAATTGTGAGTACAGTATAACTCTTGAAATTGTCTTCTTGGAAGGTTGCCCTCTTTTGAAATTTTTGGTCGATTTTCCACCCCAGAATTTTTTTAGAGGGCAGGTGTCATTTACCGAACTGCAAGTTTGGTGAATATTTAGTGACCTTTAGCAATGGGTTTAAAGCTGCTGTTGTGGGAAGTGGCCTCCAGGAGGCAGCATTTCTCCATTCCCAAATCTGGGTACTAGGGCAGCAGAGCCTTTCTGAAAGTCGTGTTCCTAGCTTGTAAATTACAATGGAATGTGCATGGAGAAACCCCCAGAAGTTTATGGCTCATTATTTCTTCTTGGTTTTTAAATTTTTTTTTAATTGGGGTAAAGCTTAGAATATTGTTTGTCCTAGGTGTACACAATCTGGTTCATTTGTACATTATATATGTCTATTCACGTACAGATCCTCTTCCCATGTAAAATGTTACAGAGGGTTCCGCAGACCTCCCTTGCTGTATGGTCGGTGTTTTTGAGATGTGTATATAATATGTATTTGTATCCATATAGTAACACTAATCTTAATTTGTCCATTTCCCCCACCTCTCCTTTTAGATGAGCATAGTTTGTTTTCTAAGTCTGTGAGTATCTTTCTCTGTGGAAATATGTTCCTTTGCGTCAGTTATCAGATAACGCCTATAAGTGATATCATAGAATATAGGTCTTTTGCTTTCCGACTTACCTCATGTTTTGTGATTATCTCCAGACTCATTTGTGGTGCCTCAAAGAGCAATGGTTCATTGTTTTCCATGGCTAATATTCCATTGTGTACATGGACCACTTCTTCTTTATCCATTCACCTGTTGATGGACATTTTGGTTGCTTCACTGTCTTGGCTATTGTGAATAAGGCTGCTCTGCAGCTTTTGCAGCCGGTGTCTTCTCGATTCTTGTCTTCTCAGGTGAGAGGTCCAGTGGTGCGCCTGCTGGATTGAATGGTACCTCCATTTTTACTTTTCAACACAGCTCCTTTCTGTTCTCATTATTGGCTGTTACCACTTTACGTCTCACCAGCAGGTAGAGGGTACACAGTTCTCTAAAACCCCTTCAGCATTTACTGTTTGTAGACTTTTTGCTGATGGTCAGTCGACTGGTGTGAGTTGAAACTTTTTGTAGATTAGATTGCATGGGTCTAACACTTCCTGAGGTTGAGCTTTTATCCATTATCCTTTTTTTTTGTAAAAGAGAGTGAGTAAAACTTACCTCCTCATACTCTCTTCTTGAAACATTGGCCTGTTTTGAATTTTTCTGTCCATTCCCTACTTCAGCACCATTTTTTAGGGCAGGTGTCCTTTACAGCCCTGAGTCCTGGTGAATGTTAAGTGACCATTAGCTGTGAGTTTAAAGCTGCTCTTGCAGGAAACGGCCACAAGGTGGCAGCAGTTCTCCTTTAGTAAATTTGGTTACTAGGGAAACAGAGCCTTAATGGAAGTGGTGTTCTAGGTTGTAAATTAGAATGGAATGTGCCAGGAAAAAGCCCTTTAAGTTTATGTCTCGTTACTTCTTGTTCATATTTGTAATTTACTTTTTATTTTTTATCACAGCAAATTTGATTACAATGGTTTGTTTGTTCTAGGTGTGCAAGATGTGGTTCTTTCACACATATACATGTATCTATTCTTCCTCACATCCTTTTCCCATGTAGGTTGTGACACAATGTTGAGTAGTCTTCTCCTGGTCTTCCGTAGGTCTTTGGTGATTATATATTTCACATGGTCTGTATATCTCAGTTAACCCCAACATGGTAATGTATCCAATCCTCATACCTTTCTATTTGGTGAACCATAAGTTTTTTTTAATGAATCTGTGATTGCCTTTCTCTGTGGAAATATCTTCATTCGTATCAATTTTTAGATAACTCCGGAAAGTGATAAGATAGGATATGTGTCTTTCGCTTTCTCACTTACTACAAGTGGCGTGATTACCTCTAGACTCATCTATGGTGCTGCAAATGGCATTGTTTCATTTTTTCGCTAGCTAATATTCCCTCTCGACATGTAGCAGTTCTTCTTTGTCCACCCATCTGTTGGTGGACTTTTTGGTTACTTCCATATCTTGGCTATTGTAATACTGTGCACTGCAGATTTGCCTGCCTGTGTCTTTCCAATTCTGTCTTCTTAGATTATAGGTCCAGGAGTGGGCCTGCTGGATCATATGGGAGCTCAATGTTTACCTTTTTAAGGCACCTCCATTCTGTTCTCATTAGTGGCTCTTTCCAAGTTACGTGCCACTTAAAGTTGAGGGTATGCATTTCTCCACAACACCTTCAGCGTTTATTGTTTGTAGTCTTCTTGCTGATGGTTACTCTGACAAGTGTGAGCTGATACCTCTTTGTGGTTGAATTCGCATGTGCCTCATAATCCGTTGAAATTGCGCTTTAAGGCATGTCCTTTTTATTTTTCAAGCTGTGATTACCCCCCTTAGATCTTCAAAGTGTTTTCTTAAAGTATGTGTCACATTTTGAAATTTTTTGGCCATTACCTCCCTCAAGACATTTTGAGGGCAGGTTTCATTTACAGTCCTGCAGTACTTGTTCATATGAAATGACCATTAGCACAGGCTTTAAAGCTGCTTTTGCAGGTAACTGCCAGAGGGCGGCAGCCTTTCTATGTTCCCCACCCTGGTAACTAGGGAAAAGCCCTTGCAGCCTGTGGTGTTTCTCGGTTATAAATTAGAGTGGAGTGTGCCTGGACAAACCCACAAAAGCTGATGTCTCCTTACTTTTGTTGGATTTTTAAAATTAATTTTTATTTTTTATTGGAGTAATATTCCATTGTGTACATGGACCACGTCTACTTTGTGCATTCCTCGGTTGATGGACATTTTCATTGCTTCCAAGTGTTGGCTATGGTAAATATTGTTGGAGTGCAGGATTGCCAGCCTGTGACTTTTTGATTCTCATTTTCTCAGGGGATAGGCCCAGCAGTGGGTGTGACTGATTGACTGGTAGCACAGTGTTTCCCTTTTCAAAGCACCTTCTTTGTGTTTTCATTAGTGGCTCTTACCACGTCCCCCTTAGAATAGAGGGTACGCGTTTCTCCACAGTCGCTTCAGCATTTATTGTTTGCAGCATTTATGCTAATGGACCTTCTGGCTGCTGTGAGCTGATAGGTTTTTGTAATTTGGGTTTGCATGTCTTTGAAAATTCGTACAACTCATCATTTTTCTACGCCGTTTTCCTTTCTGTTAAAAAAAAGGAAACAATTGTGAGTACAGTATAACTCTTGAAATTGTCTTCTTGGAAGGTTGCCCTCTTTTGAAATTTTTGGTCGATTTTCCACCCCAGAATTTTTTTAGAGGGCAGGTGTCATTTACCGAACTGCAAGTTTGGTGAATATTTAGTGACCTTTAGCAATGGGTTTAAAGCTGCTGTTGTGGGAAGTGGCCTCAAGGAGGCAGCATTTCTCCATTCCCAAATCTGGGTACTAGGGCAGCAGAGCCTTTCTGAAAGTCGTGTTCCTAGCTTGTAAATTACAATGGAATGTGCATGGAGAAACCCCCAGAAGTTTATGGCTCATTATTTCTTCTTGGTTTTTAAATTTTTTTTTAATCGGGGTAAAGCTTAGAATATTGTTTGTCCTAGGTGTACACAATCTGGTTCATTTGTACATTATATATGTCTATTCACGTACAGATCCTCTTCCCATGTAAAATGTTACAGAGGGTTCCGCAGACCTCCCTTGCTGTATGGTTGGTGTTTTTGAGATGTGTATATAATATGTATTTGTATCCATATAGTAACACTAATCTTAATTTGTCCATTTCCCCCACCTCTCCTTTTAGATGAGCATAGTTTGTTTTCTAAGTCTGTGAGTATCTTTCTCTGTGGAAATATGTTCCTTTGCGTCAGTTATCAGATAACGCCTATAAGTGATATCATAGAATATAGGTCTTTTGCTTTCCGACTTACCTCATGTTTTGTGATTATCTCCAGACTCATTTGTGGTGCCTCAAAGAGCAATGGTTCATTGTTTTCCATGGCTAATATTCCATTGTGTACATGGACCACTTCTTCTTTATCCATTCACCTGTTGATGGACATTTTGGTTGCTTCACTGTCTTGGCTATTGTGAATAAGGCTGCTCTGCAGCTTTTGCAGCCGGTGTCTTCTCGATTCTTGTCTTCTCAGGTGAGAGGTCCAGTGGTGCGCCTGCTGGATTGAATGGTACCTCCATTTTTACTTTTCAACACAGCTCCTTTCTGTTCTCATTATTGGCTGTTACCACTTTACGTCTCACCAGCAGGTAGAGGGTACACAGTTCTCTAAAACCCCTTCAGCATTTACTGTTTGTAGACTTTTTGCTGATGGTCAGTCGACTGGTGTGAGTTGAAACTTTTTGTAGATTAGATTGCATGGGTCTAACACTTCCTAAGGTTGAGCTTTTATCCATTATCCTTTTTTTTGTAAAAGAGAGTGAGTAAAACTTACCTCTTCATACTCTCTTCTTGAAACATTGGCCTGTTTTGAATTTTTCTGTCCATTCCCTACTTCAGCACCATTTTTTAGGGCAGGTGTCCTTTACAGCCCTGAGTCCTGGTGAATGTTAAGTGACCATTAGCTGTGAGTTTAAAGCTGCTCTTGCAGGAAACGGCCACAAGGTGGCAGCAGTTCTCCTTTAGTAAATTTGGTTACTAGGGAAACAGAGCCTTAATGGAAGTGGTGTTCTAGGTTGTAAATTAGAATGGAATGTGCCAGGAAAAAGCCCTTTAAGTTTATGTCTTGTTACTTCTTGTTCATATTTGTAATTTACTTTCTATTTTTTATCACAGCAAATTTGATTACAATGGTTTGTTTGTTCTAGGTGTGCAAGATGTGGTTCTTTCACACATATACATGTATCTATTCTTCCTCGCATCCTTTTCCCATGTAGGTTGTGACACAATGTTGAGTAGTCTTCTCCTGGTTTTCCGTAGGTCTTTGGTGATTATATATTTCACATGGTCTGTATATCTCAGTTAACCCCAACATGGTAATGTATCCAATCCTCATACCTTTCTATTTGGTGAACCATAAGTTTTTTTTAATGAATCTGTGATTGCCTTTCTCTGTGGAAATATCTTCATTCGTATCAATTTTTAGATAACTCCGGAAAGTGATAAGATAGGATATGTGTCTTTCGCTTTCTCACTTACTACAAGTGGCGTGATTACGTCTAGACTCATCTATGGTGCTGCAAATGGCATTGTTTCATTTTTTCGCTAGCTAATATTCCCTCTCGACATGTAGCAGTTCTTCTTTGTCCACCCATCTGTTGGTGGACTTTTTGGTTACTTCCATATCTTGGCTATTGTAATACTGTGCACTGCAGATTTGCCTGCCTGTGTCTTTCCAATTCTGTCTTCTTAGATTATAGGTCCAGGAGTGGGCCTGCTGGATCATATGGGAGCTCAATGTTTACCTTTTTAAGGCACCTCCATTCTGTTCTCATTAGTGGCTCTTTCCAAGTTACGTGCCACTTAAAGTTGAGGGTATGCATTTCTCCACAACACCTTCAGCGTTTATTGTTTGTAGTCTTCTTGCTGATGGTTACTCTGACAAGTGTGAGCTGATACCTCTTTGTGGTTGAATTCGCATGTGCCTCATAATCCGTTGAAATTGCGCTTTAAGGCATGTCCTTTTTATTTTTCAAGCTGTGATTACCCCCCTTAGATCTTCAAAGTGTTTTCTTAAAGTATGTGTCACATTTTGAAATTTTTTCGCCATTACCTCCCTCAAGACATTTTGAGGGCAGGTTTCATTTACAGTCCTGCAGTACTTGTTCATATGAAATGACCATTAGCACAGGCTTTAAAGCTGCTTTTGCAGGTAACTGCCAGAGGGCGGCAGCCTTTCTATGTTCCCCACCCTGGTAACTAGGGAAAAGCCCTTGCAGCCTGTGGTGTTTCTCGGTTATAAATTAGAGTGGAGTGTGCCTGGACAAACCCACAAAAGCTGATGTCTCCTTACTTTTGTTGGATTTTTAAAATTAATTTTTATTTTTTATTGGAGTAATATTCCATTGTGTACATGGACCACGTCTACTTTGTGCATTCCTCGGTTGATGGACATTTTCATTGCTTCCAAGTGTTGGCTATGGTAAATATTGTTGGAGTGCAGGATTGCCAGCCTGTGACTTTTTGATTCTCATTTTCTCAGGGGATAGGCCCAGCAGTGGGTGTGACTGATTGACTGGTAGCACAGTGTTTCCCTTTTCAAAGCACCTTCTTTGTGTTTTCATTAGTGGCTCTTACCACGTCCCCCTTAGAATAGAGGGTACGCGTTTCTCCACAGTCGCTTCAGCATTTATTGTTTGCAGCATTTATGCTAATGGACCTTCTGGCTGCTGTGAGCTGATAGGTTTTTGTAATTTGGGTTTGCATGTCTTTGAAAATTCGTACAACTCATCATTTTTCTACGCCGTTTTCCTTTCTGTTAAAAAAAAGGAAACAATTGTGAGTACAGTATAACTCTTGAAATTGTCTTCTTGGAAGGTTGCCCTCTTTTGAAATTTTTGGTCGATTTTCCACCCCAGAATTTTTTTAGAGGGCAGGTGTCATTTACCGAACTGCAAGTTTGGTGAATATTTAGTGACCTTTAGCAATGGGTTTAAAGCTGCTGTTGTGGGAAGTGGCCTCAAGGAGGCAGCATTTCTCCATTCCCAAATCTGGGTACTAGGGCAGCAGAGCCTTTCTGAAAGTCGTGTTCCTAGCTTGTAAATTACAATGGAATGTGCATGGAGAAACCCCCAGAAGTTTATGGCTCATTATTTCTTCTTGGTTTTTAAATTTTTTTTTAATCGGGGTAAAGCTTAGAATATTGTTTGTCCTAGGTGTACACAATCTGGTTCATTTGTACATTATATATGTCTATTCACGTACAGATCCTCTTCCCATGTAAAATGTTACAGAGGGTTCCGCAGACCTCCCTTGCTGTATGGTTGGTGTTTTTGAGATGTGTATATAATATGTATTTGTATCCATATAGTAACACTAATCTTAATTTGTCCATTTCCCCCACCTCTCCTTTTAGATGAGCATAGTTTGTTTTCTAAGTCTGTGAGTATCTTTCTCTGTGGAAATATGTTCCTTTGCGTCAGTTATCAGATAACGCCTATAAGTGATATCATAGAATATAGGTCTTTTGCTTTCCGACTTACCTCATGTTTTGTGATTATCTCCAGACTCATTTGTGGTGCCTCAAAGAGCAATGGTTCATTGTTTTCCATGGCTAATATTCCATTGTGTACATGGACCACTTCTTCTTTATCCATTCACCTGTTGATGGACATTTTGGTTGCTTCACTGTCTTGGCTATTGTGAATAAGGCTGCTCTGCAGCTTTTGCAGCCGGTGTCTTCTCGATTCTTGTCTTCTCAGGTGAGAGGTCCAGTGGTGCGCCTGCTGGATTGAATGGTACCTCCATTTTTACTTTTCAACACAGCTCCTTTCTGTTCTCATTATTGGCTGTTACCACTTTACGTCTCACCAGCAGGTAGAGGGTACACAGTTCTCTAAAACCCCTTCAGCATTTACTGTTTGTAGACTTTTTGCTGATGGTCAGTCGACTGGTGTGAGTTGAAACTTTTTGTAGATTAGATTGCATGGGTCTAACACTTCCTAAGGTTGAGCTTTTATCCATTATCCTTTTTTTTGTAAAAGAGAGTGAGTAAAACTTACCTCTTCATACTCTCTTCTTGAAACATTGGCCTGTTTTGAATTTTTCTGTCCATTCCCTACTTCAGCACCATTTTTTAGGGCAGGTGTCCTTTACAGCCCTGAGTCCTGGTGAATGTTAAGTGACCATTAGCTGTGAGTTTAAAGCTGCTCTTGCAGGAAACGGCCACAAGGTGGCAGCAGTTCTCCTTTAGTAAATTTGGTTACTAGGGAAACAGAGCCTTAATGGAAGTGGTGTTCTAGGTTGTAAATTAGAATGGAATGTGCCAGGAAAAAGCCCTTTAAGTTTATGTCTTGTTACTTCTTGTTCATATTTGTAATTTACTTTCTATTTTTTATCACAGCAAATTTGATTACAATGGTTTGTTTGTTCTAGGTGTGCAAGATGTGGTTCTTTCACACATATACATGTATCTATTCTTCCTCGCATCCTTTTCCCATGTAGGTTGTGACACAATGTTGAGTAGTCTTCTCCTGGTCTTCCGTAGGTCTTTGGTGATTATATATTTCACATGGTCTGTATATCTCAGTTAACCCCAACATGGTAATGTATCCAATCCTCATACCTTTCTATTTGGTGAACCATAAGTTTTTTTTAATGAATCTGTGATTGCCTTTCTCTGTGGAAATATCTTCATTCGTATCAATTTTTAGATAACTCCGGAAAGTGATAAGATAGGATATGTGTCTTTCGCTTTCTCACTTACTACAAGTGGCGTGATTACGTCTAGACTCATCTATGGTGCTGCAAATGGCATTGTTTCATTTTTTCGCTAGCTAATATTCCCTCTCGACATGTAGCAGTTCTTCTTTGTCCACCCATCTGTTGGTGGACTTTTTGGTTACTTCCATATCTTGGCTATTGTAATACTGTGCACTGCAGATTTGCCTGCCTGTGTCTTTCCAATTCTGTCTTCTTAGATTATAGGTCCAGGAGTGGGCCTGCTGGATCATATGGGAGCTCAATGTTTACCTTTTTAAGGCACCTCCATTCTGTTCTCATTAGTGGCTCTTTCCAAGTTACGTGCCACTTAAAGTTGAGGGTATGCATTTCTCCACAACACCTTCAGCGTTTATTGTTTGTAGTCTTCTTGCTGATGGTTACTCTGACAAGTGTGAGCTGATACCTCTTTGTGGTTGAATTCGCATGTGCCTCATAATCCGTTGAAATTGCACTTTAAGGCATGTCCTTTTTATTTTTCAAGCTGTGATTACCCCCCTCAGATCTTCAAAGTGTTTTCTTAAAGTATGTGTCACATTTTGAAATTTTTTGGCCATTACCTCCCTCAAGACATTTTGAGGGCAGGTTTCATTTACAGTCCTGCAGTACTTGTTCATATGAAATGACCATTAGCACAGGCTTTAAAGCTGCTTTTGCAGGTAACTGCCAGAGGGTGGCAGCCTTTCTATGTTCCCCACCCTGGTAACTAGGGAAAAGCCCTTGCGGCCTGTGGTGTTTCTCGGTTATAAATTAGAGTGGAGTGTGCCTGGACAAACCCACAAAAGCTGATGTCTCCTTACTTTTGTTGGATTTTTAAAATTAATTTTTATTTTTTATTGGAGTAATATTCCATTGTGTACATGGACCACGTCTACTTTGTGCATTCCTCGGTTGATGGACATTTTCATTGCTCCCAAGTGTTGGCTATGGTAAATATTGTTGGAGTGCAGGATTGCCAGCCTGTGACTTTTTGATTCTCATTTTCTCAGGGGATAGGCCCAGCAGTGGGTGTGACTGATTGACTGGTAGCACAGTGTTTCCCTTTTCAAAGCACCTTCTTTGTGTTTTCATTAGTGGCTCTTACCACGTCCCCCTTAGAATAGAGGGTACGCGTTTCTCCACAGTCGCTTCAGCATTTATTGTTTGCAGCATTTATGCTAATGGACCTTCTGGCTGCTGTGAGCTGATAGGTTTTTGTAATTTGGGTTTGCATGTCTTTGAAAATTCGTACAACTCATCATTTTTCTACGCCGTTTTCCTTTCTGTTAAAAAAAAGGAAACAATTGTGAGTACAGTATAACTCTTGAAATTGTCTTCTTGGAAGGTTGCCCTCTTTTGAAATTTTTGGTCGATTTTCCACCCCAGAATTTTTTTAGAGGGCAGGTGTCATTTACCGAACTGCAAGTTTGGTGAATATTTAGTGACCTTTAGCAATGGGTTTAAAGCTGCTGTTGTGGGAAGTGGCCTCAAGGAGGCAGCATTTCTCCATTCCCAAATCTGGGTACTAGGGCAGCAGAGCCTTTCTGAAAGTCGTGTTCCTAGCTTGTAAATTACAATGGAATGTGCATGGAGAAACCCCCAGAAGTTTATGGCTCATTATTTCTTCTTGGTTTTTAAATTTTTTTTTAATCGGGGTAAAGCTTAGAATATTGTTTGTCCTAGGTGTACACAATCTGGTTCATTTGTACATTATATATGTCTATTCACGTACAGATCCTCTTCCCATGTAAAATGTTACAGAGGGTTCCGCAGACCTCCCTTGCTGTATGGTTGGTGTTTTTGAGATGTGTATATAATATGTATTTGTATCCATATAGTAACACTAATCTTAATTTGTCCATTTCCCCCACCTCTCCTTTTAGATGAGCATAGTTTGTTTTCTAAGTCTGTGAGTATCTTTCTCTGTGGAAATATGTTCCTTTGCGTCAGTTATCAGATAACGCCTATAAGTGATATCATAGAATATAGGTCTTTTGCTTTCCGACTTACCTCATGTTTTGTGATTATCTCCAGACTCATTTGTGGTGCCTCAAAGAGCAATGGTTCATTGTTTTCCATGGCTAATATTCCATTGTGTACATGGACCACTTCTTCTTTATCCATTCACCTGTTGATGGACATTTTGGTTGCTTCACTGTCTTGGCTATTGTGAATAAGGCTGCTCTGCAGCTTTTGCAGCCGGTGTCTTCTCGATTCTTGTCTTCTCAGGTGAGAGGTCCAGTGGTGCGCCTGCTGGATTGAATGGTACCTCCATTTTTACTTTTCAACACAGCTCCTTTCTGTTCTCATTATTGGCTGTTACCACTTTACGTCTCACCAGCAGGTAGAGGGTACACAGTTCTCTAAAACCCCTTCAGCATTTACTGTTTGTAGACTTTTTGCTGATGGTCAGTCGACTGGTGTGAGTTGAAACTTTTTGTAGATTAGATTGCATGGGTCTAACACTTCCTAAGGTTGAGCTTTTATCCATTATCCTTTTTTTTGTAAAAGAGAGTGAGTAAAACTTACCTCTTCATACTCTCTTCTTGAAACATTGGCCTGTTTTGAATTTTTCTGTCCATTCCCTACTTCAGCACCATTTTTTAGGGCAGGTGTCCTTTACAGCCCTGAGTCCTGGTGAATGTTAAGTGACCATTAGCTGTGAGTTTAAAGCTGCTCTTGCAGGAAACGGCCACAAGGTGGCAGCAGTTCTCCTTTAGTAAATTTGGTTACTAGGGAAACAGAGCCTTAATGGAAGTGGTGTTCTAGGTTGTAAATTAGAATGGAATGTGCCAGGAAAAAGCCCTTTAAGTTTATGTCTTGTTACTTCTTGTTCATATTTGTAATTTACTTTCTATTTTTTATCACAGCAAATTTGATTACAATGGTTTGTTTGTTCTAGGTGTGCAAGATGTGGTTCTTTCACACATATACATGTATCTATTCTTCCTCGCATCCTTTTCCCATGTAGGTTGTGACACAATGTTGAGTAGTCTTCTCCTGGTCTTCCGTAGGTCTTTGGTGATTATATATTTCACATGGTCTGTATATCTCAGTTAACCCCAACATGGTAATGTATCCAATCCTCATACCTTTCTATTTGGTGAACCATAAGTTTTTTTTAATGAATCTGTGATTGCCTTTCTCTGTGGAAATATCTTCATTCGTATCAATTTTTAGATAACTCCGGAAAGTGATAAGATAGGATATGTGTCTTTCGCTTTCTCACTTACTACAAGTGGCGTGATTACGTCTAGACTCATCTATGGTGCTGCAAATGGCATTGTTTCATTTTTTCGCTAGCTAATATTCCCTCTCGACATGTAGCAGTTCTTCTTTGTCCACCCATCTGTTGGTGGACTTTTTGGTTACTTCCATATCTTGGCTATTGTAATACTGTGCACTGCAGATTTGCCTGCCTGTGTCTTTCCAATTCTGTCTTCTTAGATTATAGGTCCAGGAGTGGGCCTGCTGGATCATATGGGAGCTCAATGTTTACCTTTTTAAGGCACCTCCATTCTGTTCTCATTAGTGGCTCTTTCCAAGTTACGTGCCACTTAAAGTTGAGGGTATGCATTTCTCCACAACACCTTCAGCGTTTATTGTTTGTAGTCTTCTTGCTGATGGTTATTCTGACAAGTGTGAGCTGATACCTCTTTGTGGTTGAATTCGCATGTGCCTCATAATCCGTTGAAATTGCGCTTTAAGGCATGTCCTTTTTATTTTTCAAGCTGTGATTACCCCCCTCAGATCTTCAAAGTGTTTTCTTAAAGTATGTGTCACATTTTGAAATTTTTTGGCCATTACCTCCCTCAAGACATTTTGAGGGCAGGTTTCATTTACAGTCCTGCAGTACTTGTTCATATGAAATGACCATTAGCACAGGCTTTAAAGCTGCTTTTGCAGGTAACTGCCAGAGGGTGGCAGCCTTTCTATGTTCCCCACCCTGGTAACTAGGGAAAAGCCCTTGCGGCCTGTGGTGTTTCTCGGTTATAAATTAGAGTGGAGTGTGCCTGGACAAACCCACAAAAGCTGATGTCTCCTTACTTTTGTTGGATTTTTAAAATTAATTTTTATTTTTTATTGGAGTAATATTCCATTGTGTACATGGACCACGTCTACTTTGTGCATTCCTCGGTTGATGGACATTTTCATTGCTCCCAAGTGTTGGCTATGGTAAATATTGTTGGAGTGCAGGATTGCCAGCCTGTGACTTTTTGATTCTCATTTTCTCAGGGGATAGGCCCAGCAGTGGGTGTGACTGATTGACTGGTAGCACAGTGTTTCCCTTTTCAAAGCACCTTCTTTGTGTTTTCATTAGTGGCTCTTACCACGTCCCCCTTAGAATAGAGGGTACGCGTTTCTCCACAGTCGCTTCAGCATTTATTGTTTGCAGCATTTATGCTAATGGACCTTCTGGCTGCTGTGAGCTGATAGGTTTTTGTAATTTGGGTTTGCATGTCTTTGAAAATTCGTACAACTCATCATTTTTCTACGCCGTTTTCCTTTCTGTTAAAAAAAAGGAAACAATTGTGAGTACAGTATAACTCTTGAAATTGTCTTCTTGGAAGGTTGCCCTCTTTTGAAATTTTTGGTCGATTTTCCACCCCAGAATTTTTTTAGAGGGCAGGTGTCATTTACCGAACTGCAAGTTTGGTGAATATTTAGTGACCTTTAGCAATGGGTTTAAAGCTGCTGTTGTGGGAAGTGGCCTCAAGGAGGCAGCATTTCTCCATTCCCAAATCTGGGTACTAGGGCAGCAGAGCCTTTCTGAAAGTCGTGTTCCTAGCTTGTAAATTACAATGGAATGTGCATGGAGAAACCCCCAGAAGTTTATGGCTCATTATTTCTTCTTGGTTTTTAAATTTTTTTTTAATCGGGGTAAAGCTTAGAATATTGTTTGTCCTAGGTGTACACAATCTGGTTCATTTGTACATTATATATGTCTATTCACGTACAGATCCTCTTCCCATGGAAAATGTTACAGAGGGTTCCGCAGACCTCCCTTGCTGTATGGTCGGTGTTTTTGAGATGTGTATATAATATGTATTTGTATCCATATAGTAACACTAATCTTAATTTGTCCATTTCCCCCACCTCTCCTTTTAGATGAGCATAGTTTGTTTTCTAAGTCTGTGAGTATCTTTCTCTGTGGAAATATGTTCCTTTGCGTCAGGTATCAGATAACGCCTATAAGTGATATCATAGAATATAGGTCTTTTGCTTTCCGACTTACCTCATGTTTTGTGATTATCTCCAGACTCATTTGTGGTGCCTCAAAGAGCAATGGTTCATTGTTTTCCATGGCTAATATTCCATTGTGTACATGGACCACTTCTTCTTTATCCATTCACCTGTTGATGGACATTTTGGTTGCTTCACTGTCTTGGCTATTGTGAATAAGGCTGCTCTGCAGCTTTTGCAGCCGGTGTCTTCTCGATTCTTGTCTTCTCAGGTGAGAGGTCCAGTGGTGCGCCTGCTGGATTGAATGGTACCTCCATTTTTACTTTTCAACACAGCTCCTTTCTGTTCTCATTATTGGCTGTTACCACTTTACGTCTCACCAGCAGGTAGAGGGTACACAGTTCTCTAAAACCCCTTCAGCATTTACTGTTTGTAGACTTTTTGCTGATGGTCAGTCGACTGGTGTGAGTTGAAACTTTTTGTAGATTAGATTGCATGGGTCTAACACTTCCTGAGGTTGAGCTTTTATCCATTATCCTTTTTTTTTGTAAAAGAGAGTGAGTAAAACTTACCTCCTCATACTCTCTTCTTGAAACATTGGCCTGTTTTGAATTTTTCTGTCCATTCCCTACTTCAGCACCATTTTTTAGGGCAGGTGTCCTTTACAGCCCTGAGTCCTGGTGAATGTTAAGTGACCATTAGCTGTGAGTTTAAAGCTGCTCTTGCAGGAAACGGCCACAAGGTGGCAGCAGTTCTCCTTTAGTAAATTTGGTTACTAGGGAAACAGAGCCTTAATGGAAGTGGTGTTCTAGGTTGTAAATTAGAATGGAATGTGCCAGGAAAAAGCCCTTTAAGTTTATGTCTCGTTACTTCTTGTTCATATTTGTAATTTACTTTTTATTTTTTATCACAGCAAATTTGATTACAATGGTTTGTTTGTTCTAGGTGTGCAAGATGTGGTTCTTTCACACATATACATGTATCTATTCTTCCTCGCATCCTTTTCCCATGTAGGTTGTGACACAATGTTGAGTAGTCTTCTCCTGGTTTTCCGTAGGTCTTTGGTGATTATATATTTCACATGGTCTGTATATCTCAGTTAACCCCAACATGGTAATGTATCCAATCCTCATACCTTTCTATTTGGTGAACCATAAGTTTTTTTTAATGAATCTGTGATTGCCTTTCTCTGTGGAAATATCTTCATTCGTATCAATTTTTAGATAACTCCGGAAAGTGATAAGATAGGATATGTGTCTTTCGCTTTCTCACTTACTACAAGTGGCGTGATTACGTCTAGACTCATCTATGGTGCTGCAAATGGCATTGTTTCATTTTTTCGCTAGCTAATATTCCCTCTCGACATGTAGCAGTTCTTCTTTGTCCACCCATCTGTTGGTGGACTTTTTGGTTACTTCCATATCTTGGCTATTGTAATACTGTGCACTGCAGATTTGCCTGCCTGTGTCTTTCCAATTCTGTCTTCTTAGATTATAGGTCCAGGAGTGGGCCTGCTGGATCATATGGGAGCTCAATGTTTACCTTTTTAAGGCACCTCCATTCTGTTCTCATTAGTGGCTCTTTCCAAGTTACGTGCCACTTAAAGTTGAGGGTATGCATTTCTCCACAACACCTTCAGCGTTTATTGTTTGTAGTCTTCTTGCTGATGGTTATTCTGACAAGTGTGAGCTGATACCTCTTTGTGGTTGAATTCGCATGTGCCTCATAATCCGTTGAAATTGTGCTTTAAGGCATGTCCTTTTTATTTTTCAAGCTGTGATTACCCCCCTTAGATCTTCAAAGTGTTTTCTTAAAGTATGTGTCACATTTTGAAATTTTTTGGCCATTACCTCCCTCAAGACATTTTGAGGGCAGGTTTCATTTACAGTCCTGCAGTACTTGTTCATATGAAATGACCATTAGCACAGGCTTTAAAGCTGCTTTTGCAGGTAACTGCCAGAGGGCGGCAGCCTTTCTATGTTCCCCACCCTGGTAACTAGGGAAAAGCCCTTGCGGCCTGTGGTGTTTCTCGGTTATAAATTAGAGTGGAGTGTGCCTGGACAAACCCACAAAAGCTGATGTCTCCTTACTTTTGTTGGATTTTTAAAATTAATTTTTATTTTTTATTGGAGTAATATTCCATTGTGTACATGGACCACGTCTACTTTGTGCATTCCTCGGTTGATGGACATTTTCATTGCTCCCAAGTGTTGGCTATGGTAAATATTGTTGGAGTGAAGGATTGCCAGCCTGTGACTTTTTGATTCTCATTTTCTCAGGGGATAGGCCCAGCAGTGGGTGTGACTGATTGACTGGTAGCACAGTGTTTCCCTTTTCAAAGCACCTTCTTTGTGTTTTCATTAGTGGCTCTTACCACGTCCCCCTTAGAATAGAGGGTACGCGTTTCTCCACAGTCGCTTCAGCATTTATTGTTTGCAGCATTTATGCTAATGGACCTTCTGGCTGCTGTGAGCTGATAGGTTTTTGTAATTTGGGTTTGCATGTCTTTGAAAATTCGTACAACTCATCATTTTTCTACGCCGTTT
Source organism: Eubalaena glacialis (assembly GCF_028564815.1). Classification (NCBI taxonomy): domain Eukaryota; kingdom Metazoa; phylum Chordata; class Mammalia; order Artiodactyla; family Balaenidae; genus Eubalaena; species Eubalaena glacialis. The sequence continues at coordinate 98,733,574 of NC_083720.1, read as the reverse complement.
TCCTTTCTGTTAAAAAAAGGAAACAATTGTGAGTACAGTATAACTCTTGAAATTGTCTTCTTGGAAGGTTGCCCTCTTTTGAAATTTTTGGTCGATTTTCCACCCCAGAATTTTTTTAGAGGGCAGGTGTCATTTACCGAACTGCAAGTTTGGTGAATATTTAGTGACCTTTAGCAATGGGTTTAAAGCTGCTGTTGTGGGAAGTGGCCTCAAGGAGGCAGCATTTCTCCATTCCCAAATCTGGGTACTAGGGCAGCAGAGCCTTTCTGAAAGTCGTGTTCCTAGCTTGTAAATTACAATGGAATGTGCATGGAGAAACCCCCAGAAGTTTATGGCTCATTATTTCTTCTTGGTTTTTAAATTTTTTTTTAATCGGGGTAAAGCTTAGAATATTGTTTGTCCTAGGTGTACACAATCTGGTTCATTTGTACATTATATATGTCTATTCACGTACAGATCCTCTTCCCATGTAAAATGTTACAGAGGGTTCCGCAGACCTCCCTTGCTGTATGGTCGGTGTTTTTGAGATGTGTATATAATATGTATTTGTATCCATATAGTAACACTAATCTTAATTTGTCCATTTCCCCCACCTCTCCTTTTAGATGAGCATAGTTTGTTTTCTAAGTCTGTGAGTATCTTTCTCTGTGGAAATATGTTCCTTTGCGTCAGGTATCAGATAACGCCTATAAGTGATATCATAGAATATAGGTCTTTTGCTTTCCGACTTACCTCATGTTTTGTGATTATCTCCAGACTCATTTGTGGTGCCTCAAAGAGCAATGGTTCATTGTTTTCCATGGCTAATATTCCATTGTGTACATGGACCACTTCTTCTTTATCCATTCACCTGTTGATGGACATTTTGGTTGCTTCACTGTCTTGGCTATTGTGAATAAGGCTGCTCTGCAGCTTTTGCAGCCGGTGTCTTCTCGATTCTTGTCTTCTCAGGTGAGAGGTCCAGTGGTGCGCCTGCTGGATTGAATGGTACCTCCATTTTTACTTTTCAACACAGCTCCTTTCTGTTCTCATTATTGGCTCTTACCACTTTACGTCTCACCAGCAGGTAGAGGGTACACAGTTCTCTAAAACCCCTTCAGCATTTACTGTTTGTAGACTTTTTGCTGATGGTCAGTCGACTGGTGTGAGTTGAAACTTTTTGTAGATTAGATTGCATGGGTCTAACACTTCCTGAGGTTGAGCTTTTATCCATTATCCTTTTTTTTGTAAAAGAGAGTGAGTAAAACTTACCTCTTCATACTCTATTCTTGAAACATTGGCCTGTTTTGAATTTTTCTGTCCATTTCCTACTTCAGCACCATTTTTTAGGGCAGGTGTCCTTTACAGCCCTGAGTCCTTGTGAATGTTAAGTGACCATTAGCTGTGAGTTTAAAGCTGCTCTTGCAGGAAACGGCCACAAGGTGGCAGCAGTTCTCCTTTAGTAAATTTGGTTACTAGGGAAACAGAGCCTTAATGGAAGTGGTGTTCTAGGTTGTAAATTAGAATGGAATGTGCCAGGAAAAAGCCCTTTAAGTTTATGTCTCGTTACTTCTTGTTCATATTTGTAATTTACTTTTTATTTTTTATCACAGCAAATTTGATTACAATGGTTTGTTTGTTCTAGGTGTGCAAGATGTGGTTCTGTGTATCTATTCTTCCTCGCATCCTTTTCCCATGTAGGTTATGACACAATGTTGAGTAGTCTTCTCCTGGTCTTCCGTAGGTCTTTGGTGATTATATATTTCACATGGTCTGTATATCTCAGTTAACCCCAACATGGTAATGTATCCAATCCTCATACCTTTCTATTTGGTGAACCATAAGTTTTTTTTAATGAATCTGTGATTGCCTTTCTCTGTGGAAATATCTTCATTCGTATCAATTTTTAGATAACTCCGAAAAGTGATAAGATAGGATATGTGTCTTTCGCTTTCTCACTTACTACAAGTGGCGTGATTACGTCTAGACTCATCTATGGTGCTGCAAATGGCATTGTTTCATTTTTTCGCTAGCTAATATTCCCTCTCGACATGTAGCAGTTCTTCTTTGTCCACCCATCTGTTGGTGGACTTTTTGGTTACTTCCATATCTTGGCTATTGTAATACTGTGCACTGCAGATTTGCCTGCCTGTGTCTTTCCAATTCTGTCTTCTTAGATTATAGGTCCAGGAGTGGGCCTGCTGGATCATATGGGAGCTCAATGTTTACCTTTTTAAGGCACCTCCATTCTGTTCTCATTAGTGGCTCTTTCCAAGTTACGTGCCGCTTAAAGTTGAGGGTATGCATTTCTCCACAACACCTTCAGCGTTTATTGTTTGTAGTCTTCTTGCTGATGGTTACTCTGACAAGTGTGAGCTGATACCTCTTTGTGGTTGAATTCGCATGTGCCTCATAATCCGTTGAAATTGCGCTTTAAGGCATGTCCTTTTTATTTTTCAAGCTGTCATTACCCCCCTTAGATCTTCAAAGTGTTTTCTTAAAGTATGTGTCACATTTTGAAGTTTTTTGGCCATTACCTCCCTCAAGACATTTTGAGGGCAGGTTTCATTTACAGTCCTGCAGTACTTGTTCATATGAAATGACCATTAGCACAGGCTTTAAAGCTGCTTTTGCAGGTAACTGCCAGAGGGCGGCAGCCTTTCTATGTTCCCCACCCTGGTAACTAGGGAAAAGCCCTTGCGGCCTGTGGTGTTTCTCGGTTATAAATTAGAGTGGAGTGTGCCTGGACAAACCCACAAAAGCTGATGTCTCCTTACTTTTGTTGGATTTTTAAAATTAATTTTTATTTTTTATTGGAGTAATATTCCATTGTGTACATGGACCACGTCTACTTTGTGCATTCCTCGGTTGATGGACATTTTCATTGCTCCCAAGTGTTGGCTATGGTAAATATTGTTGGAGTGCAGGATTGCCAGCCTGTGACTTTTTGATTCTCATTTTCTCAGGGGATAGGCCCAGCAGTGGGTGTGACTGATTGACTGGTAGCACAGTGTTTCCCTTTTCAAAGCACCTTCTTTGTGTTTTCATTAGTGGCTCTTACCACGTCCCCCTTAGAATAGAGGGTACGCGTTTCTCCACAGTCGCTTCAGCATTTATTGTTTGCAGCATTTATGCTAATGGACCTTCTGGCTGCTGTGAGCTGATAGGTTTTTGTAATTTGGGTTTGCATGTCTTTGAAAATTCGTACAACTCATCATTTTTCTACGCCGTTTTCCTTTCTGTTAAAAAAAAGGAAACAATTGTGAGTACAGTATAACTCTTGAAATTGTCTTCTTGGAAGGTTGCCCTCTTTTGAAATTTTTGGTCGATTTTCCACCCCAGAATTTTTTTAGAGGGCAGGTGTCATTTACCGAACTGCAAGTTTGGTGAATATTTAGTGACCTTTAGCAATGGGTTTAAAGCTGCTGTTGTGGGAAGTGGCCTCAAGGAGGCAGCATTTCTCCATTCCCAAATCTGGGTACTAGGGCAGCAGAGCCTTTCTGAAAGTCGTGTTCCTAGCTTGTAAATTACAATGGAATGTGCATGGAGAAACCCCCAGAAGTTTATGGCTCATTATTTCTTCTTGGTTTTTAAATTTTTTTTTAATCGGGGTAAAGCTTAGAATATTGTTTGTCCTAGGTGTACACAATCTGGTTCATTTGTACATTATATATGTCTATTCACGTACAGATCCTCTTCCCATGTAAAATGTTACAGAGGGTTCCGCAGACCTCCCTTGCTGTATGGTCGGTGTTTTTGAGATGTGTATATAATATGTATTTGTATCCATATAGTAACACTAATCTTAATTTGTCCATTTCCCCCACCTCTCCTTTTAGATGAGCATAGTTTGTTTTCTAAGTCTGTGAGTATCTTTCTCTGTGGAAATATGTTCCTTTGCGTCAGGTATCAGATAACGCCTATAAGTGATATCATAGAATATAGGTCTTTTGCTTTCCGACTTACCTCATGTTTTGTGATTATCTCCAGACTCATTTGTGGTGCCTCAAAGAGCAATGGTTCATTGTTTTCCATGGCTAATATTCCATTGTGTACATGGACCACTTCTTCTTTATCCATTCACCTGTTGATGGACATTTTGGTTGCTTCACTGTCTTGGCTATTGTGAATAAGGCTGCTCTGCAGCTTTTGCAGCCGGTGTCTTCTCGATTCTTGTCTTCTCAGGTGAGAGGTCCAGTGGTGCGCCTGCTGGATTGAATGGTACCTCCATTTTTACTTTTCAACACAGCTCCTTTCTGTTCTCATTATTGGCTGTTACCACTTTACGTCTCACCAGCAGGTAGAGGGTACACAGTTCTCTAAAACCCCTTCAGCATTTACTGTTTGTAGACTTTTTGCTGATGGTCAGTCGACTGGTGTGAGTTGAAACTTTTTGTAGATTAGATTGCATGGGTCTAACACTTCCTGAGGTTGAGCTTTTATCCATTATCCTTTTTTTTGTAAAAGAGAGTGAGTAAACCTTACCTCTTCATACTCTCTTCTTGAAACATTGGCCTGTTTTGAATTTTTCTGTCCATTCCCTACTTCAGCACCATTTTTTAGGGCAGGTGTCCTTTACAGCCCTGAGTCCTTGTGAATGTTAAGTGACCATTAGCTGTGAGTTTAAAGCTGCTCTTGCAGGAAACGGCCACAAGGTGGCAGCAGTTCTCCTTTAGTAAATTTGGTTACTAGGGAAACAGAGCCTTAATGGAAGTGGTGTTCTAGGTTGTAAATTAGAATGGAATGTGCCAGGAAAAAGCCCTTTAAGTTTATGTCTCGTTACTTCTTGTTCATATTTGTAATTTACTTTTTATTTTTTATCACAGCAAATTTGATTACAATGGTTTGTTTTTTCTAGGTGTGCAAGATGTGGTTCTTTCACACATATACATGTATCTATTCTTCCTCGCATCCTTTTCCCATGTAGGTTGTGACACAATGTTGAGTAGTCTTCTCCTGGTCTTCCGTAGGTCTTTGGTGATTATATATTTCACATGGTCTGTATATCTCAGTTAACCCCAACATGGTAATGTATCCAATCCTCATACCTTTCTATTTGGTGAACCATAAGTTTTTTTTAATGAATCTGTGATTGCCTTTCTCTGTGGAAATATCTTCATTCGTATCAATTTTTAGATAACTCCGAAAAGTGATAAGATAGGATATGTGTCTTTCGCTTTCTCACTTACTACAAGTGGCGTGATTACGTCTAGACTCATCTATGGTGCTGCAAATGGCATTGTTTCATTTTTTCGCTAGCTAATATTCCCTCTCGACATGTAGCAGTTCTTCTTTGTCCACCCATCTGTTGGTGGACTTTTTGGTTACTTCCATATCTTGGCTATTGTAATACTGTGCACTGCAGATTTGCCTGCCTGTGTCTTTCCAATTCTGTCTTCTTAGATTATAGGTCCAGGAGTGGGCCTGCTGGATCATATGGGAGCTCAATGTTTACCTTTTTAAGGCACCTCCATTCTGTTCTCATTAGTGGCTCTTTCCAAGTTACGTGCCACTTAAAGTTGAGGGTATGCATTTCTCCACAACACCTTCAGCGTTTATTGTTTGTAGTCTTCTTGCTGATGGTTATTCTGACAAGTGTGAGCTGATACCTCTTTGTGGTTGAATTCGCATGTGCCTCATAATCCGTTGAAATTGCGCTTTAAGGCATGTCCTTTTTATTTTTCAAGCTGTCATTACCCCCCTTAGATCTTCAAAGTGTTTTCTTAAAGTATGTGTCACATTTTGAAATTTTTTGGCCATTACCTCCCTCAAGACATTTTGAGGGCAGGTTTCATTTACAGTCCTGCAGTACTTGTTCATATGAAATGACCATTAGCACAGGCTTTAAAGCTGCTTTTGCAGGTAACTGCCAGAGGGCGGCAGCCTTTCTATGTTCCCCACCCTGGTAACTAGGGAAAAGCCCTTGCGGCCTGTGGTGTTTCTCGGTTATAAATTAGAGTGGAGTGTGCCTGGACAAACCCACAAAAGCTGATGTCTCCTTACTTTTGTTGGATTTTTAAAATTAATTTTTATTTTTTATTGGAGTAATATTCCATTGTGTACATGGACCACGTCTACTTTGTGCATTCCTCGGTTGATGGACATTTTCATTGCTCCCAAGTGTTGGCTATGGTAAATATTGTTGGAGTGAAGGATTGCCAGCCTGTGACTTTTTGATTCTCATTTTCTCAGGGGATAGGCCCAGCAGTGGGTGTGACTGATTGACTGGTAGCACAGTGTTTCCCTTTTCAAAGCACCTTCTTTGTGTTTTCATTAGTGGCTCTTACCACGTCCCCCTTAGAATAGAGGGTACGCGTTTCTCCACAGTCGCTTCAGCATTTATTGTTTGCAGCATTTATGCTAATGGACCTTCTGGCTGCTGTGAGCTGATAGGTTTTTGTAATTTGGGTTTGCATGTCTTTGAAAATTCGTACAACTCATCATTTTTCTACGCCGTTTTCCTTTCTGTTAAAAAAAGGAAACAATTGTGAGTACAGTATAACTCTTGAAATTGTCTTCTTGGAAGGTTGCCCTCTTTTGAAATTTTTGGTCGATTTTCCACCCCAGAATTTTTTTAGAGGGCAGGTGTCATTTACCGAACTGCAAGTTTGGTGAATATTTAGTGACCTTTAGCAATGGGTTTAAAGCTGCTGTTGTGGGAAGTGGCCTCAAGGAGGCAGCATTTCTCCATTCCCAAATCTGGGTACTAGGGCAGCAGAGCCTTTCTGAAAGTCGTGTTCCTAGCTTGTAAATTACAATGGAATGTGCATGGAGAAACCCCCAGAAGTTTATGGCTCATTATTTCTTCTTGGTTTTTAAATTTTTTTTTAATCGGGGTAAAGCTTAGAATATTGTTTGTCCTAGGTGTACACAATCTGGTTCATTTGTACATTATATATGTCTATTCACGTACAGATCCTCTTCCCATGTAAAATGTTACAGAGGGTTCCGCAGACCTCCCTTGCTGTATGGTCGGTGTTTTTGAGATGTGTATATAATATGTATTTGTATCCATATAGTAACACTAATCTTAATTTGTCCATTTCCCCCACCTCTCCTTTTAGATGAGCATAGTTTGTTTTCTAAGTCTGTGAGTATCTTTCTCTGTGGAAATATGTTCCTTTGCGTCAGGTATCAGATAACGCCTATAAGTGATATCATAGAATATAGGTCTTTTGCTTTCCGACTTACCTCATGTTTTGTGATTATCTCCAGACTCATTTGTGGTGCCTCAAAGAGCAATGGTTCATTGTTTTCCATGGCTAATATTCCATTGTGTACATGGACCACTTCTTCTTTATCCATTCACCTGTTGATGGACATTTTGGTTGCTTCACTGTCTTGGCTATTGTGAATAAGGCTGCTCTGCAGCTTTTGCAGCCTGTGTCTTCTCGATTCTTGTCTTCTCAGGTGAGAGGTCCAGTGGTGCGCCTGCTGGATTGAATGGTACCTCCCTTTTTACTTTTCAACACAGCTCCTTTCTGTTCTCATTATTGGCTGTTACCACTTTACGTCTCACCAGCAGGTAGAGGGTACACAGTTCTCTAAAACCCCTTCAGCATTTACTGTTTGTAGACTTTTTGCTGATGGTCAGTCGACTGGTGTGAGTTGAAACTTTTTGTAGATTAGATTGCATGGGTCTAACACTTCCTGAGGTTGAGCTTTTATCCATTATCCTTTTTTTTGTAAAAGAGAGTGAGTAAAACTTACCTCTTCATACTCTCTTCTTGAAACATTGGCCTGTTTTGAATTTTTCTGTCCATTCCCTACTTCAGCACCATTTTTTAGGGCAGGTGTCCTTTACAGCCCTGAGTCCTTGTGAATGTTAAGTGACCATTAGCTGTGAGTTTAAAGCTGCTCTTGCAGGAAACGGCCACAAGGTGGCAGCAGTTCTCCTTTAGTAAATTTGGTTACTAGGGAAACAGAGCCTTAATGGAAGTGGTGTTCTAGGTTGTAAATTAGAATGGAATGTGCCAGGAAAAAGCCCTTTAAGTTTATGTCTCGTTACTTCTTGTTCATATTTGTAATTTACTTTCTATTTTTTATCACAGCAAATTTGATTACAATGGTTTGTTTGTTCTAGGTGTGCAAGATGTGGTTCTGTGTATCTATTCTTCCTCGCATCCTTTTCCCATGTAGGTTGTGACACAATGTTGAGTAGTCTTCTCCTGGTCTTCCGTAGGTCTTTGGTGATTATATATTTCACATGGTCTGTATATCTCAGTTAACCCCAACATGGTAATGTATCCAATCCTCATACCCTTCTATTTGGTGAACCATAAGTTTTTTTTAATGAATCTGTGATTGCCTTTCTCTGTGGAAATATCTTCATTCGTATCAATTTTTAGATAACTCCGGAAAGTGATAAGATAGGATATGTGTCTTTCGCTTTCTCACTTACTACAAGTGGCGTGATTACGTCTAGACTCATCTATGGTGCTGCAAATGGCATTGTTTCATTTTTTCGCTAGCTAATATTCCCTCTCGACATGTAGCCGTTCTTCTTTGTCCACCCATCTGTTGGTGGACTTTTTGGTTACTTCCATATCTTGGCTATTGTAATACTGTGCACTGCAGATTTGCCTGCCTGTGTCTTTCCAATTCTGTCTTCTTAGATTATAGGTCCAGGAGTGGGCCTGCTGGATCATATGGGAGCTCAATGTTTACCTTTTTAAGGCACCTCCATTCTGTTCTCATTAGTGGCTCTTTCCAAGTTACGTGCCACTTAAAGTTGAGGGTATGCATTTCTCCACAACACCTTCAGCGTTTATTGTTTGTAGTCTTCTTGCTGATGGTTATTCTGACAAGTGTGAGCTGATACCTCTTTGTGGTTGAATTCGCATGTGCCTCATAATCCGTTGAAATTGCGCTTTAAGGCATGTCCTTTTTATTTTTCAAGCTGTGATTACCCCCCTTAGATCTTCAAAGTGTTTTCTTAAAGTATGTGTCACATTTTGAAATTTTTTGGCCATTACCTCCCTCAAGACATTTTGAGGGCAGGTTTCATTTACAGTCCTGCAGTACTTGTTCATATGAAATGACCATTAGCACAGGCTTTAAAGCTGCTTTTGCAGGTAACTGCCAGAGGGCGGCAGCCTTTCTATGTTCCCCACCCTGGTAACTAGGGAAAAGCCCTTGCGGCCTGTGGTGTTTCTCGGTTATAAATTAGAGTGGAGTGTGCCTGGACAAACCCACAAAAGCTGATGTCTCCTTACTTTTGTTGGATTTTTAAAATTAATTTTTATCTTTTATTGGAGTAATATTCCATTGTGTACATGGACCACGTCTACTTTGTGCATTCCTCGGTTGATGGACATTTTCATTGCTCCCAAGTGTTGGCTATGGTAAATATTGTTGGAGTGCAGGATTGCCAGCCTGTGACTTTTTGATTCTCATTTTCTCAGGGGATAGGCCCAGCAGTGGGTGTGACTGATTGACTGGTTGCACAGTGTTTCCCTTTTCAAAGCACCTTCTTTGTGTTTTCATTAGTGGCTCTTACCACGTCCCCCTTAGAATAGAGGGTACGCATTTCTCCACAGTCGCTTCAGCATTTATTGTTTGCAGCATTTATGCTAATGAACCTCCTGGCTCCTGTGAGCTGATAGGTTTTTGTAATTTGGGTTTGCATGTCTTTGAAAATTCGTACAACTCATCATTTTTCTACGCCGTTTTCCTTTCTGTTAAAAAAAAAGGAAACAATTGTGAGTACAGTATAACTCTTGAAATTGTCTTCTTGGAAGGTTGCCCTCTTTTGAAATTTTTGGTCGATTTTCCACCCCAGAATTTTTTTAGAGGGCAGGTGTCATTTACCGAACTGCAAGTTTGGTGAATATTTAGTGACCTTTAGCAATGGGTTTAAAGCTGCTGTTGTGGGAAGTGGCCTCCAGGAGGCAGCATTTCTCCATTCCCAAATCTGGGTACTAGGGCAGCAGAGCCTTTCTGAAAGTCGTGTTCCTAGCTTGTAAATTACAATGGAATGTGCATGGAGAAACCCCCAGAAGTTTATGGCTCATTATTTCTTCTTGGTTTTTAAATTTTTTTTTAATCGGGGTAAAGCTTAGAATATTGTTTGTCCTAGGTGTACACAATCTGGTTCATTTGTACATTATATATGTCTATTCACGTACAGATCCTCTTCCCATGTAAAATGTTACAGAGGGTTCCGCAGACCTCCCTTGCTGTATGGTCGGTGTTTTTGAGATGTGTATATAATATGTATTTGTATCCATATAGTAACACTAATCTTAATTTGTCCATTTCCCCCACCTCTCCTTTTAGATGAGCATAGTTTGTTTTCTAAGTCTGTGAGTATCTTTCTCTGTGGAAATATGTTCCTTTGCGTCAGGTATCAGATAACGCCTATAAGTGATATCATAGAATATAGGTCTTTTGCTTTCCGACTTACCTCATGTTTTGTGATTATCTCCAGACTCATTTGTGGTGCCTCAAAGAGCAATGGTTCATTGTTTTCCATGGCTAATATTCCATTGTGTACATGGACCACTTCTTCTTTATCCATTCACCTGTTGATGGACATTTTGGTTGCTTCACTGTCTTGGCTATTGTGAATAAGGCTGCTCTGCAGCTTTTGCAGCCGGTGTCTTCTCGATTCTTGTCTTCTCAGGTGAGAGGTCCAGTGGTGCGCCTGCTGGATTGAATGATACCTCCATTTTTACTTTTCAACACAGCTCCTTTCTGTTCTCATTATTGGCTGTTACCACTTTACGTCTCACCAGCAGGTAGAGGGTACACAGTTCTCTAAAACCCCTTCAGCATTTACTGTTTGTAGACTTTTTGCTGATGGTCAGTCGACTGGTGTGAGTTGAAACTTTTTGTAGATTAGATTGCATGGGTCTAACACTTCCTGAGGTTGAGCTTTTATCCATTATCCTTTTTTTTGTAAAAGAGAGTGAGTAAAACTTACCTCTTCATACTCTCTTCTTGAAACATTGGCCTGTTTTGAATTTTTCTGTCCATTCCCTACTTCAGCACCATTTTTTAGGGCAGGTGTCCTTTACAGCCCTGAGTCCTTGTGAATGTTAAGTGACCATTAGCTGTGAGTTTAAAGCTGCTCTTGCAGGAAACGGCCACAAGGTGGCAGCAGTTCTCCTTTAGTAAATTTGGTTACTAGGGAAACAGAGCCTTAATGGAAGTGGTGTTCTAGGTTGTAAATTAGAATGGAATGTGCCAGGAAAAAGCCCTTTAAGTTTATGTCTCGTTACTTCTTGTTCATATTTGTAATTTACTTTTTATTTTTTATCACAGCAAATTTGATTACAATGGTTTGTTTGTTCTAGGTGTGCAAGATGTGGTTCTTTCACACATATACATGTATCTATTCTTCCTCGCATCCTTTTCCCATGTAGGTTGTGACACAATGTTGAGTAGTCTTCTCCTGGTCTTCCGTAGGTCTTTGGTGATTATATATTTCACATGGTCTGTATATCTCAGTTAACCCCAACATGGTAATGTATCCAATCCTCATACCTTTCTATTTGGTGAACCATAAGTTTTTTTTAATGAATCTGTGATTGCCTTTCTCTGTGGAAATATCTTCATTCGTATCAATTTTTAGATAACTCCGGAAAGTGATAAGATAGGATATGTGTCTTTCGCTTTCTCACTTACTACAAGTGGCGTGATTACATCTAGACTCATCTATGGTGCTGCAAATGGCATTGTTTCATTTTTTCGCTAGCTAATATTCCCTCTCGACATGTAGCAGTTCTTCTTTGTCCACCCATCTGTTGGTGGACTTTTTGGTTACTTCCATATCTTGGCTATTGTAATACTGTGCACTGCAGATTTGCCTGCCTGTGTCTTTCCAATTCTGTCTTCTTAGATTATAGGTCCAGGAGTGGGCCTGCTGGATCATATGGGAGCTCAATGTTTACCTTTTTAAGGCACCTCCATTCTGTTCTCATTAGTGGCTCTTTCCAAGTTACGTGCCACTTAAAGTTGAGGGTATGCATTTCTCCACAACACCTTCAGCGTTTATTGTTTGTAGTCTTCTTGCTGATGGTTATTCTGACAAGTGTGAGCTGATACCTCTTTGTGGTTGAATTCGCATGTGCCTCATAATCCGTTGAAATTGCGCTTTAAGGCATGTCCTTTTTATTTTTCAAGCTGTGATTACCCCCCTTAGATCTTCAAAGTGTTTTCTTAAAGTATGTGTCACATTTTGAAATTTTTTGGCCATTACCTCCCTCAAGACATTTTAAGGGCAGGTTTCATTTACAGTCCTGCAGTACTTGTTCATATGAAATGACCATTAGCACAGGCTTTAAAGCTGCTTTTGCAGGTAACTGCCAGAGGGCGGCAGCCTTTCTATGTTCCCCACCCTGGTAACTAGGGAAAAGCCCTTGCGGCCTGTGGTGTTTCTCGGTTATAAATTAGAGTGGAGTGTGCCTGGACAAACCCACAAAAGCTGATGTCTCCTTACTTTTGTTGGATTTTTAAAATTAATTTTTATTTTTTATTGGAGTAATATTCCATTGTGTACATGGACCACGTCTACTTTGTGCATTCCTCGGTTGATGGACATTTTCATTGCTCCCAAGTGTTGGCTATGGTAAATATTGTTGGAGTGCAGGATTGCCAGCCTGTGACTTTTTGATTCTCATTTTCTCAGGGGATAGGCCCAGCAGTGGGTGTGACTGATTGACTGGTAGCACAGTGTTTCCCTTTTCAAAGCACCTTCTTTGTGTTTTCATTAGTGGCTCTTACCACGTCCCCCTTAGAATAGAGGGTACGCGTTTCTCCACAGTCGCTTCAGCATTTATTGTTTGCAGCATTTATGCTAATGGACCTTCTGGCTGCTGTGAGCTGATAGGTTTTTGTAATTTGGGTTTGCATGTCTTTGAAAATTCGTACAACTCATCATTTTTCTACGCCGTTTTCCTTTCTGTTAAAAAAAGGAAACAATTGTGAGTACAGTATAACTCTTGAAATTGTCTTCTTGGAAGGTTGCCCTCTTTTGAAATTTTTGGTCGATTTTCCACCCCAGAATTTTTTTAGAGGGCAGGTGTCATTTACCGAACTGCAAGTTTGGTGAATATTTAGTGACCTTTAGCAATGGGTTTAAAGCTGCTGTTGTGGGAAGTGGCCTCAAGGAGGCAGCATTTCTCCATTCCCAAATCTGGGTACTAGGGCAGCAGAGCCTTTCTGAAAGTCGTGTTCCTAGCTTGTAAATTACAATGGAATGTGCATGGAGAAACCCCCAGAAGTTTATGGCTCATTATTTCTTCTTGGTTTTTAAATTTTTTTTTAATCGGGGTAAAGCTTAGAATATTGTTTGTCCTAGGTGTACACAATCTGGTTCATTTGTACATTATATATGTCTATTCACGTACAGATCCTCTTCCCATGTAAAATGTTACAGAGGGTTCCGCAGACCTCCCTTGCTGTATGGTCGGTGTTTTTGAGATGTGTATATAATATGTATTTGTATCCATATAGTAACACTAATCTTAATTTGTCCATTTCCCCCACCTCTCCTTTTAGATGAGCATAGTTTGTTTTCTAAGTCTGTGAGTATCTTTCTCTGTGGAAATATGTTCCTTTGCGTCAGGTATCAGATAACGCCTATAAGTGATATCATAGAATATAGGTCTTTTGCTTTCCGACTTACCTCATGTTTTGTGATTATCTCCAGACTCATTTGTGGTGCCTCAAAGAGCAATGGTTCATTGTTTTCCATGGCTAATATTCCATTGTGTACATGGACCACTTCTTCTTTATCCATTCACCTGTTGATGGACATTTTGGTTGCTTCACTGTCTTGGCTATTGTGAATAAGGCTGCTCTGCAGCTTTTGCAGCCGGTGTCTTCTCGATTCTTGTCTTCTCAGGTGAGAGGTCCAGTGGTGCGCCTGCTGGATTGAATGGTACCTCCATTTTTACTTTTCAACACAGCTCCTTTCTGTTCTCATTATTGGCTGTTACCACTTTACGTCTCACCAGCAGGTAGAGGGTACACAGTTCTCTAAAACCCCTTCAGCATTTACTGTTTGTAGACTTTTTGCTGATGGTCAGTCGACTGGTGTGAGTTGAAACTTTTTGTAGATTAGATTGCATGGGTCTAACACTTCCTGAGGTTGAGCTTTTATCCATTATCCTTTTTTTTGTAAAAGAGAGTGAGTAAAACTTACCTCTTCATACTCTCTTCTTGAAACATTGGCCTGTTTTGAATTTTTCTGTCCATTCCCTACTTCAGCACCATTTTTTAGGGCAGGTGTCCTTTACAGCCCTGAGTCCTTGTGAATGTTAAGTGACCATTAGCTGTGAGTTTAAAGCTGCTCTTGCAGGAAACGGCCACAAGGTGGCAGCAGTTCTCCTTTAATAAATTTGGTTACTAGGGAAACAGAGCCTTAATGGAAGTGGTGTTCTAGGTTGTAAATTAGAATGGAATGTGCCAGGAAAAAGCCCTTTAAGTTTATGTCTCGTTACTTCTTGTTCATATTTGTAATTTACTTTCTATTTTTTATCACAGCAAATTTGATTACAATGGTTTGTTTGTTCTAGGTGTGCAAGATGTGGTTCTTTCACACATATACATGTATCTATTCTTCCTCGCATCCTTTTCCCATGTAGGTTGTGACACAATGTTGAGTAGTCTTCTCCTGGTCTTCCGTAGGTCTTTGGTGATTATATATTTCACATAGTCTGTATATCTCAGTTAACCCCAACATGGTAATGTATCCAATCCTCATACCTTTCTATTTGGTGAACCATAAGTTTTTTTTAATGAATCTGTGATTGCCTTTCTCTGTGGAAATATCTTCATTCGTATCAATTTTTAGATAACTCCGGAAAGTGATAAGATAGGATATGTGTCTTTCGCTTTCTCACTTACTACAAGTGGCGTGATTACGTCTAGACTCATCTATGGTGCTGCAAATGGCATTGTTTCATTTTTTCGCTAGCTAATATTCCCTCTCGACATGTAGCAGTTCTTCTTTGTCCACCCATCTGTTGGTGGACTTTTTGGTTACTTCCATATCTTGGCTATTGTAATACTGTGCACTGCAGATTTGCCTGCCTGTGTCTTTCCAATTCTGTCTTCTTAGATTATAGGTCCAGGAGTGGGCCTGCTGGATCATATGGGAGCTCAATGTTTACCTTTTCAAGGCACCTCCATTCTGTTCTCATTAGTGGCTCTTTCCAAGTTACGTGCCACTTAAAGTTGAGGGTATGCATTTCTCCACAACACCTTCAGCGTTTATTGTTTGTAGTCTTCTTGCTGATGGTTATTCTGACAAGTGTGAGCTGATACCTCTTTGTGGTTGAATTCGCATGTGCCTCATAATCCGTTGAAATTGCGCTTTAAGGCATGTCCTTTTTGTTTTTCAAGCTGTGATTACCCCCCCTTAGATCTTCAAAGTGTTTTCTTAAAGTATGTGTCACATTTTGAAATTTTTTGGCCATTACCTCCCTCAAGACATGTTGAGGGCAGGTTTCATTTACAGTCCTGCAGTACTTGTTCATATGAAATGACCATTAGCACAGGCTTTAAAGCTGCTTTTGCAGGTAACTGCCAGAGGGCGGCAGCCTTTCTATGTTCCCCACCCTGGTAACTAGGGAAAAGCCCTTGCGGCCTGTGGTGTTTCTCGGTTATAAATTAGAGTGGAGTGTGCCTGGACAAACCCACAAAAGCTGATGTCTCCTTACTTTTGTTGGATTTTTAAAATTAATTTTTATGTTTTATTGGAGTAATATTCCATTGTGTACATGGACCACGTCTACTTTGTGCATTCCTCGGTTGATGGACATTTTCATTGCTCCCAAGTGTTGGCTATGGTAAATATTGTTGGAGTGCAGGATTGCCAGCCTGTGACTTTTTGATTCTCATTTTCTCAGGGGATAGGCCCAGCAGTGGGTGTGATTGATTGACTGGTAGCACAGTGTTTCCCTTTTCAAAGCACCTTCTTTGTGTTTTCATTAGTGGCTCTTACCACGTCCCCCTTAGAATAGAGGGTACGCGTTTCTCCACAGTCGCTTCAGCATTTATTGTTTGCAGCATTTATGCTAATGGACCTTCTGGCTGCTGTGAGCTGATAGGTTTTTGTAATTTGGGTTTGCATGTCTTTGAAAATTCGTACAACTCATCATTTTTCTACGCCGTTTTCCTTTCTGTTAAAAAAAGGAAACAATTGTGAGTACAGTATAACTCTTGAAATTGTCTTCTTGGAAGGTTGCCCTCTTTTGAAATTTTTGGTCGATTTTCCACCCCAGAATTTTTTTAGAGGGCAGGTGTCATTTACCGAACTGCAAGTTTGGTGAATATTTAGTGACCTTTAGCAATGGGTTTAAAGCTGCTGTTGTGGGAAGTGGCCTCAAGGAGGCAGCATTTCTCCATTCCCAAATCTGGGTACTAGGGCAGCAGAGCCTTTCTGAAAGTCGTGTTCCTAGCTTGTAAATTACAATGGAATGTGCATGGAGAAACCCCCAGAAGTTTATGGCTCATTATTTCTTCTTGGTTTTTAAATTTTTTTTTAATCGGGGTAAAGCTTAGAATATTGTTTGTCCTAGGTGTACACAATCTGGTTCATTTGTACATTATATATGTCTATTCACGTACAGATCCTCTTCCCATGTAAAATGTTACAGAGGGTTCCGCAGACCTCCCTTGCTGTATGGTCGGTGTTTTTGAGATGTGTATATAATATGTATTTGTATCCATATAGTAACACTAATCTTAATTTGTCCATTTCCCCCACCTCTCCTTTTAGATGAGCATAGTTTGTTTTCTAAGTCTGTGAGTATCTTTCTCTGTGGAAATATGTTCCTTTGCGTCAGGTATCAGATAACGCCTATAAGTGATATCATAGAATATAGGTCTTTTGCTTTCCGACTTACCTCATGTTTTGTGATTATCTCCAGACTCATTTGTGGTGCCTCAAAGAGCAATGGTTCATTGTTTTCCATGGCTAATATTCCATTGTGTACATGGACCACTTCTTCTTTATCCATTCACCTGTTGATGGACATTTTGGTTGCTTCACTGTCTTGGCTATTGTGAATAAGGCTGCTCTGCAGCTTTTGCAGCCTGTGTCTTCTCGATTCTTGTCTTCTCAGGTGAGAGGTCCAGTGGTGCGCCTGCTGGATTGAATGGTACCTCCATTTTTACTTTTCAACACAGCTCCTTTCTGTTCTCATTATTGGCTGTTACCACTTTACGTCTCACCAGCAGGTAGAGGGTACACAGTTCTCTAAAACCCCTTCAGCATTTACTGTTTGTAGACTTTTTGCTGATGGTCAGTCGACTGGTGTGAGTTGAAACTTTTTGTAGATTAGATTGCATGGGTCTAACACTTCCTGAGGTTGAGCTTTTATCCATTATCCTTTTTTTTGTAAAAGAGAGTGAGTAAAACTTACCTCTTCATACTCTCTTCTTGAAACATTGGCCTGTTTTGAATTTTTCTGTCCATTCCCTACTTCAGCACCATTTTTTAGGGCAGGTGTCCTTTACAGCCCTGAGTCCTTGTGAATGTTAAGTGACCATTAGCTGTGAGTTTAAAGCTGCTCTTGCAGGAAACGGCCACAAGGTGGCAGCAGTTCTCCTTTAATAAATTTGGTTACTAGGGAAACAGAGCCTTAATGGAAGTGGTGTTCTAGGTTGTAAATTAGAATGGAATGTGCCAGGAAAAAGCCCTTTAAGTTTATGTCTCGTTACTTCTTGTTCATATTTGTAATTTACTTTTTATTTTTTATCACAGCAAATTTGATTACAATGGTTTGTTTGTTCTAGGTGTGCAAGATGTGGTTCTTTCACACATATACATGTATCTATTCTTCCTCGCATCCTTTTCCCATGTAGGTTGTGACACAATGTTGAGTAGTCTTCTCCTGGTCTTCCGTAGGTCTTTGGTGATTATATATTTCACATGGTCTGTATATCTCAGTTAACCCCAACATGGTAATGTATCCAATCCTCATACCTTTCTATTTGGTGAACCATAAGTTTTTTTTAATGAATCTGTGATTGCCTTTCTCTGTGGAAATATCTTCATTCGTATCAATTTTTAGATAACTCCGGAAAGTGATAAGATAGGATATGTGTCTTTCGCTTTCTCACTTACTACAAGTGGCGTGATTACGTCTAGACTCATCTATGGTGCTGCAAATGGCATTGTTTCATTTTTTCGCTAGCTAATATTCCCTCTCGACATGTAGCAGTTCTTCTTTGTCCACCCATCTGTTGGTGGACTTTTTGGTTACTTCCATATCTTGGCTATTGTAATACTGTGCACTGCAGATTTGCCTGCCTGTGTCTTTCCAATTCTGTCTTCTTAGATTATAGGTCCAGGAGTGGGCCTGCTGGATCATATGGGAGCTCAATGTTTACCTTTTTAAGGCACCTCCATTCTGTTCTCATTAGTGGCTCTTTCCAAGTTACGTGCCACTTAAAGTTGAGGGTATGCATTTCTCCACAACACCTTCAGCGTTTATTGTTTGTAGTCTTCTTGCTGATGGTTATTCTGACAAGTGTGAGCTGATACCTCTTTGTGGTTGAATTCGCATGTGCCTCATAATCCGTTGAAATTGCGCTTTAAGGCATGTCCTTTTTATTTTTCAAGCTGTGATTACCCCCCTTAGATCTTCAAAGTGTTTTCTTAAAGTATGTGTCACATTTTGAAATTTTTTGGCCATTACCTCCCTCAAGACATTTTGAGGGCAGGTTTCATTTACAGTCCTGCAGTACTTGTTCATATGAAATGACCATTAGCACAGGCTTTAAAGCTGCTTTTGCAGGTAACTGCCAGAGGGCGGCAGCCTTTCTATGTTCCCCACCCTGGTAACTAGGGAAAAGCCCTTGCGGCCTGTGGTGTTTCTCGGTTATAAATTAGAGTGGAGTGTGCCTGGACAAACCCACAAAAGCTGATGTCTCCTTACTTTTGTTGGATTTTTAAAATTAATTTTTATTTTTTATTGGAGTAATATTCCATTGTGTACATGGACCACGTCTACTTTGTGCATTCCTCGGTTGATGGACATTTTCATTGCTCCCAAGTGTTGGCTATGGTAAATATTGTTGGAGTGCAGGATTGCCAGCCTGTGACTTTTTGATTCTCATTTTCTCAGGGGATAGGCCCAGCAGTGGGTGTGACTGATTGACTGGTAGCACAGTGTTCCCCTTTTCAAAGCACCTTCTTTGTGTTTTCATTAGTGGCTCTTACCACGTCCCCCTTAGAATAGAGGGTACGCGTTTCTCCACAGTCGCTTCAGCATTTATTGTTTGCAGCATTTATGCTAATGGACCTTCTGGCTGCTGTGAGCTGATAGGTTTTTGTAATTTGGGTTTGCATGTCTTTGAAAATTCGTACAACTCATCATTTTTCTACGCCGTTTTCCTTTCTGTTAAAAAAAGGAAACAATTGTGAGTACAGTATAACTCTTGAAATTGTCTTCTTGGAAGGTTGCCCTCTTTTGAAATTTTTGGTCGATTTTCCACCCCAGAATTTTTTTAGAGGGCAGGTGTCATTTACCGAACTGCAAGTTTGGTGAATATTTAGTGACCTTTAGCAATGGGTTTAAAGCTGCTGTTGTGGGAAGTGGCCTCAAGGAGGCAGCATTTCTCCATTCCCAAATCTGGGTACTAGGGCAGCAGAGCCTTTCTGAAAGTCGTGTTCCTAGCTTGTAAATTACAATGGAATGTGCATGGAGAAACCCCCAGAAGTTTATGTCTCATTATTTCTTCTTGGTTTTTAATTTTTTTTTTAATCGGGGTAAAGCTTAGAATATTGTTTGTCCTAGGTGTACACAATCTGGTTCATTTGTACATTATATATGTCTATTCACGTACAGATCCTCTTCCCATGTAAAATGTTACAGAGGGTTCCGCAGACCTCCCTTGCTGTATGGTCGGTGTTTTTGAGATGTGTATATAATATGTATTTGTATCCATATAGTAACACTAATCTTAATTTGTCCATTTCCCCCACCTCTCCTTTTAGATGAGCATAGTTTGTTTTCTAAGTCTGTGAGTATCTTTCTCTGTGGAAATATGTTCCTTTGCGTCAGGTATCAGATAACGCCTATAAGTGATATCATAGAATATAGGTCTTTTGCTTTCCGACTTACCTCATGTTTTGTGATTATCTCCAGACTCATTTGTGGTGCCTCAAAGAGCAATGGTTCATTGTTTTCCATGGCTAATATTCCATTGTGTACATGGACCACTTCTTCTTTATCCATTCACCTGTTGATGGACATTTTGGTTGCTTCACTGTCTTGGCTATTGTGAATAAGGCTGCTCTGCAGCTTTTGCAGCCGGTGTCTTCTCGATTCTTGTCTTCTCAGGTGAGAGGTCCAGTGGTGCGCCTGCTGGATTGAATGGTACCTCCATTTTTACTTTTCAACACAGCTCCTTTCTGTTCTCATTATTGGCTCTTACCACTTTACGTCTCACCAGCAGGTAGAGGGTACACAGTTCTCTAAAACCCCTTCAGCATTTACTGTTTGTAGACTTTTTGCTGATGGTCAGTCGACTGGTGTGAGTTGAAACTTTTTGTAGATTAGATTGCATGGGTCTAACACTTCCTGAGGTTGAGCTTTTATCCATTATCCTTTTTTTTGTAAAAGAGAGTGAGTAAAACTTACCTCTTCATACTCTCTTCTTGAAACATTGGCCTGTTTTGAATTTTTCTGTCCATTCCCTACTTCAGCACCATTTTTTAGGGCAGGTGTCCTTTACAGCCCTGAGTCCTTGTGAATGTTAAGTGACCATTAGCTGTGAGTTTAAAGCTGCTCTTGCAGGAAACGGCCACAAGATGGCAGCAGTTCTCCTTTAGTAAATTTGGTTACTAGGGAAACAGAGCCTTAATGGAAGTGGTGTTCTAGGTTGTAAATTAGAATGGAATGTGCCAGGAAAAAGCCCTTTAAGTTTATGTCTCGTTACTTCTTGTTCATATTTGTAATTTACTTTCTATTTTTTATCACAGCAAATTTGATTACAATGGTTTGTTTGTTCTAGGTGTGCAAGATGTGGTTCTGTGTATCTATTCTTCCTCGCATCCTTTTCCCATGTAGGTTGTGACACAATGTTGAGTAGTCTTCTCCTGGTCTTCCGTAGGTCTTTGGTGATTATATATTTCACATGGTCTGTATATCTCAGTTAACCCCAACATGGTAATGTATCCAATCCTCATACCCTTCTATTTGGTGAACCATAAGTTTTTTTTAATGAATCTGTGATTGCCTTTCTCTGTGGAAATATCTTCATTCGTATCAATTTTTAGATAACTCCGGAAAGTGATAAGATAGGATATGTGTCTTTCGCTTTCTCACTTACTACAAGTGGCGTGATTACGTCTAGACTCATCTATGGTGCTGCAAATGGCATTGTTTCATTTTTTCGCTAGCTAATATTCCCTCTCGACATGTAGCCGTTCTTCTTTGTCCACCCATCTGTTGGTGGACTTTTTGGTTACTTCCATATCTTGGCTATTGTAATACTGTGCACTGCAGATTTGCCTGCCTGTGTCTTTCCAATTCTGTCTTCTTAGATTATAGGTCCAGGAGTGGGCCTGCTGGATCATATGGGAGCTCAATGTTTACCTTTTTAAGGCACCTCCATTCTGTTCTCATTAGTGGCTCTTTCCAAGTTACGTGCCACTTAAAGTTGAGGGTATGCATTTCTCCACAACACCTTCAGCGTTTATTGTTTGTAGTCTTCTTGCTGATGGTTATTCTGACAAGTGTGAGCTGATACCTCTTTGTGGTTGAATTCGCATGTGCCTCATAATCCGTTGAAATTGCGCTTTAAGGCATGTCCTTTTTATTTTTCAAGCTGTGATTACCCCCCTTAGATCTTCAAAGTGTTTTCTTAAAGTATGTGTCACATTTTGAAATTTTTTGGCCATTACCTCCCTCAAGACATTTTGAGGGCAGGTTTCATTTACAGTCCTGCAGTACTTGTTCATATGAAATGACCATTAGCACAGGCTTTAAAGCTGCTTTTGCAGGTAACTGCCAGAGGGCGGCAGCCTTTCTATGTTCCCCACCCTGGTAACTAGGGAAAAGCCCTTGCGGCCTGTGGTGTTTCTCGGTTATAAATTAGAGTGGAGTGTGCCTGGACAAACCCACAAAAGCTGATGTCTCCTTACTTTTGTTGGATTTTTAAAATTAATTTTTATCTTTTATTGGAGTAATATTCCATTGTGTACATGGACCACGTCTACTTTGTGCATTCCTCGGTTGATGGACATTTTCATTGCTCCCAAGTGTTGGCTATGGTAAATATTGTTGGAGTGCAGGATTGCCAGCCTGTGACTTTTTGATTCTCATTTTCTCAGGGGATAGGCCCAGCAGTGGGTGTGACTGATTGACTGGTTGCACAGTGTTTCCCTTTTCAAAGCACCTTCTTTGTGTTTTCATTAGTGGCTCTTACCACGTCCCCCTTAGAATAGAGGGTACGCATTTCTCCACAGTCGCTTCAGCATTTATTGTTTGCAGCATTTATGCTAATGAACCTCCTGGCTCCTGTGAGCTGATAGGTTTTTGTAATTTGGGTTTGCATGTCTTTGAAAATTCGTACAACTCATCATTTTTCTACGCCGTTTTCCTTTCTGTTAAAAAAAAAGGAAACAATTGTGAGTACAGTATAACTCTTGAAATTGTCTTCTTGGAAGGTTGCCCTCTTTTGAAATTTTTGGTCGATTTTCCACCCCAGAATTTTTTTAGAGGGCAGGTGTCATTTACCGAACTGCAAGTTTGGTGAATATTTAGTGACCTTTAGCAATGGGTTTAAAGCTGCTGTTGTGGGAAGTGGCCTCCAGGAGGCAGCATTTCTCCATTCCCAAATCTGGGTACTAGGGCAGCAGAGCCTTTCTGAAAGTCGTGTTCCTAGCTTGTAAATTACAATGGAATGTGCATGGAGAAACCCCCAGAAGTTTATGGCTCATTATTTCTTCTTGGTTTTTAAATTTTTTTTTAATCGGGGTAAAGCTTAGAATATTGTTTGTCCTAGGTGTACACAATCTGGTTCATTTGTACATTATATATGTCTATTCACGTACAGATCCTCTTCCCATGTAAAATGTTACAGAGGGTTCCGCAGACCTCCCTTGCTGTATGGTCGGTGTTTTTGAGATGTGTATATAATATGTATTTGTATCCATATAGTAACACTAATCTTAATTTGTCCATTTCCCCCACCTCTCCTTTTAGATGAGCATAGTTTGTTTTCTAAGTCTGTGAGTATCTTTCTCTGTGGAAATATGTTCCTTTGCGTCAGGTATCAGATAACGCCTATAAGTGATATCATAGAATATAGGTCTTTTGCTTTCCGACTTACCTCATGTTTTGTGATTATCTCCAGACTCATTTGTGGTGCCTCAAAGAGCAATGGTTCATTGTTTTCCATGGCTAATATTCCATTGTGTACATGGACCACTTCTTCTTTATCCATTCACCTGTTGATGGACATTTTGGTTGCTTCACTGTCTTGGCTATTGTGAATAAGGCTGCTCTGCAGCTTTTGCAGCCGGTGTCTTCTCGATTCTTGTCTTCTCAGGTGAGAGGTCCAGTGGTGCGCCTGCTGGATTGAATGATACCTCCATTTTTACTTTTCAACACAGCTCCTTTCTGTTCTCATTATTGGCTGTTACCACTTTACGTCTCACCAGCAGGTAGAGGGTACACAGTTCTCTAAAACCCCTTCAGCATTTACTGTTTGTAGACTTTTTGCTGATGGTCAGTCGACTGGTGTGAGTTGAAACTTTTTGTAGATTAGATTGCATGGGTCTAACACTTCCTGAGGTTGAGCTTTTATCCATTATCCTTTTTTTTTGTAAAAGAGAGTGAGTAAAAGTTACCTCCTCATACTCTCTTCCTGAAACATTGGCCTGTTTTGAATTTTTCTGTCCATTCCCTACTTCAGCACCATTTTTTAGGGCAGGTGTCCTTTACAGCCCTGAGTCCTTGTGAATGTTAAGTGACCATTAGCTGTGAGTTTAAAGCTGCTCTTGCAGGAAACGGCCACAAGGTGGCAGCAGTTCTCCTTTAGTAAATTTGGTTACTAGGGAAACAGAGCCTTAATGGAAGTGGTGTTCTAGGTTGTAAATTAGAATGGAATGTGCCAGGAAAAAGCCCTTTAAGTTTATGTCTCGTTACTTCTTGTTCATATTTGTAATTTACTTTCTATTTTTTATCACAGCAAATTTGATTACAATGGTTTGTTTGTTCTAGGTGTGCAAGATGTGGTTCTTTCACACATATACATGTATCTATTCTTCCTCGCATCCTTTTCCCATGTAGGTTGTGACACAATGTTGAGTAGTCTTCTCCTGGTCTTCCATAGGTCTTTGGTGATTATATATTTCACATGGTCTGTATATCTCAGTTAACCCCAACATGGTAATGTATCCAATCCTCATACCTTTCTATTTGGTGAACCATAAGTTTTTTTTAATGAATCTGTGATTGCCTTTCTCTGTGGAAATATCTTCATTCGTATCAATTTTTAGATAACTCCGGAAAGTGATAAGATAGGATATGTGTCTTTCGCTTTCTCACTTACTACAAGTGGCGTGATTACGTCTAGACTCATCTATGGTGCTGCAAATGGCATTGTTTCATTTTTTCGCTAGCTAATATTCCCTCTCGACATGTAGCAGTTCTTCTTTGTCCACCCATCTGTTGGTGGACTTTTTGGTTACTTCCATATCTTGGCTATTGTAATACTGTGCACTGCAGATTTGCCTGCCTGTGTCTTTCCAATTCTGTCTTCTTAGATTATAGGTCCAGGAGTGGGCCTGCTGGATCATATGGGAGCTCAATGTTTACCTTTTTAAGGCACCTCCATTCTGTTCTCATTAGTGGCTCTTTCCAAGTTACGTGCCACTTAAAGTTGAGGGTATGCATTTCTCCACAACACCTTCAGCGTTTATTGTTTGTAGTCTTCTTGCTGATGGTTACTCTGACAAGTGTGAGCTGATACCTCTTTGTGGTTGAATTCGCATGTGCCTCATAATCCGTTGAAATTGCGCTTTAAGGCATGTCCTTTTTATTTTTCAAGCTGTGATTACCCCCCTTAGATCTTCAAAGTGTTTTCTTAAAGTATGTGTCACATTTTGAAATTTTTTGGCCATTACCTCCCTCAAGACATTTTGAGGGCAGGTTTCATTTACAGTCCTGCAGTACTTGTTCATATGAAATGACCATTAGCACAGGCTTTAAAGCTGCTTTTGCAGGTAACTGCCAGAGGGCGGCAGCCTTTCTATGTTCCCCACCCTGGTAACTAGGGAAAAGCCCTTGCGGCCTGTGGTGTTTCTCGGTTATAAATTAGAGTGGAGTGTGCCTGGACAAACCCACAAAAGCTGATGTCTCCTTACTTTTGTTGGATTTTTAAAATTAATTTTTATTTTTTATTGGAGTAATATTCCATTGTGTACATGGACCACGTCTACTTTGTGCATTCCTCGGTTGATGGACATTTTCATTGCTTCCAAGTGTTGGCTATGGTAAATATTGTTGGAGTGCAGGATTGCCAGCCTGTGACTTTTTGATTCTCATTTTCTCAGGGGATAGGCCCAGCAGTGGGTGTGACTGATTGACTGGTAGCACAGTGTTTCCCTTTTCAAAGCACCTTCTTTGTGTTTTCATTAGTGGCTCTTACCACGTCCCCCTTAGAATAGAGGGTACGCGTTTCTCCACAGTCGCTTCAGCATTTATTGTTTGCAGCATTTATGCTAATGGACCTTCTGGCTGCTGTGAGCTGATAGGTTTTTGTAATTTGGGTTTGCATGTCTTTGAAAATTCGTACAACTCATCATTTTTCTACGCCGTTTTCCTTTCTGTTAAAAAAAAGGAAACAATTGTGAGTACAGTATAACTCTTGAAATTGTCTTCTTGGAAGGTTGCCCTCTTTTGAAATTTTTGGTCGATTTTCCACCTCAGAATTTTTTTAGAGGGCAGGTGTCATTTACCGAACTGCAAGTTTGGTGAATATTTAGTGACCTTTAGCAATGGGTTTAAAGCTGCTGTTGTGGGAAGTGGCCTCAAGGAGGCAGCATTTCTCCATTCCCAAATCTGGGTACTAGGGCAGCAGAGCCTTTCTGAAAGTCGTGTTCCTAGCTTGTAAATTACAATGGAATGTGCATGGAGAAACCCCCAGAAGTTTATGGCTCATTATTTCTTCTTGGTTTTTAAATTTTTTTTAAATCGGGGTAAAGCTTAGAATATTGTTTGTCCTAGGTGTACACAATCTGGTTCATTTGTACATTATATATGTCTATTCACGTACAGATCCTCTTCCCATGTAAAATGTTAGGGTTCCGCAGACCTCCCTTGCTGTATGGTCGGTGTTTTTGAGATGTGTATATAATATGTATTTGTATCCATATAGTAACACTAATCTTAATTTGTCCATTTCCCCCACCTCTCCTTTTAGATGAGCATAGTTTGTTTTCTAAGTCTGTGAGTATCTTTCTCTGTGGAAATATGTTCCTTTGCGTCAGTTATCAGATAACGCCTATAAGTGATATCATAGAATATAGGTCTTTTGCTTTCCGACTTACCTCATGTTTTGTGATTATCTCCAGACTCATTTGTGGTGCCTCAAAGAGCAATGGTTCATTGTTTTCCATGGCTAATATTCCATTGTGTACATGGACCAC
The DNA here is from genome assembly GCF_028564815.1 of Eubalaena glacialis. Lineage (NCBI taxonomy): Eukaryota > Metazoa > Chordata > Mammalia > Artiodactyla > Balaenidae > Eubalaena > Eubalaena glacialis. The sequence goes on along the minus strand of NC_083720.1, from coordinate 98,706,978 downwards.
TTCTTCTTTATCCATTCACCTGTTGATGGACATTTTGGTTGCTTCACTGTCTTGGCTATTGTGAATAAGGCTGCTCTGCAGCTTTTGCAGCCGGTGTCTTCTCGATTCTTGTCTTCTCAGGTGAGAGGTCCAGTGGTGCGCCTGCTGGATTGAATGGTACCTCCATTTTTACTTTTCAACACAGCTCCTTTCTGTTCTCATTATTGGCTCTTACCACTTTACGTCTCACCAGCAGGTAGAGGGTACACAGTTCTCTAAAACCCCTTCAGCATTTACTGTTTGTAGACTTTTTGCTGATGGTCAGTCGACTGGTGTGAGTTGAAACTTTTTGTAGATTAGATTGCATGGGTCTAACACTTCCTGAGGTTGAGCTTTTATCCATTATCCTTTTTTTTGTAAAAGAGAGTGAGTAAAACTTACCTCTTCATACTCTCTTCTTGAAACATTGGCCTGTTTTGAATTTTTCTGTCCATTCCCTACTTCAGCACCATTTTTTAGGGCAGGTGTCCTTTACAGCCCTGAGTCCTTGTGAATGTTAAGTGACCATTAGCTGTGAGTTTAAAGCTGCTCTTGCAGGAAACGGCCACAAGGTGGCAGCAGTTCTCCTTTAGTAAATTTGGTTACTAGGGAAACAGAGCCTTAATGGAAGTGGTGTTCTAGGTTGTAAATTAGAATGGAATGTGCCAGGAAAAAGCCCTTTAAGTTTATGTCTCGTTACTTCTTGTTCATATTTGTAATTTACTTTCTATTTTTTATCACAGCAAATTTGATTACAATGGTTTGTTTGTTCTAGGTGTGCAAGATGTGGTTCTGTGTATCTATTCTTCCTCCCATCCTTTTCCCATGTAGGTTATGACACAATGTTGAGTAGTCTTCTCCTGGTCTTCCGTAGGTCTTTGGTGATTATATATTTCACATGGTCTGTATATCTCAGTTAACCCCAACATGGTAATGTATCCAATCCTCATACCTTTCTATTTGGTGAACCATAAGTTTTTTTTAATGAATCTGTGATTGCCTTTCTCTGTGGAAATATCTTCATTCGTATCAATTTTTAGATAACTCCGGAAAGTGATAAGATAGGATATGTGTCTTTCGCTTTCTCACTTACTACAAGTGGCGTGATTACGTCTAGACTCATCTATGGTGCTGCAAATGGCATTGTTTCATTTTTTCGCTAGCTAATATTCCCTCTCGACATGTAGCAGTTCTTCTTTGTCCACCCATCTGTTGGTGGACTTTTTGGTTACTTCCATATCTTGGCTATTGTAATACTGTGCACTGCAGATTTGCCTGCCTGTGTCTTTCCAATTCTGTCTTCTTAGATTATAGGTCCAGGAGTGGGCCTGCTGGATCATATGGGAGCTCAATGTTTACCTTTTTAAGGCACCTCCATTCTGTTCTCATTAGTGGCTCTTTCCAAGTTACGTGCCACTTAAAGTTGAGGGTATGCATTTCTCCACAACACCTTCAGCGTTTATTGTTTGTAGTCTTCTTGCTGATGGTTATTCTGACAAGTGTGAGCTGATACCTCTTTGTGGTTGAATTCGCATGTGCCTCATAATCCGTTGAAATTGTGCTTTAAGGCATGTCCTTTTTATTTTTCAAGCTGTGATTACCCCCCTCAGATCTTCAAAGTGTTTTCTTAAAGTATGTGTCACATTTTGAAATTTTTTGGCCATTACCTCCCTCAAGACATTTTGAGGGCAGGTTTCATTTACAGTCCTGCAGTACTTGTTCATATGAAATGACCATTAGCACAGGCTTTAAAGCTGCTTTTGCAGGTAACTGCCAGAGGGTGGCAGCCTTTCTATGTTCCCAACCCTGGTAACTAGGGAAAAGCCCTTGCGGCCTGTGGTGTTTCTCGGTTATAAATTAGAGTGGAGTGTGCCTGGACAAACCCACAAAAGCTGATGTCTCCTTACTTTTGTTGGATTTTTAAAATTAATTTTTATTTTTTATTGGAGTAATATTCCATTGTGTACATGGACCACGTCTACTTTGTGCATTCCTCGGTTGATGGACATTTTCATTGCTCCCAAGTGTTCGCTATGGTAAATATTGTTGGAGTGCAGGATTGCCAGCCTGTGACTTTTTGATTCTCATTTTCTCAGGGGATAGGCCCAGCAGTGGGTGTGACTGATTGACTGGTAGCACAGTGTTTCCCTTTTCAAAGCACCTTCTTTGTGTTTTCATTAGTGGCTCTTACCACGTCCCCCTTAGAATAGAGGGTACGCGTTTCTCCACAGTCGCTTCAGCATTTATTGTTTGCAGCATTTATGCTAATGGACCTTCTGGCTGCTGTGAGCTGATAGGTTTTTGTAATTTGGGTTTGCATGTCTTTGAAAATTCGTACAACTCATCATTTTTCTACGCCGTTTTCCTTTCTGTTAAAAAAAAGGAAACAATTGTGAGTACAGTATAACTCTTGAAATTGTCTTCTTGGAAGGTTGCCCTCTTTTGAAATTTTTGGTCGATTTTCCACCCCAGAATTTTTTTAGAGGGCAGGTGTCATTTACCGAACTGCAAGTTTGGTGAATATTTAGTGACCTTTAGCAATGGGTTTAAAGCTGCTGTTGTGGGAAGTGGCCTCAAGGAGGCAGCATTTCTCCATTCCCAAATCTGGGTACTAGGGCAGCAGAGCCTTTCTGAAAGTCGTGTTCCTAGCTTGTAAATTACAATGGAATGTGCATGGAGAAACCCCCAGAAGTTTATGGCTCATTATTTCTTCTTGGTTTTTAAATTTTTTTTTAATCGGGGTAAAGCTTAGAATATTGTTTGTCCTAGGTGTACACAATCTGGTTCATTTGTACATTATATATGTCTATTCACGTACAGATCCTCTTCCCATGTAAAATGTTACAGAGGGTTCCGCAGACCTCCCTTGCTGTATGGTCGGTGTTTTTGAGATGTGTATATAATATGTATTTGTATCCATATAGTAACACTAATCTTAATTTGTCCATTTCCCCCACCTCTCCTTTTAGATGAGCATAGTTTGTTTTCTAAGTCTGTGAGTATCTTTCTCTGTGGAAATATGTTCCTTTGCGTCAGGTATCAGATAACGCCTATAAGTGATATCATAGAATATAGGTCTTTTGCTTTCCGACTTACCTCATGTTTTGTGATTATCTCCAGACTCATTTGTGGTGCCTCAAAGAGCAATGGTTCATTGTTTTCCATGGCTAATATTCCATTGTGTACATGGACCACTTCTTCTTTATCCATTCACCTGTTGATGGACATTTTGGTTGCTTCACTGTCTTGGCTATTGTGAATAAGGCTGCTCTGCAGCTTTTGCAGCCTGTGTCTTCTCGATTCTTGTCTTCTCAGGTGAGAGGTCCAGTGGTGCGCCTGCTGGATTGAATGGTACCTCCATTTTTACTTTTCAACACAGCTCCTTTCTGTTCTCATTATTGGCTCTTACCACTTTACGTCTCACCAGCAGGTAGAGGGTACACAGTTCTCTAAAACCCCTTCAGCATTTACTGTTTGTAGACTTTTTGCTGATGGTCAGTCGACTGGTGTGAGTTGAAACTTTTTGTAGATTAGATTGCATGGGTCTAACACTTCCTGAGGTTGAGCTTTTATCCATTATCCTTTTTTTTGTAAAAGAGAGTGAGTAAAACTTACCTCTTCATACTCTCTTCTTGAAACATTGGCCTGTTTTGAATTTTTCTGTCCATTCCCTACTTCAGCACCATTTTTTAGGGCAGGTGTCCTTTACAGCCCTGAGTCCTTGTGAATGTTAAGTGACCATTAGCTGTGAGTTTAAAGCTGCTCTTGCAGGAAACGGCCACAAGGTGGCAGCAGTTCTCCTTTAGTAAATTTGGTTACTAGGGAAACAGAGCCTTAATGGAAGTGGTGTTCTAGGTTGTAAATTAGAATGGAATGTGCCAGGAAAAAGCCCTTTAAGTTTATGTCTCGTTACTTCTTGTTCATATTTGTAATTTACTTTCTATTTTTTATCACAGCAAATTTGATTACAATGGTTTGTTTGTTCTAGGTGTGCAAGATGTGGTTCTTTCACACATATACATGTATGTATTCTTCCTCGCATCCTTTTCCCATGTAGGTTGTGACACAATGTTGAGTAGTCTTCTCCTGGTCTTCCGTAGGTCTTTGGTGATTATATATTTCACATGGTCTGTATATCTCAGTTAACCCCAACATGGTAATGTATCCAATCCTCATACCTTTCTATTTGGTGAACCATAAGTTTTTTTTAATGAATCTGTGATTGCCTTTCTCTGTGGAAATATCTTCATTCGTATCAATTTTTAGATAACTCCGGAAAGTGATAAGATAGGATATGTGTCTTTCGCTTTCTCACTTACTACAAGTGGCGTGATTACGTCTAGACTCATCTATGGTGCTGCAAATGGCATTGTTTCATTTTTTCGCTAGCTAATATTCCCTCTCGACATGTAGCAGTTCTTCTTTGTCCACCCATCTGTTGGTGGACTTTTTGGTTACTTCCATATCTTGGCTATTGTAATACTGTGCACTGCAGATTTGCCTGCCTGTGTCTTTCCAATTCTGTCTTCTTAGATTATAGGTCCAGGAGTGGGCCTGCTGGATCATATGGGAGCTCAATGTTTACCTTTTTAAGGCACCTCCATTCTGTTCTCATTAGTGGCTCTTTCCAAGTTACGTGCCACTTAAAGTTGAGGGTATGCATTTCTCCACAACACCTTCAGCGTTTATTGTTTGTAGTCTTCTTGCTGATGGTTATTCTGACAAGTGTGAGCTGATACCTCTTTGTGGTTGAATTCGCATGTGCCTCATAATCCGTTGAAATTGTGCTTTAAGGCATGTCCTTTTTATTTTTCAAGCTGTGATTACCCCCCTTAGATCTTCAAAGTGTTTTCTTAAAGTATGTGTCACATTTTGAAATTTTTTGGCCATTACCTCCCTCAAGACATTTTGAGGGCAGGTTTCATTTACAGTCCTGCAGTACTTGTTCATATGAAATGACCATTAGCACAGGCTTTAAAGCTGCTTTTGCAGGTAACTGCCAGAGGGCGGCAGCCTTTCTATGTTCCCCACCCTGGTAACTAGGGAAAAGCCCTTGCGGCCTGTGGTGTTTCTCGGTTATAAATTAGAGTGGAGTGTGCCTGGACAAACCCACAAAAGCTGATGTCTCCTTACTTTTGTTGGATTTTTAAAATTAATTTTTATTTTTTATTGGAGTAATATTCCATTGTGTACATGGACCACGTCTACTTTGTGCATTCCTCGGTTGATGGACATTTTCATTGCTCCCAAGTGTTGGCTATGGTAAATATTGTTGGAGTGAAGGATTGCCAGCCTGTGACTTTTTGATTCTCATTTTCTCAGGGGATAGGCCCAGCAGTGGGTGTGACTGATTGACTGGTAGCACAGTGTTTCCCTTTTCAAAGCACCTTCTTTGTGTTTTCATTAGTGGCTCTTACCACGTCCCCCTTAGAATAGAGGGTACGCGTTTCTCCACAGTCGCTTCAGCATTTATTGTTTGCAGCATTTATGCTAATGGACCTTCTGGCTGCTGTGAGCTGATAGGTTTTTGTAATTTGGGTTTGCATGTCTTTGAAAATTCGTACAACTCATCATTTTTCTACGCCGTTTTCCTTTCTGTTAAAAAAAGGAAACAATTGTGAGTACAGTATAACTCTTGAAATTGTCTTCTTGGAAGGTTGCCCTCTTTTGAAATTTTTGGTCGATTTTCCACCCCAGAATTTTTTTAGAGGGCAGGTGTCATTTACCGAACTGCAAGTTTGGTGAATATTTAGTGACCTTTAGCAATGGGTTTAAAGCTGCTGTTGTGGGAAGTGGCCTCAAGGAGGCAGCATTTCTCCATTCCCAAATCTGGGTACTAGGGCAGCAGAGCCTTTCTGAAAGTCGTGTTCCTAGCTTGTAAATTACAATGGAATGTGCATGGAGAAACCCCCAGAAGTTTATGGCTCATTATTTCTTCTTGGTTTTTAAATTTTTTTTTAATCGGGGTAAAGCTTAGAATATTGTTTGTCCTAGGTGTACACAATCTGGTTCATTTGTACATTATATATGTCTATTCACGTACAGATCCTCTTCCCATGTAAAATGTTACAGAGGGTTCCGCAGACCTCCCTTGCTGTATGGTCGGTGTTTTTGAGATGTGTATATAATATGTATTTGTATCCATATAGTAACACTAATCTTAATTTGTCCATTTCCCCCACCTCTCCTTTTAGATGAGCATAGTTTGTTTTCTAAGTCTGTGAGTATCTTTCTCTGTGGAAATATGTTCCTTTGCGTCAGGTATCAGATAACGCCTATAAGTGATATCATAGAATATAGGTCTTTTGCTTTCCGACTTACCTCATGTTTTGTGATTATCTCCAGACTCATTTGTGGTGCCTCAAAGAGCAATGGTTCATTGTTTTCCATGGCTAATATTCCATTGTGTACATGGACCACTTCTTCTTTATCCATTCACCTGTTGATGGACATTTTGGTTGCTTCACTGTCTTGGCTATTGTGAATAAGGCTGCTCTGCAGCTTTTGCAGCCGGTGTCTTCTCGATTCTTGTCTTCTCAGGTGAGAGGTCCAGTGGTGCGCCTGCTGGATTGAATGGTACCTCCATTTTTACTTTTCAACACAGCTCCTTTCTGTTCTCATTATTGGCTCTTACCACTTTACGTCTCACCAGCAGGTAGAGGGTACACAGTTCTCTAAAACCCCTTCAGCATTTACTGTTTGTAGACTTTTTGCTGATGGTCAGTCGACTGGTGTGAGTTGAAACTTTTTGTAGATTAGATTGCATGGGTCTAACACTTCCTGAGGTTGAGCTTTTATCCATTATCCTTTTTTTTGTAAAAGAGAGTGAGTAAAACTTACCTCTTCATACTCTATTCTTGAAACATTGGCCTGTTTTGAATTTTTCTGTCCATTTCCTACTTCAGCACCATTTTTTAGGGCAGGTGTCCTTTACAGCCCTGAGTCCTTGTGAATGTTAAGTGACCATTAGCTGTGAGTTTAAAGCTGCTCTTGCAGGAAACGGCCACAAGGTGGCAGCAGTTCTCCTTTAGTAAATTTGGTTACTAGGGAAACAGAGCCTTAATGGAAGTGGTGTTCTAGGTTGTAAATTAGAATGGAATGTGCCAGGAAAAAGCCCTTTAAGTTTATGTCTCGTTACTTCTTGTTCATATTTGTAATTTACTTTTTATTTTTTATCACAGCAAATTTGATTACAATGGTTTGTTTGTTCTAGGTGTGCAAGATGTGGTTCTGTGTATCTATTCTTCCTCGCATCCTTTTCCCATGTAGGTTATGACACAATGTTGAGTAGTCTTCTCCTGGTCTTCCGTAGGTCTTTGGTGATTATATATTTCACATGGTCTGTATATCTCAGTTAACCCCAACATGGTAATGTATCCAATCCTCATACCTTTCTATTTGGTGAACCATAAGTTTTTTTTAATGAATCTGTGATTGCCTTTCTCTGTGGAAATATCTTCATTCGTATCAATTTTTAGATAACTCCGAAAAGTGATAAGATAGGATATGTGTCTTTCGCTTTCTCACTTACTACAAGTGGCGTGATTACGTCTAGACTCATCTATGGTGCTGCAAATGGCATTGTTTCATTTTTTCGCTAGCTAATATTCCCTCTCGACATGTAGCAGTTCTTCTTTGTCCACCCATCTGTTGGTGGACTTTTTGGTTACTTCCATATCTTGGCTATTGTAATACTGTGCACTGCAGATTTGCCTGCCTGTGTCTTTCCAATTCTGTCTTCTTAGATTATAGGTCCAGGAGTGGGCCTGCTGGATCATATGGGAGCTCAATGTTTACCTTTTTAAGGCACCTCCATTCTGTTCTCATTAGTGGCTCTTTCCAAGTTACGTGCCGCTTAAAGTTGAGGGTATGCATTTCTCCACAACACCTTCAGCGTTTATTGTTTGTAGTCTTCTTGCTGATGGTTACTCTGACAAGTGTGAGCTGATACCTCTTTGTGGTTGAATTCGCATGTGCCTCATAATCCGTTGAAATTGCGCTTTAAGGCATGTCCTTTTTATTTTTCAAGCTGTCATTACCCCCCTTAGATCTTCAAAGTGTTTTCTTAAAGTATGTGTCACATTTTGAAGTTTTTTGGCCATTACCTCCCTCAAGACATTTTGAGGGCAGGTTTCATTTACAGTCCTGCAGTACTTGTTCATATGAAATGACCATTAGCACAGGCTTTAAAGCTGCTTTTGCAGGTAACTGCCAGAGGGCGGCAGCCTTTCTATGTTCCCCACCCTGGTAACTAGGGAAAAGCCCTTGCGGCCTGTGGTGTTTCTCGGTTATAAATTAGAGTGGAGTGTGCCTGGACAAACCCACAAAAGCTGATGTCTCCTTACTTTTGTTGGATTTTTAAAATTAATTTTTATTTTTTATTGGAGTAATATTCCATTGTGTACATGGACCACGTCTACTTTGTGCATTCCTCGGTTGATGGACATTTTCATTGCTCCCAAGTGTTGGCTATGGTAAATATTGTTGGAGTGCAGGATTGCCAGCCTGTGACTTTTTGATTCTCATTTTCTCAGGGGATAGGCCCAGCAGTGGGTGTGACTGATTGACTGGTAGCACAGTGTTTCCCTTTTCAAAGCACCTTCTTTGTGTTTTCATTAGTGGCTCTTACCACGTCCCCCTTAGAATAGAGGGTACGCGTTTCTCCACAGTCGCTTCAGCATTTATTGTTTGCAGCATTTATGCTAATGGACCTTCTGGCTGCTGTGAGCTGATAGGTTTTTGTAATTTGGGTTTGCATGTCTTTGAAAATTCGTACAACTCATCATTTTTCTACGCCGTTTTCCTTTCTGTTAAAAAAAAGGAAACAATTGTGAGTACAGTATAACTCTTGAAATTGTCTTCTTGGAAGGTTGCCCTCTTTTGAAATTTTTGGTCGATTTTCCACCCCAGAATTTTTTTAGAGGGCAGGTGTCATTTACCGAACTGCAAGTTTGGTGAATATTTAGTGACCTTTAGCAATGGGTTTAAAGCTGCTGTTGTGGGAAGTGGCCTCAAGGAGGCAGCATTTCTCCATTCCCAAATCTGGGTACTAGGGCAGCAGAGCCTTTCTGAAAGTCGTGTTCCTAGCTTGTAAATTACAATGGAATGTGCATGGAGAAACCCCCAGAAGTTTATGGCTCATTATTTCTTCTTGGTTTTTAAATTTTTTTTTAATCGGGGTAAAGCTTAGAATATTGTTTGTCCTAGGTGTACACAATCTGGTTCATTTGTACATTATATATGTCTATTCACGTACAGATCCTCTTCCCATGTAAAATGTTACAGAGGGTTCCGCAGACCTCCCTTGCTGTATGGTCGGTGTTTTTGAGATGTGTATATAATATGTATTTGTATCCATATAGTAACACTAATCTTAATTTGTCCATTTCCCCCACCTCTCCTTTTAGATGAGCATAGTTTGTTTTCTAAGTCTGTGAGTATCTTTCTCTGTGGAAATATGTTCCTTTGCGTCAGGTATCAGATAACGCCTATAAGTGATATCATAGAATATAGGTCTTTTGCTTTCCGACTTACCTCATGTTTTGTGATTATCTCCAGACTCATTTGTGGTGCCTCAAAGAGCAATGGTTCATTGTTTTCCATGGCTAATATTCCATTGTGTACATGGACCACTTCTTCTTTATCCATTCACCTGTTGATGGACATTTTGGTTGCTTCACTGTCTTGGCTATTGTGAATAAGGCTGCTCTGCAGCTTTTGCAGCCGGTGTCTTCTCGATTCTTGTCTTCTCAGGTGAGAGGTCCAGTGGTGCGCCTGCTGGATTGAATGGTACCTCCATTTTTACTTTTCAACACAGCTCCTTTCTGTTCTCATTATTGGCTGTTACCACTTTACGTCTCACCAGCAGGTAGAGGGTACACAGTTCTCTAAAACCCCTTCAGCATTTACTGTTTGTAGACTTTTTGCTGATGGTCAGTCGACTGGTGTGAGTTGAAACTTTTTGTAGATTAGATTGCATGGGTCTAACACTTCCTGAGGTTGAGCTTTTATCCATTATCCTTTTTTTTGTAAAAGAGAGTGAGTAAACCTTACCTCTTCATACTCTCTTCTTGAAACATTGGCCTGTTTTGAATTTTTCTGTCCATTCCCTACTTCAGCACCATTTTTTAGGGCAGGTGTCCTTTACAGCCCTGAGTCCTTGTGAATGTTAAGTGACCATTAGCTGTGAGTTTAAAGCTGCTCTTGCAGGAAACGGCCACAAGGTGGCAGCAGTTCTCCTTTAGTAAATTTGGTTACTAGGGAAACAGAGCCTTAATGGAAGTGGTGTTCTAGGTTGTAAATTAGAATGGAATGTGCCAGGAAAAAGCCCTTTAAGTTTATGTCTCGTTACTTCTTGTTCATATTTGTAATTTACTTTTTATTTTTTATCACAGCAAATTTGATTACAATGGTTTGTTTTTTCTAGGTGTGCAAGATGTGGTTCTTTCACACATATACATGTATCTATTCTTCCTCGCATCCTTTTCCCATGTAGGTTGTGACACAATGTTGAGTAGTCTTCTCCTGGTCTTCCGTAGGTCTTTGGTGATTATATATTTCACATGGTCTGTATATCTCAGTTAACCCCAACATGGTAATGTATCCAATCCTCATACCTTTCTATTTGGTGAACCATAAGTTTTTTTTAATGAATCTGTGATTGCCTTTCTCTGTGGAAATATCTTCATTCGTATCAATTTTTAGATAACTCCGAAAAGTGATAAGATAGGATATGTGTCTTTCGCTTTCTCACTTACTACAAGTGGCGTGATTACGTCTAGACTCATCTATGGTGCTGCAAATGGCATTGTTTCATTTTTTCGCTAGCTAATATTCCCTCTCGACATGTAGCAGTTCTTCTTTGTCCACCCATCTGTTGGTGGACTTTTTGGTTACTTCCATATCTTGGCTATTGTAATACTGTGCACTGCAGATTTGCCTGCCTGTGTCTTTCCAATTCTGTCTTCTTAGATTATAGGTCCAGGAGTGGGCCTGCTGGATCATATGGGAGCTCAATGTTTACCTTTTTAAGGCACCTCCATTCTGTTCTCATTAGTGGCTCTTTCCAAGTTACGTGCCACTTAAAGTTGAGGGTATGCATTTCTCCACAACACCTTCAGCGTTTATTGTTTGTAGTCTTCTTGCTGATGGTTATTCTGACAAGTGTGAGCTGATACCTCTTTGTGGTTGAATTCGCATGTGCCTCATAATCCGTTGAAATTGCGCTTTAAGGCATGTCCTTTTTATTTTTCAAGCTGTCATTACCCCCCTTAGATCTTCAAAGTGTTTTCTTAAAGTATGTGTCACATTTTGAAATTTTTTGGCCATTACCTCCCTCAAGACATTTTGAGGGCAGGTTTCATTTACAGTCCTGCAGTACTTGTTCATATGAAATGACCATTAGCACAGGCTTTAAAGCTGCTTTTGCAGGTAACTGCCAGAGGGCGGCAGCCTTTCTATGTTCCCCACCCTGGTAACTAGGGAAAAGCCCTTGCGGCCTGTGGTGTTTCTCGGTTATAAATTAGAGTGGAGTGTGCCTGGACAAACCCACAAAAGCTGATGTCTCCTTACTTTTGTTGGATTTTTAAAATTAATTTTTATTTTTTATTGGAGTAATATTCCATTGTGTACATGGACCACGTCTACTTTGTGCATTCCTCGGTTGATGGACATTTTCATTGCTCCCAAGTGTTGGCTATGGTAAATATTGTTGGAGTGAAGGATTGCCAGCCTGTGACTTTTTGATTCTCATTTTCTCAGGGGATAGGCCCAGCAGTGGGTGTGACTGATTGACTGGTAGCACAGTGTTTCCCTTTTCAAAGCACCTTCTTTGTGTTTTCATTAGTGGCTCTTACCACGTCCCCCTTAGAATAGAGGGTACGCGTTTCTCCACAGTCGCTTCAGCATTTATTGTTTGCAGCATTTATGCTAATGGACCTTCTGGCTGCTGTGAGCTGATAGGTTTTTGTAATTTGGGTTTGCATGTCTTTGAAAATTCGTACAACTCATCATTTTTCTACGCCGTTTTCCTTTCTGTTAAAAAAAGGAAACAATTGTGAGTACAGTATAACTCTTGAAATTGTCTTCTTGGAAGGTTGCCCTCTTTTGAAATTTTTGGTCGATTTTCCACCCCAGAATTTTTTTAGAGGGCAGGTGTCATTTACCGAACTGCAAGTTTGGTGAATATTTAGTGACCTTTAGCAATGGGTTTAAAGCTGCTGTTGTGGGAAGTGGCCTCAAGGAGGCAGCATTTCTCCATTCCCAAATCTGGGTACTAGGGCAGCAGAGCCTTTCTGAAAGTCGTGTTCCTAGCTTGTAAATTACAATGGAATGTGCATGGAGAAACCCCCAGAAGTTTATGGCTCATTATTTCTTCTTGGTTTTTAAATTTTTTTTTAATCGGGGTAAAGCTTAGAATATTGTTTGTCCTAGGTGTACACAATCTGGTTCATTTGTACATTATATATGTCTATTCACGTACAGATCCTCTTCCCATGTAAAATGTTACAGAGGGTTCCGCAGACCTCCCTTGCTGTATGGTCGGTGTTTTTGAGATGTGTATATAATATGTATTTGTATCCATATAGTAACACTAATCTTAATTTGTCCATTTCCCCCACCTCTCCTTTTAGATGAGCATAGTTTGTTTTCTAAGTCTGTGAGTATCTTTCTCTGTGGAAATATGTTCCTTTGCGTCAGGTATCAGATAACGCCTATAAGTGATATCATAGAATATAGGTCTTTTGCTTTCCGACTTACCTCATGTTTTGTGATTATCTCCAGACTCATTTGTGGTGCCTCAAAGAGCAATGGTTCATTGTTTTCCATGGCTAATATTCCATTGTGTACATGGACCACTTCTTCTTTATCCATTCACCTGTTGATGGACATTTTGGTTGCTTCACTGTCTTGGCTATTGTGAATAAGGCTGCTCTGCAGCTTTTGCAGCCTGTGTCTTCTCGATTCTTGTCTTCTCAGGTGAGAGGTCCAGTGGTGCGCCTGCTGGATTGAATGGTACCTCCATTTTTACTTTTCAACACAGCTCCTTTCTGTTCTCATTATTGGCTGTTACCACTTTACGTCTCACCAGCAGGTAGAGGGTACACAGTTCTCTAAAACCCCTTCAGCATTTACTGTTTGTAGACTTTTTGCTGATGGTCAGTCGACTGGTGTGAGTTGAAACTTTTTGTAGATTAGATTGCATGGGTCTAACACTTCCTGAGGTTGAGCTTTTATCCATTATCCTTTTTTTTGTAAAAGAGAGTGAGTAAACCTTACCTCTTCATACTCTCTTCTTGAAACATTGGCCTGTTTTGAATTTTTCTGTCCATTCCCTACTTCAGCACCATTTTTTAGGGCAGGTGTCCTTTACAGCCCTGAGTCCTTGTGAATGTTAAGTGACCATTAGCTGTGAGTTTAAAGCTGCTCTTGCAGGAAACGGCCACAAGGTGGCAGCAGTTCTCCTTTAGTAAATTTAGTTACTAGGGAAACAGAGCCTTAATGGAAGTGGTGTTCTAGGTTGTAAATTAGAATGGAATGTGCCAGGAAAAAGCCCTTTAAGTTTATGTCTCGTTACTTCTTGTTCATATTTGTAATTTACTTTTTATTTTTTATCACAGCAAATTTGATTACAATGGTTTGTTTGTTCTAGGTGTGCAAGATGTGGTTCTTTCACACATATACATGTATCTATTCTTCCTCGCATCCTTTTCCCATGTAGGTTGTGACACAATGTTGAGTAGTCTTCTCCTGGTCTTCCGTAGGTCTTTGGTGATTATATATTTCACATGGTCTGTATATCTCAGTTAACCCCAACATGGTAATGTATCCAATCCTCATACCTTTCTATTTGGTGAACCATAAGTTTTTTTTAATGAATCTGTGATTGCCTTTCTCTGTGGAAATATCTTCATTCGTATCAATTTTTAGATAACTCCGAAAAGTGATAAGATAGGATATGTGTCTTTCGCTTTCTCACTTACTACAAGTGGCGTGATTACGTCTAGACTCATCTATGGTGCTGCAAATGGCATTGTTTCATTTTTTCGCTAGCTAATATTCCCTCTCGACATGTAGCAGTTCTTCTTTGTCCACCCATCTGTTGGTGGACTTTTTGGTTACTTCCATATCTTGGCTATTGTAATACTGTGCACTGCAGATTTGCCTGCCTGTGTCTTTCCAATTCTGTCTTCTTAGATTATAGGTCCAGGAGTGGGCCTGCTGGATCATATGGGAGCTCAATGTTTACCTTTTTAAGGCACCTCCATTCTGTTCTCATTAGTGGCTCTTTCCAAGTTACGTGCCACTTAAAGTTGAGGGTATGCATTTCTCCACAACACCTTCAGCGTTTATTGTTTGTAGTCTTCTTGCTGATGGTTATTCTGACAAGTGTGAGCTGATACCTCTTTGTGGTTGAATTCGCATGTGCCTCATAATCCGTTGAAATTGCGCTTTAAGGCATGTCCTTTTTATTTTTCAAGCTGTGATTACCCCCCTTAGATCTTCAAAGTGTTTTCTTAAAGTATGTGTCACATTTTGAAATTTTTTGGCCATTACCTCCCTCAAGACATTTTGAGGGCAGGTTTCATTTACAGTCCTGCAGTACTTGTTCATATGAAATGACCATTAGCACAGGCTTTAAAGCTGCTTTTGCAGGTAACTGCCAGAGGGCGGCAGCCTTTCTATGTTCCCCACCCTGGTAACTAGGGAAAAGCCCTTGCGGCCTGTGGTGTTTCTCGGTTATAAATTAGAGTGGAGTGTGCCTGGACAAACCCACAAAAGCTGATGTCTCCTTACTTTTGTTGGATTTTTAAAATTAATTTTTATTTTTTATTGGAGTAATATTCCATTGTGTACATGGACCACGTCTACTTTGTGCATTCCTCGGTTGATGGACATTTTCATTGCTCCCAAGTGTTGGCTATGGTAAATATTGTTGGAGTGCAGGATTGCCAGCCTGTGACTTTTTGATTCTCATTTTCTCAGGGGATAGGCCCAGCAGTGGGTGTGACTGATTGACTGGTAGCACAGTGTTTCCCTTTTCAAAGCACCTTCTTTGTGTTTTCATTAGTGGCTCTTACCACGTCCCCCTTAGAATAGAGGGTACGCGTTTCTCCACAGTCGCTTCAGCATTTATTGTTTGCAGCATTTATGCTAATGGACCTTCTGGCTGCTGTGAGCTGATAGGTTTTTGTAATTTGGGTTTGCATGTCTTTGAAAATTCGTACAACTCATCATTTTTCTACGCCGTTTTCCTTTCTGTTAAAAAAAGGAAACAATTGTGAGTACAGTATAACTCTTGAAATTGTCTTCTTGGAAGGTTGCCCTCTTTTGAAATTTTTGGTCGATTTTCCACCCCAGAATTTTTTTAGAGGGCAGGTGTCATTTACCGAACTGCAAGTTTGGTGAATATTTAGTGACCTTTAGCAATGGGTTTAAAGCTGCTGTTGTGGGAAGTGGCCTCAAGGAGGCAGCATTTCTCCATTCCCAAATCTGGGTACTAGGGCAGCAGAGCCTTTCTGAAAGTCGTGTTCCTAGCTTGTAAATTACAATGGAATGTGCATGGAGAAACCCCCAGAAGTTTATGGCTCATTATTTCTTCTTGGTTTTTAAATTTTGTTTTAATCGGGGTAAAGCTTAGAATATTGTTTGTCCTAGGTGTACACAATCTGGTTCATTTGTACATTATATATGTCTATTCACGTACAGATCCTCTTCCCATGTAAAATGTTACAGAGGGTTCCGCAGACCTCCCTTGCTGTATGGTCGGTGTTTTTGAGATGTGTATATAATATGTATTTGTATCCATATAGTAACACTAATCTTAATTTGTCCATTTCCCCCACCTCTCCTTTTAGATGAGCATAGTTTGTTTTCTAAGTCTGTGAGTATCTTTCTCTGTGGAAATATGTTCCTTTGCGTCAGGTATCAGATAACGCCTATAAGTGATATCATAGAATATAGGTCTTTTGCTTTCCGACTTACCTCATGTTTTGTGATTATCTCCAGACTCATTTGTGGTGCCTCAAAGAGCAATGGTTCATTGTTTTCCATGGCTAATATTCCATTGTGTACATGGACCACTTCTTCTTTATCCATTCACCTGTTGATGGACATTTTGGTTGCTTCACTGTCTTGGCTATTGTGAATAAGGCTGCTCTGCAGCTTTTGCAGCCGGTGTCTTCTCGATTCTTGTCTTCTCAGGTGAGAGGTCCAGTGGTGCGCCTGCTGGATTGAATGGTACCTCCATTTTTACTTTTCAACACAGCTCCTTTCTGTTCTCATTATTGGCTGTTACCACTTTACGTCTCACCAGCAGGTAGAGGGTACACAGTTCTCTAAAACCCCTTCAGCATTTACTGTTTGTAGACTTTTTGCTGATGGTCAGTCGACTGGTGTGAGTTGAAACTTTTTGTAGATTAGATTGCATGGGTCTAACACTTCCTGAGGTTGAGCTTTTATCCATTATCCTTTTTTTTGTAAAAGAGAGTGAGTAAACCTTACCTCTTCATACTCTCTTCTTGAAACATTGGCCTGTTTTGAATTTTTCTGTCCATTCCCTACTTCAGCACCATTTTTTAGGGCAGGTGTCCTTTACAGCCCTGAGTCCTTGTGAATGTTAAGTGACCATTAGCTGTGAGTTTAAAGCTGCTCTTGCAGGAAACGGCCACAAGGTGGCAGCAGTTCTCCTTTAGTAAATTTGGTTACTAGGGAAACAGAGCCTTAATGGAAGTGGTGTTCTAGGTTGTAAATTAGAATGGAATGTGCCAGGAAAAAGCCCTTTAAGTTTATGTCTCGTTACTTCTTGTTCATATTTGTAATTTACTTTTTATTTTTTATCACAGCAAATTTGATTACAATGGTTTGTTTGTTCTAGGTGTGCAAGGTGTGGTTCTTTCACACATATACATGTATCTATTCTTCCTCGCATCCTTTTCCCATGTAGGTTGTGACACAATGTTGAGTAGTCTTCTCCTGGTCTTCCGTAGGTCTTTGGTGATTATATATTTCACATGGTCTGTATATCTCAGTTAACCCCAACATGGTAATGTATCCAATCCTCATACCTTTCTATTTGGTGAACCATAAGTTTTTTTTAATGAATCTGTGATTGCCTTTCTCTGTGGAAATATCTTCATTCGTATCAATTTTTAGATAACTCCGAAAAGTGATAAGATAGGATATGTGTCTTTCGCTTTCTCACTTACTACAAGTGGCATGATTACGTCTAGACTCATCTATGGTGCTGCAAATGGCATTGTTTCATTTTTTCGCTAGCTAATATTCCCTCTCGACATGTAGCAGTTCTTCTTTGTCCACCCATCTGTTGGTGGACTTTTTGGTTACTTCCATATCTTGGCTATTGTAATACTGTGCACTGCAGATTTGCCTGCCTGTGTCTTTCCAATTCTGTCTTCTTAGATTATAGGTCCAGGAGTGGGCCTGCTGGATCATATGGGAGCTCAATGTTTACCTTTTTAAGGCACCTCCATTCTGTTCTCATTAGTGGCTCTTTCCAAGTTACGTGCCACTTAAAGTTGAGGGTATGCATTTCTCCACAACACCTTCAGCGTTTATTGTTTGTAGTCTTCTTGCTGATGGTTATTCTGACAAGTGTGAGCTGATACCTCTTTGTGGTTGAATTCGAATGTGCCTCATAATCCGTTGAAATTGCGCTTTAAGGCATGTCCTTTTTATTTTTCAAGCTGTGATTACCCCCCTTAGATCTTCAAAGTGTTTTCTTAAAGTATGTGTCACATTTTGAAATTTTTTGGCCATTACCTCCCTCAAGACATTTTGAGGGCAGGTTTCATTTACAGTCCTGCAGTACTTGTTCATATGAAATGACCATTAGCACAGGCTTTAAAGCTGCTTTTGCAGGTAACTGCCAGAGGGCGGCAGCCTTTCTATGTTCCCCACCCTGGTAACTAGGGAAAAGCCCTTGCGGCCTGTGGTGTTTCTCGGTTATAAATTAGAGTGGAGTGTGCCTGGACAAACCCACAAAAGCTGATGTCTCCTTACTTTTGTTGGATTTTTAAAATTAATTTTTATTTTTTATTGGAGTAATATTCCATTGTGTACATGGACCACGTCTACTTTGTGCATTCCTCGGTTGATGGACATTTTCATTGCTCCCAAGTGTTGGCTATGGTAAATATTGTTGGAGTGCAGGATTGCCAGCCTGTGACTTTTTGATTCTCATTTTCTCAGGGGATAGGCCCAGCAGTGGGTGTGACTGATTGACTGGTAGCACAGTGTTTCCCTTTTCAAAGCACCTTCTTTGTGTTTTCATTAGTGGCTCTTACCACGTCCCCCTTAGAATAGAGGGTACGCGTTTCTCCACAGTCGCTTCAGCATTTATTGTTTGCAGCATTTATGCTAATGGACCTTTTGGCTGCTGTGAGCTGATAGGTTTTTGTAATTTGGGTTTGCATGTCTTTGAAAATTCGTACAACTCATCATTTTTCTACGCCGTTTTCCTTTCTGTTAAAAAAAGGAAACAATTGTGAGTACAGTATAACTCTTGAAATTGTCTTCTTGGAAGGTTGCCCTCTTTTGAAATTTTTGGTCGATTTTCCACCCCAGAATTTTTTTAGAGGGCAGGTGTCATTTACCGAACTGCAAGTTTGGTGAATATTTAGTGACCTTTAGCAATGGGTTTAAAGCTGCTGTTGTGGGAAGTGGCCTCAAGGAGGCAGCATTTCTCCATTCCCAAATCTGGGTACTAGGGCAGCAGAGCCTTTCTGAAAGTCGTGTTCCTAGCTTGTAAATTACAATGGAATGTGCATGGAGAAACCCCCAGAAGTTTATGGCTCATTATTTCTTCTTGGTTTTTAAATTTTTTTTTAATCGGGGTAAAGCTTAGAATATTGTTTGTCCTAGGTGTACACAATCTGGTTCATTTGTACATTATATATGTCTATTCACGTACAGATCCTCTTCCCATGTAAAATGTTACAGAGGGTTCCGCAGACCTCCCTTGCTGTATGGTCGGTGTTTTTGAGATGTGTATATAATATGTATTTGTATCCATATAGTAACACTAATCTTAATTTGTCCATTTCCCCCACCTCTCCTTTTAGATGAGCATAGTTTGTTTTCTAAGTCTGTGAGTATCTTTCTCTGTGGAAATATGTTCCTTTGCGTCAGGTATCAGATAACGCCTATAAGTGATATCATAGAATATAGGTCTTTTGCTTTCCGACTTACCTCATGTTTTGTGATTATCTCCAGACTCATTTGTGGTGCCTCAAAGAGCAATGGTTCATTGTTTTCCATGGCTAATATTCCATTGCGTACATGGACCACTTCTTCTTTATCCATTCACCTGTTGATGGACATTTTGGTTGCTTCACTGTCTTGGCTATTGTGAATAAGGCTGCTCTGCAGCTTTTGCAGCCAGTGTCTTCTCGATTCTTGTCTTCTCAGGTGAGAGGTCCAGGGGTGCGCCTGCTGGATTGAATGGTACCTCCATTTTTACTTTTCAACACAGCTCCTTTCTGTTCTCATTATTGGCTGTTACCACTTTACGTCTCACCAGCAGGTAGAGAGTACACAGTTCTCTAAAACCCCTTCAGCATTTACTGTTTGTAGACTTTTTGCTGATGGTCAGTCGACTGGTGTGAGTTGAAACTTTTTGTAGATTAGATTGCATGGGTCTAACACTTCCTGAGGTTGAGCCTTTATCCATTATCCTTTTTTTTGTAAAAGAGAGTGAGTAAACCTTACCTCTTCATACTCTCTTCTTGAAACATTGGCCTGTTTTGAATTTTTCTGTCCATTCCCTACTTCAGCACCATTTTTTAGGGCAGGTGTCCTTTACAGCCCTGAGTCCTTGTGAATGTTAAGTGACCATTAGCTGTGAGTTTAAAGCTGCTCTTGCAGGAAACGGCCACAAGGTGGCAGCAGTTCTCCTTTAGTAAATTTGGTTACTAGGGAAACAGAGCCTTAATGGAAGTGGTGTTCTAGGTTGTAAATTAGAATGGAATGTGCCAGGAAAAAGCCCTTTAAGTTTATGTCTCGTTACTTCTTGTTCATATTTGTAATTTACTTTTTATTTTTTATCACAGCAAATTTGATTACAATGCTTTGTTTGTTCTAGGTGTGCAAGATGTGGTTCTGTGTATCTATTCTTCCTCGCATCCTTTTCCCATGTAGGTTATGACACAATGTTGAGTAGTCTTCTCCTGGTCTTCCGTAGGTCTTTGGTGATTATATATTTCACATGGTCTGTATATCTCAGTTAACCCCAACATGGTAATGCATCCAATCCTCATACCTTTCTATTTGGTGAACCATAAGTTTTTTTTAATGAATCTGTGATTGCCTTTCTCTGTGGAAATATCTTCATTCGTATCAATTTTTAGATAACTCCGGAAAGTGATAAGATAGGATATGTGTCTTTCGCTTTCTCACTTACTACAAGTGGCGTGATTACGTCTAGACTCATCTATGGTGCTGCAAATGGCATTGTTTCATTTTTTCGCTAGCTAATATTCCCTCTCGACATGTAGCAGTTCTTCTTTGTCCACCCATCTGTTGGTGGACTTTTTGGTTACTTCCATATCTTGGCTATTGTAATACTGTGCACTGCAGATTTGCCTGCCTGTGTCTTTCCAATTCTGTCTTCTTAGATTATAGGTCCAGGAGTGGGCCTGCTGGATCATATGGGAGCTCAATGTTTACCTTTTTAAGGCACCTCCATTCTGTTCTCATTAGTGGCTCTTTCCAAGTTACGTGCCACTTAAAGTTGAGGGTATGCATTTCTCCACAACACCTTCAGCGTTTATTGTTTGTAGTCTTCTTGCTGATGGTTACTCTGACAAGTGTGAGCTGATACCTCTTTGTGGTTGAATTCGCATGTGCCTCATAATCCGTTGAAATTGCGCTTTAAGGCATGTCCTTTTTATTTTTCAAGCTGTGATTACCCCCCTTAGATCTTCAAAGTGTTTTCTTAAAGTATGTGTCACATTTTGAAATTTTTTGGCCATTACCTCCCTCAAGACATTTTGAGGGCAGGTTTCATTTACAGTCCTGCAGTACTTGTTCATATGAAATGACCATTAGCACAGGCTTTAAAGCTGCTTTTGCAGGTAACTGCCAGAGGGCGGCAGCCTTTCTATGTTCCCCACCCTGGTAACTAGGGAAAAGCCCTTGCGGCCTGTGGTGTTTCTCGGTTATAAATTAGAGTGGAGTGTGCCTGGACAAACCCACAAAAGCTGATGTCTCCTTACTTTTGTTGGATTTTTAAAATTAATTTTTATTTTTTATTGGAGTAATATTCCATTGTGTACATGGACCACGTCTACTTTGTGCATTCCTCGGTTGATGGACATTTTCATTGCTCCCAAGTGTTGGCTATGGTAAATATTGTTGGAGTGCAGGATTGCCAGCCTGTGACTTTTTGATTCTCATTTTCTCAGGGGATAGGCCCAGCAGTGGGTGTGACTGATTGACTGGTAGCACAGTGTTTCCCTTTTCAAAGCACCTTCTTTGTGTTTTCATTAGTGGCTCTTACCACGTCCCCCTTAGAATAGAGGGTACGCGTTTCTCCACAGTCGCTTCAGCATTTATTGTTTGCAGCATTTATGCTAATGGACCTTCTGGCTGCTGTGAGCTGATAGGTTTTTGTAATTTGGGTTTGCATGTCTTTGAAAATTCGTACAACTCATCATTTTTCTACGCCGTTTTCCTTTCTGTTAAAAAAAGGAAACAATTGTGAGTACAGTATAACTCTTGAAATTGTCTTCTTGGAAGGTTGCCCTCTTTTGAAATTTTTGGTCGATTTTCCACCCCAGAATTTTTTTAGAGGGCAGGTGTCATTTACCGAACTGCAAGTTTGGTGAATATTTAGTGACCTTTAGCAATGGGTTTAAAGCTGCTGTTGTGGGAAGTGGCCTCAAGGAGGCAGCATTTCTCCATTCCCAAATCTGGGTACTAGGGCAGCAGAGCCTTTCTGAAAGTCGTGTTCCTAGCTTGTAAATTACAATGGAATGTGCATGGAGAAACCCCCAGAAGTTTATGGCTCATTATTTCTTCTTGGTTTTTAAATTTTTTTTTAATCGGGGTAAAGCTTAGAATATTGTTTGTCCTAGGTGTACACAATCTGGTTCATTTGTACATTATATATGTCTATTCACGTACAGATCCTCTTCCCATGTAAAATGTTACAGAGGGTTCCGCAGACCTCCCTTGCTGTATGGTCGGTGTTTTTGAGATGTGTATATAATATGTATTTGTATCCATATAGTAACACTAATCTTAATTTGTCCATTTCCCCCACCTCTCCTTTTAGATGAGCATAGTTTGTTTTCTAAGTCTGTGAGTATCTTTCTCTGTGGAAATATGTTCCTTTGCGTCAGGTATCAGATAACGCCTATAAGTGATATCATAGAATATAGGTCTTTTGCTTTCCGACTTACCTCATGTTTTGTGATTATCTCCAGACTCATTTGTGGTGCCTCAAAGAGCAATGGTTCATTGTTTTCCATGGCTAATATTCCATTGTGTACATGGACCACTTCTTCTTTATCCATTCACCTGTTGATGGACATTTTGGTTGCTTCACTGTCTTGGCTATTGTGAATAAGGCTGCTCTGCAGCTTTTGCAGCCGGTGTCTTCTCGATTCTTGTCTTCTCAGGTGAGAGGTCCAGTGGTGCGCCTGCTGGATTGAATGGTACCTCCATTTTTACTTTTCAACACAGCTCCTTTCTGTTCTCATTATTGGCTCTTACCACTTTACGTCTCACCAGCAGGTAGAGGGTACACAGTTCTCTAAAACCCCTTCAGCATTTACTGTTTGTAGACTTTTTGCTGATGGTCAGTCGACTGGTGTGAGTTGAAACTTTTTGTAGATTAGATTGCATGGGTCTAACACTTCCTGAGGTTGAGCTTTTATCCATTATCCTTTTTTTTGTAAAAGAGAGTGAGTAAACCTTACCTCTTCATACTCTCTTCTTGAAACATTGGCCTGTTTTGAATTTTTCTGTCCATTCCCTACTTCAGCACCATTTTTTAGGGCAGGTGTCCTTTACAGCCCTGAGTCCTTGTGAATGTTAAGTGACCATTAGCTGTGAGTTTAAAGCTGCTCTTGCAGGAAACGGCCACAAGGTGGCAGCAGTTCTCCTTTAGTAAATTTGGTTACTAGGGAAACAGAGCCTTAATGGAAGTGGTGTTCTAGGTTGTAAATTAGAATGGAATGTGCCAGGAAAAAGCCCTTTAAGTTTATGTCTCGTTACTTCTTGTTCATATTTGTAATTTACTTTTTATTTTTTATCACAGCAAATTTGATTACAATGGTTTGTTTGTTCTAGGTGTGCAAGATGTGGTTCTTTCACACATATACATGTATCTATTCTTCCTCGCATCCTTTTCCCATGTAGGTTGTGACACAATGTTGAGTAGTCTTCTCCTGGTCTTCCGTAGGTCTTTGGTGATTATATATTTCACATGGTCTGTATATCTCAGTTAACCCCAACATGGTAATGTATCCAATCCTCATACCTTTCTATTTGGTGAACCATAAGTTTTTTTTAATGAATCTGTGATTGCCTTTCTCTGTGGAAATATCTTCATTCGTATCAATTTTTAGATAACTCCGAAAAGTGATAAGATAGGATATGTGTCGTTCGCTTTCTCACTTACTACAAGTGGCATGATTACGTCTAGACTCATCTATGGTGCTGCAAATGGCATTGTTTCATTTTTTCGCTAGCTAATATTCCCTCTCGACATGTAGCAGTTCTTCTTTGTCCACCCATCTGTTGGTGGACTTTTTGGTTACTTCCATATCTTGGCTATTGTAATACTGTGCACTGCAGATTTGCCTGCCTGTGTCTTTCCAATTCTGTCTTCTTAGATTATAGGTCCAGGAGTGGGCCTGCTGGATCATATGGGAGCTCAATGTTTACCTTTTTAAGGCACCTCCATTCTGTTCTCATTAGTGGCTCTTTCCAAGTTACGTGCCACTTAAAGTTGAGGGTATGCATTTCTCCACAACACCTTCAGCGTTTATTGTTTGTAGTCTTCTTGCTGATGGTTATTCTGACAAGTGTGAGCTGATACCTCTTTGTGGTTGAATTCGCATGTGCCTCATAATCCGTTGAAATTGCGCTTTAAGGCATGTCCTTTTTATTTTTCAAGCTGTGATTACCCCCCTTAGATCTTCAAAGTGTTTTCTTAAAGTATGTGTCACATTTTGAAATTTTTTGGCCATTACCTCCCTCAAGACATTTTGAGGGCAGGTTTCATTTACAGTCCTGCAGTACTTGTTCATATGAAATGACCATTAGCACAGGCTTTAAAGCTGCTTTTGCAGGTAACTGCCAGAGGGCGGCAGCCTTTCTATGTTCCCCACCCTGGTAACTAGGGAAAAGCCCTTGCGGCCTGTGGTGTTTCTCGGTTATAAATTAGAGTGGAGTGTGCCTGGACAAACCCACAAAAGCTGATGTCTCCTTACTTTTGTTGGATTTTTAAAATTAATTTTTATTTTTTATTGGAGTAATATTCCATTGTGTACATGGACCACGTCTACTTTGTGCATTCCTCGGTTGATGGACATTTTCATTGCTCCCAAGTGTTGGCTATGGTAAATATTGTTGGAGTGCAGGATTGCCAGCCTGTGACTTTTTGATTCTCATTTTCTCAGGGGATAGGCCCAGCAGTGGGTGTGACTGATTGACTGGTAGCACAGTGTTTCCCTTTTCAAAGCACCTTCTTTGTGTTTTCATTAGTGGCTCTTACCACGTCCCCCTTAGAATAGAGGGTACGCGTTTCTCCACAGTCGCTTCAGCATTTATTGTTTGCAGCATTTATGCTAATGGACCTTTTGGCTGCTGTGAGCTGATAGGTTTTTGTAATTTGGGTTTGCATGTCTTTGAAAATTCGTACAACTCATCATTTTTCTACGCCGTTTTCCTTTCTGTTAAAAAAAGGAAACAATTGTGAGTACAGTATAACTCTTGAAATTGTCTTCTTGGAAGGTTGCCCTCTTTTGAAATTTTTGGTCGATTTTCCACCCCAGAATTTTTTTAGAGGGCAGGTGTCATTTACCGAACTGCAAGTTTGGTGAATATTTAGTGACCTTTAGCAATGGGTTTAAAGCTGCTGTTGTGGGAAGTGGCCTCAAGGAGGCAGCATTTCTCCATTCCCAAATCTGGGTACTAGGGCAGCAGAGCCTTTCTGAAAGTCGTGTTCCTAGCTTGTAAATTACAATGGAATGTGCATGGAGAAACCCCCAGAAGTTTATGGCTCATTATTTCTTCTTGGTTTTTAAATTTTTTTTTAATCGGGGTAAAGCTTAGAATATTGTTTGTCCTAGGTGTACACAATCTGGTTCATTTGTACATTATATATGTCTATTCACGTACAGATCCTCTTCCCATGTAAAATGTTACAGAGGATTCCGCAGACCTCCCTTGCTGTATGGTCGGTGTTTTTGAGATGTGTATATAATATGTATTTGTATCCATATAGTAACACTAATCTTAATTTGTCCATTTCCCCCACCTCTCCTTTTAGATGAGCATAGTTTGTTTTCTAAGTCTGTGAGTATCTTTCTCTGTGGAAATATGTTCCTTTGCGTCAGGTATCAGATAACGCCTATAAGTGATATCATAGAATATAGGTCTTTTGCTTTCCGACTTACCTCATGTTTTGTGATTATCTCCAGACTCATTTGTGGTGCCTCAAAGAGCAATGGTTCATTGTTTTCCATGGCTAATATTCCATTGCGTACATGGACCACTTCTTCTTTATCCATTCACCTGTTGATGGACATTTTGGTTGCTTCACTGTCTTGGCTATTGTGAATAAGGCTGCTCTGCAGCTTTTGCAGCCAGTGTCTTCTCGATTCTTGTCTTCTCAGGTGAGAGGTCCAGGGGTGCGCCTGCTGGATTGAATGGTACCTCCATTTTTACTTTTCAACACAGCTCCTTTCTGTTCTCATTATTGGCTGTTACCACTTTACGTCTCACCAGCAGGTAGAGGGTACACAGTTCTCTAAAACCCCTTCAGCATTTACTGTTTGTAGACTTTTTGCTGATGGTCAGTCGACTGGTGTGAGTTGAAACTTTTTGTAGATTAGATTGCATGGGTCTAACACTTCCTGAGGTTGAGCCTTTATCCATTATCCTTTTTTTTATAAAAGAGAGTGAGTAAAACTTACCTCTTCATACTCTCTTCTTGAAACATTGGCCTGTTTTGAATTTTTCTGTCCATTCCCTACTTCAGCACCATTTTTTAGGGCAGGTGTCCTTTACAGCCCTGAGTCCTTGTGAATGTTAAGTGACCATTAGCTGTGAGTTTAAAGCTGCTCTTGCAGGATACGGCCACAAGGTGGCAGCAGTTCTCCTTTAGTAAATTTGGTTACTAGGGAAACAGAGCCTTAATGGAAGTGGTGTTCTAGGTTGTAAATTAGAATGGAATGTGCCAGGAAAAAGCCCTTTAAGTTTATGTCTCGTTACTTCTTGTTCATATTTGTAATTTACTTTTTATTTTTTATCACAGCAAATTTGATTACAATGCTTTGTTTGTTCTAGGTGTGCAAGATGTGGTTCTGTGTATCTATTCTTCCTCGCATCCTTTTCCCATGTAGGTTATGACACAATGTTGAGTAGTCTTCTCCTGGTCTTCCGTAGGTCTTTGGTGATTATATATTTCACATGGTCTGTATATCTCAGTTAACCCCAACATGGTAATGTATCCAATCCTCATACCTTTCTATTTGGTGAACCATAAGTTTTTTTTAATGAATCTGTGATTGCCTTTCTCTGTGGAAATATCTTCATTCGTATCAATTTTTAGATAACTCCGGAAAGTGATAAGATAGGATATGTGTCTTTCGCTTTCTCACTTACTACAAGTGGCGTGATTACGTCTAGACTCATCTATGGTGCTGCAAATGGCATTGTTTCATTTTTTCGCTAGCTAATATTCCCTCTCGACATGTAGCAGTTCTTCTTTGTCCACCCATCTGTTGGTGGACTTTTTGGTTACTTCCATATCTTGGCTATTGTAATACTGTGCACTGCGGATTTGCCTGCCTGTGTCTTTCCAATTCTGTCTTCTTAGATTATAGGTCCAGGAGTGGGCCTGCTGGATCATATGGGAGCTCAATGTTTACCTTTTTAAGGCACCTCCATTCTGTTCTCATTAGTGGCTCTTTCCAAGTTACGTGCCACTTAAAGTTGAGGGTATGCATTTCTCCACAACACCTTCAGCGTTTATTGTTTGTAGTCTTCTTGCTGATGGTTACTCTGACAAGTGTGAGCTGATACCTCTTTGTGGTTGAATTCGCATGTGCCTCATAATCCGTTGAAATTGCGCTTTAAGGCATGTCCTTTTTATTTTTCAAGCTGTGATTACCCCCCTTAGATCTTCAAAGTGTTTTCTTAAAGTATGTGTCACATTTTGAAATTTTTTGGCCATTACCTCCCTCAAGACATTTTGAGGGCAGGTTTCATTTACAGTCCTGCAGTACTTGTTCATATGAAATGACCATTAGCACAGGCTTTAAAGCTGCTTTTGCAGGTAACTGCCAGAGGGCGGCAGCCTTTCTATGTTCCCCACCCTGGTAACTAGGGAAAAGCCCTTGCGGCCTGTGGTGTTTCTCGGTTATAAATTAGAGTGGAGTGTGCCTGGACAAACACACAAAAGCTGATGTCTCCTTACTTTTGTTGGATTTTTAAAATTAATTTTTATTTTTTATTGGAGTAATATTCCATTGTGTACATGGACCACGTCTACTTTGTGCATTCCTCGGTTGATGGACATTTTCATTGCTTCCAAGTGTTGGCTATGGTAAATATTGTTGGAGTGCAGGATTGCCAGCCTGTGACTTTTTGATTCTCATTTTCTCAGGGGATAGGCCCAGCAGTGGGTGTGACTGATTGACTGGTAGCACAGTGTTTCCCTTTTCAAAGCACCTTCTTTGTGTTTTCATTAGTGGCTCTTACCACGTCCCCCTTAGAATAGAGGGTACGCGTTTCTCCACAGTCGCTTCAGCATTTATTGTTTGCAGCATTTATGCTAATGGACCTTCTGGCTGCTGTGAGCTGATAGGTTTTTGTAATTTGGGTTTGCATGTCTTTGAAAATTCGTACAACTCATCATTTTTCTACGCCGTTTTCCTTTCTGTTAAAAAAAAGGAAACAATTGTGAGTACAGTATAACTCTTGAAATTGTCTTCTTGGAAGGTTGCCCTCTTTTGAAATTTTTGGTCGATTTTCCACCCCAGAATTTTTTTAGAGGGCAGGTGTCATTTACCGAACTGCAAGTTTGGTGAATATTTAGTGACCTTTAGCAATGGGTTTAAAGCTGCTGTTGTGGGAAGTGGCCTCAAGGAGGCAGCATTTCTCCATTCCCAAATCTGGGTACTAGGGCAGCAGAGCCTTTCTGAAAGTCGTGTTCCTAGCTTGTAAATTACAATGGAATGTGCATGGAGAAACCCCCAGAAGTTTATGGCTCATTATTTCTTCTTGGTTTTTAAATTTTTTTTTAATCGGGGTAAAGCTTAGAATATTGTTTGTCCTAGGTGTACACAATCTGGTTCATTTGTGCATTATATATGTCTATTCACGTACAGATCCTCTTCCCATGTAAAATGTTACAGAGGGTTCCGCAGACCTCCCTTGCTGTATGGTCGGTGTTTTTGAGATGTGTATATAATATGTATTTGTATCCATATAGTAACACTAATCTTAATTTGTCCATTTCCCCCACCTCTCCTTTTAGATGAGCATAGTTTGTTTTCTAAGTCTGTGAGTATCTTTCTCTGTGGAAATATGTTCCTTTGCGTCAGGTATCAGATAACGCCTATAAGTGATATCATAGAATATAGGTCTTTTGCTTTCCGACTTACCTCATGTTTGGTGATTATCTCCAGACTCATTTGTGGTGCCTCAAAGAGCAATGGTTCATTGTTTTCCATGGCTAATATTCCATTGTGTACATGGACCACTTCTTCTTTATCCATTCACCTGTTGATGGACATTTTGGTTGCTTCACTGTCTTGGCTATTGTGAATAAGGCTGCTCTGCAGCTTTTGCAGCCGGTGTCTTCTCGATTCTTGTCTTCTCAGGTGAGAGGTCCAGTGGTGCGCCTGCTGGATTGAATGGTACCTCCATTTTTACTTTTCAACACAGCTCCTTTCTGTTCTCATTATTGGCTGTTACCACTTTACGTCTCACCAGCAGGTAGCGGGTACACAGTTCTCTAAAACCCCTTCAGCATTTACTGTTTGTAGACTTTTTGCTGATGGTCAGTCGACTGGTGTGAGTTGAAACATTTGTAGATTAGATTGCATGGGTCTAACACTTCCTGAGGTTGAGCTTTTATCCATTATCCTTTTTTTTGTAAAAGAGAGTGAGTAAAACTTACCTCTTCATACTCTCTTCTTTAAACATTGGCCTGTTTTGAATTTTTCTGTCCATTCCCTACTTCAGCACCATTTTTTAGGGCAGGTGTCCTTTACAGCACTGAGTCCTTGTGAATGTTAAGTGACCATTAGCTGTGAGTTTAAAGCTGCTCTTGCAGGAAACGGCCACAAGGTGGCAGCAGTTCTTCTTTAGTAAATTTGGTTACTAGGGAAACAGAGCCTTAATGGAAGTGGTGTTCTAGGTTGTAAATTAGAATGGAATGTGCCAGGAAAAAGCCCTTTAAGTTTATGTCTCGTTACTTCTTGTTCATATTTGTAATTTACTTTTTATTTTTTATCACAGCAAATTTGATTACAATGGTTTGTTTGTTCTAGGTGTGCAAGATGTGGTTCTTTCACACATATACATGTATCTATTCTTCCTCGCATCCTTTTCCCATGTAGGTTATGACACAATGTTGAGTAGTCTTCTCCTGGTCTTCCGTAGGTCTTTGGTGATTATATATTTCACGTGGTCTGTATATCTCAGTTAACCCCAACATGGTAATGTATCCAATCCTCATACCTTTCTATTTGGTGAACCATAAGTTTTTTTTTTAATGAATCTGTGATTGCCTTTCTCTGTGGAAATATCTTCATTCGTATCAATTTTTAGATAACTCCGAAAAGTGATAAGATAGGATATGTGTCTTTCGCTTTCTCACTTACTACAAGTGGCGTGATTACGTCTAGACTCATCTATGGTGCTGCAAATGGCATTGTTTCATTTTTTCGCTAGCTAATATTCCCTCTCGACATGTAGCAGTTCTTCTTTGTCCACCCATCTGTTGGTGGACTTTTTGGTTACTTCCATATCTTGGCTATTGTAATACTGTGCACTGCAGATTTGCCTGCCTGTGTCTTTCCAATTCTGTCTTCTTAGGTTATAGGTCCAGGAGTGGGCCTGCTGGATCATATGGGAGCTCAATGTTTACCTTTTGAAGGCACCTCCATTCTGTTCTCATTAGTGGCTCTTATCAAGTTACGTGCCACTTAAAGTTGAGGGTATGCATTTCTCCACAACACCTTCAGCGTTTATTGTTTGTAGTCTTCTTGCTGATGGTTATTCTGACAAGTGTGAGCTGATACCTCTTTGTGGTTGAATTCGCATGTGCCTCATAATCCGTTGAAATTGCGCTTTAAGGCATGTCCTTTTTGTTTTTCAAGCTGTGATTACCCCCCTTAGATCTTCAAAGTGTTTTCTTAAAGTATGTGTCACATTTTGAAATTTTTTGGCCATTACCTCCCTCAAGACATTTTGAGGGCAGGTTTCATTTACAGTCCTGCAGTACTTGTTCATATGAAATGACCATTAGCACAGGCTTTAAAGCTGCTTTTGCAGGTAACTGCCAGAGGGCGGCAGCCTTTCTATGTTCCCCACCCTGGTAACTAGGGAAAAGCCCTTGCGGCCTGTGGTGTTTCTCGGTTATAAATTAGAGTGGAGTGTGCCTGGACAAACCCACAAAAGCTGATGTCTCCTTACTTTTGTTGGATTTTTAAAATTAATTTTTATTTTTTATTGGAGTAATATTCCATTGTGTACATGGACCACGTCTACTTTGTGCATTCCTCGGTTGATGGACATTTTCATTGCTTCCAAGTGTTGGCTATGGTAAATATTGTTGGAGTGCAGGATTGCCAGCCTGTGACTTTTTGATTCTCATTTTCTCAGGGGATAGGCCCAGCAGTGGGTGTGATTGATTGACTGGTAGCACAGTGTTTCCCTTTTCAAAGCACCTTCTTTGTGTTTTCATTAGTGGCTCTTACCACGTCCCCCTTAGAATAGAGGGTACGCGTTTCTCCACAGTCGCTTCAGCATTTATTGTTTGCAGCATTTCTGCTAATGGACCTTCTGGCTGCTGTGAGCTGATAGGTTTTTGTAATTTGGGTTTGCATGTCTTTGAAAATTCGTACAACTCATCATTTTTCTACGCCATTTTCCTTTCTGTTAAAAAAAGGAAACAATTGTGAGTACAGTATAACTCTTGAAATTGTCTTCTTGGAAGGTTGCCCTCTTTTGAAATTTTTGGTCGATTTTCCACCCCAGAATTTTTTTAGAGGGCAGGTGTCATTTACCGAACTGCAAGTTTGGTGAATATTTAGTGACCTTTAGCAATGGGTTTAAAGCTGCTGTTGTGGGAAGTGGCCTCAAGGAGGCAGCATTTCTCCATTCCCAAATCTGGGTACTAGGGCAGCAGAGCCTTTCTGAAAGTCGTGTTCCTAGCTTGTAAATTACAATGGAATGTGCATGGAGAAACCCCCAGAAGTTTATGGCTCATTATTTCTTCTTGGTTTTTAAATTTTTTTTTAATCGGGGTAAAGCTTAGAATATTGTTTGTCCTAGGTGTACACAATCTGGTTCATTTGTACATTATATATGTCTATTCACGTACAGATCCTCTTCCCATGTAAAATGTTACAGAGGGTTCCGCAGACCTCCCTTGCTGTATGGTCGGTGTTTTTGAGATGTGTATATAATATGTATTTGTATCCATATAGTAACACTAATCTTAATTTGTCCATTTCCCCCACCTCTCCTTTTAGATGAGCATAGTTTGTTTTCTAAGTCTGTGAGTATCTTTCTCTGTGGAAATATGTTCCTTTGCGTCAGGTATCAGATAACGCCTATAAGTGATATCATAGAATATAGGTCTTTTGCTTTCCGACTTACCTCATGTTTTGTGATTATCTCCAGACTCATTTGTGGTGCCTCAAAGAGCAATGGTTCATTGTTTTCCATGGCTAATATTCCATTGTGTACATGGACCACTTCTTCTTTATCCATTCACCTGTTGATGGACATTTTGGTTGCTTCACTGTCTTGGCTATTGTGAATAAGGCTGCTCTGCAGCTTTTGCAGCCTGTGTCTTCTCGATTCTTGTCTTCTCAGGTGAGAGGTCCAGGGGTGCGCCTGCTGGATTGAATGGTACCTCCATTTTTACTTTTCAACACAGCTCCTTTCTGTTCTCATTATTGGCTGTTACCACTTTACGTCTCACCAGCAGGTAGAGGGTACACAGTTCTCTAAAACCCCTTCAGCATTTACTGTTTGTAGACTTTTTGCTGATGGTCAGTCGACTGGTGTGAGTTCAAACTTTTTGTAGATTAGATTGCATGGGTCTAACACTTCCTGAGGTTTAGCTTTTATCCATTATCCTTTTTTTTGTAAAAGAGAGTGAGTAAAACTTACCTCTTCATACTCTCTTCTTGAAACATTGGCCTGTTTTGAATTTTTCTGTCCATTCCCTACTTCAGCACCATTTTTTAGGGCAGGTGTCCTTTACAGCCCTGAGTCCTTGTGAATGTTAAATGACCATTAGCTGTGAGTTTAAAGCTGCTCTTGCAGGAAACGGCCACAAGGTGGCAGCAGTTCTCCTTTAGTAAATTTGGTTACTAGGGAAACAGAGCCTTAATGGAAGTGGTGTTCTAGGTTGTAAATTAGAATGGAATGTGCCAGGAAAAAGCCCTTTAAGTTTATGTCTCGTTACTTCTTGTTCATATTTGTAATTTACTTTTTATTTTTTATCACAGCAAATTTGATTACAATGGTTTGTTTGTTCTAGGTGTGCAAGATGTGGTTCTTTCACACAT
Organism: Eubalaena glacialis; assembly: GCF_028564815.1. Classification (NCBI taxonomy): domain Eukaryota; kingdom Metazoa; phylum Chordata; class Mammalia; order Artiodactyla; family Balaenidae; genus Eubalaena; species Eubalaena glacialis. The sequence continues at coordinate 98,673,955 of NC_083720.1, read as the reverse complement.
ATACATGTATCTATTCTTCCTCGCATCCTTTTCCCATGTAGGTTATGACACAATGTTGAGTAGTCTTCTCCTGGTCTTCCGTAGGACTTTCGTGATTATATATTTCACATGGTCTGTATATCTCAGTTAACCCCAACATGGTAATGTATCCAATCCTCATACCTTTCTATTTGGTGAACCATAAGTTTTTTTTAATGAATCTGTGATTGCCTTTCTCTGTGGAAATATCTTCATTCGTATCAATTTTTAGATAACTCCGAAAAGTGATAAGATAGGATATGTGTCTTTCGCTTTCTCACTTACTACAAGTGGCGTGATTACGTCTAGACTCATCTATGGTGCTGCAAATGGCATTGTTTCATTTTTTCGCTAGCTAATATTCCCTCTCGACATGTAGCAGTTCTTCTTTGTCCACCCATCTGTTGGTGGACTTTTTGGTTACTTCCATATCTTGGCTATTGTAATACTGTGCACTGCAGATTTGCCTGCCTGTGTCTTTCCAATTCTGTCTTCTTAGGTTATAGGTCCAGGAGTGGGCCTGCTGGATCATATGGGAGCTCAATGTTTACCTTTTGAAGGCACCTCCATTCTGTTCTCATTAGTGGCTCTTTCCAAGTTACGTGCCACTTAAAGTTGAGGGTATGCATTTCTCCACAACACCTTCAGCGTTTATTGTTTGTAGTCTTCTTGCTGATGGTTACTCTGACAAGTGTGAGCTGATACCTCTTTGTGGTTGAATTCGCATGTGCCTCATAATCCGTTGAAATTGCGCTTTAAGGCATGTCCTTTTTGTTTTTCAAGCTGTGATTACCCCCCTTAGATCTTCAAAGTGTTTTCTTAAAGTATGTGTCACATTTTGAAATTTTTTGGCCATTACCTCCCTCAAGACATTTTGAGGGCAGGTTTCATTTACAGTCCTGCAGTACTTGTTCATATGAAATGGCCATTAGCACAGGCTTTAAAGCTGCTTTTGCAGGTAACTGCCAGAGGGCGGCAGCCTTTCTATGTTCCCCACCCTGGTAACTAGGGAAAAGCCCTTGCGGCCTGTGGTGTTTCTCGGTTATAAATTAGAGTGGAGTGTGCCTGGAGAAACCCACAAAAGCTGATGTCTCCTTACTTTTGTTGGATTTTTAAAATTAATTTTTATTTTTTATTGGAGTAATATTCCATTGTGTACATGGACCACGTCTACTTTGTGCATTCCTCGGTTGATGGACATTTTCATTGCTTCCAAGTGTTGGCTATGGTAAATATTGTTGGAGTGCAGGATTGCCAGCCTGTGACTTTTTGATTCTCATTTTCTCAGGGGATAGGCCCAGCAGTGGGTGTGATTGATTGACTGGTAGCACAGTGTTTCCCTTTTCAAAGCACCTTCTTTGTGTTTTCATTAGTGGCTCTTACCACGTCCCCCTTAGAATAGAGGGTACGCGTTTCTCCACAGTCGCTTCAGCATTTATTGTTTGCAGCATTTCTGCTAATGGACCTTCTGGCTGCTGTGAGCTGATAGGTTTTTGTAATTTGGGTTTGCATGTCTTTGAAAATTCGTACAACTCATCATTTCTCTACGCCGTTTTCTTTCCTGTTAAAAAAAAAGGAAACAATTGTGAGTACAATATAACTCTTGAAATTGTCTTCTTGGAAGGTTGCCCTCTTTTGAAATTTTTGGCCGATTTTCCACCCCAGAATTTTTTTAGAGGGCAGGTGTCATTTACCGAACTGCAAGTTTGGTGAATATTTAGTGACCTTTAGCAATGGGTTTAAAGCTGCTGTTGTGGGAAGTGGCCTCAAGGAGGCAGCATTTCTCCATTCCCAAATCTGGGTACTAGGGCAGCAGAGCCTTTCTGAAAGTCGTGTTCCTAGCTTGTAAATTACAATGGAATGTGCATGGAGAAACCCCCAGAAGTTTATGTCTCATTATTTCTTCTTGGTTTTTAAATTTTTTTTTAATCGGGGTAAAGCTTAGAATATTGTTTGTCCTAGGAGTACACAATCGGGTTCATTTGTACATTATATATGTCTATTCACGTACAGATCCTCTTCCCATGTAAAATGTTACAGAGGGTTCCGCAGACCTCCCTTGCTGTATGGTCGGTGTTTTTGAGATGTGTATATAATATGTATTTGTATCCATATAGTAACACTAATCTTAATTTGTCCATTTCCCCCACCTCTCCTTTTAGATGAGCATAGTTTGTTTTCTAAGTCTGTGAGTATCTTTCTCTGTGGAAATATGTTCCTTTGCGTCAGTTATCAGATAACGCCTATAAGTGATATCATAGAATATAGGTCTTTTGCTTTCCGACTTACCTCATGTTTTGTGATTATCTCCAGACTCATTTGTGGTGCCTCAAAGAGCAATGGTTCATTGTTTTCCATGGCTAATATTCCATTGTGTACATGGACCACTTCTTCTTTATCCATTCACCTGTTGATGGACATTTTGGTTGCTTCACTGTCTTGGCTATTGTGAATAAGGCTGCTCTGCAGCTTTTGCAGCCTGTGTCTTCTCGATTCTTGTCTTCTCAGGTGAGAGGTCCAGTGGTGCGCCTGCTGGATTGAATGGTACCTCCATTTTTACTTTTCAACACAGCTCCTTTCTGTTCTCATTATTGGCTGTTACCACTTTACGTCTCACCAGCAGGTAGAGGGTACACAGTTCTCTAAAACCCCTTCAGCATTTACTGTTTGTAGACTTTTTGCTGGTGGTCAGTCGACTGGTGTGAGTTGAAACTTTTTGTAGATTAGATTGCATGGGTCTAACACTTCCTCAGGTTGAGCTTTTATCCATTATCCTTTTTTTTTGTAAAAGAGAGTAAAACTTACCTCTTCATACTCTCTTCTTGAAACATTGGCCTGTTTTGAATTTTTCTGTCCATTCCCTACTTCAGCACCATTTTTTAGGGCAGGTGTCCTTTACAGCCCTGAGTCCTTGTGAATGTTAAGTGACCATTAGCTGTGAGTTTAAAGCTGCTCTTGCAGGAAACGGCCACAAGGTGGCAGCAGTTCTCCTTTAGTAAATTTGGTTACTAGGGAAACAGAGCCTTAATGGAAGTGGTGTTCTAGGTTGTAAATTAGAATGGAATGTGCCAGGAAAAAGCCCTTTAAGTTTATGTCTGGTTACTTCTTGTTCATATTTGTAATTTACTTTTTATTTTTTATCACAGCAAATTTGATTACAATGGTTTGTTTGTTCTAGGTGTGCAAGGTGTGGTTCTTTCACACATATACATGTATCTATTCTTCCTCGCATCCTTTTCCCATGTAGGTTATGACACAATGTTGAGTAGTCTTCTCCTGGTCTTCCGTAGGTCTTTGGTGATTATATATTTCACATGGTCTGTATATCTCAGTTAACCCCAACATGGTAATGTATCCAATCCTCATACCTTTCTATTTGGTGAACCATAAGTTTTTTTTAATGAATCTGTGATTGCCTTTCTCTGTGGAAATATCTTCATTCGTATCAATTTTTAGATAACTCCGAAAAGTGATCAGATAGGATATGTGTCTTTCGCTTTCTCACTTACTACAAGTGGCGTGATTACGTCTAGACTCATCTATGGTGCTGCAAATGGCATTGTTTCATTTTTTCGCTAGCTAATATTCCTTCTCGACATGTAGCAGTTCTTCTTTGTCCACCCATCTGTTGGTGGACTTTTTGGTTACTTCCATATCTTGGCTATTGTAATACTGTGCACTGCAGATTTGCCTGCCTGTGTCTTTCCAATTCTGTCTTCTTAGGTTATAGGTCCAGGAGTGGGCCTGCTGGATCGTATGGGAGCTCAATGTTTACCTTTTGAAGGCACCTCCATTCTGTTCTCATTAGTGGCTCTTTCCAAGTTACGTGCCACTTAAAGTTGAGGGTATGCATTTCTCCACAACACCTTCAGCGTTTATTGTTTGTAGTCTTCTTGCTGATGGTTACTCTGACAAGTGTGAGCTGATACCTCTTTGTGGTTGAATTCGCATGTGCCTCATAATCCGTTGAAATTGCGCTTTAAGGCATGTCCTTTTTATTTTTCAAGCTGTGATTACCCCCCTTAGATCTTCAAAGTGTTTTCTTAAAGTATGTGTCACATTTTGAAATTTTTTGGCCATTACCTCCCTCAAGACATTTTGAGGGCAGGTTTCATTTACAGTCCTGCAGTACTTGTTCATATGAAATGACCATTAGCACAGGCTTTAAAGCTGCTTTTGCAGGTAACTGCCAGAGGGCGGCAGCCTTTCTATGTTCCCCACCCTGGTAACTAGGGAAAAGCCCTTGCGGCCTGTGGTGTTTCTCGGTTATAAATTAGAGTGGAGTGTGCCTGGACAAACCCACAAAAGCTGATGTCTCCTTACTTTTGTTGGATTTTTAAAATTAATTTTTATTTTTTATTGGAGTAATATTCCATTGTGTACATGGACCACGTCTACTTTGTGCATTCCTCGGTTGATGGACATTTTCATTGCTTCCAAGTGTTGGCTATGGTAAATATTGTTGGAGTGCAGGATTGACAGCCTGTGACTTTTTGATTCTCATTTTCTCAGGGGATAGGCCCAGCAGTGGGTGTGACTGATTGACTGGTAGCACAGTGTTTCCCTTTTCAAAGCACCTTCTTTGTGTTTTCATTAGTGGCTCTTACCACGTCCCCCTTAGAATAGAGGGTACGCGTTTCTCCACAGTCGCTTCAGCATTTATTGTTTGCAGCATTTATGCTAATGGACCTTCTGGCTGCTGTGAGCTGATAGGTTTTTGTAATTTGGGTTTGCATGTCTTTGAAAATTCGTACAACTCATCATTTTTCTACGCCGTTTTCCTTTCTGTTAAAAAAAAGGAAACAATTGTGAGTACAGTATAACTCTTGAAATTGTCTTCTTGGAAGGTTGCCCTCTTTTGAAATTATTGGTCGATTTTCCACCCCAGAATTTTTTTAGAGGGCAGGTGTCATTTACCGAACTGCAAGTTTGATGAATATTTAGTGACCTTTAGCAATGGGTTTAAAGCTGCTGTTGTGGGAAGTGGCCTCAAGGAGGCAGCATTTCTCCATTCCCAAATCTGGGTACTAGGGCAGCAGAGCCTTTCTGAAAGTCGTGTTCCTAGCTTGTAAATTACAATGGAATGTGCATGGAGAAACCCCCAGAAGTTTATGGCTCATTATTTCTTCTTGGATTTTAAATTTTTTTTTAATCGGGGTAAAGCTTAGAATATTGTTTGTCCTAGGTGTACACAATCTGGTTCATTTGTGCATTATATATGTCTATTCACGTACAGATCCTCTTCCCACGTAAAATGTTACAGAGGGTTCCGCAGACCTCCCTTGCTGTATGGTCGGTGTTTTTGAGATGTGTATATAATATGTATTTGTATCCATATAGTAACACTAATCTTAATTTGTCCATTTCCCCCACCTCTCCTTTTAGATGAGCATAGTTTGTTTTCTAAGTCTGTGAGTATCTTTCTCTGTGGAAATATGTTCCTTTGCGTCAGGTATCAGATAACGCCTATAAGTGATATCATAGAATATAGGTCTTTTGCTTTCCGACTTACCTCATGTTTTGTGATTATCTCCAGACTCATTTGTGGTGCCTCAAAGAGCAATGGTTCATTGTTTTCCATGGCTAATATTCCATTGTGTACATGGACCACTTCTTCTTTATCCATTCACCTGTTGATGGACATTTTGGTTGCTTCACTGTCTTGGCTATTGTGAATAAGGCTGCTCTGCAGCTTTTGCAGCCTGTGTCTTCTCGATTCTTGTCTTCTCAGGTGAGAGGTCCAGTGGTGCGCCTGCTGGATTGAATGGTACCTCCATTTTTACTTTTCAACACAGCTCCTTTCTGTTCTCATTATTGGCTGTTACCACTTTACGTCTCACCAGCAGGTAGCGGGTACACAGTTCTCTAAAACCCCTTCAGCATTTACTGTTTGTAGACTTTTTGCTGATGGTCAGTCGACTGGTGTGAGTTCAAACTTTTTGTAGATTAGATTGCATGGGTCTAACACTTCCTGAGGTTGAGCTTTTATCCATTATCCTTTTTTTTGTAAAAGAGAGTGAGTAAAACTTACCTCTTCATACTCTCTTCTTGAAACATTGGCCTGTTTTGAATTTTTCTGTCCATTCCCTACTTCAGCACCATTTTTTAGGGCAGGTGTCCTTTACAGCCCTGAGTCCTTGTGAATGTTAAATGACCATTAGCTGTGAGTTTAAAGCTGCTCTTGCAGGAAACGGCCACAAGGTGGCAGCAGTTCTCCTTTAGTAAATTTGGTTACTAGGGAAACAGAGCCTTAATGGAAGTGGTGTTCTAGGTTGTAAATTAGAATGGAATGTGCCAGGAAAAAGCCCTTTAAGTTTATGTCTCGTTACTTCTTGTTCATATTTGTAATTTACTTTTTATTTTTTATCACAGCAAATTTGATTACAATGGTTTGTTTGTTCTAGGTGTGCAAGATGTGGTTCTTTCACACATATACATGTATCTATTCTTCCTCGCATCCTTTTCCCATGTAGGTTATGACACAATGTTGAGTAGTCTTCTCCTGGTCTTCCGTAGGACTTTCGTGATTATATATTTCACATGGTCTGTATATCTCAGTTAACCCCAACATGGTAATGTATCCAATCCTCATACCTTTCTATTTGGTGAACCATAAGTTTTTTTTAATGAATCTGTGATTGCCTTTCTCTGTGGAAATATCTTCATTCGTATCAATTTTTAGATAACTCCGAAAAGTGATCAGATAGGATATGTGTCTTTCGCTTTCTCACTTACTACAAGTGGCGTGATTACGTCTAGACTCATCTATGGTGCTGCAAATGGCATTGTTTCATTTTTTCGCTAGCTAATATTCCCTCTCGACATGTAGCAGTTCTTCTTTGTCCACCCATCTGTTGGTGGACTTTTTGGTTACTTCCATATCTTGGCTATTGTAATACTGTGCACTGCAGATTTGCCTGCCTGTGTCTTTCCAATTCTGTCTTCTTAGGTTATAGGTCCAGGAGTGGGCCTGCTGGATCATATGGGAGCTCAATGTTTACCTTTTGAAGGCACCTCCATTCTGTTCTCATGAGTGGCTCTTTCCAAGTTACGTGCCACTTAAAGTTGAGGGTATGCATTTCTCCACAACACCTTCAGCGTTTATTGTTTGTAGTCTTCTTGCTGATGGTTACTCTGACAAGTGTGAGCTGATACCTCTTTGTGGTTGAATTCGCATGTGCCTCATAATCCGTTGAAATTGCGCTTTAAGGCATGTCCTTTTTGTTTTTCAAGCTGTGATTACCCCCCTTAGATCTTCAAAGTGTTTTCTTAAAGTATGTGTCACATTTTGAAATTTTTTGGCCATTACCTCCCTCAAGACATTTTGAGGGCAGGTTTCATTTACAGTCCTGCAGTACTTGTTCATATGAAATGGCCATTAGCACAGGCTTTAAAGCTGCTTTTGCAGGTAACTGCCAGAGGGCGGCAGCCTTTCTATGTTCCCCACCCTGGTAACTAGGGAAAAGCCCTTGCGGCCTGTGGTGTTTCTCGGTTATAAATTAGAGTGGAGTGTGCCTGGAGAAACCCACAAAAGCTGATGTCTCCTTACTTTTGTTGGATTTTTAAAATTAATTTTTATTTTTTATTGGAGTAATATTCCATTGTGTACATGGACCACGTCTACTTTGTGCATTCCTCGGTTGATGGACATTTTCATTGCTTCCAAGTGTTGGCTATGGTAAATATTGTTGGAGTGCAGGATTGCCAGCCTGTGACTTTTTGATTCTCATTTTCTCAGGGGATAGGCCCAGCAGTGGGTGTGATTGATTGACTGGTAGCACAGTGTTTCCCTTTTCAAAGCACCTTCTTTGTGTTTTCATTAGTGGCTCTTACCACGTCCCCCTTAGAATAGAGGGTACGCATTTCTCCACAATCGCTTCAGCATTTATTGTTTGCAGCATTTCTGCTAATGGACCTTCTGGCTGCTGTGAGCTGATAGGTTTTTGTAATTTGGGTTTGCATGTCTTTGAAAATTCGTACAACTCATCATTTCTCTACGCCGTTTTCTTTCCTGTTAAAAAAAAAGGAAACAATTGTGAGTACAATATAACTCTTGAAATTGTCTTCTTGGAAGGTTGCCCTCTTTTGAAATTTTTGGCCGATTTTCCACCCCAGAATTTTTTTAGAGGGCAGGTGTCATTTACCGAACTGCAAGTTTGGTGAATATTTAGTGACCTTTAGCAATGGGTTTAAAGCTGCTGTTGTGGGAAGTGGCCTCAAGGAGGCAGCATTTCTCCATTCCCAAATCTGGGTACTAGGGCAGCAGAGCCTTTCTGATAGTCGTGTTCCTAGCTTGTAAATTACAATGGAATGTGCATGGAGAAACCCCCAGAAGTTTATGTCTCATTATTTCTTCTTGGTTTTTAAATTTTTTTTTAATCGGGGTAAAGCTTAGAATATTGTTTGTCCTAGGAGTACACAATCGGGTTCATTTGTACATTATATATGTCTATTCACGTACAGATCCTCTTCCCATGTAAAATGTTACAGAGGGTTCCGCAGACCTCCCTTGCTGTATGGTCGGTGTTTTTGAGATGTGTATATAATATGTATTTGTATCCATATAGTAACACTAATCTTAATTTGTCCATTTCCCCCACCTCTCCTTTTAGATGAGCATAGTTTGTTTTCTAAGTCTGTGAGTATCTTTCTCTGTGGAAATATGTTCCTTTGCGTCAGTTATCAGATAACGCCTATAAGTGATATCATAGAATATAGGTCTTTTGCTTTCCGACTTACCTCATGTTTTGTGATTATCTCCAGACTCATTTGTGGTGCCTCAAAGAGCAATGGTTCATTGTTTTCCATGGCTAATATTCCATTGTGTACATGGACCACTTCTTCTTTATCCATTCACCTGTTGATGGACATTTTGGTTGCTTCACTGTCTTGGCTATTGTGAATAAGGCTGCTCTGCAGCTTTTGCAGCCTGTGTCTTCTCGATTCTTGTCTTCTCAGGTGAGAGGTCCAGTGGTGCGCCTGCTGGATTGAATGGTACCTCCATTTTTACTTTTCAACACAGCTCCTTTCTGTTCTCATTATTGGCTGTTACCACTTTACGTCTCACCAGCAGGTAGAGGGTACACAGTTCTCTAAAACCCCTTCAGCATTTACTGTTTGTAGACTTTTTGCTGGTGGTCAGTCGACTGGTGTGAGTTGAAACTTTTTGTAGATTAGATTGCATGGGTCTAACACTTCCTGAGGTTGAGCTTTTATCCATTATCCTTTTTTTTTGTAAAAGAGAGTAAAACTTACCTCTTCATACTCTCTTCTTGAAACATTGGCCTGTTTTGAATTTTTCTGTCCATTCCCTACTTCAGCACCATTTTTTAGGGCAGGTGTCCTTTACAGCCCTGAGTCCTTGTGAATGTTAAGTGACCATTAGCTGTGAGTTTAAAGCTGCTCTTGCAGGAAACGGCCACAAGGTGGCAGCAGTTCTCCTTTAGTAAATTTGGTTACTAGGGAAACAGAGCCTTAATGGAAGTGGTGTTCTAGGTTGTAAATTAGAATGGAATGTGCCAGGAAAAAGCCCTTTAAGTTTATGTCTCGTTACTTCTTGTTCATATTTGTAATTTACTTTTTATTTTTTATCACAGCAAATTTGATTACAATGGTTTGTTTGTTCTAGGTGTGCAAGGTGTGGTTCTTTCACACATATACATGTATCTATTCTTCCTCGCATCCTTTTCCCATGTAGGTTATGACACAATGTTGAGTAGTCTTCTCCTGGTCTTCCGTAGGTCTTTGGTGATTATATATTTCACATGGTCTGTATATCTCAGTTAACCCCAACATGGTAATGTATCCAATCCTCATACCTTTCTATTTGGTGAACCATAAGTTTTTTTTAATGAATCTGTGATTGCCTTTCTCTGTGGAAATATCTTCATTCGTATCAATTTTTAGATAACTCCGAAAAGTGATCAGATAGGATATGTGTCTTTCGCTTTCTCACTTACTACAAGTGGCGTGATTACGTCTAGACTCATCTATGGTGCTGCAAATGGCATTGTTTCATTTTTTCGCTAGCTAATATTCCTTCTCGACATGTAGCAGTTCTTCTTTGTCCACCCATCTGTTGGTGGACTTTTTGGTTACTTCCATATCTTGGCTATTGTAATACTGTGCACTGCAGATTTGCCTGCCTGTGTCTTTCCAATTCTGTCTTCTTAGGTTATAGGTCCAGGAGTGGGCCTGCTGGATCGTATGGGAGCTCAATGTTTACCTTTTGAAGGCACCTCCATTCTGTTCTCATTAGTGGCTCTTTCCAAGTTACGTGCCACTTAAAGTTGAGGGTATGCATTTCTCCACAACACCTTCAGCGTTTATTGTTTGTAGTCTTCTTGCTGATGGTTACTCTGACAAGTGTGAGCTGATACCTCTTTGTGGTTGAATTCGCATGTGCCTCATAATCCTTTGAAATTGCGCTTTAAGGCATGTCCCTTTTGTTTTTCAAGCTGTGATTACCCCCCTTAGATCTTCAAAGTGTTTTCTTAAAGTATGTGTCACATTTTGAAATTTTTTGGCCATTACCTCCCTCAAGACATTTTGAGGGCAGGTTTCATTTACAGTCCTGCAGTACTTGTTCATATGAAATGACCATTAGCACAGGCTTTAAAGCTGCTTTTGCAGGTAACTGCCAGAGGGCGGCAGCCTTTCTATGTTCCCCACCCTGGTAACTAGGGAAAAGCCCTTGTGGCCTGTGGTGTTTCTCGGTTATAAATTAGAGTGGAGTGTGCCTGGACAAACCCACAAAAGCTGATGTCTCCTTACTTTTGTTGGATTTTTAAAATTAATTTTTATTTTTTATTGGAGTAATATTCCATTGTGTACATGGACCACGTCTACTTTGTGCATTCCTCGGTTGATGGACATTTTCATTGCTTCCAAGTGTTGGCTATGGTAAATATTGTTGGAATGCAGGATTGCCAGCCTGTGACTTTTTGATTCTCATTTTCTCAGGGGATAGGCCCAGCAGTGGGTGTGACTGATTGACTGGTAGCACAGTGTTTCCCTTTTCAAAGCACCTTCTTTGTGTTTTCATTAGTGGCTCTTACCACGTCCCCCTTAGAATAGAGGGTACGCGTTTGTCCACAATCGCTTCAGCATTTATTGTTTGCAGCATTTCTGCTAATGGACCTTCTGGCTGCTGTGAGCTGATAGGTTTTTGTAATTTGGGTTTGCATGTCTTTGAAAATTCGTACAACTCATCATTTCTCTACGCCGTTTTCTTTCCTGTTAAAAAAAAAGGAAACAATTGTGAGTACAATATAACTCTTGAAATTGTCTTCTTGGAAGGTTGCCCTCTTTTGAAATTTTTGGTCGATTTTCCACCCCAGAATTTTTTTAGAGGGCAGGTGTCATTTACCGAACTGCAAGTTTGGTGAATATTTAGTGACCTTTAGCAATGGGTTTAAAGCTGCTGTTGTGGGAAGTGGCCTCAAGGAGGCAGCATTTCTCCATTCCCAAATCTGGGTACTAGGGCAGCAGAGCCTTTCTGAAAGTCGTGTTCCTAGCTTGTAAATTACAATGCAATGTGCATGGAGAAACCCCCAGAAGTTTATGGCTCATTATTTCTTCTTGGTTTTTAATTTTTTTTTTTTAATCGGGGTAAAGCTTAGAATATTGTTTGTCCTAGGTGTACACAATCTGGTTCATTTGTACATTATATATGTCTATTCACGTACAGATCCTCTTCCCATGTAAAATGTTACAGAGGGTTCCGCAGACCTCCCTTGCTGTATGGTCGGTGTTTTTGAGATGTGTATATAATATGTATTTGTATACATATAGTAACACTAATCTTAATTTGTCCATTTCCCCCACCTCTCCTTTTAGATGAGCGTAGTTTGTTTTCTAAGTCTGTGAGTATCTTTCTCTGTGGAAATATGTTCCTTTGCGTCAGTTATCAGATAACACCTATAAGTGATATCATAGAATATAGGTCTTTTGCTTTCCGACTTACCTCATGTTTTGTGATTATCTCCAGACTCATTTGTGGTGCCTCAAAGAGCAATGGTTCATTGTTTTCCATGGCTAATATTCCATTGTGTACATGGACCACTTCTTCTTTATCCATTCACCTGTTGATGGACATTTTGGTTGCTTCACTGTCTTGGCTATTGTGAATAAGGCTGCATTGCAGCTTTTGCAGCCTGTGTCTTCTCGATTCTTGTCTTCTCAGGTGAGAGGTCCAGTGGTGCGCCTGCTGGATTCAATGGTACCTCCATTTTTACTTTTCAACACAGCTCCTTTCTGTTCTCATTATTGGCTGTTACCACTTTACGTCTCACCAGCAGGTAGAGGGTACACAGTTCTCTAAAACCCCTTCAGCATTTACTGTTTGTAGACTTTTTGCTGGTGGTCAGTCGACTGGTGTGAGTTGAAACTTTTTGTAGATTAGATTGCATGGGTCTAACACTTCCTCAGGTTGAGCTTTTATCCATTATCCTTTTTTTTGTAAAAGAGAGTGAGTAAAACTTACCTCTTCATACTCTCTTCTTGAAACATTGGCCTGTTTTGAATTTTTCTGTCCATTCCCTACTTCAGCACCATTTTTTAGGGCAGGTGTCCTTTACAGCCCTGAGTCCTTGTGAATGTTAAGTGACCATTAGCTGTGAGTTTAAAGCTGCTCTTGCAGGAAACGGCCACAAGGTGGCAGCAGTTCTCCTTTAGTAAATTTGGTTACTAGGGAAACAGAGCCTTAATGGAAGTGGTGTTCTAGGTTGTAAATTAGAATGGAATGTGCCAGGAAAAAGCCCTTTAAGTTTATGTCTCGTTACTTCTTGTTCATATTTGTAATTTACTTTTTATTTTTTATCACAGCAAATTTGATTACAATGGTTTGTTTGTTCTAGGTGTGCAAGGTGTGGTTCTTTCACACATATACATGTATCTATTCTTCCTCGCATCCTTTTCCCATGTAGGTTATGACACGATGTTGAGTAGTCTTCTCCTGGTCTTCCGTAGGTCTTTGGTGATTATATATTTCACATGGTCTGTATATCTCAGTTAACCCCAACATGGTAATGTATCCAATCCTCATACCTTTCTATTTGGTGAACCATAAGTTTTTTTTAATGAATCTGTGATTGCCTTTCTCTGTGGAAATATCTTCATTCGTATCAATTTTTAGATAACTCCGAAAAGTGATAAGATAGGATATGTGTCTTTCGCTTTCTCACTTACTACAAGTGGCGTGATTACGTCTAGACTCATCTATGGTGCTGCAAATGGCATTGTTTCATTTTTTCGCTAGCTAATATTCCCTCTCGACATGTAGCAGTTCTTCTTTGTCCACCCATCTGTTGGTGGACTTTTTGGTTACTTCCACATCTTGGCTATTGTAATACTGTGCACTGCAGATTTGCCTGCCTGTGTCTTTCCAATTCTGTCTTCTTAGATTATAGGTCCAGGAGTGGGCCTGCTGGATCATATGGGAGCTCAATGTTTACCTTTTGAAGGCACCTCCATTCTGTTCTCATTAGTGGCTCTTTCCAAGTTACGTGCCACTTAAAGTTGAGGGTATGCATTTCTCCACAACACCTTCAGCGTTTATTGTTTGTAGTCTTCTTGCTGATGGTTATTCTGACAAGTGTGAGCTGATACCTCTTTGTGGTTGAATTCGCATGTGCCTCATAATCCGTTGAAATTGCGCTTTAAGGCATGTCCTTTTTGTTTTTCAAGCTGTGATTACCCCCCCTTAGATCTTCAAAGTGTTTTCTTAAAGTATGTGTCACATTTTGAAATTTTTTGGCCATTACCTCCCTCAAGACATGTTGAGGGCAGGTTTCATTTACAGTCCTGCAGTACTTGTTCATATGAAATGACCATTAGCACAGGCTTTAAAGCTGCTTTTGCAGGTAACTGCCAGAGGGCGGCAGCCTTTCTATGTTCCCCACCCTGGTAACTAGGGAAAAGCCCTTGCGGCCTGTGGTGTTTCTCGGTTATAAATTAGAGTGGAGTGTGCCTGGACAAACCCACAAAAGCTGATGTCTCCTTACTTTTGTTGGATTTTTAAAATTAATTTTTATTTTTTATTGGAGTAATATTCCATTGTGTACATGGACCACGTCTACTTTGTGCATTCCTCGGTTGATGGACATTTTCATTGCTTCCAAGTGTTGGCTATGGTAAATATTGTTGGAGTGCAGGATTGCCAGCCTGTGACTTTTTGATTCTCATTTTCTCAGGGGATAGGCCCAGCAGTGGGTGTGATTGATTGACTGGTAGCACAGTGTTTCCCTTTTCAAAGCACCTTCTTTGTGTTTTCATTAGTGGCTCTTACCACGTCCCCCTTAGAATAGAGGGTACGCGTTTCTCCACAATCGCTTCAGCATTTATTGTTTGCAGCATTTCTGCTAATGGACCTTCTGGCTGCTGTGAGCTGATAGGTTTTTGTAATTTGGGTTTGCATGTCTTTGAAAATTCGTACAACTCATCATTTCTCTACGCCGTTTTCTTTCCTGTTAAAAAAAAAGGAAACAATTGTGAGTACAGTATAACTCTTGAAATTGTCTTCTTGGAAGGTTGCCCTCTTTTGAAATTTTTGGTCGATTTTCCACCCCAGAATTTTTTTAGAGGGCAGGTGTCATTTACCGAACTGCAAGTTTGGTGAATATTTAGTGACCTTTAGCGATGGGTTTAAAGCTGCTGCTGTGGGAAGTGGCCTCAAGGAGGCAGCATTTCTCCATTCCCAAATCTGGGTACTAGGGCAGCAGAGCCTTTCTGAAAGTCGTGTTCCTAGCTTGTAAATTACAATGGAATGTGCATGGAGAAACCCCCAGAAGTTTATGGCTCATTATTTCTTCTTGGTTTTTAAATTTTTTTTTTAATCGGGGTAAAGCTTAGAATATTGTTTGTCCTAGGTGTACACAATCTGGTTCATTTGTACATTATATATGTCTATTCACGTACAGATCCTCTTCCCATGTAAAATGTTACAGAGGGTTCCGCAGACCTCCCTTGCTGTATGGTCGGTGTTTTTGAGATGTGTATATAATATGTATTTGTATACATATAGTAACACTAATCTTAATTTATCCATTTCCCCCACCTCTCCTTTTAGATGAGCGTAGTTTGTTTTCTAAGTCTGTGAGTATCTTTCTCTGTGGAAATATGTTCCTTTGCGTCAGTTATCAGATAACGCCTATAAGTGATATCATAGAATATAGGTCTTTTGCTTTCCGACTTACCTCATGTTTTGTGATTATCTCCAGACTCATTTGTGGTGCCTCAAAGAGCAATGGTTCATTGTTTTCCATGGCTAATATTCCATTGTGTACATGGACCACTTCTTCTTTATCCATTCACCTGTTGATGGACATTTTGGTTGCTTCACTGTCTTGGCTATTGTGAATAAGGCTGCTCTGCAGCTTTTGCAGCCTGTGTCTTCTCGATTCTTGTCTTCTCAGGTGAGAGGTCCAGTGGTGCGCCTGCTGGATTGAATGGTACCTCCATTTTTACTTTTCAACACAGCTCCTTTCTGTTCTCATTATTGGCTGTTACCACTTTACGTCTCACCAGCAGGTAGAGGGTACACAGTTCTCTAAAACCCCTTCAGCATTTACTGTTTGTAGACTTTTTGCTGATGGTCAGTCGACTGGTGTGAGTTGAAACTTTTTGTAGATTAGATTGCATGGGTCTAACACTTCCTGAGGTTGAGCTTTTATCCATTATCCTTTTTTTTGTAAAAGAGAGTGAGTAAAACTTACCTCTTCATACTCTCTTCTTGAAACATTGGCCTGTTTTGAATTTTTCTGTCCATTCCCTACTTCAGCACCACTTTTTAGGGCAGGTGTCCTTTACAGCCCTGAGTCCTTGTGAATGTTAAGTGACCATTAGCTGTGAGTTTAAAGCTGCTCTTGCAGGAAACGGCCACACGGTGGCAGCAGTTCTCCTTTCGTAAATTTGGTTACTAGGGAAACAGAGCCTTAATGGAAGTGGTGTTCTAGGTTGTAAATTAGAATGGAATGTGCCAGGAAAAAGCCCTTTAAGTTTATCTCTCGTTACTTCTTGTTCATATTTGTAATTTACTTTTTATTTTTTATCACAGCAAATTTGATTACAATGGTTTGTTTGTTCTAGGTGTGCAAGATGTGGTTCTTTCACACATATACATGTATCTATTCTTCCTCGCATCCTTTTCCCATGTAGGTTATGACACAATGTTGAGTAGTCTTCTCCTGGTCTTCCATAGGTCTTTGGTGATTATATATTTCACATGGTCTGTATATCTCAGTTAACCCCAACATGGTAATGTATCCAATCCTCATACCTTTCTATTTGGTGAACCATAAGTTTTTTTTAATGAATCTGTGATTGCCTTTCTCTGTGGAAATATCTTCATTCGTATCAATTTTTAGATAACTCCGAAAAGTGATAAGATAGGATATGTGTCTTTCGCTTTCTCACTTACTACAAGTGGCGTGATTACGTCTAGACTCATCTATGGTGCTGCAAATGGCATTGTTTCATTTTTTCGCTAGCTAATATTCCCTCTCGACATGTAGCAGTTCTTCTTTGTCCACCCATCTGTTGGTGGACTTTTTGGTTACTTCCACATCTTGGCTATTGTAATACTGTGCACTGCAGATTTGCCTGCCTGTGTCTTTCCAATTCTGTCTTCTTAGATTATAGGTCCAGGAGTGGGCCTGCTGGATCATATGGGAGCTCAATGTTTACCTTTTGAAGGCACCTCCATTCTGTTCTCATTAGTGGCTCTTTCCAAGTTACGTGCCACTTAAAGTTGAGGGTATGCATTTCTCCACAACACCTTCAGCGTTTATTGTTTGTAGTCTTCTTGCTGATGGTTATTCTGACAAGTGTGAGCTGATACCTCTTTGTGGTTGAATTCGCATGTGCCTCATAATCCGTTGAAATTGCGCTTTAAGGCATGTCCTTTTTGTTTTTCAAGCTGTGATTACCCCCCCTTAGATCTTCAAAGTGTTTTCTTAAAGTATGTGTCACATTTTGAAATTTTTTGGCCATTACCTCCCTCAAGACATGTTGAGGGCAGGTTTCATTTACAGTCCTGCAGTACTTGTTCATATGAAATGACCATTAGCACAGGCTTTAAAGCTGCTTTTGCAGGTAACTGCCAGAGGGCGGCAGCCTTTCTATGTTCCCCACCCTGGTAACTAGGGAAAAGCCCTTGCGGCCTGTGGTGTTTCTCGATTATAAATTAGAGTGGAGTGTGCCTGGACAAACCCACAAAAGCTGATGTCTCCTTACTTTTGTTGGATTTTTAAAATTAATTTTTATTTTTTATTGGAGTAATATTCCATTGTGTACATGGACCACGTCTACTTTGTGCATTCCTCGGTTGATGGACATTTTCATTGCTCCCAAGTGTTGGCTATGGTAAATATTGTTGGAGTGCAGGATTGCCAGCCTGTGACTTTTTGATTCTCATTTTCTCAGGGGATAGGCCCAGCAGTGGGTGTGATTGATTGACTGGTAGCACAGTGTTTCCCTTTTCAAAGCACCTTCTTTGTGTTTTCATTAGTGGCTCTTACCACGTCCCCCTTAGAATAGAGGGTACGCGTTTCTCCACAATCGCTTCAGCATTTATTGTTTGCAGCATTTATGCTAATGGACCTTCTGGCTGCTGTGAGCTGATAGGTTTTTGTAATTTGGGTTTGCATGTCTTTGAAAATTCGTACAACTCATCATTTCTCTACGCCGTTTTCTTTCCTGTTAAAAAAAAAGGAAACAATTGTGAGTACAGTATAACTCTTGAAATTGTCTTCTTGGAAGGTTGCCCTCTTTTGAAATTTTTGGTCGATTTTCCACCCCAGAATTTTTTTAGAGGGCAGGTGTCATTTACCGAACTGCAAGTTTGGTGAATATTTAGTGACCTTTAGCGATGGGTTTAAAGCTGCTGCTGTGGGAAGTGGCCTCAAGGAGGCAGCATTTCTCCATTCCCAAATCTGGGTACTAGGGCAGCAGAGCCTTTCTGAAAGTCGTGTTCCTAGCTTGTAAATTACAATGGAATGTGCATGGAGAAACCCCCAGAAGTTTATGGCTCATTATTTCTTCTTGGTTTTTAAATTTTTTTTTTAATCGGGGTAAAGCTTAGAATATTGTTTGTCCTAGGTGTACACAATCTGGTTCATTTGTACATTATATATGTCTATTCACGTACAGATCCTCTTCCCATGTAAAATGTTACAGAGGGTTCCGCAGACCTCCCTTGCTGTATGGTCGGTGTTTTTGAGATGTGTATATAATATGTATTTGTATACATATAGTAACACTAATCTTAATTTATCCATTTCCCCCACCTCTCCTTTTAGATGAGCGTAGTTTGTTTTCTAAGTCTGTGAGTATCTTTCTCTGTGGAAATATGTTCCTTTGCGTCAGTTATCAGATAACGCCTATAAGTGATATCATAGAATATAGGTCTTTTGCTTTCCGACTTACCTCATGTTTTGTGATTATCTCCAGACTCATTTGTGGTGCCTCAAAGAGCAATGGTTCATTGTTTTCCATGGCTAATATTCCATTGTGTACATGGACCACTTCTTCTTTATCCATTCACCTGTTGATGGACATTTTGGTTGCTTCACTGTCTTGGCTATTGTGAATAAGGCTGCTCTGCAGCTTTTGCAGCCTGTGTCTTCTCGATTCTTGTCTTCTCAGGTGAGAGGTCCAGTGGTGCGCCTGCTGGATTGAATGGTACCTCCATTTTTACTTTTCAACACAGCTCCTTTCTGTTCTCATTATTGGCTGTTACCACTTTACGTCTCACCAGCAGGTAGAGGGTACACAGTTCTCTAAAACCCCTTCAGCATTTACTGTTTGTAGACTTTTTGCTGATGGTCAGTCGACTGGTGTGAGTTGAAACTTTTTGTAGATTAGATTGCATGGGTCTAACACTTCCTGAGGTTGAGCTTTTATCCATTATCCTTTTTTTTGTAAAAGAGAGTGAGTAAAACTTACCTCTTCATACTCTCTTCTTGAAACATTGGCCTGTTTTGAATTTTTCTGTCCATTCCCTACTTCAGCACCACTTTTTAGGGCAGGTGTCCTTTACAGCCCTGAGTCCTTGTGAATGTTAAGTGACCATTAGCTGTGAGTTTAAAGCTGCTCTTGCAGGAAACGGCCACACGGTGGCAGCAGTTCTCCTTTCGTAAATTTGGTTACTAGGGAAACAGAGCCTTAATGGAAGTGGTGTTCTAGGTTGTAAATTAGAATGGAATGTGCCAGGAAAAAGCCCTTTAAGTTTATGTCTCGTTACTTCTTGTTCATATTTGTAATTTACTTTTTATTTTTTATCACAGCAAATTTGATTACAATGGTTTGTTTGTTCTAGGTGTGCAAGATGTGGTTCTTTCACACATATACATGTATCTATTCTTCCTCGCATCCTTTTCCCATGTAGGTTATGACACAATGTTGAGTAGTCTTCTCCTGGTCTTCCATAGGTCTTTGGTGATTATATATTTCACATGGTCTGTATATCTCAGTTAACCCCAACATGGTAATGTATCCAATCCTCATACCTTTCTATTTGGTGAACCATAAGTTTTTTTTAATGAATCTGTGATTGCCTTTCTCTGTGGAAATATCTTCATTCGTATCAATTTTTAGATAACTCCGAAAAGTGATAAGATAGGATATGTGTCTTTCGCTTTCTCACTTACTACAAGTGGCGTGATTACGTCTAGACTCATCTATGGTGCTGCAAATGGCATTGTTTCATTTTTTCGCTAGCTAATATTCCCTCTCGACATGTAGCAGTTCTTCTTTGTCCACCCATCTGTTGGTGGACTTTTTGGTTACTTCCACATCTTGGCTATTGTAATACTGTGCACTGCAGATTTGCCTGCCTGTGTCTTTCCAATTCTGTCTTCTTAGATTATAGGTCCAGGAGTGGGCCTGCTGGATCATATGGGAGCTCAATGTTTACCTTTTGAAGGCACCTCCATTCTGTTCTCATTAGTGGCTCTTTCCAAGTTACGTGCCACTTAAAGTTGAGGGTATGCATTTCTCCACAACACCTTCAGCGTTTATTGTTTGTAGTCTTCTTGCTGATGGTTATTCTGACAAGTGTGAGCTGATACCTCTTTGTGGTTGAATTCGCATGTGCCTCATAATCCGTTGAAATTGCGCTTTAAGGCATGTCCTTTTTGTTTTTCAAGCTGTGATTACCCCCCCTTAGATCTTCAAAGTGTTTTCTTAAAGTATGTGTCACATTTTGAAATTTTTTGGCCATTACCTCCCTCAAGACATGTTGAGGGCAGGTTTCATTTACAGTCCTGCAGTACTTGTTCATATGAAATGACCATTAGCACAGGCTTTAAAGCTGCTTTTGCAGGTAACTGCCAGAGGGCGGCAGCCTTTCTATGTTCCCCACCCTGGTAACTAGGGAAAAGCCCTTGCGGCCTGTGGTGTTTCT
Source organism: Eubalaena glacialis (assembly GCF_028564815.1). NCBI lineage: Eukaryota > Metazoa > Chordata > Mammalia > Artiodactyla > Balaenidae > Eubalaena > Eubalaena glacialis. The sequence continues at coordinate 98,653,536 of NC_083720.1, read as the reverse complement.
CGGTTATAAATTAGAGTGGAGTGTGCCTGGACAAACCCACAAAAGCTGATGTCTCCTTACTTTTGTTGGATTTTTAAAATTAATTTTTATTTTTTATTGGAGTAATATTCCATTGTGTACATGGACCACGTCTACTTTGTGCATTCCTCGGTTGATGGACATTTTCATTGCTTCCAAGTGTTGGCTATGGTAAATATTGTTGGAGTGCAGGATTGCCAGCCTGTGACTTTTTGATTCTCATTTTCTCAGGGGATAGGCCCAGCAGTGGGTGTGATTGATTGACTGGTAGCACAGTGTTTCCCTTTTCAAAGCACCTTCTTTGTGTTTTCATTAGTGGCTCTTACCACGTCCCCCTTAGAATAGAGGGTACGCGTTTCTCCACAATCGCTTCAGCATTTATTGTTTGCAGCATTTATGCTAATGGACCTTCTGGCTGCTGTGAGCTGATAGGGTTTTGTAATTTGGGTTTGCATGTCTTTGAAAATTCGTACAACTCATCATTTTTCTACGCCGTTTTCTTTCCTGTTAAAAAAAAAGGACACAATTGTGAGTACAATATAACTCTTGAAATTGTCTTCTTGGAGGGTTGCCCTCTTTTGAAATTTTTGGTCGATTTTCCACCCCAGAATTTTTTTAGAGGGCAGGTGTCATTTACCGAACTGCAAGTTTGGTGAATATTTAGTGACCTTTAGCAATGGGTTTAAAGCTGCTGCTGTGGGAAGTGGCCTCAAGGAGGCAGCATTTCTCCATTCCCAAATCTGGGTACTAGGGCAGCAGAGCCTTTCTGAAAGTCGTGTTCCTAGCTTGTAAATTACAATGGAATGTGCATGGAGAAACCCCCAGAAGTTTATGGCTCATTATTTCTTCTTGGTTTTTAAATTTTTTTTTTAATCGGGGTAAAGCTTAGAATATTGTTTGTCCTAGGTGTACACAATCTGGTTCATTTGTACATTATATATGTCTATTCACGTACAGATCCTCTTCCCATGTAAAATGTTACAGAGGGTTCCGCAGACCTCCCTTGCTGTATGGTCGGTGTTTTTGAGATGTGTATATAATATGTATTTGTATACATATAGTAACACTAATCTTAATTTATCCATTTCCCCCACCTCTCCTTTTAGATGAGCGTAGTTTGTTTTCTAAGTCTGTGAGTATCTTTCTCTGTGGAAATATGTTCCTTTGCGTCAGTTATCAGATAACGCCTATAAGTGATATCATAGAATATAGGTCTTTTGCTTTCCGACTTACCTCATGTTTTGTGATTATCTCCAGACTCATTTGTGGTGCCTCAAAGAGCAATGGTTCATTGTTTTCCATGGCTAATATTCCATTGTGTACATGGACCACTTCTTCTTTATCCATTCACCTGTTGATGGACATTTTGGTTGCTTCACTGTCTTGGCTATTGTGAATAAGGCTGCTCTGCAGCTTTTGCAGCCTGTGTCTTCTCGATTCTTGTCTTCTCAGGTGAGAGGTCCAGTGGTGCGCCTGCTGGATTGAATGGTACCTCCATTTTTACTTTTCAACACAGCTCCTTTCTGTTCTCATTATTGGCTGTTACCACTTTACGTCTCACCAGCAGGTAGAGGGTACACAGTTCTCTAAAACCCCTTCAGCATTTACTGTTTGTAGACTTTTTGCTGATGGTCAGTCGACTGGTGTGAGTTGAAACTTTTTGTAGATTAGATTGCATGGGTCTAACACTTCCTGAGGTTGAGCTTTTATCCATTATCCTTTTTTTTTGTAAAAGAGAGTGAGTAAAACTTACCTCTTCATACTCTCTTCTTGAAACATTGGCCTGTTTTGAATTTTTCTGTCCATTCCCTACTTCAGCACCATTTTTTAGGGCAGGTGTCCTTTACAGCCCTGAGTCCTTGTGAATGTTAAGTGACCATTAGCTGTGAGTTTAAAGCTGCTCTTGCAGGAAACGGCCACACGGTGGCAGCAGTTCTCCTTTAGTAAATTTGGTTACTAGGGAAACAGAGCCTTAATGGAAGTGGTGTTCTAGGTTGTAAATTAGAATGGAATGTGCCAGGAAAAAGCCCTTTAAGTTTATGTCTCGTTACTTCTTGTTCATATTTGTAATTTACTTTTTATTTTTTATCACAGCAAATTTGATTACAATGGTTTGTTTGTTCTAGGTGTGCAAGATGTGGTTCTTTCACACATATACATGTATCTATTCTTCCTCGCATCCTTTTCCCATGTAGGTTATGACACAATGTTGAGTAGTCTTCTCCTGGTCTTCCATAGGTCTTTGGTGATTATATATTTCACATGGTCTGTATATCTCAGTTAACCCCAACATGGTAATGTATCCAATCCTCATACCTTTCTATTTGGTGAACCATAAGTTTTTTTTAATGAATCTGTGATTGCCTTTCTCTGTGGAAATATCTTCATTCGTATCAATTTTTAGATAACTCCGAAAAGTGATAAGATAGGATATGTGTCTTTCGCTTTCTCACTTACTACAAGTGGCGTGATTACGTCTAGACTCATCTATGGTGCTGCAAATGGCATTGTTTCATTTTTTCGCTAGCTAATATTCCCTCTCGACATGTAGCAGTTCTTCTTTGTCCACCCATCTGTTGGTGGACTTTTTGGTTACTTCCACATCTTGGCTATTGTAATACTGTGCACTGCAGATTTGCCTGCCTGTGTCTTTCCAATTCTGTCTTCTTAGATTATAGGTCCAGGAGTGGGCCTGCTGGATCATATGGGAGCTCAATGTTTACCTTTTGAAGGCACCTCCATTCTGTTCTCATTAGTGGCTCTTTCCAAGTTACGTGCCACTTAAAGTTGAGGGTATGCATTTCTCCACAACACCTTCAGCGTTTATTGTTTGTAGTCTTCTTGCTGATGGTTATTCTGACAAGTGTGAGCTGATACCTCTTTGTGGTTGAATTCGCATGTGCCTCATAATCCGTTGAAATTGCGCTTTAAGGCATGTCCTTTTTGTTTTTCAAGCTGTGATTACCCCCCCTTAGATCTTCAAAGTGTTTTCTTAAAGTATGTGTCACATTTTGAAATTTTTTGGCCATTACCTCCCTCAAGACATGTTGAGGGCAGGTTTCATTTACAGTCCTGCAGTACTTGTTCATATGAAATGACCATTAGCACAGGCTTTAAAGCTGCTTTTGCAGGTAACTGCCAGAGGGCGGCAGCCTTTCTATGTTCCCCACCCTGGTAACTAGGGAAAAGCCCTTGCGGCCTGTGGTGTTTCTCGGTTATAAATTAGAGTGGAGTGTGCCTGGACAAACCCACAAAAGCTGATGTCTCCTTACTTTTGTTGGATTTTTAAAATTAATTTTTATTTTTTATTGGAGTAATATTCCATTGTGTACATGGACCACGTCTACTTTGTGCATTCCTCGGTTGATGGACATTTTCATTGCTTCCAAGTGTTGGCTATGGTAAATATTGTTGGAGTGCAGGATTGCCAGCCTGTGACTTTTTGATTCTCATTTTCTCAGGGGATAGGCCCAGCAGTGGGTGTGATTGATTGACTGGTAGCACAGTGTTTCCCTTTTCAAAGCACCTTCTTTGTGTTTTCATTAGTGGCTCTTACCACGTCCCCCTTAGAATAGAGGGTACGCGTTTCTCCACAATCGCTTCAGCATTTATTGTTTGCAGCATTTATGCTAATGGACCTTCTGGCTGCTGTGAGCTGATAGGTTTTTGTAATTTGGGTTTGCATGTCTTTGAAAATTCGTACAACTCATCATTTTTCTACGCCGTTTTCTTTCCTGTTAAAAAAAAAGGACACAATTGTGAGTACAATATAACTCTTGAAATTGTCTTCTTGGAAGGTTGCCCTCTTTTGAAATTTTTGGTCGATTTTCCACCCCAGAATTTTTTTAGAGGGCAGGTGTCATTTACCGAACTGCAAGTTTGGTGAATATTTAGTGACCTTTAGCAATGGGTTTAAAGCTGCTGCTGTGGGAAGTGGCCTCAAGGAGGCAGCATTTCTCCATTCCCAAATCTGGGTACTAGGGCAGCAGAGCCTTTCTGAAAGTCGTGTTCCTAGCTTGTAAATTACAATGGAATGTGCATGGAGAAACCCCCAGAAGTTTATGGCTCATTATTTCTTCTTGGTTTTTAAATTTTTTTTTTAATCGGGGTAAAGCTTAGAATATTGTTTGTCCTAGGTGTACACAATCTGGTTCATTTGTACATTATATATGTCTATTCACGTACAGATCCTCTTCCCATGTAAAATGTTACAGAGGGTTCCGCAGACCTCCCTTGCTGTATGGTCGGTGTTTTTGAGATGTGTATATAATATGTATTTGTATACATATAGTAACACTAATCTTAATTTATCCATTTCCCCCACCTCTCCTTTTAGATGAGCGTAGTTTGTTTTCTAAGTCTGTGAGTATCTTTCTCTGTGGAAATATGTTCCTTTGCGTCAGTTATCAGATAACGCCTATAAGTGATATCATAGAATATAGGTCTTTTGCTTTCCGACTTACCTCATGTTTTGTGATTATCTCCAGACTCATTTGTGGTGCCTCAAAGAGCAATGGTTCATTGTTTTCCATGGCTAATATTCCATTGTGTACATGGACCACTTCTTCTTTATCCATTCACCTGTTGATGGACATTTTGGTTGCTTCACTGTCTTGGCTATTGTGAATAAGGCTGCTCTGCAGCTTTTGCAGCCTGTGTCTTCTCGATTCTTGTCTTCTCAGGTGAGAGGTCCAGTGGTGCGCCTGCTGGATTGAATGGTACCTCCATTTTTACTTTTCAACACAGCTCCTTTCTGTTCTCATTATTGGCTGTTACCACTTTACGTCTCACCAGCAGGTAGAGGGTACACAGTTCTCTAAAACCCCTTCAGCATTTACTGTTTGTAGACTTTTTGCTGATGGTCAGTCGACTGGTGTGAGTTGAAACTTTTTGTAGATTAGATTGCATGGGTCTAACACTTCCTGAGGTTGAGCTTTTATCCATTATCCTTTTTTTTTGTAAAAGAGAGTGAGTAAAACTTACCTCTTCATACTCTCTTCTTGAAACATTGGCCTGTTTTGAATTTTTCTGTCCATTCCCTACTTCAGCACCATTTTTTAGGGCAGGTGTCCTTTACAGCCCTGAGTCCTTGTGAATGTTAAGTGACCATTAGCTGTGAGTTTAAAGCTGCTCTTGCAGGAAACGGCCACACGGTGGCAGCAGTTCTCCTTTCGTAAATTTGGTTACTAGGGAAACAGAGCCTTAATGGAAGTGGTGTTCTAGGTTGTAAATTAGAATGGAATGTGCCAGGAAAAAGCCCTTTAAGTTTATGTCTCGTTACTTCTTGTTCATATTTGTAATTTACTTTTTATTTTTTATCACAGCAAATTTGATTACAATGGTTTGTTTGTTCTAGGTGTGCAAGATGTGGTTCTTTCACACATATACATGTATCTATTCTTCCTCGCATCCTTTTCCCATGTAGGTTATGACACAATGTTGAGTAGTCTTCTCCTGGTCTTCCATAGGTCTTTGGTGATTATATATTTCACATGGTCTGTATATCTCAGTTAACCCCAACATGGTAATGTATCCAATCCTCATACCTTTCTATTTGGTGAACCATAAGTTTTTTTTAATGAATCTGTGATTGCCTTTCTCTGTGGAAATATCTTCATTCGTATCAATTTTTAGATAACTCCGAAAAGTGATAAGATAGGATATGTGTCTTTCGCTTTCTCACTTACTACAAGTGGCGTGATTACGTCTAGACTCATCTATGGTGCTGCAAATGGCATTGTTTCATTTTTTCGCTAGCTAATATTCCCTCTCGACATGTAGCAGTTCTTCTTTGTCCACCCATCTGTTGGTGGACTTTTTGGTTACTTCCACATCTTGGCTATTGTAATACTGTGCACTGCAGATTTGCCTGCCTGTGTCTTTCCAATTCTGTCTTCTTAGATTATAGGTCCAGGAGTGGGCCTGCTGGATCATATGGGAGCTCAATGTTTACCTTTTGAAGGCACCTCCATTCTGTTCTCATTAGTGGCTCTTTCCAAGTTACGTGCCACTTAAAGTTGAGGGTATGCATTTCTCCACAACACCTTCAGCGTTTATTGTTTGTAGTCTTCTTGCTGATGGTTATTCTGACAAGTGTGAGCTGATACCTCTTTGTGGTTGAATTCGCATGTGCCTCATAATCCGTTGAAATTGCGCTTTAAGGCATGTCCTTTTTGTTTTTCAAGCTGTGATTACCCCCCCTTAGATCTTCAAAGTGTTTTCTTAAAGTATGTGTCACATTTTGAAATTTTTTGGCCATTACCTCCCTCAAGACATGTTGAGGGCAGGTTTCATTTACAGTCCTGCAGTACTTGTTCATATGAAATGACCATTAGCACAGGCTTTAAAGCTGCTTTTGCAGGTAACTGCCAGAGGGCGGCAGCCTTTCTATGTTCCCCACCCTGGTAACTAGGGAAAAGCCCTTGCGGCCTGTGGTGTTTCTCGGTTATAAATTAGAGTGGAGTGTGCCTGGACAAACCCACAAAAGCTGATGTCTCCTTACTTTTGTTGGATTTTTAAAATTAATTTTTATTTTTTATTGGAGTAATATTCCATTGTGTACATGGACCACGTCTACTTTGTGCATTCCTCGGTTGATGGACATTTTCATTGCTTCCAAGTGTTGGCTATGGTAAATATTGTTGGAGTGCAGGATTGCCAGCCTGTGACTTTTTGATTCTCATTTTCTCAGGGGATAGGCCCAGCAGTGGGTGTGATTGATTGACTGGTAGCACAGTGTTTCCCTTTTCAAAGCACCTTCTTTGTGTTTTCATTAGTGGCTCTTACCACGTCCCCCTTAGAATAGAGGGTACGCGTTTCTCCACAATCGCTTCAGCATTTATTGTTTGCAGCATTTATGCTAATGGACCTTCTGGCTGCTGTGAGCTGATAGGTTTTTGTAATTTGGGTTTGCATGTCTTTGAAAATTCGTACAACTCATCATTTTTCTACGCCGTTTTCTTTCCTGTTAAAAAAAAAGGACACAATTGTGAGTACAATATAACTCTTGAAATTGTCTTCTTGGAAGGTTGCCCTCTTTTGAAATTTTTGGTCGATTTTCCACCCCAGAATTTTTTTAGAGGGCAGGTGTCATTTACCGAACTGCAAGTTTGGTGAATATTTAGTGACCTTTAGCAATGGGTTTAAAGCTGCTGCTGTGGGAAGTGGCCTCAAGGAGGCAGCATTTCTCCATTCCCAAATCTGGGTACTAGGGCAGCAGAGCCTTTCTGAAAGTCGTGTTCCTAGCTTGTAAATTACAATGGAATGTGCATGGAGAAACCCCCAGAAGTTTATGGCTCATTATTTCTTCTTGGTTTTTAAATTTTTTTTTTAATCGGGGTAAAGCTTAGAATATTGTTTGTCCTAGGTGTACACAATCTGGTTCATTTGTACATTATATATGTCTATTCACGTACAGATCCTCTTCCCATGTAAAATGTTACAGAGGGTTCCGCAGACCTCCCTTGCTGTATGGTCGGTGTTTTTGAGATGTGTATATAATATGTATTTGTATACATATAGTAACACTAATCTTAATTTATCCATTTCCCCCACCTCTCCTTTTAGATGAGCGTAGTTTGTTTTCTAAGTCTGTGAGTATCTTTCTCTGTGGAAATATGTTCCTTTGCGTCAGTTATCAGATAACGCCTATAAGTGATATCATAGAATATAGGTCTTTTGCTTTCCGACTTACCTCATGTTTTGTGATTATCTCCAGACTCATTTGTGGTGCCTCAAAGAGCAATGGTTCATTGTTTTCCATGGCTAATATTCCATTGTGTACATGGACCACTTCTTCTTTATCCATTCACCTGTTGATGGACATTTTGGTTGCTTCACTGTCTTGGCTATTGTGAATAAGGCTGCTCTGCAGCTTTTGCAGCCTGTGTCTTCTCGATTCTTGTCTTCTCAGGTGAGAGGTCCAGTGGTGCGCCTGCTGGATTGAATGGTACCTCCATTTTTACTTTTCAACACAGCTCCTTTCTGTTCTCATTATTGGCTGTTACCACTTTACGTCTCACCAGCAGGTAGAGGGTACACAGTTCTCTAAAACCCCTTCAGCATTTACTGTTTGTAGACTTTTTGCTGATGGTCAGTCGACTGGTGTGAGTTGAAACTTTTTGTAGATTAGATTGCATGGGTCTAACACTTCCTGAGGTTGAGCTTTTATCCATTATCCTTTTTTTTTGTAAAAGAGAGTGAGTAAAACTTACCTCTTCATACTCTCTTCTTGAAACATTGGCCTGTTTTGAATTTTTCTGTCCATTCCCTACTTCAGCACCATTTTTTAGGGCAGGTGTCCTTTACAGCCCTGAGTCCTTGTGAATGTTAAGTGACCATTAGCTGTGAGTTTAAAGCTGCTCTTGCAGGAAACGGCCACACGGTGGCAGCAGTTCTCCTTTCGTAAATTTGGTTACTAGGGAAACAGAGCCTTAATGGAAGTGGTGTTCTAGGTTGTAAATTAGAATGGAATGTGCCAGGAAAAAGCCCTTTAAGTTTATGTCTCGTTACTTCTTGTTCATATTTGTAATTTACTTTTTATTTTTTATCACAGCAAATTTGATTACAATGGTTTGTTTGTTCTAGGTGTGCAAGATGTGGTTCTTTCACACATATACATGTATCTATTCTTCCTCGCATCCTTTTCCCATGTAGGTTATGACACAATGTTGAGTAGTCTTCTCCTGGTCTTCCATAGGTCTTTGGTGATTATATATTTCACATGGTCTGTATATCTCAGTTAACCCCAACATGGTAATGTATCCAATCCTCATACCTTTCTATTTGGTGAACCATAAGTTTTTTTTAATGAATCTGTGATTGCCTTTCTCTGTGGAAATATCTTCATTCGTATCAATTTTTAGATAACTCCGAAAAGTGATAAGATAGGATATGTGTCTTTCGCTTTCTCACTTACTACAAGTGGCGTGATTACGTCTAGACTCATCTATGGTGCTGCAAATGGCATTGTTTCATTTTTTCGCTAGCTAATATTCCCTCTCGACATGTAGCAGTTCTTCTTTGTCCACCCATCTGTTGGTGGACTTTTTGGTTACTTCCACATCTTGGCTATTGTAATACTGTGCACTGCAGATTTGCCTGCCTGTGTCTTTCCAATTCTGTCTTCTTAGATTATAGGTCCAGGAGTGGGCCTGCTGGATCATATGGGAGCTCAATGTTTACCTTTTGAAGGCACCTCCATTCTGTTCTCATTAGTGGCTCTTTCCAAGTTACGTGCCACTTAAAGTTGAGGGTATGCATTTCTCCACAACACCTTCAGCGTTTATTGTTTGTAGTCTTCTTGCTGATGGTTATTCTGACAAGTGTGAGCTGATACCTCTTTGTGGTTGAATTCGCATGTGCCTCATAATCCGTTGAAATTGCGCTTTAAGGCATGTCCTTTTTGTTTTTCAAGCTGTGATTACCCCCCCTTAGATCTTCAAAGTGTTTTCTTAAAGTATGTGTCACATTTTGAAATTTTTTGGCCATTACCTCCCTCAAGACATGTTGAGGGCAGGTTTCATTTACAGTCCTGCAGTACTTGTTCATATGAAATGACCATTAGCACAGGCTTTAAAGCTGCTTTTGCAGGTAACTGCCAGAGGGCGGCAGCCTTTCTATGTTCCCCACCCTGGTAACTAGGGAAAAGCCCTTGCGGCCTGTGGTGTTTCTCGGTTATAAATTAGAGTGGAGTGTGCCTGGACAAACCCACAAAAGCTGATGTCTCCTTACTTTTGTTGGATTTTTAAAATTAATTTTTATTTTTTATTGGAGTAATATTCCATTGTGTACATGGACCACGTCTACTTTGTGCATTCCTCGGTTGATGGACATTTTCATTGCTTCCAAGTGTTGGCTATGGTAAATATTGTTGGAGTGCAGGATTGCCAGCCTGTGACTTTTTGATTCTCATTTTCTCAGGGGATAGGCCCAGCAGTGGGTGTGATTGATTGACTGGTAGCACAGTGTTTCCCTTTTCAAAGCACCTTCTTTGTGTTTTCATTAGTGGCTCTTACCACGTCCCCCTTAGAATAGAGGGTACGCGTTTCTCCACAATCGCTTCAGCATTTATTGTTTGCAGCATTTATGCTAATGGACCTTCTGGCTGCTGTGAGCTGATAGGGTTTTGTAATTTGGGTTTGCATGTCTTTGAAAATTCGTACAACTCATCATTTTTCTACGCCGTTTTCTTTCCTGTTAAAAAAAAAGGACACAATTGTGAGTACAATATAACTCTTGAAATTGTCTTCTTGGAAGGTTGCCCTCTTTTGAAATTTTTGGTCGATTTTCCACCCCAGAATTTTTTTAGAGGGCAGGTGTCATTTACCGAACTGCAAGTTTGGTGAATATTTAGTGACCTTTAGCAATGGGTTTAAAGCTGCTGCTGTGGGAAGTGGCCTCAAGGAGGCAGCATTTCTCCATTCCCAAATCTGGGTACTAGGGCAGCAGAGCCTTTCTGAAAGTCGTGTTCCTAGCTCGTAAATTACAATGGAATGTGCATGGAGAAACCCCCAGAAGTTTATGGCTCATTATTTCTTCTTGGTTTTTAAATTTTTTTTTTAATCGGGGTAAAGCTTAGAATATTGTTTGTCCTAGGTGTACACAATCTGGTTCATTTGTACATTATATATGTCTATTCACGTACAGATCCTCTTCCCATGTAAAATGTTACAGAGGGTTCCGCAGACCTCCCTTGCTGTATGGTCGGTGTTTTTGAGATGTGTATATAATATGTATTTGTATACATATAGTAACACTAATCTTAATTTGTCCATTTCCCCCACCTCTCCTTTTAGATGAGCGTAGTTTGTTTTCTAAGTCTGTGAGTATCTTTCTCTGTGGAAATATGTTCCTTTGCGTCAGTTATCAGATAACGCCTATAAGTGATATCATAGAATATAGGTCTTTTGCTTTCCGACTTACCTCATGTTTTGTGATTATCTCCAGACTCATTTGTGGTGCCTCAAAGAGCAATGGTTCATTGTTTTCCATGGCTAATATTCCATTGTGTACATGGACCACTTCTTCTTTATCCATTCACCTGTTGATGGACATTTTGGTTGCTTCACTGTCTTGGCTATTGTGAATAAGGCTGCTCTGCAGCTTTTGCAGCCTGTGTCTTCTCGATTCTTGTCTTCTCAGGTGAGAGGTCCAGTGGTGCGCCTGCTGGATTGAATGGTACCTCCATTTTTACTTTTCAACACAGCTCCTTTCTGTTCTCATTATTGGCTGTTACCACTTTACGTCTCACCAGCAGGTAGAGGGTACACAGTTCTCTAAAACCCCTTCAGCATTTACTGTTTGTAGACTTTTTGCTGATGGTCAGTCGACTGGTGTGAGTTGAAACTTTTTGTAGATTAGATTGCATGGGTCTAACACTTCCTGAGGTTGAGCTTTTATCCATTATCCTTTTTTTTGTAAAAGAGAGTGAGTAAAACTTACCTCTTCATACTCTCTTCTTGAAACATTGGCCTGTTTTGAATTTTTCTGTCCATTCCCTACTTCAGCACCACTTTTTAGGGCAGGTGTCCTTTACAGCCCTGAGTCCTTGTGAATGTTAAGTGACCATTAGCTGTGAGTTTAAAGCTGCTCTTGCAGGAAACGGCCACAAGGTGGCAGCAGTTCTCCTTTAGTAAATTTGGTTACTAGGGAAACAGAGCCTTAATGGAAGTGGTGTTCTAGGTTGTAAATTAGAATGGAATGTGCCAGGAAAAAGCCTTTAAGTTTATGTCTCATTACTTCTTGTTCATATTTGTAATTTACTTTTTATTCTTTATCACAGCAAATTTGATTACAATGGTTTGTTTGTTCTAGGTGTGCAAGGTGTGGTTCTTTCACACATATACATGTATTTATTCTTCCTCGCATCCTTTTCCCATGTAGGTTGTGACACAATGTTGAGTAGTCTTCTCCTGGTCTTCCGTAGGTCTTTGGTGATTATATATTTCACATGGTCTGTATATCTCAGTTAACCCCAACATGGTAATGTATCCAATCCTCATACCTTTCTATTTGGTGAACCATAAGTTTTTTTTAATGAATCTGTGATTGCCTTTCTCTGTGGAAATATCTTCATTCGTATCAATTTTTAGATAACTCCGAAAAGTGATAAGATAGGATATGTGTCTTTCGCTTTCTCACTTACTACAAGTGGCGTGATTACGTCTAGACTCATCTATGGTGCTGCAAATGGCATTGTTTCATTTTTTCGCTAGCTAATATTCCCTCTCGACATGTAGCAGTTCTTCTTTGTCCACCCATCTGTTGGTGGACTTTTTGGTTACTTCCACATCTTGGCTATTGTAATACTGTGCACTGCAGATTTGCCTGCCTGTGTCTTTCCAATTCTGTCTTCTTAGGTTATAGGTCCAGGAGTGGGCCTGCTGGATCATATGGGAGCTCAATGTTTACCTTTTGAAGGCACCTCCATTCTGTTCTCATTAGTGGCTCTTTCCAAGTTACGTGCCACTTAAAGTTGAGGGTATGCATTTCTCCACAACACCTTCAGCGTTTATTGTTTGTAGTCTTCTTGCTGATGGTTATTCTGACAAGTGTGAGCTGATACCTCTTTGTGGTTGAATTCGCATGTGCCTCATAATCCGTTGAAATTGCGCTTTAAGGCATGTCCTTTTTGTTTTTCAAGCTGTGATTACCCCCCCTTAGATCTTCAAAGTGTTTTCTTAAAGTATGTGTCACATTTTGAAATTTTTTGGCCATTACCTCCCTCAAGACATGTTGAGGGCAGGTTTCATTTACAGTCCTGCAGTACTTGTTCATATGAAATGACCATTAGCACAGGCTTTAAAGCTGCTTTTGCAGGTAACTGCCAGAGGGCGGCAGCCTTTCTATGTTCCCCACCCTGGTAACTAGGGAAAAGCCCTTGCGGCCTGTGGTGTTTCTCGGTTATAAATTAGAGTGGAGTGTGCCTGGACAAACCCACAAAAGCTGATGTCTCCTTACTTTTGTTGGATTTTTAAAATTAATTTTTATTTTTTATTGGAGTAATATTCCATTGTGTACATGGACCACGTCTACTTTGTGCATTCCTCGGTTGATGGACATTTTCATTGCTTCCAAGTGTTGGCTATGGTAAATATTGTTGGAGTGCAGGATTGCCAGCCTGTGACTTTTTGATTCTCATTTTCTCAGGGGATAGGCCCAGCAGTGGGTGTGATTGATTGACTGGTAGCACAGTGTTTCCCTTTTCAAAGCACCTTCTTTGTGTTTTCATTAGTGGCTCTTACCACGTCCCCCTTAGAATAGAGGGTACGCGTTTCTCCACAATCGCTTCAGCATTTATTGTTTGCAGCATTTATGCTAATGGACCTTCTGGCTGCTGTGAGCTGATAGGTTTTTGTAATTTGGGTTTGCATGTCTTTGAAAATTCGTACAACTCATCATTTCTCTACGCCGTTTTCTTTCCTGTTAAAAAAAAAGGAAACAATTGTGAGTACAGTATAACTCTTGAAATTGTCTTCTTGGAATGTTGCCCTCTTTTGAAATTTTTGGTCGATTTTCCACCCCAGAATTTTTTTAGAGGGCAGGTGTCATTTACCGAACTGCAAGTTTGGTGAATATTTAGTGACCTTTAGCGATGGGTTTAAAGCTGCTGCTGTGGGAAGTGGCCTCAAGGAGGCAGCATTTCTCCATTCCCAAATCTGGGTACTAGGGCAGCAGAGCCTTTCTGAAAGTCGTGTTCCTAGCTTGTAAATTACAATGGAATGTGCATGGAGAAACCCCCAGAAGTTTATGGCTCATTATTTCTTCTTGGTTTTTAAATTTTTTTTTTAATCGGGGTAAAGCTTAGAATATTGTTTGTCCTAGGTGTACACAATCTGGTTCATTTGTACATTATATATGTCTATTCACGTACAGATCCTCTTCCCATGTAAAATGTTACAGAGGGTTCCGCAGACCTCCCTTGCTGTATGGTCGGTGTTTTTGAGATGTGTATATAATATGTATTTGTATACATATAGTAACACTAATCTTAATTTATCCATTTCCCCCACCTCTCCTTTTAGATGAGCGTAGTTTGTTTTCTAAGTCTGTGAGTATCTTTCTCTGTGGAAATATGTTCCTTTGCGTCAGTTATCAGATAACGCCTATAAGTGATATCATAGAATATAGGTCTTTTGCTTTCCGACTTACCTCATGTTTTGTGATTATCTCCAGACTCATTTGTGGTGCCTCAAAGAGCAATGGTTCATTGTTTTCCATGGCTAATATTCCATTGTGTACATGGACCACTTCTTCTTTATCCATTCACCTGTTGATGGACATTTTGGTTGCTTCACTGTCTTGGCTATTGTGAATAAGGCTGCTCTGCAGCTTTTGCAGCCTGTGTCTTCTCGATTCTTGTCTTCTCAGGTGAGAGGTCCAGTGGTGCGCCTGCTGGATTGAATGGTACCTCCATTTTTACTTTTCAACACAGCTCCTTTCTGTTCTCATTATTGGCTGTTACCACTTTACGTCTCACCAGCAGGTAGAGGGTACACAGTTCTCTAAAACCCCTTCAGCATTTACTGTTTGTAGACTTTTTGCTGATGGTCAGTCGACTGGTGTGAGTTGAAACTTTTTGTAGATTAGATTGCATGGGTCTAACACTTCCTGAGGTTGAGCTTTTATCCATTATCCTTTTTTTTGTAAAAGAGAGTGAGTAAAACTTACCTCTTCATACTCTCTTCTTGAAACATTGGCCTGTTTTGAATTTTTCTGTCCATTCCCTACTTCAGCACCACTTTTTAGGGCAGGTGTCCTTTACAGCCCTGAGTCCTTGTGAATGTTAAGTGACCATTAGCTGTGAGTTTAAAGCTGCTCTTGCAGGAAACGGCCACACGGTGGCAGCAGTTCTCCTTTCGTAAATTTGGTTACTAGGGAAACAGAGCCTTAATGGAAGTGGTGTTCTAGGTTGTAAATTAGAATGGAATGTGCCAGGAAAAAGCCCTTTAAGTTTATGTCTCGTTACTTCTTGTTCATATTTGTAATTTACTTTTTATTTTTTATCACAGCAAATTTGATTACAATGGTTTGTTTGTTCTAGGTGTGCAAGATGTGGTTCTTTCACACATATACATGTATCTATTCTTCCTCGCATCCTTTTCCCATGTAGGTTATGACACAATGTTGAGTAGTCTTCTCCTGGTCTTCCATAGGTCTTTGGTGATTATATATTTCACATGGTCTGTATATCTCAGTTAACCCCAACATGGTAATGTATCCAATCCTCATACCTTTCTATTTGGTGAACCATAAGTTTTTTTTAATGAATCTGTGATTGCCTTTCTCTGTGGAAATATCTTCATTCGTATCAATTTTTAGATAACTCCGAAAAGTGATAAGATAGGATATGTGTCTTTCGCTTTCTCACTTACTACAAGTGGCGTGATTACGTCTAGACTCATCTATGGTGCTGCAAATGGCATTGTTTCATTTTTTCGCTAGCTAATATTCCCTCTCGACATGTAGCAGTTCTTCTTTGTCCACCCATCTGTTGGTGGACTTTTTGGTTACTTCCACATCTTGGCTATTGTAATACTGTGCACTGCAGATTTGCCTGCCTGTGTCTTTCCAATTCTGTCTTCTTAGATTATAGGTCCAGGAGTGGGCCTGCTGGATCATATGGGAGCTCAATGTTTACCTTTTGAAGGCACCTCCATTCTGTTCTCATTAGTGGCTCTTTCCAAGTTACGTGCCACTTAAAGTTGAGGGTATACATTTCTCCACAACACCTTCAGCGTTTATTGTTTGTAGTCTTCTTGCTGATGGTTATTCTGACAAGTGTGAGCTGATACCTCTTTGTGGTTGAATTCGCATGTGCCTCATAATCCGTTGAAATTGCGCTTTAAGGCATGTCCTTTTTGTTTTTCAAGCTGTGATTACCCCCCCTTAGATCTTCAAAGTGTTTTCTTAAAGTATGTGTCACATTTTGAAATTTTTTGGCCATTACCTCCCTCAAGACATGTTGAGGGCAGGTTTCATTTACAGTCCTGCAGTACTTGTTCATATGAAATGACCATTAGCACAGGCTTTAAAGCTGCTTTTGCAGGTAACTGCCAGAGGGCGGCAGCCTTTCTATGTTCCCCACCCTGGTAACTAGGGAAAAGCCCTTGCGGCCTGTGGTGTTTCTCGGTTATAAATTAGAGTGGAGTGTGCCTGGACAAACCCACAAAAGCTGATGTCTCCTTACTTTTGTTGGATTTTTAAAATTAATTTTTATTTTTTATTGGAGTAATATTCCATTGTGTACATGGACCACGTCTACTTTGTGCATTCCTCGGTTGATGGACATTTTCATTGCTTCCAAGTGTTGGCTATGGTAAATATTGTTGGAGTGCAGGATTGCCAGCCTGTGACTTTTTGATTCTCATTTTCTCAGGGGATAGGCCCAGCAGTGGGTGTGATTGATTGACTGGTAGCACAGTGTTTCCCTTTTCAAAGCACCTTCTTTGTGTTTTCATTAGTGGCTCTTACCACGTCCCCCTTAGAATAGAGGGTACGCGTTTCTCCACAATCGCTTCAGCATTTATTGTTTGCAGCATTTATGCTAATGGACCTTCTGGCTGCTGTGAGCTGATAGGTTTTTGTAATTTGGGTTTGCATGTCTTTGAAAATTCGTACAACTCATCATTTTTCTACGCCGTTTTCTTTCCTGTTAAAAAAAAAGGAAACAATTGTGAGTACAATATAACTCTTGAAATTGTCTTCTTGGAGGGTTGCCCTCTTTTGAAATTTTTGGTCGATTTTCCACCCCAGAATTTTTTTAGAGGGCAGGTGTCATTTACCGAACTGCAAGTTTGGTGAATATTTAGTGACCTTTAGCAATGGGTTTAAAGCTGCTGCTGTGGGAAGTGGCCTCAAGGAGGCAGCATTTCTCCATTCCCAAATCTGGGTACTAGGGCAGCAGAGCCTTTCTGAAAGTCGTGTTCCTAGCTTGTAAATTACAATGGAATGTGCATGGAGAAACCCCCAGAAGTTTATGGCTCATTATTTCTTCTTGGTTTTTAAATTTTTTTTTTAATCGGGGTAAAGCTTAGAATATTGTTTGTCCTAGGTGTACACAATCTGGTTCATTTGTACATTATATATGTCTATTCACGTACAGATCCTCTTCCCATGTAAAATGTTACAGAGGGTTCCGCAGACCTCCCTTGCTGTATGGTCGGTGTTTTTGAGATGTGTATATAATATGTATTTGTATACATATAGTAACACTAATCTTAATTTATCCATTTCCCCCACCTCTCCTTTTAGATGAGCGTAGTTTGTTTTCTAAGTCTGTGAGTATCTTTCTCTGTGGAAATATGTTCCTTTGCGTCAGTTATCAGATAACGCCTATAAGTGATATCATAGAATATAGGTCTTTTGCTTTCCGACTTACCTCATGTTTTGTGATTATCTCCAGACTCATTTGTGGTGCCTCAAAGAGCAATGGTTCATTGTTTTCCATGGCTAATATTCCATTGTGTACATGGACCACTTCTTCTTTATCCATTCACCTGTTGATGGACATTTTGGTTGCTTCACTGTCTTGGCTATTGTGAATAAGGCTGCTCTGCAGCTTTTGCAGCCTGTGTCTTCTCGATTCTTGTCTTCTCAGGTGAGAGGTCCAGTGGTGCGCCTGCTGGATTGAATGGTACCTCCATTTTTACTTTTCAACACAGCTCCTTTCTGTTCTCATTATTGGCTGTTACCACTTTACGTCTCACCAGCAGGTAGAGGGTACACAGTTCTCTAAAACCCCTTCAGCATTTACTGTTTGTAGACTTTTTGCTGATGGTCAGTCGACTGGTGTGAGTTGAAACTTTTTGTAGATTAGATTGCATGGGTCTAACACTTCCTGAGGTTGAGCTTTTATCCATTATCCTTTTTTTTGTAAAAGAGAGTGAGTAAAACTTACCTCTTCATACTCTCTTCTTGAAACATTGGCCTGTTTTGAATTTTTCTGTCCATTCCCTACTTCAGCACCACTTTTTAGGGCAGGTGTCCTTTACAGCCCTGAGTCCTTGTGAATGTTAAGTGACCATTAGCTGTGAGTTTAAAGCTGCTCTTGCAGGAAACGGCCACACGGTGGCAGCAGTTCTCCTTTCGTAAATTTGGTTACTAGGGAAACAGAGCCTTAATGGAAGTGGTGTTCTAGGTTGTAAATTAGAATGGAATGTGCCAGGAAAAAGCCCTTTAAGTTTATGTCTCGTTACTTCTTGTTCATATTTGTAATTTACTTTTTATTTTTTATCACAGCAAATTTGATTACAATGGTTTGTTTGTTCTAGGTGTGCAAGATGTGGTTCTTTCACACATATACATGTATCTATTCTTCCTCGCATCCTTTTCCCATGTAGGTTATGACACAATGTTGAGTAGTCTTCTCCTGGTCTTCCATAGGTCTTTGGTGATTATATATTTCACATGGTCTGTATATCTCAGTTAACCCCAACATGGTAATGTATCCAATCCTCATACCTTTCTATTTGGTGAACCATAAGTTTTTTTTAATGAATCTGTGATTGCCTTTCTCTGTGGAAATATCTTCATTCGTATCAATTTTTAGATAACTCCGAAAAGTGATAAGATAGGATATGTGTCTTTCGCTTTCTCACTTACTACAAGTGGCGTGATTACGTCTAGACTCATCTATGGTGCTGCAAATGGCATTGTTTCATTTTTTCGCTAGCTAATATTCCCTCTCGACATGTAGCAGTTCTTCTTTGTCCACCCATCTGTTGGTGGACTTTTTGGTTACTTCCACATCTTGGCTATTGTAATACTGTGCACTGCAGATTTGCCTGCCTGTGTCTTTCCAATTCTGTCTTCTTAGATTATAGGTCCAGGAGTGGGCCTGCTGGATCATATGGGAGCTCAATGTTTACCTTTTGAAGGCACCTCCATTCTGTTCTCATTAGTGGCTCTTTCCAAGTTACGTGCCACTTAAAGTTGAGGGTATGCATTTCTCCACAACACCTTCAGCGTTTATTGTTTGTAGTCTTCTTGCTGATGGTTATTCTGACAAGTGTGAGCTGATACCTCTTTGTGGTTGAATTCGCATGTGCCTCATAATCCGTTGAAATTGCGCTTTAAGGCATGTCCTTTTTGTTTTTCAAGCTGTGATTACCCCCCCTTAGATCTTCAAAGTGTTTTCTTAAAGTATGTGTCACATTTTGAAATTTTTTGGCCATTACCTCCCTCAAGACATGTTGAGGGCAGGTTTCATTTACAGTCCTGCAGTACTTGTTCATATGAAATGACCATTAGCACAGGCTTTAAAGCTGCTTTTGCAGGTAACTGCCAGAGGGCGGCAGCCTTTCTATGTTCCCCACCCTGGTAACTAGGGAAAAGCCCTTGCGGCCTGTGGTGTTTCTCGGTTATAAATTAGAGTGGAGTGTGCCTGGACAAACCCACAAAAGCTGATGTCTCCTTACTTTTGTTGGATTTTTAAAATTAATTTTTATTTTTTATTGGAGTAATATTCCATTGTGTACATGGACCACGTCTACTTTGTGCATTCCTCGGTTGATGGACATTTTCATTGCTTCCAAGTGTTGGCTATGGTAAATATTGTTGGAGTGCAGGATTGCCAGCCTGTGACTTTTTGATTCTCATTTTCTCAGGGGATAGGCCCAGCAGTGGGTGTGATTGATTGACTGGTAGCACAGTGTTTCCCTTTTCAAAGCACCTTCTTTGTGTTTTCATTAGTGGCTCTTACCACGTCCCCCTTAGAATAGAGGGTACGCGTTTCTCCACAATCGCTTCAGCATTTATTGTTTGCAGCATTTATGCTAATGGACCTTCTGGCTGCTGTGAGCTGATAGGGTTTTGTAATTTGGGTTTGCATGTCTTTGAAAATTCGTACAACTCATCATTTTTCTACGCCGTTTTCTTTCCTGTTAAAAAAAAAGGAAACAATTGTGAGTACAATATAACTCTTGAAATTGTCTTCTTGGAGGGTTGCCCTCTTTTGAAATTTTTGGTCGATTTTCCACCCCAGAATTTTTTTAGAGGGCAGGTGTCATTTACCGAACTGCAAGTTTGGTGAATATTTAGTGACCTTTAGCAATGGGTTTAAAGCTGCTGCTGTGGGAAGTGGCCTCAAGGAGGCAGCATTTCTCCATTCCCAAATCTGGGTACTAGGGCAGCAGAGCCTTTCTGAAAGTCGTGTTCCTAGCTTGTAAATTACAATGGAATGTGCATGGAGAAACCCCCAGAAGTTTATGGCTCATTATTTCTTCTTGGTTTTTAAATTTTTTTTTTAATCGGGGTAAAGCTTAGAATATTGTTTGTCCTAGGTGTACACAATCTGGTTCATTTGTACATTATATATGTCTATTCACGTACAGATCCTCTTCCCATGTAAAATGTTACAGAGGGTTCCGCAGACCTCCCTTGCTGTATGGTCGGTGTTTTTGAGATGTGTATATAATATGTATTTGTATACATATAGTAACACTAATCTTAATTTATCCATTTCCCCCACCTCTCCTTTTAGATGAGCGTAGTTTGTTTTCTAAGTCTGTGAGTATCTTTCTCTGTGGAAATATGTTCCTTTGCGTCAGTTATCAGATAACGCCTATAAGTGATATCATAGAATATAGGTCTTTTGCTTTCCGACTTACCTCATGTTTTGTGATTATCTCCAGACTCATTTGTGGTGCCTCAAAGAGCAATGGTTCATTGTTTTCCATGGCTAATATTCCATTGTGTACATGGACCACTTCTTCTTTATCCATTCACCTGTTGATGGACATTTTGGTTGCTTCACTGTCTTGGCTATTGTGAATAAGGCTGCTCTGCAGCTTTTGCAGCCTGTGTCTTCTCGATTCTTGTCTTCTCAGGTGAGAGGTCCAGTGGTGCGCCTGCTGGATTGAATGGTACCTCCATTTTTACTTTTCAACACAGCTCCTTTCTGTTCTCATTATTGGCTGTTACCACTTTACGTCTCACCAGCAGGTAGAGGGTACACAGTTCTCTAAAACCCCTTCAGCATTTACTGTTTGTAGACTTTTTGCTGATGGTCAGTCGACTGGTGTGAGTTGAAACTTTTTGTAGATTAGATTGCATGGGTCTAACACTTCCTGAGGTTGAGCTTTTATCCATTATCCTTTTTTTTTGTAAAAGAGAGTGAGTAAAACTTACCTCTTCATACTCTCTTCTTGAAACATTGGCCTGTTTTGAATTTTTCTGTCCATTCCCTACTTCAGCACCATTTTTTAGGGCAGGTGTCCTTTACAGCCCTGAGTCCTTGTGAATGTTAAGTGACCATTAGCTGTGAGTTTAAAGCTGCTCTTGCAGGAAACGGCCACACGGTGGCAGCAGTTCTCCTTTCGTAAATTTGGTTACTAGGGAAACAGAGCCTTAATGGAAGTGGTGTTCTAGGTTGTAAATTAGAATGGAATGTGCCAGGAAAAAGCCCTTTAAGTTTATGTCTCGTTACTTCTTGTTCATATTTGTAATTTACTTTTTATTTTTTATCACAGCAAATTTGATTACAATGGTTTGTTTGTTCTAGGTGTGCAAGATGTGGTTCTTTCACACATATACATGTATCTATTCTTCCTCGCATCCTTTTCCCATGTAGGTTATGACACAATGTTGAGTAGTCTTCTCCTGGTCTTCCATAGGTCTTTGGTGATTATATATTTCACATGGTCTGTATATCTCAGTTAACCCCAACATGGTAATGTATCCAATCCTCATACCTTTCTATTTGGTGAACCATAAGTTTTTTTTAATGAATCTGTGATTGCCTTTCTCTGTGGAAATATCTTCATTCGTATCAATTTTTAGATAACTCCGAAAAGTGATAAGATAGGATATGTGTCTTTCGCTTTCTCACTTACTACAAGTGGCGTGATTACGTCTAGACTCATCTATGGTGCTGCAAATGGCATTGTTTCATTTTTTCGCTAGCTAATATTCCCTCTCGACATGTAGCAGTTCTTCTTTGTCCACCCATCTGTTGGTGGACTTTTTGGTTACTTCCACATCTTGGCTATTGTAATACTGTGCACTGCAGATTTGCCTGCCTGTGTCTTTCCAATTCTGTCTTCTTAGATTATAGGTCCAGGAGTGGGCCTGCTGGATCATATGGGAGCTCAATGTTTACCTTTTGAAGGCACCTCCATTCTGTTCTCATTAGTGGCTCTTTCCAAGTTACGTGCCACTTAAAGTTGAGGGTATGCATTTCTCCACAACACCTTCAGCGTTTATTGTTTGTAGTCTTCTTGCTGATGGTTATTCTGACAAGTGTGAGCTGATACCTCTTTGTGGTTGAATTCGCATGTGCCTCATAATCCGTTGAAATTGCGCTTTAAGGCATGTCCTTTTTGTTTTTCAAGCTGTGATTACCCCCCCTTAGATCTTCAAAGTGTTTTCTTAAAGTATGTGTCACATTTTGAAATTTTTTGGCCATTACCTCCCTCAAGACATGTTGAGGGCAGGTTTCATTTACAGTCCTGCAGTACTTGTTCATATGAAATGACCATTAGCACAGGCTTTAAAGCTGCTTTTGCAGGTAACTGCCAGAGGGCGGCAGCCTTTCTATGTTCCCCACCCTGGTAACTAGGGAAAAGCCCTTGCGGCCTGTGGTGTTTCTCGGTTATAAATTAGAGTGGAGTGTGCCTGGACAAACCCACAAAAGCTGATGTCTCCTTACTTTTGTTGGATTTTTAAAATTAATTTTTATTTTTTATTGGAGTAATATTCCATTGTGTACATGGACCACGTCTACTTTGTGCATTCCTCGGTTGATGGACATTTTCATTGCTTCCAAGTGTTGGCTATGGTAAATATTGTTGGAGTGCAGGATTGCCAGCCTGTGACTTTTTGATTCTCATTTTCTCAGGGGATAGGCCCAGCAGTGGGTGTGATTGATTGACTGGTAGCACAGTGTTTCCCTTTTCAAAGCACCTTCTTTGTGTTTTCATTAGTGGCTCTTACCACGTCCCCCTTAGAATAGAGGGTACGCGTTTCTCCACAATCGCTTCAGCATTTATTGTTTGCAGCATTTATGCTAATGGACCTTCTGGCTGCTGTGAGCTGATAGGGTTTTGTAATTTGGGTTTGCATGTCTTTGAAAATTCGTACAACTCATCATTTTTCTACGCCGTTTTCTTTCCTGTTAAAAAAAAAGGAAACAATTGTGAGTACAATATAACTCTTGAAATTGTCTTCTTGGAGGGTTGCCCTCTTTTGAAATTTTTGGTCGATTTTCCACCCCAGAATTTTTTTAGAGGGCAGGTGTCATTTACCGAACTGCAAGTTTGGTGAATATTTAGTGACCTTTAGCAATGGGTTTAAAGCTGCTGCTGTGGGAAGTGGCCTCAAGGAGGCAGCATTTCTCCATTCCCAAATCTGGGTACTAGGGCAGCAGAGCCTTTCTGAAAGTCGTGTTCCTAGCTTGTAAATTACAATGGAATGTGCATGGAGAAACCCCCAGAAGTTTATGGCTCATTATTTCTTCTTGGTTTTTAAATTTTTTTTTTAATCGGGGTAAAGCTTAGAATATTGTTTGTCCTAGGTGTACACAATCTGGTTCATTTGTACATTATATATGTCTATTCACGTACAGATCCTCTTCCCATGTAAAATGTTACAGAGGGTTCCGCAGACCTCCCTTGCTGTATGGTCGGTGTTTTTGAGATGTGTATATAATATGTATTTGTATACATATAGTAACACTAATCTTAATTTATCCATTTCCCCCACCTCTCCTTTTAGATGAGCGTAGTTTGTTTTCTAAGTCTGTGAGTATCTTTCTCTGTGGAAATATGTTCCTTTGCGTCAGTTATCAGATAACGCCTATAAGTGATATCATAGAATATAGGTCTTTTGCTTTCCGACTTACCTCATGTTTTGTGATTATCTCCAGACTCATTTGTGGTGCCTCAAAGAGCAATGGTTCATTGTTTTCCATGGCTAATATTCCATTGTGTACATGGACCACTTCTTCTTTATCCATTCACCTGTTGATGGACATTTTGGTTGCTTCACTGTCTTGGCTATTGTGAATAAGGCTGCTCTGCAGCTTTTGCAGCCTGTGTCTTCTCGATTCTTGTCTTCTCAGGTGAGAGGTCCAGTGGTGCGCCTGCTGGATTGAATGGTACCTCCATTTTTACTTTTCAACACAGCTCCTTTCTGTTCTCATTATTGGCTGTTACCACTTTACGTCTCACCAGCAGGTAGAGGGTACACAGTTCTCTAAAACCCCTTCAGCATTTACTGTTTGTAGACTTTTTGCTGATGGTCAGTCGACTGGTGTGAGTTGAAACTTTTTGTAGATTAGATTGCATGGGTCTAACACTTCCTGAGGTTGAGCTTTTATCCATTATCCTTTTTTTTTGTAAAAGAGAGTGAGTAAAACTTACCTCTTCATACTCTCTTCTTGAAACATTGGCCTGTTTTGAATTTTTCTGTCCATTCCCTACTTCAGCACCATTTTTTAGGGCAGGTGTCCTTTACAGCCCTGAGTCCTTGTGAATGTTAAGTGACCATTAGCTGTGAGTTTAAAGCTGCTCTTGCAGGAAACGGCCACACGGTGGCAGCAGTTCTCCTTTCGTAAATTTGGTTACTAGGGAAACAGAGCCTTAATGGAAGTGGTGTTCTAGGTTGTAAATTAGAATGGAATGTGCCAGGAAAAAGCCCTTTAAGTTTATGTCTCGTTACTTCTTGTTCATATTTGTAATTTACTTTTTATTTTTTATCACAGCAAATTTGATTACAATGGTTTGTTTGTTCTAGGTGTGCAAGATGTGGTTCTTTCACACATATACATGTATCTATTCTTCCTCGCATCCTTTTCCCATGTAGGTTATGACACAATGTTGAGTAGTCTTCTCCTGGTCTTCCATAGGTCTTTGGTGATTATATATTTCACATGGTCTGTATATCTCAGTTAACCCCAACATGGTAATGTATCCAATCCTCATACCTTTCTATTTGGTGAACCATAAGTTTTTTTTAATGAATCTGTGATTGCCTTTCTCTGTGGAAATATCTTCATTCGTATCAATTTTTAGATAACTCCGAAAAGTGATAAGATAGGATATGTGTCTTTCGCTTTCTCACTTACTACAAGTGGCGTGATTACGTCTAGACTCATCTATGGTGCTGCAAATGGCATTGTTTCATTTTTTCGCTAGCTAATATTCCCTCTCGACATGTAGCAGTTCTTCTTTGTCCACCCATCTGTTGGTGGACTTTTTGGTTACTTCCACATCTTGGCTATTGTAATACTGTGCACTGCAGATTTGCCTGCCTGTGTCTTTCCAATTCTGTCTTCTTAGATTATAGGTCCAGGAGTGGGCCTGCTGGATCATATGGGAGCTCAATGTTTACCTTTTGAAGGCACCTCCATTCTGTTCTCATTAGTGGCTCTTTCCAAGTTACGTGCCACTTAAAGTTGAGGGTATGCATTTCTCCACAACACCTTCAGCGTTTATTGTTTGTAGTCTTCTTGCTGATGGTTATTCTGACAAGTGTGAGCTGATACCTCTTTGTGGTTGAATTCGCATGTGCCTCATAATCCGTTGAAATTGCGCTTTAAGGCATGTCCTTTTTGTTTTTCAAGCTGTGATTACCCCCCCTTAGATCTTCAAAGTGTTTTCTTAAAGTATGTGTCACATTTTGAAATTTTTTGGCCATTACCTCCCTCAAGACATGTTGAGGGCAGGTTTCATTTACAGTCCTGCAGTACTTGTTCATATGAAATGACCATTAGCACAGGCTTTAAAGCTGCTTTTGCAGGTAACTGCCAGAGGGCGGCAGCCTTTCTATGTTCCCCACCCTGGTAACTAGGGAAAAGCCCTTGCGGCCTGTGGTGTTTCTCGGTTATAAATTAGAGTGGAGTGTGCCTGGACAAACCCACAAAAGCTGATGTCTCCTTACTTTTGTTGGATTTTTAAAATTAATTTTTATTTTTTATTGGAGTAATATTCCATTGTGTACATGGACCACGTCTACTTTGTGCATTCCTCGGTTGATGGACATTTTCATTGCTTCCAAGTGTTGGCTATGGTAAATATTGTTGGAGTGCAGGATTGCCAGCCTGTGACTTTTTGATTCTCATTTTCTCAGGGGATAGGCCCAGCAGTGGGTGTGATTGATTGACTGGTAGCACAGTGTTTCCCTTTTCAAAGCACCTTCTTTGTGTTTTCATTAGTGGCTCTTACCACGTCCCCCTTAGAATAGAGGGTACGCGTTTCTCCACAATCGCTTCAGCATTTATTGTTTGCAGCATTTATGCTAATGGACCTTCTGGCTGCTGTGAGCTGATAGGTTTTTGTAATTTGGGTTTGCATGTCTTTGAAAATTCGTACAACTCATCATTTTTCTACGCCGTTTTCTTTCCTGTTAAAAAAAAAGGACACAATTGTGAGTACAATATAACTCTTGAAATTGTCTTCTTGGAAGGTTGCCCTCTTTTGAAATTTTTGGTCGATTTTCCACCCCAGAATTTTTTTAGAGGGCAGGTGTCATTTACCGAACTGCAAGTTTGGTGAATATTTAGTGACCTTTAGCAATGGGTTTAAAGCTGCTGCTGTGGGAAGTGGCCTCAAGGAGGCAGCATTTCTCCATTCCCAAATCTGGGTACTAGGGCAGCAGAGCCTTTCTGAAAGTCGTGTTCCTAGCTTGTAAATTACAATGGAATGTGCATGGAGAAACCCCCAGAAGTTTATGGCTCATTATTTCTTCTTGGTTTTTAAATTTTTTTTTTAATCGGGGTAAAGCTTAGAATATTGTTTGTCCTAGGTGTACACAATCTGGTTCATTTGTACATTATATATGTCTATTCACGTACAGATCCTCTTCCCATGTAAAATGTTACAGAGGGTTCCGCAGACCTCCCTTGCTGTATGGTCGGTGTTTTTGAGATGTGTATATAATATGTATTTGTATACATATAGTAACACTAATCTTAATTTGTCCATTTCCCCCACCTCTCCTTTTAGATGAGCGTAGTTTGTTTTCTAAGTCTGTGAGTATCTTTCTCTGTGGAAATATGTTCCTTTGCGTCAGTTATCAGATAACGCCTATAAGTGATATCATAGAATATAGGTCTTTTGCTTTCCGACTTACCTCATGTTTTGTGATTATCTCCAGACTCATTTGTGGTGCCTCAAAGAGCAATGGTTCATTGTTTTCCATGGCTAATATTCCATTGTGTACATGGACCACTTCTTCTTTATCCATTCACCTGTTGATGGACATTTTGGTTGCTTCACTGTCTTGGCTATTGTGAATAAGGCTGCTCTGCAGCTTTTGCAGCCTGTGTCTTCTCGATTCTTGTCTTCTCAAGTGAGAGGTCCAGTGGTGCGCCTGCTGGATTGAATGGTACCTCCATTTTTACTTTTCAACACAGCTCCTTTCTGTTCTCATTATTGGCTGTTACCACTTTACGTCTCACCAGCAGGTAGAGGGTACACAGTTCTCTAAAACCCCTTCAGCATTTACTGTTTGTAGACTTTTTGCTGATGGTCAGTCGACTGGTGTGAGTTGAAACTTTTTGTAGATTAGATTGCATGGGTCTAACACTTCCTGAGGTTGAGCTTTTATCCATTATCCTTTTTTTTGTAAAAGAGAGTGAGTAAAACTTACCTCTTCATACTCTCTTCTTGAAACATTGGCCTGTTTTGAATTTTTCTGTCCATTCCCTACTTCAGCACCACTTTTTAGGGCAGGTGTCCTTTACAGCCCTGAGTCCTTGTGAATGTTAAGTGACCATTAGCTGTGAGTTTAAAGCTGCTCTTGCAGGAAACGGCCACAAGGTGGCAGCAGTTCTCCTTTAGTAAATTTGGTTACTAGGGAAACAGAGCCTTAATGGAAGTGGTGTTCTAGGTTGTAAATTAGAATGGAATGTGCCAGGAAAAAGCCTTTAAGTTTATGTCTCATTACTTCTTGTTCATATTTGTAATTTACTTTTTATTCTTTATCACAGCAAATTTGATTACAATGGTTTGTTTGTTCTAGGTGTGCAAGGTGTGGTTCTTTCACACATATACATGTATTTATTCTTCCTCGCATCCTTTTCCCATGTAGGTTGTGACACAATGTTGAGTAGTCTTCTCCTGGTCTTCCGTAGGTCTTTGGTGATTATATATTTCACATGGTCTGTATATCTCAGTTAACCCCAACATGGTAATGTATCCAATCCTCATACCTTTCTATTTGGTGAACCATAAGTTTTTTTTAATGAATCTGTGATTGCCTTTCTCTGTGGAAATATCTTCATTCGTATCAATTTTTAGATAACTCCGAAAAGTGATAAGATAGGATATGTGTCTTTCGCTTTCTCACTTACTACAAGTGGCGTGATTACGTCTAGACTCATCTATGGTGCTGCAAATGGCATTGTTTCATTTTTTCGCTAGCTAATATTCCCTCTCGACATGTAGCAGTTCTTCTTTGTCCACCCATCTGTTGGTGGACTTTTTGGTTACTTCCACATCTTGGCTATTGTAATACTGTGCACTGCAGATTTGCCTGCCTGTGTCTTTCCAATTCTGTCTTCTTAGGTTATAGGTCCAGGAGTGGGCCTGCTGGATCATATGGGAGCTCAATGTTTACCTTTTGAAGGCACCTCCATTCTGTTCTCATTAGTGGCTCTTTCCAAGTTACGTGCCACTTAAAGTTGAGGGTATGCATTTCTCCACAACACCTTCAGCGTTTATTGTTTGTAGTCTTCTTGCTGATGGTTATTCTGACAAGTGTGAGCTGATACCTCTTTGTGGTTGAATTCGCATGTGCCTCATAATCCGTTGAAATTGCGCTTTAAGGCATGTCCTTTTTGTTTTTCAAGCTGTGATTACCCCCCCTTAGATCTTCAAAGTGTTTTCTTAAAGTATGTGTCACATTTTGAAATTTTTTGGCCATTACCTCCCTCAAGACATGTTGAGGGCAGGTTTCATTTACAGTCCTGCAGTACTTGTTCATATGAAATGACCATTAGCACAGGCTTTAAAGCTGCTTTTGCAGGTAACTGCCAGAGGGCGGCAGCCTTTCTATGTTCCCCACCCTGGTAACTAGGGAAAAGCCCTTGCGGCCTGTGGTGTTTCTCGGTTATAAATTAGAGTGGAGTGTGCCTGGACAAACCCACAAAAGCTGATGTCTCCTTACTTTTGTTGGATTTTTAAAATTAATTTTTATTTTTTATTGGAGTAATATTCCATTGTGTACATGGACCACGTCTACTTTGTGCATTCCTCGGTTGATGGACATTTTCATTGCTTCCAAGTGTTGGCTATGGTAAATATTGTTGGAGTGCAGGATTGCCAGCCTGTGACTTTTTGATTCTCATTTTCTCAGGGGATAGGCCCAGCAGTGGGTGTGATTGATTGACTGGTAGCACAGTGTTTCCCTTTTCAAAGCACCTTCTTTGTGTTTTCATTAGTGGCTCTTACCACGTCCCCCTTAGAATAGAGGGTACGCGTTTCTCCACAATCGCTTCAGCATTTATTGTTTGCAGCATTTATGCTAATGGACCTTCTGGCTGCTGTGAGCTGATAGGTTTTTGTAATTTGGGTTTGCATGTCTTTGAAAATTCGTACAACTCATCATTTTTCTACGCCGTTTTCTTTCCTGTTAAAAAAAAAGGAAACAATTGTGAGTACAATATAACTCTTGAAATTGTCTTCTTGGAAGGTTGCCCTCTTTTGAAATTTTTGGTCGATTTTCCACCCCAGAATTTTTTTAGAGGGCAGGTGTCATTTACCGAACTGCAAGTTTGGTGAATATTTAGTGACCTTTAGCAATGGGTTTAAAGCTGCTGCTGTGGGAAGTGGCCTCAAGGAGGCAGCATTTCTCCATTCCCAAATCTGGGTACTAGGGCAGCAGAGCCTTTCTGAAAGTCGTGTTCCTAGCTTGTAAATTACAATGGAATGTGCATGGAGAAACCCCCAGAAGTTTATGGCTCATTATTTCTTCTTGGTTTTTAAATTTTTTTTTTAATCGGGGTAAAGCTTAGAATATTGTTTGTCCTAGGTGTACACAATCTGGTTCATTTGTACATTATATATGTCTATTCACGTACAGATCCTCTTCCCATGTAAAATGTTACAGAGGGTTCCGCAGACCTCCCTTGCTGTATGGTCGGTGTTTTTGAGATGTGTATATAATATGTATTTGTATACATATAGTAACACTAATCTTAATTTATCCATTTCCCCCACCTCTCCTTTTAGATGAGCGTAGTTTGTTTTCTAAGTCTGTGAGTATCTTTCTCTGTGGAAATATGTTCCTTTGCGTCAGTTATCAGATAACGCCTATAAGTGATATCATAGAATATAGGTCTTTTGCTTTCCGACTTACCTCATGTTTTGTGATTATCTCCAGACTCATTTGTGGTGCCTCAAAGAGCAATGGTTCATTGTTTTCCATGGCTAATATTCCATTGTGTACATGGACCACTTCTTCTTTATCCATTCACCTGTTGATGGACATTTTGGTTGCTTCACTGTCTTGGCTATTGTGAATAAGGCTGCTCTGCAGCTTTTGCAGCCTGTGTCTTCTCGATTCTTGTCTTCTCAGGTGAGAGGTCCAGTGGTGCGCCTGCTGGATTGAATGGTACCTCCATTTTTACTTTTCAACACAGCTCCTTTCTGTTCTCATTATTGGCTGTTACCACTTTACGTCTCACCAGCAGGTAGAGGGTACACAGTTCTCTAAAACCCCTTCAGCATTTACTGTTTGTAGACTTTTTGCTGATGGTCAGTCGACTGGTGTGAGTTGAAACTTTTTGTAGATTAGATTGCATGGGTCTAACACTTCCTGAGGTTGAGCTTTTATCCATTATCCTTTTTTTTGTAAAAGAGAGTGAGTAAAACTTACCTCTTCATACTCTCTTCTTGAAACATTGGCCTGTTTTGAATTTTTCTGTCCATTCCCTACTTCAGCACCACTTTTTAGGGCAGGTGTCCTTTACAGCCCTGAGTCCTTGTGAATGTTAAGTGACCATTAGCTGTGAGTTTAAAGCTGCTCTTGCAGGAAACGGCCACAAGGTGGCAGCAGTTCTCCTTTAGTAAATTTGGTTACTAGGGAAACAGAGCCTTAATGGAAGTGGTGTTCTAGGTTGTAAATTAGAATGGAATGTGCCAGGAAAAAGCCTTTAAGTTTATGTCTCATTACTTCTTGTTCATATTTGTAATTTACTTTTTATTCTTTATCACAGCAAATTTGATTACAATGGTTTGTTTGTTCTAGGTGTGCAAGGTGTGGTTCTTTCACACATATACATGTATTTATTCTTCCTCGCATCCTTTTCCCATGTAGGTTGTGACACAATGTTGAGTAGTCTTCTCCTGGTCTTCCGTAGGTCTTTGGTGATTATATATTTCACATGGTCTGTATATCTCAGTTAACCCCAACATGGTAATGTATCCAATCCTCATACCTTTCTATTTGGTGAACCATAAGTTTTTTTTAATGAATCTGTGATTGCCTTTCTCTGTGGAAATATCTTCATTCGTATCAATTTTTAGATAACTCCGAAAAGTGATAAGATAGGATATGTGTCTTTCGCTTTCTCACTTACTACAAGTGGCGTGATTACGTCTAGACTCATCTATGGTGCTGCAAATGGCATTGTTTCATTTTTTCGCTAGCTAATATTCCCTCTCGACATGTAGCAGTTCTTCTTTGTCCACCCATCTGTTGGTGGACTTTTTGGTTACTTCCACATCTTGGCTATTGTAATACTGTGCACTGCAGATTTGCCTGCCTGTGTCTTTCCAATTCTGTCTTCTTAGGTTATAGGTCCAGGAGTGGGCCTGCTGGATCATATGGGAGCTCAATGTTTACCTTTTGAAGGCACCTCCATTCTGTTCTCATTAGTGGCTCTTTCCAAGTTACGTGCCACTTAAAGTTGAGGGTATGCATTTCTCCACAACACCTTCAGCGTTTATTGTTTGTAGTCTTCTTGCTGATGGTTATTCTGACAAGTGTGAGCTGATACCTCTTTGTGGTTGAATTCGCATGTGCCTCATAATCCGTTGAAATTGCGCTTTAAGGCATGTCCTTTTTGTTTTTCAAGCTGTGATTACCCCCCCTTAGATCTTCAAAGTGTTTTCTTAAAGTATGTGTCACATTTTGAAATTTTTTGGCCATTACCTCCCTCAAGACATGTTGAGGGCAGGTTTCATTTACAGTCCTGCAGTACTTGTTCATATGAAATGACCATTAGCACAGGCTTTAAAGCTGCTTTTGCAGGTAACTGCCAGAGGGCGGCAGCCTTTCTATGTTCCCCACCCTGGTAACTAGGGAAAAGCCCTTGCGGCCTGTGGTGTTTCTCGGTTATAAATTAGAGTGGAGTGTGCCTGGACAAACCCACAAAAGCTGATGTCTCCTTACTTTTGTTGGATTTTTAAAATTAATTTTTATTTTTTATTGGAGTAATATTCCATTGTGTACATGGACCACGTCTACTTTGTGCATTCCTCGGTTGATGGACATTTTCATTGCTTCCAAGTGTTGGCTATGGTAAATATTGTTGGAGTGCAGGATTGCCAGCCTGTGACTTTTTGATTCTCATTTTCTCAGGGGATAGGCCCAGCAGTGGGTGTGATTGATTGACTGGTAGCACAGTGTTTCCCTTTTCAAAGCACCTTCTTTGTGTTTTCATTAGTGGCTCTTACCACGTCCCCCTTAGAATAGAGGGTACGCGTTTCTCCACAATCGCTTCAGCATTTATTGTTTGCAGCATTTCTGCTAATGGACCTTCTGGCTGCTGTGAGCTGATAGGTTTTTGTAATTTGGGTTTGCATGTCTTTGAAAATTCGTACAACTCATCATTTTTCTACGCCGTTTTCTTTCCTGTTAAAAAAAAAGGAAACAATTGTGAGTACAATATAACTCTTGAAATTGTCTTCTTGGAAGGTTGCCCTCTTTTGAAATTTTTGGTCGATTTTCCACCCCAGAATTTTTTTAGAGGGCAGGTGTCATTTACCGAACTGCAAGTTTGGTGAATATTTAGTGACCTTTAGCAATGGGTTTAAAGCTGCTGCTGTGGGAAGTGGCCTCAAGGAGGCAGCATTTCTCCATTCCCAAATCTGGGTACTAGGGCAGCAGAGCCTTTCTGAAAGTCGTGTTCCTAGCTTGTAAATTACAATGGAATGTGCATGGAGAAACCCCCAGAAGTTTATGGCTCATTATTTCTTCTTGGTTTTTAAATTTTTTTTTTAATCGGGGTAAAGCTTAGAATATTGTTTGTCCTAGGTGTACACAATCTGGTTCATTTGTACATTATATATGTCTATTCACGTACAGATCCTCTTCCCATGTAAAATGTTACAGAGGGTTCCGCAGACCTCCCTTGCTGTATGGTCGGTGTTTTTGAGATGTGTATATAATATGTATTTGTATACATATAGTAACACTAATCTTAATTTGTCCATTTCCCCCACCTCTCCTTTTAGATGAGCGTAGTTTGTTTTCTAAGTCTGTGAGTATCTTTCTCTGTGGAAATATGTTCCTTTGCGTCAGTTATCAGATAACGCCTATAAGTGATATCATAGAATATAGGTCTTTTGCTTTCCGACTTACCTCATGTTTTGTGATTATCTCCAGACTCATTTGTGGTGCCTCAAAGAGCAATGGTTCATTGTTTTCCATGGCTAATATTCCATTGTGTACATGGACCACTTCTTCTTTATCCATTCACCTGTTGATGGACATTTTGGTTGCTTCACTGTCTTGGCTATTGTGAATAAGGCTGCTCTGCAGCTTTTGCAGCCTGTGTCTTCTCGATTCTTGTCTTCTCAGGTGAGAGGTCCAGTGGTGCGCCTGCTGGATTGAATGGTACCTCCATTTTTACTTTTCAACACAGCTCCTTTCTGTTCTCATTATTGGCTGTTACCACTTTACGTCTCACCAGCAGGTAGAGGGTACACAGTTCTCTAAAACCCCTTCAGCATTTACTGTTTGTAGACTTTTTGCTGATGGTCAGTCGACTGGTGTGAGTTGAAACTTTTTGTAGATTAGATTGCATGGGTCTAACACTTCCTGAGGTTGAGCTTTTATCCATTATCCTTTTTTTTGTAAAAGAGAGTGAGTAAAACTTACCTCTTCATACTCTCTTCTTGAAACATTGGCCTGTTTTGAATTTTTCTGTCCATTCCCTACTTCAGCACCACTTTTTAGGGCAGGTGTCCTTTACAGCCCTGAGTCCTTGTGAATGTTAAGTGACCATTAGCTGTGAGTTTAAAGCTGCTCTTGCAGGAAACGGCCACACGGTGGCAGCAGTTCTCCTTTAGTAAATTTGGTTACTAGGGAAACAGAGCCTTAATGGAAGTGGTGTTCTAGGTTGTAAATTAGAATGGAATGTGCCAGGAAAAAGCCCTTTAAGTTTATGTCTCGTTACTTCTTGTTCATATTTGTAATTTACTTTTTATTTTTTATCACAGCAAATTTGATTACAATGGTTTGTTTGTTCTAGGTGTGCAAGATGTGGTTCTTTCACACATATACATGTATCTATTCTTCCTCGCATCCTTTTCCCATGTAGGTTATGACACAATGTTGAGTAGTCTTCTCCTGGTCTTCCATAGGTCTTTGGTGATTATATATTTCACATGGTCTGTATATCTCAGTTAACCCCAACATGGTAATGTATCCAATCCTCATACCTTTCTATTTGGTGAACCATAAGTTTTTTTTAATGAATCTGTGATTGCCTTTCTCTGTGGAAATATCTTCATTCGTATCAATTTTTAGATAACTCCGAAAAGTGATAAGATAGGATATGTGTCTTTCGCTTTCTCACTTACTACAAGTGGCGTGATTACGTCTAGACTCATCTATGGTGCTGCAAATGGCATTGTTTCATTTTTTCGCTAGCTAATATTCCCTCTCGACATGTAGCAGTTCTTCTTTGTCCACCCATCTGTTGGTGGACTTTTTGGTTACTTCCACATCTTGGCTATTGTAATACTGTGCACTGCAGATTTGCCTGCCTGTGTCTTTCCAATTCTGTCTTCTTAGATTATAGGTCCAGGAGTGGGCCTGCTGGATCATATGGGAGCTCAATGTTTACCTTTTGAAGGCACCTCCATTCTGTTCTCATTAGTGGCTCTTTCCAAGTTACGTGCCACTTAAAGTTGAGGGTATGCATTTCTCCACAACACCTTCAGCGTTTATTGTTTGTAGTCTTCTTGCTGATGGTTATTCTGACAAGTGTGAGCTGATACCTCTTTGTGGTTGAATTCGCATGTGCCTCATAATCCGTTGAAATTGCGCTTTAAGGCATGTCCTTTTTGTTTTTCAAGCTGTGATTACCCCCCCTTAGATCTTCAAAGTGTTTTCTTAAAGTATGTGTCACATTTTGAAATTTTTTGGCCATTACCTCCCTCAAGACATGTTGAGGGCAGGTTTCATTTACAGTCCTGCAGTACTTGTTCATATGAAATGACCATTAGCACAGGCTTTAAAGCTGCTTTTGCAGGTAACTGCCAGAGGGCGGCAGCCTTTCTATGTTCCCCACCCTGGTAACTAGGGAAAAGCCCTTGCGGCCTGTGGTGTTTCTCGGTTATAAATTAGAGTGGAGTGTGCCTGGACAAACCCACAAAAGCTGATGTCTCCTTACTTTTGTTGGATTTTTAAAATTAATTTTTATTTTTTATTGGAGTAATATTCCATTGTGTACATGGACCACGTCTACTTTGTGCATTCCTCGGTTGATGGACATTTTCATTGCTTCCAAGTGTTGGCTATGGTAAATATTGTTGGAGTGCAGGATTGCCAGCCTGTGACTTTTTGATTCTCATTTTCTCAGGGGATAGGCCCAGCAGTGGGTGTGATTGATTGACTGGTAGCACAGTGTTTCCCTTTTCAAAGCACCTTCTTTGTGTTTTCATTAGTGGCTCTTACCACGTCCCCCTTAGAATAGAGGGTACGCGTTTCTCCACAATCGCTTCAGCATTTATTGTTTGCAGCATTTATGCTAATGGACCTTCTGGCTGCTGTGAGCTGATAGGTTTTTGTAATTTGGGTTTGCATGTCTTTGAAAATTCGTACAACTCATCATTTTTCTACGCCGTTTTCTTTCCTGTTAAAAAAAAAAGGAAACAATTGTGAGTACAATATAACTCTTGAACTTGTCTTCTTGGAAGGTTGCCCTCTTTTGAAATTTTTGGTCGATTTTCCACCCCAGAATTTTTTTAGAGGGCAGGTGTCATTTACCGAACTGCAAGTTTGGTGAATATTTAGTGACCTTTAGCAATGGGTTTAAAGCTGCTGCTGTGGGAAGTGGCCTCAAGGAGGCAGCATTTCTCCATTCCCAAATCTGGGTACTAGGGCAGCAGAGCCTTTCTGAAAGTCGTGTTCCTAGCTTGTAAATTACAATGGAATGTGCATGGAGAAACCCCCAGAAGTTTATGGCTCATTATTTCTTCTTGGTTTTTAAATTTTTTTTTTAATCGGGGTAAAGCTTAGAATATTGTTTGTCCTAGGTGTACACAATCTGGTTCATTTGTACATTATATATGTCTATTCACGTACAGATCCTCTTCCCATGTAAAATGTTACAGAGGGTTCCGCAGACCTCCCTTGCTGTATGGTCGGTGTTTTTGAGATGTGTATATAATATGTATTTGTATACATATAGTAACACTAATCTTAATTTATCCATTTCCCCCACCTCTCCTTTTAGATGAGCGTAGTTTGTTTTCTAAGTCTGTGAGTATCTTTCTCTGTGGAAATATGTTCCTTTGCGTCAGTTATCAGATAACGCCTATAAGTGATATCATAGAATATAGGTCTTTTGCTTTCCGACTTACCTCATGTTTTGTGATTATCTCCAGACTCATTTGTGGTGCCTCAAAGAGCAATGGTTCATTGTTTTCCATGGCTAATATTCCATTGTGTACATGGACCACTTCTTCTTTATCCATTCACCTGTTGATGGACATTTTGGTTGCTTCACTGTCTTGGCTATTGTGAATAAGGCTGCTCTGCAGCTTTTGCAGCCTGTGTCTTCTCGATTCTTGTCTTCTCAGGTGAGAGGTCCAGTGGTGCGCCTGCTGGATTGAATGGTACCTCCATTTTTACTTTTCAACACAGCTCCTTTCTGTTCTCATTATTGGCTGTTACCACTTTACGTCTCACCAGCAGGTAGAGGGTACACAGTTCTCTAAAACCCCTTCAGCATTTACTGTTTGTAGACTTTTTGCTGATGGTCAGTCGACTGGTGTGAGTTGAAACTTTTTGTAGATTAGATTGCATGGGTCTAACACTTCCTGAGGTTGAGCTTTTATCCATTATCCTTTTTTTTGTAAAAGAGAGTGAGTAAAACTTACCTCTTCATACTCTCTTCTTGAAACATTGGCCTGTTTTGAATTTTTCTGTCCATTCCCTACTTCAGCACCACTTTTTAGGGCAGGTGTCCTTTACAGCCCTGAGTCCTTGTGAATGTTAAGTGACCATTAGCTGTGAGTTTAAAGCTGCTCTTGCAGGAAACGGCCACACGGTGGCAGCAGTTCTCCTTTCGTAAATTTGGTTACTAGGGAAACAGAGCCTTAATGGAAGTGGTGTTCTAGGTTGTAAATTAGAATGGAATGTGCCAGGAAAAAGCCTTTAAGTTTATGTCTCATTACTTCTTGTTCATATTTGTAATTTACTTTTTATTCTTTATCACAGCAAATTTGATTACAATGGTTTGTTTGTTCTAGGTGTGCAAGGTGTGGTTCTTTCACACATATACATGTATTTATTCTTCCTCGCATCCTTTTCCCATGTAGGTTGTGACACAATGTTGAGTAGTCTTCTCCTGGTCTTCCGTAGGTCTTTGGTGATTATATATTTCACATGGTCTGTATATCTCAGTTAACCCCAACATGGTAATGTATCCAATCCTCATACCTTTCTATTTGGTGAACCATAAGTTTTTTTTAATGAATCTGTGATTGCCTTTCTCTGTGGAAATATCTTCATTCGTATCAATTTTCAGATAACTCTGAAAAGTGATAAGATAGGATATGTGTCTTTCGCTTTCTCACTTACTACAAGTGGCGTGATTACGTCTAGACTCATCTATGGTGCTGCAAATGGCATTGTTTCATTTTTTTGCTAGCTAATATTCCCTCTCGACATGTAGCAGTTCTTCTTTGTCCACCCATCTGTTGGTGGACTTTTTGGTTACTTCCACATCTTGGCTATTGTAATACTGTGCACTGCAGATTTGCCTGCCTGTGTCTTTCCAATTCTGTCTTCTTAGATTATAGGTCCAGGAGTGGGCCTGCTGGATCATATGGGAGCTCAATGTTTACCTTTTGAAGGCACCTCCATTCTGTTCTCATTAGTGGCTCTTTCCAAGTTACGTGCCACTTAAAGTTGAGGGTATGCATTTCTCCACAACACCTTCAGCGTTTATTGTTTGTAGTCTTCTTGCTGATGGTTATTCTGACAAGTGTGAGCTGATACCTCTCTGTGGTTGAATTCGCATGTGCCTCATAATCCGTTGAAATTGCGCTTTAAGGCATGTCCTTTTTGTTTTTCAAGCTGTGATTACCCCCCCTTAGATCTTCAAAGTGTTTTCTTAAAGTATGTGTCACATTTTGAAATTTTTTGGCCATTACCTCCCTCAAGACATGTTGAGGGCAGGTTTCATTTACAGTCCTGCAGTACTTGTTCATATGAAATGACCATTAGCACAGGCTTTAAAGCTGCTTTTGCAGGTAACTGCCAGAGGGCGGCAGCCTTTCTATGTTCCCCACCCTGGTAACTAGGGAAAAGCCCTTGCGGCCTGTGGTGTTTCTCGGTTATAAATTAGAGTGGAGTGTGCCTGGACAAACCCACAAAAGCTGATGTCTCCTTACTTTTGTTGGATTTTTAAAATTAATTTTTATTTTTTATTGGAGTAATATTCCATTGTGTACATGGACCACGTCTACTTTGTGCATTCCTCGGTTGATGGACATTTTCATTGCTTCCAAGTGTTGGCTATGGTAAATATTGTTGGAGTGCAGGATTGCCAGCCTGTGACTTTTTGATTCTCATTTTCTCAGGGGATAGGCCCAGCAGTGGGTGTGATTGATTGACTGGTAGCACAGTGTTTCCCTTTTCAAAGCACCTTCTTTGTGTTTTCATTAGTGGCTCTTACCACGTCCCCCTTAGAATAGAGGGTACGCGTTTCTCCACAATCGCTTCAGCATTTATTGTTTGCAGCATTTATGCTAATGGACCTTCTGGCTGCTGTGAGCTGATAGGTTTTTGTAATTTGGGTTTGCATGTCTTTGAAAATTCGTACAACTCATCATTTTTCTACGCCGTTTTCTTTCCTGTGAAAAAAAAAAAGGAAACAATTGTGAGTACAATATAACTCTTGAAATTGTCTTCTTGGAAGGTTGCCCTCTTTTGAAATTTTTGGTCGATTTTCCACCCCAGAATTTTTTTAGAGGGCAGGTGTCATTTACCGAACTGCAAGTTTGGTGAATATTTAGTGACCTTTAGCAATGGGTTTAAAGCTGCTGCTGTGGGAAGTGGCCTCAAGGAGGCAGCATTTCTCCATTCCCAAATCTGGGTACTAGGGCAGCAGAGCCTTTCTGAAAGTCGTGTTCCTAGCTTGTAAATTACAATGGAATGTGCATGGAGAAACCCCCAGAAGTTTATGGCTCATTATTTCTTCTTGGTTTTTAATTTTTTTTTTTAATCGGGGTAAAGCTTAGAATATTGTTTGTCCTAGGTGTACACAATCTGGTTCATTTGTACATTATATATGTCTATTCACGTACAGATCCTCTTCCCATGTAAAATGTTACAGAGGGTTCCGCAGACCTCCCTTGCTGTATGGTCGGTGTTTTTGAGATGTGTATATAATATGTATTTGTATACATATAGTAACACTAATCTTAATTTGTCCATTTCCCCCACCTCTCCTTTTAGATGAGCGTAGTTTGTTTTCTACGTCTGTGAGTATCTTTCTCTGTGGAAATATGTTCCTTTGCGTCAGTTATCAGATAACGCCTATAAGTGATATCATAGAATATAGGTCTTTTGCTTTCCGACTTACCTCATGTTTTGTGATTATCTCCAGACTCATTTGTGGTGCCTCAAAGAGCAATGGTTCATTGTTTTCCATGGCTAATATTCCATTGTGTACATGGACCACTTCTTCTTTATCCATTCACCTGTTGATGGACATTTTGGTTGCTTCACTGTCTTGGCTATTGTGAATAAGGCTGCTCTGCAGCTTTTGCAGCCTGTGTCTTCTCGATTCTTGTCTTCTCAGGTGAGAGGTCCAGTGGTGCGCCTGCTGGATTGAATGGTACCTCCATTTTTACTTTTCAACACAGCTCCTTTCTGTTCTCATTATTGGCTGTTACCACTTTACGTCTCACCAGCAGGTAGAGGGTACACAGTTCTCTAAAACCCCTTCAGCATTTACTGTTTGTAGACTTTTTGCTGATGGTCAGTCGACTGGTGTGAGTTGAAACTTTTTGTAGATTAGATTGCATGGGTCTAACACTTCCTGA
The DNA here is from genome assembly GCF_028564815.1 of Eubalaena glacialis. NCBI lineage: Eukaryota > Metazoa > Chordata > Mammalia > Artiodactyla > Balaenidae > Eubalaena > Eubalaena glacialis. The sequence goes on along the minus strand of NC_083720.1, from coordinate 98,613,070 downwards.
GGTTGAGCTTTTATCCATTATCCTTTTTTTTGTAAAAGAGAGTGAGTAAAACTTACCTCTTCATACTCTCTTCTTGAAACATTGGCCTGTTTTGAATTTTTCTGTCCATTCCCTACTTCAGCACCATTTTTTAGGGCAGGTGTCCTTTACAGCCCTGAGTCCTTGTGAATGTTAAGTGACCATTAGCTGTGAGTTTAAAGCTGCTCTTGCAGGAAACGGCCACACGGTGGCAGCAGTTCTCCTTTCGTAAATTTGGTTACTAGGGAAACAGAGCCTTAATGGAAGTGGTGTTCTAGGTTGTAAATTAGAATGGAATGTGCCAGGAAAAAGCCCTTTAACTTTATGTCTCGTTACTTCTTGTTCATATTTGTAATTTACTTTTTATTTTTTATCACAGCAAATTTGATTACAATGGTTTGTTTGTTCTAGGTGTGCAAGATGTGGTTCTTTCACACATATACATGTATCTATTCTTCCTCGCATCCTTTTCCCATGTAGGTTATGACACAATGTTGAGTAGTCTTCTCCTGGTCTTCCGTAGGTCTTTGGTGATTATATATTTCACATGGTCTGTATATCTCAGTTAACCCCAACATGGTAATGTATCCAATCCTCATACCTTTCTATTTGGTGAACCATAAGTTTTTTTTAATGAATCTGTGATTGCCTTTCTCTGTGGAAATATCTTCATTCGTATCAATTTTTAGATAACTCCGAAAAGTGATAAGATAGGATATGTGTCTTTCGCTTTCTCACTTACTACAAGTGGCGTGATTACGTCTAGACTCATCTATGGTGCTGCAAATGGCATTGTTTCATTTTTTCGCTAGCTAATATTCCCTCTCGACATGTAGCAGTTCTTCTTTGTCCACCCATCTGTTGGTGGACTTTTTGGTTACTTCCACATCTTGGCTATTGTAATACTGTGCACTGCAGATTTGCCTGCCTGTGTCTTTCCAATTCTGTCTTCTTAGATTATAGGTCCAGGAGTGGGCCTGCTGGATCATATGGGAGCTCAATGTTTACCTTTTGAAGGCACCTCCATTCTGTTCTCATTAGTGGCTCTTTCCAAGTTACGTGCCACTTAAAGTTGAGGGTATGCATTTCTCCACAACACCTTCAGCGTTTATTGTTTGTAGTCTTCTTGCTGATGGTTATTCTGACAAGTGTGAGCTGATACCTCTTTGTGGTTGAATTCGCATGTGCCTCATAATCCGTTGAAATTGCGCTTTAAGGCATGTCCTTTTTGTTTTTCAAGCTGTGATTACCCCCCCTTAGATCTTCAAAGTGTTTTCTTAAAGTATGTGTCACATTTTGAAATTTTTTGGCCATTACCTCCCTCAAGACATGTTGAGGGCAGGTTTCATTTACAGTCCTGCAGTACTTGTTCATATGAAATGACCATTAGCACAGGCTTTAAAGCTGCTTTTGCAGGTAACTGCCAGAGGGCGGCAGCCTTTCTATGTTCCCCACCCTGGTAACTAGGGAAAAGCCCTTGCGGCCTGTGGTGTTTCTCGGTTATAAATTAGAGTGGAGTGTGCCTGGACAAACCCACAAAAGCTGATGTCTCCTTACTTTTGTTGGATTTTTAAAATTAATTTTTATTTTTTATTGGAGTAATATTCCATTGTGTACATGGACCACGTCTACTTTGTGCATTCCTCGGTTGATGGACATTTTCATTGCTTCCAAGTGTTGGCTATGGTAAATATTGTTGGAGTGCAGGATTGCCAGCCTGTGACTTTTTGATTCTCATTTTCTCAGGGGATAGGCCCAGCAGTGGGTGTGATTGATTGACTGGTAGCACAGTGTTTCCCTTTTCAAAGCACCTTCTTTGTGTTTTCATTAGTGGCTCTTACCACGTCCCCCTTAGAATAGAGGGTACGCGTTTCTCCACAATCGCTTCAGCATTTATTGTTTGCAGCATTTATGCTAATGGACCTTCTGGCTGCTGTGAGCTGATAGGGTTTTGTAATTTGGGTTTGCATGTCTTTGAAAATTCGTACAACTCATCATTTTTCTACGCCGTTTTATTTCCTGTTAAAAAAAAAAGGAAACAATTGTGAGTACAATGTAACTCTTGAAATTGTCTTCTTGGAAGGTTGCCCTCTTTTGAAATTTTTGGTCGATTTTCCACCCCAGAATTTTTTTAGAGGGCAGGTGTCATTTACCGAACTGCAAGTTTGGTGAATATTTAGTGACCTTTAGCAATGGGTTTAAAGCTGCTGCTGTGGGAAGTGGCCTCAAGGAGGCAGCATTTCTCCATTCCCAAATCTGGGTACTAGGGCAGCAGAGCCTTTCTGAAAGTCGTGTTCCTAGCTTGTAAATTACAATGGAATGTGCATGGAGAAACCCCCAGAAGTTTATGTCTCATTATTTCTTCTTGGTTTTTAATTTTTTTTTTTAATCGGGGTAAAGCTTAGAATATTGTTTGTCCTAGGTGTACACAATCTGGTTCATTTGTACATTATATATGTCTATTCACGTACAGATCCTCTTCCCATGTAAAATGTTACAGAGGGTTCCGCAGACCTCCCTTGCTGTATGGTCGGTGTTTTTGAGATGTGTATATAATATGTATTTGTATACATATAGTAACACTAATCTTAATTTGTCCATTTCCCCCACCTCTCCTTTTAGATGAGCGTAGTTTGTTTTCTACGTCTGTGAGTATCTTTCTCTGTGGAAATATGTTCCTTTGCGTCAGTTATCAGATAACGCCTATAAGTGATATCATAGAATATAGGTCTTTTGCTTTCCGACTTACCTCATGTTTTGTGATTATCTCCAGACTCATTTGTGGTGCCTCAAAGAGCAATGGTTCATTGTTTTCCATGGCTAATATTCCATTGTGTACATGGACCACTTCTTCTTTATCCATTCACCTGTTGATGGACATTTTGGTTGCTTCACTGTCTTGGCTATTGTGAATAAGGCTGCTCTGCAGCTTTTGCAGCCTGTGTCTTCTCGATTCTTGTCTTCTCAGGTGAGAGGTCCAGTGGTGCGCCTGCTGGATTGAATGGTACCTCCATTTTTACTTTTCAACACAGCTCCTTTCTGTTCTCATTATTGGCTGTTACCACTTTACGTCTCACCAGCAGGTAGAGGGTACACAGTTCTCTAAAACCCCTTCAGCATTTACTGTTTGTAGACTTTTTGCTGATGGTCAGTCGACTGGTGTGAGTTGAAACTTTTTGTAGATTAGATTGCATGGGTCTAACACTTCCTGAGGTTGAGCTTTTATCCATTATCCTTTTTTTTGTAAAAGAGAGTGAGTAAAACTTACCTCTTCATACTCTCTTCTTGAAACATTGGCCTGTTTTGAATTTTTCTGTCCATTCCCTACTTCAGCACCATTTTTTAGGGCAGGTGTCCTTTACAGCCCTGAGTCCTTGTGAATGTTAAGTGACCATTAGCTGTGAGTTTAAAGCTGCTCTTGCAGGAAACGGCCACACGGTGGCAGCAGTTCTCCTTTCGTAAATTTGGTTACTAGGGAAACAGAGCCTTAATGGAAGTGGTGTTCTAGGTTGTAAATTAGAATGGAATGTGCCAGGAAAAAGCCCTTTAACTTTATGTCTCGTTACTTCTTGTTCATATTTGTAATTTACTTTTTATTTTTTATCACAGCAAATTTGATTACAATGGTTTGTTTGTTCTAGGTGTGCAAGATGTGGTTCTTTCACACATATACATGTATCTATTCTTCCTCGCATCCTTTTCCCATGTAGGTTATGACACAATGTTGAGTAGTCTTCTCCTGGTCTTCCGTAGGTCTTTGGTGATTATATATTTCACATGGTCTGTATATCTCAGTTAACCCCAACATGGTAATGTATCCAATCCTCATACCTTTCTATTTGGTGAACCATAAGTTTTTTTTAATGAATCTGTGATTGCCTTTCTCTGTGGAAATATCTTCATTCGTATCAATTTTCAGATAACTCCGAAAAGTGATAAGATAGGATATGTGTCTTTCGCTTTCTCACTTACTACAAGTGGCGTGATTACGTCTAGACTCATCTATGGTGCTGCAAATGGCATTGTTTCATTTTTTCGCTAGCTAATATTCCCTCTCGACACGTAGCAGTTCTTCTTTGTCCACCCATCTGTTGGTGGACTTTTTGGTTACTTCCACATCTTGGCTATTGTAATACTGTGCACTGCAGATTTGCCTGCCTGTGTCTTTCCAATTCTGTCTTCTTAGATTATAGGTCCAGGAGTGGGCCTGCTGGATCATATGGGAGCTCAATGTTTACCTTTTGAAGGCACCTCCATTCTGTTCTCATTAGTGGCTCTTTCCAAGTTACGTGCCACTTAAAGTTGAGGGTATGCATTTCTCCACAACACCTTCAGCGTTTATTGTTTGTAGTCTTCTTGCTGATGGTTATTCTGACAAGTGTGAGCTGATACCTCTTTGTGGTTGAATTCGCATGTGCCTCATAATCCGTTGAAATTGCGCTTTAAGGCATGTCCTTTTTGTTTTTCAAGCTGTGATTACCCCCCCTTAGATCTTCAAAGTGTTTTCTTAAAGTATGTGTCACATTTTGAAATTTTTTGGCCATTACCTCCCTCAAGACATGTTGAGGGCAGGTTTCATTTACAGTCCTGCAGTACTTGTTCATATGAAATGACCATTAGCACAGGCTTTAAAGCTGCTTTTGCAGGTAACTGCCAGAGGGCGGCAGCCTTTCTATGTTCCCCACCCTGGTAACTAGGGAAAAGCCCTTGCGGCCTGTGGTGTTTCTCGGTTATAAATTAGAGTGGAGTGTGCCTGGACAAACCCACAAAAGCTGATGTCTCCTTACTTTTGTTGGATTTTTAAAATTAATTTTTATTTTTTATTGGAGTAATATTCCATTGTGTACATGGACCACGTCTACTTTGTGCATTCCTCGGTTGATGGACATTTTCATTGCTTCCAAGTGTTGGCTATGGTAAATATTGTTGGAGTGCAGGATTGCCAGCCTGTGACTTTTTGATTCTCATTTTCTCAGGGGATAGGCCCAGCAGTGGGTGTGATTGATTGACTGGTAGCACAGTGTTTCCCTTTTCAAAGCACCTTCTTTGTGTTTTCATTAGTGGCTCTTACCACGTCCCCCTTAGAATAGAGGGTACGCGTTTCTCCACAATCGCTTCAGCATTTATTGTTTGCAGCATTTATGCTAATGGACCTTCTGGCTGCTGTGAGCTGATAGGGTTTTGTAATTTGGGTTTGCATGTCTTTGAAAATTCGTACAACTCATCATTTTTCTACGCCGTTTTATTTCCTGTTAAAAAAAAAAGGAAACAATTGTGAGTACAATGTAACTCTTGAAATTGTCTTCTTGGAAGGTTGCCCTCTTTTGAAATTTTTGGTCGATTTTCCACCCCAGAATTTTTTTAGAGGGCAGGTGTCATTTACCGAACTGCAAGTTTGGTGAATATTTAGTGACCTTTAGCAATGGGTTTAAAGCTGCTGCTGTGGGAAGTGGCCTCAAGGAGGCAGCATTTCTCCATTCCCAAATCTGGGTACTAGGGCAGCAGAGCCTTTCTGAAAGTCGTGTTCCTAGCTTGTAAATTACAATGGAATGTGCATGGAGAAACCCCCAGAAGTTTATGTCTCATTATTTCTTCTTGGTTTTTAATTTTTTTTTTTAATCGGGGTAAAGCTTAGAATATTGTTTGTCCTAGGTGTACACAATCTGGTTCATTTGTACATTATATATGTCTATTCACGTACAGATCCTCTTCCCATGTAAAATGTTACAGAGGGTTCCGCAGACCTCCCTTGCTGTATGGTCGGTGTTTTTGAGATGTGTATATAATATGTATTTGTATACATATAGTAACACTAATCTTAATTTGTCCATTTCCCCCACCTCTCCTTTTAGATGAGCGTAGTTTGTTTTCTACGTCTGTGAGTATCTTTCTCTGTGGAAATATGTTCCTTTGCGTCAGTTATCAGATAACGCCTATAAGTGATATCATAGAATATAGGTCTTTTGCTTTCCGACTTACCTCATGTTTTGTGATTATCTCCAGACTCATTTGTGGTGCCTCAAAGAGCAATGGTTCATTGTTTTCCATGGCTAATATTCCATTGTGTACATGGACCACTTCTTCTTTATCCATTCACCTGTTGATGGACATTTTGGTTGCTTCACTGTCTTGGCTATTGTGAATAAGGCTGCTCTGCAGCTTTTGCAGCCTGTGTCTTCTCGATTCTTGTCTTCTCAGGTGAGAGGTCCAGTGGTGCGCCTGCTGGATTGAATGGTACCTCCATTTTTACTTTTCAACACAGCTCCTTTCTGTTCTCATTATTGGCTGTTACCACTTTACGTCTCACCAGCAGGTAGAGGGTACACAGTTCTCTAAAACCCCTTCAGCATTTACTGTTTGTAGACTTTTTGCTGATGGTCAGTCGACTGGTGTGAGTTGAAACTTTTTGTAGATTAGATTGCATGGGTCTAACACTTCCTGAGGTTGAGCTTTTATCCATTATCCTTTTTTTTGTAAAAGAGAGTGAGTAAAACTTACCTCTTCATACTCTCTTCTTGAAACATTGGCCTGTTTTGAATTTTTCTGTCCATTCCCTACTTCAGCACCATTTTTTAGGGCAGGTGTCCTTTACAGCCCTGAGTCCTTGTGAATGTTAAGTGACCATTAGCTGTGAGTTTAAAGCTGCTCTTGCAGGAAACGGCCACACGGTGGCAGCAGTTCTCCTTTCGTAAATTTGGTTACTAGGGAAACAGAGCCTTAATGGAAGTGGTGTTCTAGGTTGTAAATTAGAATGGAATGTGCCAGGAAAAAGCCCTTTAAGTTTATGTCTCGTTACTTCTTGTTCATATTTGTAATTTACTTTTTATTTTTTATCACAGCAAATTTGATTACAATGGTTTGTTTGTTCTAGGTGTGCAAGATGTGGTTCTTTCACACATATACATGTATCTATTCTTCCTCGCATCCTTTTCCCATGTAGGTTATGACACAATGTTGAGTAGTCTTCTCCTGGTCTTCCGTAGGTCTTTGGTGATTATATATTTCACATGGTCTGTATATCTCAGTTAACCCCAACATGGTAATGTATCCAATCCTCATACCTTTCTATTTGGTGAACCATAAGTTTTTTTTAATGAATCTGTGATTGCCTTTCTCTGTGGAAATATCTTCATTCGTATCAATTTTCAGATAACTCCGAAAAGTGATAAGATAGGATATGTGTCTTTCGCTTTCTCACTTACTACAAGTGGCGTGATTACGTCTAGACTCATCTATGGTGCTGCAAATGGCATTGTTTCATTTTTTCGCTAGCTAATATTCCCTCTCGACACGTAGCAGTTCTTCTTTGTCCACCCATCTGTTGGTGGACTTTTTGGTTACTTCCACATCTTGGCTATTGTAATACTGTGCACTGCAGATTTGCCTGCCTGTGTCTTTCCAATTCTGTCTTCTTAGATTATAGGTCCAGGAGTGGGCCTGCTGGATCATATGGGAGCTCAATGTTTACCTTTTGAAGGCACCTCCATTCTGTTCTCATTAGTGGCTCTTTCCAAGTTACGTGCCACTTAAAGTTGAGGGTATGCATTTCTCCACAACACCTTCAGCGTTTATTGTTTGTAGTCTTCTTGCTGATGGTTATTCTGACAAGTGTGAGCTGATACCTCTCTGTGGTTGAATTCGCATGTGCCTCATAATCCGTTGAAATTGCGCTTTAAGGCATGTCCTTTTTGTTTTTCAAGCTGTGATTACCCCCCCTTAGATCTTCAAAGTGTTTTCTTAAAGTATGTGTCACATTTTGAAATTTTTTGGCCATTACCTCCCTCAAGACATGTTGAGGGCAGGTTTCATTTACAGTCCTGCAGTACTTGTTCATATGAAATGACCATTAGCACAGGCTTTAAAGCTGCTTTTGCAGGTAACTGCCAGAGGGCGGCAGCCTTTCTATGTTCCCCACCCTGGTAACTAGGGAAAAGCCCTTGCGGCCTGTGGTGTTTCTCGGTTATAAATTAGAGTGGAGTGTGCCTGGACAAACCCACAAAAGCTGATGTCTCCTTACTTTTGTTGGATTTTTAAAATTAATTTTTATTTTTTATTGGAGTAATATTCCATTGTGTACATGGACCACGTCTACTTTGTGCATTCCTCGGTTGATGGACATTTTCATTGCTTCCAAGTGTTGGCTATGGTAAATATTGTTGGAGTGCAGGATTGCCAGCCTGTGACTTTTTGATTCTCATTTTCTCAGGGGATAGGCCCAGCAGTGGGTGTGATTGATTGACTGGTAGCACAGTGTTTCCCTTTTCAAAGCACCTTCTTTGTGTTTTCATTAGTGGCTCTTACCACGTCCCCCTTAGAATAGAGGGTACGCGTTTCTCCACAATCGCTTCAGCATTTATTGTTTGCAGCATTTATGCTAATGGACCTTCTGGCTGCTGTGAGCTGATAGGGTTTTGTAATTTGGGTTTGCATGTCTTTGAAAATTCGTACAACTCATCATTTTTCTACGCCGTTTTATTTCCTGTTAAAAAAAAAAGGAAACAATTGTGAGTACAATGTAACTCTTGAAATTGTCTTCTTGGAAGGTTGCCCTCTTTTGAAATTTTTGGTCGATTTTCCACCCCAGAATTTTTTTAGAGGGCAGGTGTCATTTACCGAACTGCAAGTTTGGTGAATATTTAGTGACCTTTAGCAATGGGTTTAAAGCTGCTGCTGTGGGAAGTGGCCTCAAGGAGGCAGCATTTCTCCATTCCCAAATCTGGGTACTAGGGCAGCAGAGCCTTTCTGAAAGTCGTGTTCCTAGCTTGTAAATTACAATGGAATGTGCATGGAGAAACCCCCAGAAGTTTATGTCTCATTATTTCTTCTTGGTTTTTAATTTTTTTTTTTAATCGGGGTAAAGCTTAGAATATTGTTTGTCCTAGGTGTACACAATCTGGTTCATTTGTACATTATATATGTCTATTCACGTACAGATCCTCTTCCCATGTAAAATGTTACAGAGGGTTCCGCAGACCTCCCTTGCTGTATGGTCGGTGTTTTTGAGATGTGTATATAATATGTATTTGTATACATATAGTAACACTAATCTTAATTTGTCCATTTCCCCCACCTCTCCTTTTAGATGAGCGTAGTTTGTTTTCTACGTCTGTGAGTATCTTTCTCTGTGGAAATATGTTCCTTTGCGTCAGTTATCAGATAACGCCTATAAGTGATATCATAGAATATAGGTCTTTTGCTTTCCGACTTACCTCATGTTTTGTGATTATCTCCAGACTCATTTGTGGTGCCTCAAAGAGCAATGGTTCATTGTTTTCCATGGCTAATATTCCATTGTGTACATGGACCACTTCTTCTTTATCCATTCACCTGTTGATGGACATTTTGGTTGCTTCACTGTCTTGGCTATTGTGAATAAGGCTGCTCTGCAGCTTTTGCAGCCTGTGTCTTCTCGATTCTTGTCTTCTCAGGTGAGAGGTCCAGTGGTGCGCCTGCTGGATTGAATGGTACCTCCATTTTTACTTTTCAACACAGCTCCTTTCTGTTCTCATTATTGGCTGTTACCACTTTACGTCTCACCAGCAGGTAGAGGGTACACAGTTCTCTAAAACCCCTTCAGCATTTACTGTTTGTAGACTTTTTGCTGATGGTCAGTCGACTGGTGTGAGTTGAAACTTTTTGTAGATTAGATTGCATGGGTCTAACACTTCCTGAGGTTGAGCTTTTATCCATTATCCTTTTTTTTGTAAAAGAGAGTGAGTAAAACTTACCTCTTCATACTCTCTTCTTGAAACATTGGCCTGTTTTGAATTTTTCTGTCCATTCCCTACTTCAGCACCATTTTTTAGGGCAGGTGTCCTTTACAGCCCTGAGTCCTTGTGAATGTTAAGTGACCATTAGCTGTGAGTTTAAAGCTGCTCTTGCAGGAAACGGCCACACGGTGGCAGCAGTTCTCCTTTCGTAAATTTGGTTACTAGGGAAACAGAGCCTTAATGGAAGTGGTGTTCTAGGTTGTAAATTAGAATGGAATGTGCCAGGAAAAAGCCCTTTAACTTTATGTCTCGTTACTTCTTGTTCATATTTGTAATTTACTTTTTATTTTTTATCACAGCAAATTTGATTACAATGGTTTGTTTGTTCTAGGTGTGCAAGATGTGGTTCTTTCACACATATACATGTATCTATTCTTCCTCGCATCCTTTTCCCATGTAGGTTGTGACACAATGTTGAGTAGTCTTCTCCTGGTCTTCCGTAGGTCTTTGGTGATTATATATTTCACATGGTCTGTATATCTCAGTTAACCCCAACATGGTAATGTATCCAATCCTCATACCTTTCTATTTGGTGAACCATAAGTTTTTTTTAATGAATCTGTGATTGCCTTTCTCTGTGGAAATATCTTCATTCGTATCAATTTTTAGATAACTCCGAAAAGTGATAAGATAGGATATGTGTCTTTCGCTTTCTCACTTACTACAAGTGGCGTGATTACGTCTAGACTCATCTATGGTGCTGCAAATGGCATTGTTTCATTTTTTCGCTAGCTAATATTCCCTCTCGACATGTAGCAGTTCTTCTTTGTCCACCCATCTGTTGGTGGACTTTTTGGTTACTTCCACATCTTGGCTATTGTAATACTGTGCACTGCAGATTTGCCTGCCTGTGTCTTTCCAATTCTGTCTTCTTAGATTATAGGTCCAGGAGTGGGCCTGCTGGATCATATGGGAGCTCAATGTTTACCTTTTGAAGGCACCTCCATTCTGTTCTCATTAGTGGCTCTTTCCAAGTTACGTGCCACTTAAAGTTGAGGGTATGCATTTCTCCACAACACCTTCAGCGTTTATTGTTTGTAGTCTTCTTGCTGATGGTTATTCTGACAAGTGTGAGCTGATACCTCTTTGTGGTTGAATTCGCATGTGCCTCATAATCCGTTGAAATTGCGCTTTAAGGCATGTCCTTTTTGTTTTTCAAGCTGTGATTACCCCCCCTTAGATCTTCAAAGTGTTTTCTTAAAGTATGTGTCACATTTTGAAATTTTTTGGCCATTACCTCCCTCAAGACATGTTGAGGGCAGGTTTCATTTACAGTCCTGCAGTACTTGTTCATATGAAATGACCATTAGCACAGGCTTTAAAGCTGCTTTTGCAGGTAACTGCCAGAGGGCGGCAGCCTTTCTATGTTCCCCACCCTGGTAACTAGGGAAAAGCCCTTGCGGCCTGTGGTGTTTCTCGGTTATAAATTAGAGTGGAGTGTGCCTGGACAAACCCACAAAAGCTGATGTCTCCTTACTTTTGTTGGATTTTTAAAATTAATTTTTATTTTTTATTGGAGTAATATTCCATTGTGTACATGGACCACGTCTACTTTGTGCATTCCTCGGTTGATGGACATTTTCATTGCTTCCAAGTGTTGGCTATGGTAAATATTGTTGGAGTGCAGGATTGCCAGCCTGTGACTTTTTGATTCTCATTTTCTCAGGGGATAGGCCCAGCAGTGGGTGTGATTGATTGACTGGTAGCACAGTGTTTCCCTTTTCAAAGCACCTTCTTTGTGTTTTCATTAGTGGCTCTTACCACGTCCCCCTTAGAATAGAGGGTACGCGTTTCTCCACAATCGCTTCAGCATTTATTGTTTGCAGCATTTATGCTAATGGACCTTCTGGCTGCTGTGACCTGATAGGGTTTTGTAATTTGGGTTTGCATGTCTTTGAAAATTCGTACAACTCATCATTTTTCTACGCCGTTTTCTTTCCTGTTAAAAAAAAAGGAAACAATTGTGAGTACAATGTAACTCTTGAAATTGTCTTCTTGGAAGGTTGCCCTCTTTTGAAATTTTTGGTCGATTTTCCACCCCAGAATTTTTTTAGAGGGCAGGTGTCATTTACCGAACTGCAAGTTTGGTGAATATTTAGTGACCTTTAGCAATGGGTTTAAAGCTGCTGCTGTGGGAAGTGGCCTCAAGGAGGCAGCATTTCTCCATTCCCAAATCTGGGTACTAGGGCAGCAGAGCCTTTCTGAAAGTCGTGTTCCTAGCTTGTAAATTACAATGGAATGTGCATGGAGAAACCCCCAGAAGTTTATGGCTCATTATTTCTTCTTGGTTTTTAATTTTTTTTTTTAATCGGGGTAAAGCTTAGAATATTGTTTGTCCTAGGTGTACACAATCTGGTTCATTTGTACATTATATATGTCTATTCACGTACAGATCCTCTTCCCATGTTAAATGTTACAGAGGGTTCCGCAGACCTCCCTTGCTGTATGGTCGGTGTTTTTGAGATGTGTATATAATATGTATTTGTATACATATAGTAACAGAAATCTTAATTTGTCCATTTCCCCCACCTCTCCTTTTAGATGAGTGTAGTTTGTTTTCTAAGTCTGTGAGTATCTTTCTCTGTGGAAATATGTTCCTTTGCGTCAGTTATCAGATAACGCCTATAAGTGATATCATAGAATATAGGTCTTTTGCTTTCCGACTTACCTCATGTTTTGTGATTATCTCCAGACTCATTTGTGGTGCCTCAAAGAGCAATGGTTCATTGTTTTCCATGGCTAATATTCCATTGTGTACATGGACCACTTCTTCTTTATCCATTCACCTGTTGATGGACATTTTGGTTGCTTCACTGTCTTGGCTATTGTGAATAAGGCTGCTCTGCAGCTTTTGCAGCCTGTGTCTTCTCGATTCTTGTCTTCTCAGGTGAGAGGTCCAGTGGTGAGCCTGCTGGATTGAATGGTACCTCCATTTTTACTTTTCAACACAGCTCCTTTCTGTTCTCATTATTGGCTGTTACCACTTTACGTCTCACCAGCAGGTAGAGGGTACACAGTTCTCTAAAACCCCTTCAGCATTTACTGTTTGTAGACTTTTTGCTGATGGTCAGTCGACTGGTGTGAGTTGAAACTTTTTGTAGATTACATTGCATGGGTCTAACACTTCCTGAGGTTGAGCTTTTATCCATTATCCTTTTTTTTTGTAAAAGAGAGTGAGTAAAACTTACCTCTTCATACTCTCTTCTTGAAACATTGGCCTGTTTTGAATTTTTCTGTCCATTCCCTACTTCAGCACCATTTTTTAGGGCAGGTGTCCTTTACAGCCCTGAGTCCTTGTGAATGTTAAGTGACCATTAGCTATGAGTTTAAAGCTGCTCTTGCAGGAAACGGCCACAAGGTGGCAGCAGTTCTCCTTTAGTAAATTTGGTTACTAGGGAAACAGAGCCTTAATGGAAGTGGTGTTCTAGGTTGTAAATTAGAATGGAATGTGCCAGGAAAAAGCCCTTTAAGTTTATGTCTCATTACTTCTTGTTCATATTTGTAATTTACTTGTTATTTTTTATCACAGGAAATTTGATTACAATGGTTTGTTTGTTCTAGGTGTGCAAGGTGTGGTTCTTTCACACATATACATGTATCTATTCTTCCTCGCATCCTTTTCCCATGTAGGTTGTGACACAATGTTGAGTAGTCTTCTCCTGGTCTTCCATAGGTCTTTGGTGATTATATATTTCACATGGTCTGTATATCTCAGTTAACCCCAACATGGTAATGTATCCAATCCTCATACCTTTCTATTTGGTGAACCATAAGTTTTTTTTAATGAATCTGTGATTGCCTTTCTCTGTGGAAATATCTTCATTCGTATCAATTTTTAGATAACTCCGAAAAGTGATAAGATAGGATATGTGTCTTTCGCTTTCTCACTTACTACAAGAAAGAGCCATTAATGAGAACAGAATGGAGGGGTCCTTCAAAGGTAAACATTGAGCTACCATGTGATCCAGCAGGCCCATTCCTGGGTCTATAATCTAAGAAGACAGAATTGGAAAGACACAGGCAGGTAAATCTGCACTGCACAGTATTACAATAGCCAAGATATGGAAGTAACCGAAAAGTCCACCAACAGATGGGTGGACAAAGAAGAACTGCTACGTGTCGAGAGCGAATATTAGCTAGCGAAAAAATGAAACAATGCCATTTGCAGCACCATAGATGAGTCTAGAAGTAATCAGGCAAAGTGTGGGAAGTGAGAAAGCGAAAGACACATGTCCTGTCATATCACTTATAGGTGTTCCCTAAAATTTGATACCAATGAAGATATTTCCACAGAGAAAGGCAATCACAGATTCATTAAACACACTTATGGTTCACCAAACGGGCAGGTGTGAGGATTGGATACATTCCGATATTGGGGTTAACAGAGATATACAAACACATGTGAAATATATAATCACCAAAGACCTACGGAATACCAAGAGAAGACCACTCAACACTGTGCCATAACCTACATGGGAAAAGGATCCGAAGAAGAATTGATATATGTATATGTATGAAAGAACCACATCTTGCCCACCTAGAACAAACAAAACATTGTAATCAAATTTGCTGTGATAAAAAATCAATATTAAGTTACAAATACGAACAAGAAGTAATGAGACATAAACTTAAAGGGCTTTTTCCTGGCACATTCCATTCTAATTTACAACCTACACCACCACTTCCATTAAGGCTCTGTTGCCCTAGTAACCAGATTTGGTAAAGGAGAAATGCTGCCGCCTTGTGGCCGTTTCCGGCTAGAGCGGCTTAAAACCCACAGCTAATGGTCACTTAACATTCACAAGGACTCGGGGCTGTAAAGGACACCTGCCCGCAAAACGGTGCTGACATAGGGAATGGACAAAAACATTCAAAGCAGGCAAATTTTTCAATAAGATAGTATGAAGAGGTCAGTTTTACTACCTCTGTTTTAAAAAAAACCAAAATGGATAGAAGCTCAACCTCAGGAAGCATTAGACTCAAGCAATCTAATCTACAAAAAGGTTTCAAGTCTCACCAGTCGACTGACCATCAGCAAAACGTCTACAAACAATAAATGCTGAAGGGGTTTTAGACAACTGTGGACCCTCTACCTGCTGGTGAGATGTAAACTGGTAACAGCCAATAATGAGAACAGAAAGGAGCTGCGTTGAAAAGTAAAAATTGAGGTACCTTTCAATCCAGCAGGCACACCACTGGGCCTCTCACTTGAGAAGACCAGAACTGAGAAGACACAGGCTGCAAAAGCTGCACTGCAGCCTTATTCACAACAGCCAAGACAGTGAAGCAACCAAAATGTCTATCCACAGGGGACTGGATAAAGAAGAAGGGGTCCATGTACACGATGGCATATTAGCCATTCAAAACAATGAAACACTGCTCTTTGAGGCACCACAGGTGAGCCTGGAGATAATCACAAAACATGAGGTAAGTCGGAAAGCAGAAGACCTATATCCTATGATATCACTTATAGGCGTTATCTAATAAATGACACAAATGAACGTATTTCCACAGAGAAAGACACTCAAAGACTTAGAAAGCAAACTATGCTCATCTAAAAGGAAAGGTGGGGGGAATGGAAAAATTAAGAGTAGTGTTACTCTACAGATACAAATATATATTATAGACATATATCAAAAAGACCGACCATATAGCAAGGGAGGTCTCCGTAACACTCCGTAATATTTTACATGGGAAGAGGATATGTTCATTAATAGACATATATGATGTACAAATGAACCAGATTGTGTACACCTAGGACAAAGAATATTCTAATCCTTACCCCGATTAAAACAATTTGAAATAAACCAAGAAGAAGTAATGAGACATAAACTTACCGCGGTTTCTCCTGGCACATTCCATTCTAATTTACAACTTAGGAACACGACTTCCAGAAAGGCTCTGCTGTCCTAGTACCCAGATTTGGCAATGGAGAAATGCTGCCTCCATGTGGCCGATTCGCATAACCGCAGCTTTAAACCCATTGCTAAAGATCACTAAGTATTCACCAAACTTGCAGTTCTGTAAATAACACCTGCCCTCCAAAAAAATCCTGGGGTCGAAAATCGACCAAACACTTCAAAAGAGGGCAACCTTCCAAGAAGGCAATTTCAAGACGTATATTGTACTCACACTTTTGTCTGTTTTGTTTTTTAACAGAAAGGAAAAGGCGTGGAGAAATGATGAGTTTTAGGAATTTTTAAAGACAGGCAAACCCAAGTTACAAAAACCTATCAGATCACAGCAGTCAGAATGGCCATTAGCAGAAATGCGGCAAACAATAAATGCTGAAGGGATTGTGGAGAAATGCGTACCCTCGGCTCTAAGGGGGACGTGGGAAGAGCCACTAATGAAAATACAATGGAGGTGCTTTGAAAAGGGACACATTGAGCTACCAATCAATCAGTCACACCCACTGCTGGGCCTATCCCCTGAGAAAATGAGAATCAAAAAGTCACAGGCTGGCAATGCTGCACTCCAGCAATACTTACCATATCCAACACTTGGAAGCAACGAAAATGTCCATCAACAGAGGAATGCACCAAGAAGAAGTGGTCCATGTACACAATGCAATACTACTCCAATCAAAAATATAAATTAAATTTAAAAAATAAAAGCAAGGAGACATCAGCTTTTGTGGGTTTATCCGGGCACATTGCACTCTAATTTATAAGGGAGGAACACCACTGGCCGGGAGGTCTGTTTCCCTAGTTAACAGAGTGGGGGACGTAGAAAGGATGCTGCCCTCTGGCCGTTACCTGCAAAAGCAGCTTTAAAGCCTGGGCTAATGCTCACTTCATATGAACAAGTACTGCAGGGCCGTAAATGAAACCTGCCCTCAAAATGTCTTGAGGGAGGTAATGGCCAAAACATTTCAAAATGTGACACATACTTTAAGAAAACACTTTGAAGAACTAAGCTCTAATCACAGTTCGGAAAATAAAAACGACATGCCTTAAAGCTCAATTTCAACGGATTATGAGCCACATGCAAATTCAACCACAAAGAGGTATCAGCTCACACCAGTCAGGATCACCATCAGCAAGAAAGCTATAAACAATAAATGCTGAAGGTGTTGTGGAGAAATGCATACCCTCAACTTTAAGAGGGATGTAACCTGGAAAGAGCCATTAATGAGAACAGAATGGAGGGGTCCTTCAAAGGTAAACATTGAGCTACCATATGATCCAGCAGGCCCATTCCTGGGTCTATAATCTAAGAAGACAGAATTGGAAAGACACAGGCAGGCAAATCTGCACTGCACAGTATTACAATAGCCAAGATATGGAAGTAACCAAAAAGTCCACCAACAGATGGGTGGACAAAGAAGAACTGCTACGTGTCGAGAGGGAATATTAGCTAGCGAAAAAATGAAACAATGCCATTTGCAGCACCATAGATGAGTCTAGAAGTAATCAGGCAAATTGTGGGAAGTGAGAAAGCGAAAGACACATGTCCTGTCATATCACTTATAGGTGTTCCCTAAAATTTGATACCAATGAAGATATTTCCACAGAGAAAGGCAATCACAGATTCATTAAACACACTTATGGTTCACCAAACGGGCAGGTGTGAGGATTGGATACATTCCGATATTGGGGTTAACAGAGATATACAAACACATGTGAAATATATAATCACCAAAGACCTACGGAATACCAAGAGAAGACCACTCAACACTGTGCCATAACCTACATGGGAAAAGGATCCGAAGAAGAATTGATATATGTATATGTATGAAAGAACCACATCTTGCCCACCTAGAACAAACAAAACATTGTAATCAAATTTGCTGTGATAAAAAATCAATATTAAGTTACAAATACGAACAAGAAGTAATGAGACATAAACTTAAAGGGCTTTTTCCTGGCACATTCCATTCTAATTTACAACCTACACCACCACTTCCATTAAGGCTCTGTTGCCCTAGTAACCAGATTTGGTAAAGGAGAAATGCTGCCGCCTTGTGGCCGTTTCCGGCTAGAGCGGCTTAAAACCCACAGCTAATGGTCACTTAACATTCACAAGGACTCGGGGCTGTAAAGGACACCTGCCCGCAAAACGGTGCTGACATAGGGAATGGACAAAAACATTCAAAGCAGGCAAATTTTTCAATAAGATAGTATGAAGAGGTCAGTTTTACTACCTCTGTTTTAAAAAAAACCAAAATGGATAGAAGCTCAACCTCAGGAAGCATTAGACTCAAGCAATCTAATCTACAAAAAGGTTTCAAGTCTCACCAGTCGACTGACCATCAGCAAAACGTCTACAAACAATAAATGCTGAAGGGGTTTTAGACAACTGTGGACCCTCTACCTGCTGGTGAGATGTAAACTGGTAACAGCCAATAATGAGAACAGAAAGGAGCTGCGTTGAAAAGTAAAAATTGAGGTACCTTTCAATCCAGCAGGCACACCACTGGGCCTCTCACTTGAGAAGACCAGAACTGAGAAGACACAGGCTGCAAAAGCTGCACTGCAGCCTTATTCACAACAGCCAAGACAGTGAAGCAACCAAAATGTCTATCCACAGGGGACTGGATAAAGAAGAAGGGGTCCATGTACACGATGGCATATTAGCCATTCAAAACAATGAAACACTGCTCTTTGAGGCACCACAGGCGAGCCTGGAGATAATCACAAAACATGAGGTAAGTCGGAAAGCAGAAGACCTATATCCTATGATATCACTTATAGGCGTTATCTAATAAATGACACAAATGAACGTATTTCCACAGAGAAAGACACTCAAAGACTTAGAAAGCAAACTATGCTCATCTAAAAGGAAAGGTGGGGGGAATGGAAAAATTAAGAGTAGTGTTACTCTACAGATACAAATATATATTATAGACATATATCAAAAAGACCGACCATATAGCAAGGGAGGTCTCCGTAACACTCCGTAATATTTTACATGGGAAGAGGATATGTTCATTAATAGACATATATGATGTACAAATGAACCAGATTGTGTACACCTAGGACAAAGAATATTCTAATCCTTACCCCGATTAAAACAATTTGAAATAAACCAAGAAGAAGTAATGAGACATAAACTTACCGCGGTTTCTCCTGGCACATTCCATTCTAATTTACAACTTAGGAACACGACTTCCAGAAAGGCTCTGCTGTCCTAGTACCCAGATTTGGCAATGGAGAAATGCTGCCTCCATGTGGCCGATTCGCATAACCGCAGCTTTAAACCCATTGCTAAAGATCACTAAGTATTCACCAAACTTGCAGTTCTGTAAATAACACCTGCCCTCCAAAAAAATCCTGGGGTCGAAAATCGACCAAACACTTCAAAAGAGGGCAACCTTCCAAGAAGGCAATTTCAAGACGTATATTGTACTCACACTTTTTTCTGCTTTGTTTTTTAACAGAAAGGAAAAGGCGTGGAGAAATGATGAGTTTTAGGAATTTTTAAAGACAGGCAAACCCAAGTTACAAAAACCTATCAGATCACAGCAGTCAGAATGGCCATTAGCAGAAATGCGGCAAACAATAAATGCTGAAGGGATTGTGGAGAAATGCGTACCCTCGGCTCTAAGGGGGACGTGGGAAGAGCCACTAATGAAAATACAATGGAGGTGCTTTGAAAAGGGACACATTGAGCTACCAATCAATCAGTCACACCCACTGCTGGGCCTATCCCCTGAGAAAATGAGAATCAAAAAGTCACAGGCTGGCAATGCTGCACTCCAGCAATATTTACCATAGCCAACACTTGGAAGCAACGAAAATGTCCATCAACAGAGGAATGCACCAAGAAGAAGTGGTCCATGTACACAATGCAATACTACTCCAATCAAAAATATAAATTAAATTTAAAAAATAAAAGCAAGGAGACATCAGCTTTTGTGGGTTTATCCGGGCACATTGCACTCTAATTTATAAGGGAGGAACACCACTGGCCGGGAGGTCTGTTTCCCTAGTTAACAGAGTGGGGGACGTAGAAAGGATGCTGCCCTCTGGCCGTTACCTGCAAAAGCAGCTTTAAAGCCTGGGCTAATGCTCACTTCATATGAACAAGTACTGCAGGGCCGTAAATGAAACCTGCCCTCAAAATGTCTTGAGGGAGGTAATGGCCAAAACATTTCAAAATGTGACACATACTTTAAGAAAACACTTTGAAGAACTAAGCTCTAATCACAGTTCGGAAAATAAAAACGACATGCCTTAAAGCTCAATTTCAACGGATTATGAGCCACATGCAAATTCAACCACAAAGAGGTATCAGCTCACACCAGTCAGGATCACCATCAGCAAGAAAGCTATAAACAATAAATGCTGAAGGTGTTGTGGAGAAATGCATACCCTCAACTTTAAGAGGGATGTAACCTGGAAAGAGCCATTAATGAGAACAGAATGGAGGGGTCCTTCAAAGGTAAACATTGAGCTACCATATGATCCAGCAGGCCCATTCCTGGGTCTATAATCTAAGAAGACAGAATTGGAAAGACACAGGCAGGCAAATCTGCACTGCACAGTATTACAATAGCCAAGATATGGAAGTAACCAAAAAGTCCACCAACAGATGGGTGGACAAAGAAGAACTGCTACGTGTCGAGAGGGAATATTAGCTAGCGAAAAAATGAAACAATGCCATTTGCAGCACCATAGATGAGTCTAGAAGTAATCAGGCAAATTGTGGTAAGTGAGAAAGCGAAAGACACATGTCCTGTCATATCACTTATAGGTGTTCCCTAAAATTTGATACCAATGAAGATATTTCCACAGAGAAAGGCAATCACAGATTCATTAAACAAACTTATGGTTCACCAAACGGGCAGGTGTGAGGATTGGATACATTCGGGAAAGGTCAGGTGGGGTGATGCATAAAACAAGGGTTTGAAATTAGCTCAGATACCGTTTCATAAGCCAAATATGTAATAGACAAGACCTACTCCCTGCTCAGTGAACTGGACGCAACACCCCCTATTCACCGCACAAGAATATATCTGACTAGTAAGAATCTGAAAACCTATGTATTGATATCTCTCTGGAAGTGAATCAAGAGGGTGTAAAGCAGCATCAACACAGCAGTGAAAAGCAGCTAAACCCCATTATAAAAATAAATTACTTAAAAAAAAAAAAACCCTAAAACAAAGACAGTGACAGAGAGAGAAATTCTTACAAAATCCGTTCAGGGGCTCTGATGCAACCTGGATTGACCATATCTAGACCCACAGCTGGATGAGACATTAGGCTGGACACTCTTGGGGCTGAGAGGATTGGTGAGGTTGGGTGAGCAAACGCAGACCCTTTAAAGTAATACTGCGTGCTACCCATCCCATGGGTCCCAAATCTCCAGGTTCAAGGGCATCTTCCTACAACGAAAACATGCATGGGAAACCCAGAAGATGGTACACCGTGTGATCGGGAAAGGTTTCTAAAACGCACCTCACTTCTCCTCTCCTTGTGCTCGGGTTCGCCATTCCAGCCGCTTTACTAACAATCTCCCTACTTGGAGAATCAGCACCGTTAACCTCCTGTTTCGTACAGGTTGCAATTAGTCCTGAGGATGAACGGGAAGAGGGGGAACCAATGAGAGACGAGCTCTCGGTGTTGGGACAGGCACAGGTCACTCTCTTTTCCCATCAGGAAGAAGAATGAACCACAGGCTCAGCCTGCCCCCCCGGAACCAGAATAGGGCCTGAAGCAATCCTGCGCTTTTGCGGCCAGCTCCCAAACAAGCGAGTTGACAAATGGAGCTCAGGGGCACTGCAATTCACAAACCTGCAGAGTTATAAAGGATAACTCTCGTCCACAAATATATTGAGGGAAGGCAACGAAGAGGATTTGAAAGCAAGGCAGAATTGCAGCAAACAGATTTCAGGAGGTAGATTCGACTCGCCTTTAAAGCCCATGAAAAGCGGCAAAACGTCGACAATGATGCCCTTGGCCAAAAAGGGCGTATGCGTTTTTTCCTGAATATATTCAGGAAAAAACGCATACGCCCTTTTTGGCCAACCAAGCAAGCCGGAAAGGCAAATCGGCACTACAAAGAAGTCTCGCGTGCCATCGGTCAAAAGGGCCATGCTGAAAAAAGTGTAAAAACCAGAAATGCAAGACAGGCCATGGAGACATGGGAGCCTTGCTACGCTGATGGGCGGGATGTAAATTGCCAACAGCCACTCTGGAGAAGTGTACGGTGTGTCCTGAAACATGTAATAAACACAGCTTAGAGAGCATAGGGCACTTCCACTCATGGGCGTATACATTGCGAAAACTGAAAATCCACAAGACACAGGGACCCCAATGTGTAGGGCTGCTCTGTTTACAAGAACCTCCACTTCGGTACACCTTAAATAGCCCAGGAAGAAGTTGTGGTACTTATGCACAATGGAATATCCCTCAGCCATGAAATCAATGTCATAAGGCTGGTAGCAGCATGATGAGTGGATTTAGGTACGATGACTCTAAGTGAAATAAGTCACAAAAAAAGACACTTATCCTAAGATATCACGTACAGAGGGAATGTCAAAATCGCTACCCTTGAACTGAATTACAAAACAGAACAGAGTCACACGTTTACAAAACACACGATGGCTGCTTAACGGGAAAGGTCAGGTGGGGTGATGCATAAAACAAGGGTTTGAAATTAGCTCAGATACCGTTTCATAAGCCAAATATGTAATAGACAAGACCTACTCTCTGCTCAGTGAACTGGACGCAACACCCCCTATTCACCGCACAAGAATATATCTGACTAGTAAGAATCTGAAAACCTATGTATTGATATCTCTCTGGAAGTGAATCAAGAGGGTGTAAAGCAGCATCAACACAGCAGTGAAAAGCAGCTAAACCCCATTATAAAAATAAATTACTTAAAAAAAAAACCCCTAAAACAAAGACAGTGACAGAGAGAGAAATTCTTACAAAATCCGTTCAGGGGCTCTGATGCAACCTGGATTGACCATATCTAGACCCACAGCTGGATGAGACATTAGGCTGGACACTCTTGGGGCTGAGAGGATTGGTGAGGTTGGGTGAGCAAACGCAGACCCTTTAAAGTAATACTGCGTGCTACCCATCCCATGGGTCCCAAATCTCCAGGTTCAAGGGCATCTTCCTACAACGAAAACATGCATGGGAAACCCAGAAGATGGTACACCGTGTGATCGGGAAAGGTTTCTAAAACGCACCTCACTTCTCCTCTCCTTGTGCTCGGGTTCGCCATTCCAGCCGCTTTACTAACAATCTCCCTACTTGGAGAATCAGCACCGTTAACCTCCTGTTTCGTACAGGTTGCAATTTGTCCTGAGGATAAACGGGAAGAGGGGGAACCAATGAGAGACGAGCTCTCGGTGTTGGGACAGGCACAGGTCACTCTAATTTCCCATCAGGAAGAAGAATGAACCACAGGATCAGCCTGACCCCCGAACCAGAAAAGGGCCTGAAGCAATCCTGCGCTTTTGCGGCTAGCTCCCAAACATGCGAGTTGACAAATGGAGCTCAGGGGCACTGCAATTCACAAACCTGCAGAGTTATAAAGGATAACTCTCGTCCACAAATATATTGAGGGAAGGCAACGAAGAGGATTTGAAAGCAAGGCAGAATTGCAGCAAACAGATTTCAGGAGGTAGATTCGACTCGCCTTTAAAGCCCATGAAAAGCGGCAAAACGTCGACAATGATGCCCTTGGCCAAAAAGGGCGTATGCGTTTTTTCCTGAATATATTCAGGAAAAAACGCATACGCCCTTTTTGGCCAACCAAGCAAGCCGGAAAGGCAAATCGGCACTACAAAGAAGTCTCGCTTGCCATCGGTCAAAAGGGCCATGCTGAAAAAAGTGTAAAAACCAGAAATGCAGGACAGGCCATGGAGACATGGGAGCCTTGCTACGCTGATGGGCGGGATGTAAATTGCCAACAGCCACTCTGGAGAAGTGTACGGTGTGTCCTGAAACATGGAATAAACACAGCTTAGAGAGCATAGGGCACTTCCACTCATGGGCATATACATTGCGAAAACTGAAAATCCACAAGACACAGGCACCCCAAAGTGTAGGGCTGCTCTGTTTACAAGAACCTCCACTTCGGTACACCTTAAATAGCCCAGGAAGAAGTTGTGGTACTTATGCACAATGGAATATCCCTCAGCCATGAAATCAATGTCATAAGGCTAGTAGCAGCATGATGAGTGGATTTAGGTACGATGACTCTAAGTGAAATAAGTCACACAGAAAAAGACACTTATCCTAAGATATCACTTACAGAGGGAATGTCAAAATCGCTACCCTTGAACTGAATTACAAAACAGAACAGAGTCACACGTTTACAAAACACACTATGGCTGCTTAAAGGGAAAGGTCAGGTGGGGTGATGCATAAAACAAGGGTTTGAAATTAACTCAGATACCGTTCCATAAGCCAAATATGTAATAGACAAGACCTACTCCCTGCTCAGTGAACTGGACGCAACACCCCCTATTCACCGCACAAGAATATATCTGACTAGTAAGAATCTGAAAACCTATGTATTGATATCTCTCTGGAAGTGAATCAAGAGGGTGTAAAGCGGCATCAACACAGCAGTGAAAAGCAGCTAAACCCCATTATAAAAATAAATTACTTAAAAAAAAAACCCCTAAAACAAAGACAGTGACAGAGAGAGAAATTCTTACAAAATCCGTTCAGGGGCTCTGATGCAACCTGGATTGACCATATCTAGACCCACAGCTGGATGAGACATTAGGCTGGACACTCTTGGGGCTGAGAGGATTGGTGAGGTTGGGTGAGCAAACGCAGACCCTTTAAAGTAATACTGCGTGCTACCCATCCCATGGGTCCCAAATCTCCAGGTTCAAGGGCATCTTCCTACAACGAAAACATGCATGGGAAACCCAGAAGATGGTACACCGTGTGATCGGGAAAGGTTTCTAAAACGCACCTCACTTCTCCTCTCCTTGTGCTCGGGTTCGCCATTCCAGCCGCTTTACTAACAATCTCCCTACTTGGAGAATCAGCACCGTTAACCTCCTGTTTCGTACAGGTTGCAATTTGTCCTGAGGATGAACGGGAAGAGGGGGAACCAATGAGAGACGAGCTCTCGGTGTTGGGACAGGCACAGGTCACTCTCTTTTCCCATCAGGAAGAAGAATGAACCACAGGCTCAGCCTGCCCCCCCGGAACCAGAATAGGGCCTGAAGCAATCCTGCGCTTTTGCGGCCAGCTCCCAAACAAGCGAGTTGACAAATGGAGCTCAGGGGCACTGCAATTCACAAACCTGCAGAGTTATAAAGGATAACTCTCGTCCACAAATATATTGAGGGAAGGCAACGAAGAGGATTTGAAAGCAAGGCAGAATTGCAGCAAACAGATTTCAGGAGGTAGATTCGACTCGCCTTTAAAGCCCATGAAAAGCGGCAAAACGTCGACAATGATGCCCTTGGCCAAAAAGGGCGTATGCGTTTTATCCTGAATATATTCAGGAAAAAACGCATACGCCCTTTTTGGCCAACCAAGCAAGCCGGAAAGGCAAATCGGCACTACAAAGAAGTCTCGCGTGCCATCGGTCAAAAGGGCCATGCTGAAAAAAGTGTAAAAACCAGAAATGCAAGACAGGCCATGGAGACATGGGAGCCTTGCTACGCTGATGGGCGGGATGTAAATTGCCAACAGCCACTCTGGAGAAGTGTACGGTGTGTCCTGAAACATGTAATAAACACAGCTTAGAGAGCATAGGGCACTTCCACTCATGGGCGTATACATTGCGAAAACTGAAAATCCACAAGACACAGGGACCCCAATGTGTAGGGCTGCTCTGTTTACAAGAACCTCCACTTCGGTACACCTTAAATAGCCCAGGAAGAAGTTGTGGTACTTATGCACAATGGAATATCCCTCAGCCATGAAATCAATGTCATAAGGCTAGTAGCAGCATGATGAGTGGATTTAGGTACGATGACTCTAAGTGAAATAAGTCACAAAAAAAGACACTTATCCTAAGATATCACGTACAGAGGGAATGTCAAAATCGCTACCCTTGAACTGAATTACAAAACGGAACAGAGTCACACGTTTACAAAACACACGATGGCTGCTTAACGGGAAAGGTCAGGTGGGGTGATGCATAAAACAAGGGTTTGAAATTAGCTCAGATACCGTTCCATAAGCCAAATATGTAATAGACAAGACCTACTCCCTGCTCAGTGAACTGGACGCAACACCCCCTATTCACCGCACAAGAATATATCTGACTAGTAAGAATCTGAAAACCTATGTATTGATATCTCTCTGGAAGTGAATCAAGAGGGTGTAAAGCAGCATCAACACAGCAGTGAAAAGCAGCTAAACCCCATTATAAAAATAAATTACTTAAAAAAAAAAACCCTAAAACAAAGACAGTGACAGAGAGAGAAATTCTTACAAAATCCGTTCAGGGGCTCTGATGCAACCTGGATTGACCATATCTAGACCCACAGCTGGATGAGACATTAGGCTGGACACTCTTGGGGCTGAGAGGATTGGTGAGGTTGGGTGAGCAAACGCAGACCCTTTAAAGTAATACTGCGTGCTACCCATCCCATGGGTCCCAAATCTCCAGGTTCAAGGGCATCTTCCTACAACGAAAACATGCATGGGAAACCCAGAAGATGGTACACCGTGTGATCGGGAAAGGTTTCTAAAACGCACCTCACTTCTCCTCTCCTTGTGCTCGGGTTCGCCATTCCAGCCGCTTTACTAACAATCTCCCTACTTGGAGAATCAGCACCGTTAACCTCCTGTTTCGTACAGGTTGCAATTTGTCCTGAGGATAAACGGGAAGAGGGGGAACCAATGAGAGACGAGCTCTCGGTGTTGGGACAGGCACAGGTCACTCTAATTTCCCATCAGGAAGAAGAATGAACCACAGGATCAGCCTGCCCCCCCGAACCAGAAAAGGGCCTGAAGCAATCCTGCGCTTTTGCGGCTAGCTCCCAAACATGCGAGTTGACAAATGGAGCTCAGGGGCACTGCAATTCACAAACCTGCAGAGTTATAAAGGATAACTCTCGTCCACAAATATATTGAGGGAAGGCAACGAAGAGGATTTGAAAGCAAGGCAGAATTGCAGCAAACAGATTTCAGGAGGTAGATTCGACTCGCCTTTAAAGCCCATGAAAAGCGGCAAAACGTCGACAATGATGCCCTTGGCCAAAAAGGGCGTATGCGTTTTTTCCTGAATATATTCAGGAAAAAACGCATACGCCCTTTTTGGCCAACCAAGCAAGCCGGAAAGGCAAATCGGCACTACAAAGAAGTCTCGCTTGCCATCGGTCAAAAGGGCCATGCTGAAAAAAGTGTAAAAACCAGAAATGCAGGACAGGCCATGGAGACATGGGAGCCTTGCTACGCTGATGGGCGGGATGTAAATTGCCAACAGCCACTCTGGAGAAGTGTACGGTGTGTCCTGAAACATGGAATAAACACAGCTTAGAGAGCATAGGGCACTTCCACTCATGGGCATATACATTGCGAAAACTGAAAATCCACAAGACACAGGCACCCCAAAGTGTAGGGCTGCTCTGTTTACAAGAACCTCCACTTCGGTACACCTTAAATAGCCCAGGAAGAAGTTGTGGTACTTATGCACAATGGAATATCCCTCAGCCATGAAATCAATGTCATAAGGCTAGTAGCAGCATGATGAGTGGATTTAGGTACGATGACTCTAAGTGAAATAAGTCACACAGAAAAAGACACTTATCCTAAGATATCACTTACAGAGGGAATGTCAAAATCGCTACCCTTGAACTGAATTACAAAACAGAACAGAGTCACACGTTTACAAAACACACTATGGCTGCTTAAAGGGAAAGGTCAGGTGGGGTGATGCATAAAACAAGGGTTTGAAATTAACTCAGATACCGTTCCATAAGCCAAATATGTAATAGACAAGACCTACTCCCTGCTCAGTGAACTGGACGCAACACCCCCTATTCACCGCACAAGAATATATCTGACTAGTAAGAATCTGAAAACCTATGTATTGATATCTCTCTGGAAGTGAATCAAGAGGGTGTAAAGCGGCATCAACACAGCAGTGAAAAGCAGCTAAACCCCATTATAAAAATAAATTACTTAAAAAAAAAACCCCTAAAACAAAGACAGTGACAGAGAGAGAAATTCTTACAAAATCCGTTCAGGGGCTCTGATGCAACCTGGATTGACCATATCTAGACCCACAGCTGGATGAGACATTAGGCTGGACACTCTTGGGGCTGAGAGGATTGGTGAGGTTGGGTGAGCAAACGCAGACCCTTTAAAGTAATACTGCGTGCTACCCATCCCATGGGTCCCAAATCTCCAGGTTCAAGGGCATCTTCCTACAACGAAAACATGCATGGGAAACCCAGAAGATGGTACACCGTGTGATCGGGAAAGGTTTCTAAAACGCACCTCACTTCTCCTCTCCTTGTGCTCGGGTTCGCCATTCCAGCCGCTTTACTAACAATCTCCCTACTTGGAGAATCAGCACCGTTAACCTCCTGTTTCGTACAGGTTGCAATTTGTCCTGAGGATGAACGGGAAGAGGGGGAACCAATGAGAGACGAGCTCTCGGTGTTGGGACAGGCACAGGTCACTCTCTTTTCCCATCAGGAAGAAGAATGAACCACAGGCTCAGCCTGCCCCCCCGGAACCAGAATAGGGCCTGAAGCAATCCTGCGCTTTTGCGGCCAGCTCCCAAACAAGCGAGTTGACAAATGGAGCTCAGGGGCACTGCAATTCACAAACCTGCAGAGTTATAAAGGATAACTCTCGTCCACAAATATATTGAGGGAAGGCAACGAAGAGGATTTGAAAGCAAGGCAGAATTGCAGCAAACAGATTTCAGGAGGTAGATTCGACTCGCCTTTAAAGCCCATGAAAAGCGGCAAAACGTCGACAATGATGCCCTTGGCCAAAAAGGGCGTATGCGTTTTTTCCTGAATATATTCAGGAAAAAACGCATACGCCCTTTTTGGCCAACCAAGCAAGCCGGAAAGGCAAATCGGCACTACAAAGAAGTCTCGCGTGCCATCGGTCAAAAGGGCCATGCTGAAAAAAGTGTAAAAACCAGAAATGCAAGACAGGCCATGGAGACATGGGAGCCTTGCTACGCTGATGGGCGGGATGTAAATTGCCAACAGCCACTCTGGAGAAGTGTACGGTGTGTCCTGAAACATGGAATAAACACAGCTTAGAGAGCATAGGGCACTTCCACTCATGGGCGTATACATTGCGAAAACTGAAAATCCACAAGACACAGGCACCCCAAAGTGTAGGGCTGCTCTGTTTACAAGAACCTCCACTTCGGTACACCTTAAATAGCCCAGGAAGAAGTTGTGGTACTTATGCACAATGGAATATCCCTCAGCCATGAAATCAATGTCATAAGGCTAGTAGCAGCATGATGAGTGGATTTAGGTACGATGACTCTAAGTGAAATAAGTCACACAGAAAAAGACACTTATCCTAAGATATCACTTACAGAGGGAATGTCAAAATCGCTACCCTTGAACTGAATTACAAAACAGAACAGAGTCACACGTTTACAAAACACACTATGGCTGCTTAAAGGGAAAGGTCAGGTGGGGTGATGCATAAAACAAGGGTTTGAAATTAACTCAGATACCGTTCCATAAGCCAAATATGTAATAGACAAGACCTACTCCCTGCTCAGTGAACTGGACGCAACACCCCCTATTCACCGCACAAGAATATATCTGACTAGTAAGAATCTGAAAACCTATGTATTGATATCTCTCTGGAAGTGAATCAAGAGGGTGTAAAGCGGCATCAACACAGCAGTGAAAAGCAGCTAAACCCCATTATAAAAATAAATTACTTAAAAAAAAAACCCCTAAAACAAAGACAGTGACAGAGAGAGAAATTCTTACAAAATCCGTTCAGGGGCTCTGATGCAACCTGGATTGACCATATCTAGACCCACAGCTGGATGAGACATTAGGCTGGACACTCTTGGGGCTGAGAGGATTGGTGAGGTTGGGTGAGCAAACGCAGACCCTTTAAAGTAATACTGCGTGCTACCCATCCCATGGGTCCCAAATCTCCAGGTTCAAGGGCATCTTCCTACAACGAAAACATGCATGGGAAACCCAGAAGATGGTACACCGTGTGATCGGGAAAGGTTTCTAAAACGCACCTCACTTCTCCTCTCCTTGTGCTCGGGTTCGCCATTCCAGCCGCTTTACTAACAATCTCCCTACTTGGAGAATCAGCACCGTTAACCTCCTGTTTCGTACAGGTTGCAATTTGTCCTGAGGATAAACGGGAAGAGGGGGAACCAATGAGAGACGAGCTCTCGGTGTTGGGACAGGCACAGGTCACTCTAATTTCCCATCAGGAAGAAGAATGAACCACAGGATCAGCCTGCCCCCCCGAACCAGAAAAGGGCCTGAAGCAATCCTGCGCTTTTGCGGCTAGCTCCCAAACATGCGAGTTGACAAATGGAGCTCAGGGGCACTGCAATTCACAAACCTGCAGAGTTATAAAGGATAACTCTCGTCCACAAATATATTGAGGGAAGGCAACGAAGAGGATTTGAAAGCAAGGCAGAATTGCAGCAAACAGATTTCAGGAGGTAGATTCGACTCGCCTTTAAAGCCCATGAAAAGCGGCAAAACGTCGACAATGATGCCCTTGGCCAAAAAGGGCGTATGCGTTTTTTCCTGAATATATTCAGGAAAAAACGCATACGCCCTTTTTGGCCAACCAAGCAAGCCGGAAAGGCAAATCGGCACTACAAAGAAGTCTCGCGTGCCATCGGTCAAAAGGGCCATGCTGAAAAAAGTGTAAAAACCAGAAATGCAAGACAGGCCATGGAGACATGGGAGCCTTGCTACGCTGATGGGCGGGATGTAAATTGCCAACAGCCACTCTGGAGAAGTGTACGGTGTGTCCTGAAACATGTAATAAACACAGCTTAGAGAGCATAGGGCACTTCCACTCATGGGCGTATACATTGCGAAAACTGAAAATCCACAAGACACAGGGACCCCAATGTGTAGGGCTGCTCTGTTTACAAGAACCTCCACTTCGGTACACCTTAAATAGCCCAGGAAGAAGTTGTGGTACTTATGCACAATGGAATATCCCTCAGCCATGAAATCAATGTCATAAGGCTAGTAGCAGCATGATGAGTGGATTTAGGTACGATGACTCTAAGTGAAATAAGTCACAAAAAAAGACACTTATCCTAAGATATCACGTACAGAGGGAATGTCAAAATCGCTACCCTTGAACTGAATTACAAAACAGAACAGAGTCACACGTTTACAAAACACACGATGGCTGCTTAACGGGAAAGGTCAGGTGGGGTGATGCATAAAACAAGGGTTTGAAATTAGCTCAGATACCGTTCCATAAGCCAAATATGTAATAGACAAGACCTACTCCCTGCTCAGTGAACTGGACGCAACACCCCCTATTCACCGCACAAGAATATATCTGACTAGTAAGAATCTGAAAACCTATGTATTGATATCTCTCTGGAAGTGAATCAAGAGGGTGTAAAGCAGCATCAACACAGCAGTGAAAAGCAGCTAAACCCCATTATAAAAATAAATTACTTAAAAAAAAAAACCCTAAAACAAAGACAGTGACAGAGAGAGAAATTCTTACAAAATCCGTTCAGGGGCTCTGATGCAACCTGGATTGACCATATCTAGACCCACAGCTGGATGAGACATTAGGCTGGACACTCTTGGGGCTGAGAGGATTGGTGAGGTTGGGTGAGCAAACGCAGACCCTTTAAAGTAATACTGCGTGCTACCCATCCCATGGGTCCCAAATCTCCAGGTTCAAGGGCATCTTCCTACAACGAAAACATGCATGGGAAACCCAGAAGATGGTACACCGTGTGATCGGGAAAGGTTTCTAAAACGCACCTCACTTCTCCTCTCCTTGTGCTCGGGTTCGCCATTCCAGCCGCTTTACTAACAATCTCCCTACTTGGAGAATCAGCACCGTTAACCTCCTGTTTCGTACAGGTTGCAATTTGTCCTGAGGATGAACGGGAAGAGGGGGAACCAATGAGAGACGAGCTCTCGGTGTTGGGACAGGCACAGGTCACTCTCTTTTCCCATCAGGAAGAAGAATGAACCACAGGCTCAGCCTGCCCCCCCGGAACCAGAATAGGGCCTGAAGCAATCCTGCGCTTTTGCGGCCAGCTCCCAAACAAGCGAGTTGACAAATGGAGCTCAGGGGCACTGCAATTCACAAACCTGCAGAGTTATAAAGGATAACTCTCGTCCACAAATATATTGAGGGAAGGCAACGAAGAGGATTTGAAAGCAAGGCAGAATTGCAGCAAACAGATTTCAGGAGGTAGATTCGACTCGCCTTTAAAGCCCATGAAAAGCGGCAAAACGTCGACAATGATGCCCTTGGCCAAAAAGGGCGTATGCGTTTTTTCCTGAATATATTCAGGAAAAAACGCATACGCCCTTTTTGGCCAACCAAGCAAGCCGGAAAGGCAAATCGGCACTACAAAGAAGTCTCGCGTGCCATCGGTCAAAAGGGCCATGCTGAAAAAAGTGTAAAAACCAGAAATGCAAGACAGGCCATGGAGACATGGGAGCCTTGCTACGCTGATGGGCGGGATGTAAATTGCCAACAGCCACTCTGGAGAAGTGTACGGTGTGTCCTGAAACATGTAATAAACACAGCTTAGAGAGCATAGGGCACTTCCACTCATGGGCGTATACATTGCGAAAACTGAAAATCCACAAGACACAGGGACCCCAATGTGTAGGGCTGCTCTGTTTACAAGAACCTCCACTTCGGTACACCTTAAATAGCCCAGGAAGAAGTTGTGGTACTTATGCACAATGGAATATCCCTCAGCCATGAAATCAATGTCATAAGGCTAGTAGCAGCATGATGAGTGGATTTAGGTACGATGACTCTAAGTGAAATAAGTCACAAAAAAAGACACTTATCCTAAGATATCACGTACAGAGGGAATGTCAAAATCGCTACCCTTGAACTGAATTACAAAACAGAACAGAGTCACACGTTTACAAAACACACGATGGCTGCTTAACGGGAAAGGTCAGGTGGGGTGATGCATAAAACAAGGGTTTGAAATTAGCTCAGATACCGTTCCATAAGCCAAATATGTAATAGACAAGACCTACTCCCTGCTCAGTGAACTGGACGCAACACCCCCTATTCACCGCACAAGAATATATCTGACTAGTAAGAATCTGAAAACCTATGTATTGATATCTCTCTGGAAGTGAATCAAGAGGGTGTAAAGCAGCATCAACACAGCAGTGAAAAGCAGCTAAACCCCATTATAAAAATAAATTACTTAAAAAAAAAAACCCTAAAACAAAGACAGTGACAGAGAGAGAAATTCTTACAAAATCCGTTCAGGGGCTCTGATGCAACCTGGATTGACCATATCTAGACCCACAGCTGGATGAGACATTAGGCTGGACACTCTTGGGGCTGAGAGGATTGGTGAGGTTGGGTGAGCAAACGCAGACCCTTTAAAGTAATACTGCGTGCTACCCATCCCATGGGTCCCAAATCTCCAGGTTCAAGGGCATCTTCCTACAACGAAAACATGCATGGGAAACCCAGAAGATGGTACACCGTGTGATCGGGAAAGGTTTCTAAAACGCACCTCACTTCTCCTCTCCTTGTGCTCGGGTTCGCCATTCCAGCCGCTTTACTAACAATCTCCCTACTTGGAGAATCAGCACCGTTAACCTCCTGTTTCGTACAGGTTGCAATTTGTCCTGAGGATAAACGGGAAGAGGGGGAACCAATGAGAGACGAGCTCTCGGTGTTGGGACAGGCACAGGTCACTCTAATTTCCCATCAGGAAGAAGAATGAACCACAGGATCAGCCTGCCCCCCCGAACCAGAAAAGGGCCTGAAGCAATCCTGCGCTTTTGCGGCTAGCTCCCAAACATGCGAGTTGACAAATGGAGCTCAGGGGCACTGCAATTCACAAACCTGCAGAGTTATAAAGGATAACTCTCGTCCACAAATATATTGAGGGAAGGCAACGAAGAGGATTTGAAAGCAAGGCAGAATTGCAGCAAACAGATTTCAGGAGGTAGATTCGACTCGCCTTTAAAGCCCATGAAAAGCGGCAAAACGTCGACAATGATGCCCTTGGCCAAAAAGGGCGTATGCGTTTTTTCCTGAATATATTCAGGAAAAAACGCATACGCCCTTTTTGGCCAACCAAGCAAGCCGGAAAGGCAAATCGGCACTACAAAGAAGTCTCGCTTGCCATCGGTCAAAAGGGCCATGCTGAAAAAAGTGTAAAAACCAGAAATGCAGGACAGGCCATGGAGACATGGGAGCCTTGCTACGCTGATGGGCGGGATGTAAATTGCCAACAGCCACTCTGGAGAAGTGTACGGTGTGTCCTGAAACATGGAATAAACACAGCTTAGAGAGCATAGGGCACTTCCACTCATGGGCATATACATTGCGAAAACTGAAAATCCACAAGACACAGGCACCCCAAAGTGTAGGGCTGCTCTGTTTACAAGAACCTCCACTTCGGTACACCTTAAATAGCCCAGGAAGAAGTTGTGGTACTTATGCACAATGGAATATCCCTCAGCCATGAAATCAATGTCATAAGGCTAGTAGCAGCATGATGAGTGGATTTAGGTACGATGACTCTAAGTGAAATAAGTCACACAGAAAAAGACACTTATCCTAAGATATCACTTACAGAGGGAATGTCAAAATCGCTACCCTTGAACTGAATTACAAAACAGAACAGAGTCACACGTTTACAAAACACACTATGGCTGCTTAAAGGGAAAGGTCAGGTGGGGTGATGCATAAAACAAGGGTTTGAAATTAACTCAGATACCGTTCCATAAGCCAAATATGTAATAGACAAGACCTACTCCCTGCTCAGTGAACTGGACGCAACACCCCCTATTCACCGCACAAGAATATATCTGACTAGTAAGAATCTGAAAACCTATGTATTGATATCTCTCTGGAAGTGAATCAAGAGGGTGTAAAGCGGCATCAACACAGCAGTGAAAAGCAGCTAAACCCCATTATAAAAATAAATTACTTAAAAAAAAAACCCCTAAAACAAAGACAGTGACAGAGAGAGAAATTCTTACAAAATCCGTTCAGGGGCTCTGATGCAACCTGGATTGACCATATCTAGACCCACAGCTGGATGAGACATTAGGCTGGACACTCTTGGGGCTGAGAGGATTGGTGAGGTTGGGTGAGCAAACGCAGACCCTTTAAAGTAATACTGCGTGCTACCCATCCCATGGGTCCCAAATCTCCAGGTTCAAGGGCATCTTCCTACAACGAAAACATGCATGGGAAACCCAGAAGATGGTACACCGTGTGATCGGGAAAGGTTTCTAAAACGCACCTCACTTCTCCTCTCCTTGTGCTCGGGTTCGCCATTCCAGCCGCTTTACTAACAATCTCCCTACTTGGAGAATCAGCACCGTTAACCTCCTGTTTCGTACAGGTTGCAATTTGTCCTGAGGATGAACGGGAAGAGGGGGAACCAATGAGAGACGAGCTCTCGGTGTTGGGACAGGCACAGGTCACTCTCTTTTCCCATCAGGAAGAAGAATGAACCACAGGCTCAGCCTGCCCCCCCGGAACCAGAATAGGGCCTGAAGCAATCCTGCGCTTTTGCGGCCAGCTCCCAAACAAGCGAGTTGACAAATGGAGCTCAGGGGCACTGCAATTCACAAACCTGCAGAGTTATAAAGGATAACTCTCGTCCACAAATATATTGAGGGAAGGCAACGAAGAGGATTTGAAAGCAAGGCAGAATTGCAGCAAACAGATTTCAGGAGGTAGATTCGACTCGCCTTTAAAGCCCATGAAAAGCGGCAAAACGTCGACAATGATGCCCTTGGCCAAAAAGGGCGTATGCGTTTTTTCCTGAATATATTCAGGAAAAAACGCATACGCCCTTTTTGGCCAACCAAGCAAGCCGGAAAGGCAAATCGGCACTACAAAGAAGTCTCGCGTGCCATCGGTCAAAAGGGCCATGCTGAAAAAAGTGTAAAAACCAGAAATGCAAGACAGGCCATGGAGACATGGGAGCCTTGCTACGCTGATGGGCGGGATGTAAATTGCCAACAGCCACTCTGGAGAAGTGTACGGTGTGTCCTGAAACATGGAATAAACACAGCTTAGAGAGCATAGGGCACTTCCACTCATGGGCGTATACATTGCGAAAACTGAAAATCCACAAGACACAGGCACCCCAAAGTGTAGGGCTGCTCTGTTTACAAGAACCTCCACTTCGGTACACCTTAAATAGCCCAGGAAGAAGTTGTGGTACTTATGCACAATGGAATATCCCTCAGCCATGAAATCAATGTCATAAGGCTAGTAGCAGCATGATGAGTGGATTTAGGTACGATGACTCTAAGTGAAATAAGTCACACAGAAAAAGACACTTATCCTAAGATATCACTTACAGAGGGAATGTCAAAATCGCTACCCTTGAACTGAATTACAAAACAGAACAGAGTCACACGTTTACAAAACACACTATGGCTGCTTAAAGGGAAAGGTCAGGTGGGGTGATGCATAAAACAAGGGTTTGAAATTAACTCAGATACCGTTCCATAAGCCAAATATGTAATAGACAAGACCTACTCCCTGCTCAGTGAACTGGACGCAACACCCCCTATTCACCGCACAAGAATATATCTGACTAGTAAGAATCTGAAAACCTATGTATTGATATCTCTCTGGAAGTGAATCAAGAGGGTGTAAAGCGGCATCAACACAGCAGTGAAAAGCAGCTAAACCCCATTATAAAAATAAATTACTTAAAAAAAAAACCCCTAAAACAAAGACAGTGACAGAGAGA
Source organism: Eubalaena glacialis (assembly GCF_028564815.1). Classification (NCBI taxonomy): domain Eukaryota; kingdom Metazoa; phylum Chordata; class Mammalia; order Artiodactyla; family Balaenidae; genus Eubalaena; species Eubalaena glacialis. The sequence continues at coordinate 98,576,447 of NC_083720.1, read as the reverse complement.
GAAATTCTTACAAAATCCGTTCAGGGGCTCTGATGCAACCTGGATTGACCATATCTAGACCCACAGCTGGATGAGACATTAGGCTGGACACTCTTGGGGCTGAGAGGATTGGTGAGGTTGGGTGAGCAAACGCAGACCCTTTAAAGTAATACTGCGTGCTACCCATCCCATGGGTCCCAAATCTCCAGGTTCAAGGGCATCTTCCTACAACGAAAACATGCATGGGAAACCCAGAAGATGGTACACCGTGTGATCGGGAAAGGTTTCTAAAACGCACCTCACTTCTCCTCTCCTTGTGCTCGGGTTCGCCATTCCAGCCGCTTTACTAACAATCTCCCTACTTGGAGAATCAGCACCGTTAACCTCCTGTTTCGTACAGGTTGCAATTTGTCCTGAGGATAAACGGGAAGAGGGGGAACCAATGAGAGACGAGCTCTCGGTGTTGGGACAGGCACAGGTCACTCTAATTTCCCATCAGGAAGAAGAATGAACCACAGGATCAGCCTGCCCCCCCGAACCAGAAAAGGGCCTGAAGCAATCCTGCGCTTTTGCGGCTAGCTCCCAAACATGCGAGTTGACAAATGGAGCTCAGGGGCACTGCAATTCACAAACCTGCAGAGTTATAAAGGATAACTCTCGTCCACAAATATATTGAGGGAAGGCAACGAAGAGGATTTGAAAGCAAGGCAGAATTGCAGCAAACAGATTTCAGGAGGTAGATTCGACTCGCCTTTAAAGCCCATGAAAAGCGGCAAAACGTCGACAATGATGCCCTTGGCCAAAAAGGGCGTATGCGTTTTTTCCTGAATATATTCAGGAAAAAACGCATACGCCCTTTTTGGCCAACCAAGCAAGCCGGAAAGGCAAATCGGCACTACAAAGAAGTCTCGCTTGCCATCGGTCAAAAGGGCCATGCTGAAAAAAGTGTAAAAACCAGAAATGCAGGACAGGCCATGGAGACATGGGAGCCTTGCTACGCTGATGGGCGGGATGTAAATTGCCAACAGCCACTCTGGAGAAGTGTACGGTGTGTCCTGAAACATGGAATAAACACAGCTTAGAGAGCATAGGGCACTTCCACTCATGGGCATATACATTGCGAAAACTGAAAATCCACAAGACACAGGCACCCCAAAGTGTAGGGCTGCTCTGTTTACAAGAACCTCCACTTCGGTACACCTTAAATAGCCCAGGAAGAAGTTGTGGTACTTATGCACAATGGAATATCCCTCAGCCATGAAATCAATGTCATAAGGCTAGTAGCAGCATGATGAGTGGATTTAGGTACGATGACTCTAAGTGAAATAAGTCACACAGAAAAAGACACTTATCCTAAGATATCACTTACAGAGGGAATGTCAAAATCGCTACCCTTGAACTGAATTACAAAACAGAACAGAGTCACACGTTTACAAAACACACTATGGCTGCTTAAAGGGAAAGGTCAGGTGGGGTGATGCATAAAACAAGGGTTTGAAATTAACTCAGATACCGTTCCATAAGCCAAATATGTAATAGACAAGACCTACTCCCTGCTCAGTGAACTGGACGCAACACCCCCTATTCACCGCACAAGAATATATCTGACTAGTAAGAATCTGAAAACCTATGTATTGATATCTCTCTGGAAGTGAATCAAGAGGGTGTAAAGCGGCATCAACACAGCAGTGAAAAGCAGCTAAACCCCATTATAAAAATAAATTACTTAAAAAAAAAACCCCTAAAACAAAGACAGTGACAGAGAGAGAAATTCTTACAAAATCCGTTCAGGGGCTCTGATGCAACCTGGATTGACCATATCTAGACCCACAGCTGGATGAGACATTAGGCTGGACACTCTTGGGGCTGAGAGGATTGGTGAGGTTGGGTGAGCAAACGCAGACCCTTTAAAGTAATACTGCGTGCTACCCATCCCATGGGTCCCAAATCTCCAGGTTCAAGGGCATCTTCCTACAACGAAAACATGCATGGGAAACCCAGAAGATGGTACACCGTGTGATCGGGAAAGGTTTCTAAAACGCACCTCACTTCTCCTCTCCTTGTGCTCGGGTTCGCCATTCCAGCCGCTTTACTAACAATCTCCCTACTTGGAGAATCAGCACCGTTAACCTCCTGTTTCGTACAGGTTGCAATTTGTCCTGAGGATGAACGGGAAGAGGGGGAACCAATGAGAGACGAGCTCTCGGTGTTGGGACAGGCACAGGTCACTCTCTTTTCCCATCAGGAAGAAGAATGAACCACAGGCTCAGCCTGCCCCCCCGGAACCAGAATAGGGCCTGAAGCAATCCTGCGCTTTTGCGGCCAGCTCCCAAACAAGCGAGTTGACAAATGGAGCTCAGGGGCACTGCAATTCACAAACCTGCAGAGTTATAAAGGATAACTCTCGTCCACAAATATATTGAGGGAAGGCAACGAAGAGGATTTGAAAGCAAGGCAGAATTGCAGCAAACAGATTTCAGGAGGTAGATTCGACTCGCCTTAAAGCACATGAAAAGCGGCGAAACGTCGACAATGATGCCCTTGGCCAAAAAGGGCGTATGCGTTTTTTCCTGAATATATTCAGGAAAAAACGCATACGCCCTTTTTGGCCAACCAAACAAGCCGGAAAGGCAAATCGGCACTACAAAGAAGTCTCGCGTGCCATCGGTCAAAAGGGCCATGCTGAAAAAAGTGTAAAAACCAGAAATGCAAGACAGGCCATGGAGACATGGGAGCCTTGCTACGCTGATGGGCGGGATGTAAATTGCCAACAGCCACTCTGGAGAAGTGTACGGTGTGTCCTGAAACATGGAATAAACACAGCTTAGAGAGCATAGGGCACTTCCACTCATGGGCATATACATTGCGAAAACTGAAAATCCACAAGACACAGGCACCCCAAAGTGTAGGGCTGCTCTGTTTACAAGAACCTCCACTTCGGTACACCTTAAATAGCCCAGGAAGAAGTTGTGGTACTTATGCACAATGGAATATCCCTCAGCCATGAAATCAATGTCATAAGGCTAGTAGCAGCATGATGAGTGGATTTAGGTACGATGACTCTAAGTGAAATAAGTCACACAGAAAAAGACACTTATCCTAAGATATCACTTACAGAGGGAATGTCAAAATCGCTACCCTTGAACTGAATTACAAAACAGAACAGAGTCACACGTTTACAAAACACACTATGGCTGCTTAAAGGGAAAGGTCAGGTGGGGTGATGCATAAAACAAGGGTTTGAAATTAACTCAGATACCGTTCCATAAGCCAAATATGTAATAGACAAGACCTACTCCCTGCTCAGTGAACTGGACGCAACACCCCCTATTCACCGCACAAGAATATATCTGACTAGTAAGAATCTGAAAACCTATGTATTGATATCTCTCTGGAAGTGAATCAAGAGGGTGTAAAGCGGCATCAACACAGCAGTGAAAAGCAGCTAAACCCCATTATAAAAATAAATTACTTAAAAAAAAAACCCCTAAAACAAAGACAGTGACAGAGAGAGAAATTCTTACAAAATCCGTTCAGGGGCTCTGATGCAACCTGGATTGACCATATCTAGACCCACAGCTGGATGAGACATTAGGCTGGACACTCTTGGGGCTGAGAGGATTGGTGAGGTTGGGTGAGCAAACGCAGACCCTTTAAAGTAATACTGCGTGCTACCCATCCCATGGGTCCCAAATCTCCAGGTTCAAGGGCATCTTCCTACAACGAAAACATGCATGGGAAACCCAGAAGATGGTACACCGTGTGATCGGGAAAGGTTTCTAAAACGCACCTCACGTCTCCTCTCCTTGTGCTCGGGTTCGCCATTCCAGCCGCTTTACTAACAATCTCCCTACTTGGAGAATCAGCACCGTTAACCTCCTGTTTCGTACAGGTTGCAATTTGTCCTGAGGATGAACGGGAAGAGGGGGAACCAATGAGAGACGAGCTCTCGGTGTTGGGACAGGCACAGGTCACTCTCTTTTCCCATCAGGAAGAAGAATGAACCACAGGCTCAGCCTGCCCCCCCGGAACCAGAATAGGGCCTGAAGCAATCCTGCGCTTTTGCGGCCAGCTCCCAAACAAGCGAGTTGACAAATGGAGCTCAGGGGCACTGCAATTCACAAACCTGCAGAGTTATAAAGGATAACTCTCGTCCACAAATATATTGAGGGAAGGCAACGAAGAGGATTTGAAAGCAAGGCAGAATTGCAGCAAACAGATTTCAGGAGGTAGATTCGACTCGCCTTTAAAGCCCATGAAAAGCGGCAAAACGTCGACAATGATGCCCTTGGCCAAAAAGGGCGTATGCGTTTTTTCCTGAATATATTCAGGAAAAAACGCATACGCCCTTTTTGGCCAACCAAGCAAGCCGGAAAGGCAAATCGGCACTACAAAGAAGTCTCGCGTGCCATCGGTCAAAAGGGCCATGCTGAAAAAAGTGTAAAAACCAGAAATGCAAGACAGGCCATGGAGACATGGGAGCCTTGCTACGCTGATGGGCGGGATGTAAATTGCCAACAGCCACTCTGGAGAAGTGTACGGTGTGTCCTGAAACATGTAATAAACACAGCTTAGAGAGCATAGGGCACTTCCACTCATGGGCGTATACATTGCGAAAACTGAAAATCCACAAGACACAGGGACCCCAATGTGTAGGGCTGCTCTGTTTACAAGAACCTCCACTTCGGTACACCTTAAATAGCCCAGGAAGAAGTTGTGGTACTTATGCACAATGGAATATCCCTCAGCCATGAAATCAATGTCATAAGGCTAGTAGCAGCATGATGAGTGGATTTAGGTACGATGACTCTAAGTGAAATAAGTCACAAAAAAAGACACTTATCCTAAGATATCACGTACAGAGGGAATGTCAAAATCGCTACCCTTGAACTGAATTACAAAACAGAACAGAGTCACACGTTTACAAAACACACGATGGCTGCTTAACGGGAAAGGTCAGGTGGGGTGATGCATAAAACAAGGGTTTGAAATTAGCTCAGATACCGTTTCATAAGCCAAATATGTAATAGACAAGACCTACTCCCTGCTCAGTGAACTGGACGCAACACCCCCTATTCACCGCACAAGAATATATCTGACTAGTAAGAATCTGAAAACCTATGTATTGATATCTCTCTGGAAGTGAATCAAGAGGGTGTAAAGCAGCATCAACACAGCAGTGAAAAGCAGCTAAACCCCATTATAAAAATAAATTACTTAAAAAAAAAACCCCTAAAACAAAGACAGTGACAGAGAGAGAAATTCTTACAAAATCCGTTCAGGGGCTCTGATGCAACCTGGATTGACCATATCTAGACCCACAGCTGGATGAGACATTAGGCTGGACACTCTTGGGGCTGAGAGGATTGGTGAGGTTGGGTGAGCAAACGCAGACCCTTTAAAGTAATACTGCGTGCTACCCATCCCATGGGTCCCAAATCTCCAGGTTCAAGGGCATCTTCCTACAACGAAAACATGCATGGGAAACCCAGAAGATGGTACACCGTGTGATCGGGAAAGGTTTCTAAAACGCACCTCACTTCTCCTCTCCTTGTGCTCGGGTTCGCCATTCCAGCCGCTTTACTAACAATCTCCCTACTTGGAGAATCAGCACCGTTAACCTCCTGTTTCGTACAGGTTGCAATTTGTCCTGAGGATAAACGGGAAGAGGGGGAACCAATGAGAGACGAGCTCTCGGTGTTGGGACAGGCACAGGTCACTCTAATTTCCCATCAGGAAGAAGAATGAACCACAGGATCAGCCTGCCCCCCCGAACCAGAAAAGGGCCTGAAGCAATCCTGCGCTTTTGCGGCTAGCTCCCAAACATGCGAGTTGACAAATGGAGCTCAGGGGCACTGCAATTCACAAACCTGCAGAGTTATAAAGGATAACTCTCGTCCACAAATATATTGAGGGAAGGCAACGAAGAGGATTTGAAAGCAAGGCAGAATTGCAGCAAACAGATTTCAGGAGGTAGATTCGACTCGCCTTTAAAGCCCATGAAAAGCGGCAAAACGTCGACAATGATGCCCTTGGCCAAAAAGGGCGTATGCGTTTTTTCCTGAATATATTCAGGAAAAAATGCATACGCCCTTTTTGGCCAACCAAGCAAGCCGGAAAGGCAAATCGGCACTACAAAGAAGTCTCGCTTGCCATCGGTCAAAAGGGCCATGCTGAAAAAAGTGTAAAAACCAGAAATGCAGGACAGGCCATGGAGACATGGGAGCCTTGCTACGCTGATGGGCGGGATGTAAATTGCCAACAGCCACTCTGGAGAAGTGTACGGTGTGTCCTGAAACATGGAATAAACACAGCTTAGAGAGCATAGGGCACTTCCACTCATGGGCATATACATTGCGAAAACTGAAAATCCACAAGACACAGGCACCCCAAAGTGTAGGGCTGCTCTGTTTACAAGAACCTCCACTTCGGTACACCTTAAATAGCCCAGGAAGAAGTTGTGGTACTTATGCACAATGGAATATCCCTCAGCCATGAAATCAATGTCATAAGGCTAGTAGCAGCATGATGAGTGGATTTAGGTACGATGACTCTAAGTGAAATAAGTCACACAGAAAAAGACACTTATCCTAAGATATCACTTACAGAGGGAATGTCAAAATCGCTACCCTTGAACTGAATTACAAAACAGAACAGAGTCACACGTTTACAAAACACACTATGGCTGCTTAAAGGGAAAGGTCAGGTGGGGTGATGCATAAAACAAGGGTTTGAAATTAACTCAGATACCGTTCCATAAGCCAAATATGTAATAGACAAGACCTACTCCCTGCTCAGTGAACTGGACGCAACACCCCCTATTCACCGCACAAGAATATATCTGACTAGTAAGAATCTGAAAACCTATGTATTGATATCTCTCTGGAAGTGAATCAAGAGGGTGTAAAGCGGCATCAACACAGCAGTGAAAAGCAGCTAAACCCCATTATAAAAATAAATTACTTAAAAAAAAAACCCCTAAAACAAAGACAGTGACAGAGAGAGAAATTCTTACAAAATCCGTTCAGGGGCTCTGATGCAACCTGGATTGACCATATCTAGACCCACAGCTGGATGAGACATTAGGCTGGACACTCTTGGGGCTGAGAGGATTGGTGAGGTTGGGTGAGCAAACGCAGACCCTTTAAAGTAATACTGCGTGCTACCCATCCCATGGGTCCCAAATCTCCAGGTTCAAGGGCATCTTCCTACAACGAAAACATGCATGGGAAACCCAGAAGATGGTACACCGTGTGATCGGGAAAGGTTTCTAAAACGCACCTCACGTCTCCTCTCCTTGTGCTCGGGTTCGCCATTCCAGCCGCTTTACTAACAATCTCCCTACTTGGAGAATCAGCACCGTTAACCTCCTGTTTCGTACAGGTTGCAATTTGTCCTGAGGATGAACGGGAAGAGGGGGAACCAATGAGAGACGAGCTCTCGGTGTTGGGACAGGCACAGGTCACTCTCTTTTCCCATCAGGAAGAAGAATGAACCACAGGCTCAGCCTGCCCCCCCGGAACCAGAATAGGGCCTGAAGCAATCCTGCGCTTTTGCGGCCAGCTCCCAAACAAGCGAGTTGACAAATGGAGCTCAGGGGCACTGCAATTCACAAACCTGCAGAGTTATAAAGGATAACTCTCGTCCACAAATATATTGAGGGAAGGCAACGAAGAGGATTTGAAAGCAAGGCAGAATTGCAGCAAACAGATTTCAGGAGGTAGATTCGACTCGCCTTTAAAGCCCATGAAAAGCGGCAAAACGTCGACAATGATGCCCTTGGCCAAAAAGGGCGTATGCGTTTTTTCCTGAATATATTCAGGAAAAAACGCATACGCCCTTTTTCGCCAACCAAGCAAGCCGGAAAGGCAAATCGGCACTACAAAGAAGTCTCGCGTGCCATCGGTCAAAAGGGCCATGCTGAAAAAAGTGTAAAAACCAGAAATGCAGGACAGGCCATGGAGACATGGGAGCCTTGCTACGCTGATGGGCGGGATGTAAATTGCCAACAGCCACTCTGGAGAAGTGTACGGTGTGTCCTGAAACATGTAATAAACACAGCTTAGAGAGCATAGGGCACTTCCAGTCATGGGCATATACATTGCGAAAACTGAAAATCCACAAGACACAGGGACCCCAATGTGTAGGGCTGCTCTGTTTACAAGAACCTCCACTTCGGTACACCTTAAATAGCCCAGGAAGAAGTTGTGGTACTTATGCACAATGGAATATCCCTCAGCCATGAAATCAATGTCATAAGGCTAGTAGCAGCATGATGACTGGATTTAGGTACGATGACTCTAAGTGAAATAAGTCACAAAAAAAGACACTTATCCTAAGATATCACGTACAGAGGGAATGTCAAAATCGCTACCCTTGAACTGAATTACAAAACAGAACAGAGTCACACGTTTACAAAACACACGATGGCTGCTTAACGGGAAAGGTCAGGTGGGGTGATGCATAAAACAAGGGTTTGAAATTAGCTCAGATACCGTTCCATAAGCCAAATATGTAATAGACAAGACCTACTCCCTGCTCAGTGAACTGGACGCAACACCCCCTATTCACCGCACAAGAATATATCTGACTAGTAAGAATCTGAAAACCTATGTATTGATATCTCTCTGGAAGTGAATCAAGAGGGTGTAAAGCAGCATCAACACAGCAGTGAAAAGCAGCTAAACCCCATTATAAAAATAAATTACTTAAAAAAAACCCCCTAAAACAAAGACAGTGACAGAGAGAGAAATTCTTACAAAATCCGTTCAGGGGCTCTGATGCAACCTGGATTGACTATATCTAGACCCACAGCTGGATGAGACATTAGGCTGGACACTCTTGGGGCTGAGAGGATTGGTGAGGTTGGGTGAGCAAACGCAGACCCTTTAAAGTAATACTGCGTGCTACCCATCCCATGGGTCCCAAATCTCCAGGTTCAAGGGCATCTTCCTACATCGAAAACATGCATGGGAAACCCAGAAGATGGTACACCGTGTGATCGGGAAAGGTTTCTAAAACGCACCTCACTTCTCCTCTCCTTGTGCTCGGGTTCGCCATTCCAGCCGCTTTACTAACAATCTCCCTACTTGGAGAATCAGCACCGTTAACCTCCTGTTTCGTACAGGTTGCAATTTGTCCTGAGGATAAACGGGAAGAGGGGGAACCAATGAGAGACGAGCTCTCGGTGTTGGGACAGGCACAGGTCACTCTAATTTCCCATCAGGAAGAAGAATGAACCACAGGCTCAGCCTGCCCCCCCGAACCAGAATAGGGCCTGAAGCAATCCTGCGCTTTTGCGGCTAGCTCCCAAACATGCGAGTTGACAAATGGAGCTCAGGGGCACTGCAATTCACAAACCTGCAGAGTTATAAAGGATAACTCTCGTCCACAAATATATTGAGGGAAGGCAACGAAGAGGATTTGAAAGCAAGGCAGAATTGCAGCAAACAGATTTCAGGAGGTATATTCGACTCGCCTTTAAAGCCCATGAAAAGCGGCAAAACGTCGACAATGATGCCCTTGGCCAAAAAGGGCGTATGCGTTTTTTCCTGAATATATTCAGGAAAAAACGCATACGCCCTTTTTGGCCAACCAAGCAAGCCGGAAAGGCAAATCGGCACTACAAAGAAGTCTCGCTTGCCATCGGTCAAAAGGGCCATGCTGAAAAAAGTGTAAAAACCAGAAATGCAGGACAGGCCATGGAGACATGGGAGCCTTGCTACGCTGATGGGCGGGATGTAAATTGCCAACAGCCACTCTGGAGAAGTGTACGGTGTGTCCTGAAACATGGAATAAACACAGCTTAGAGAGCATAGGGCACTTCCACTCATGGGTGTATACATTGCGAAAACTGAAAATCCACAAGACACAGGCACCCCAAAGTGTAGGGCTGCTCTGTTTACAAGAACCTCCACTTCGGTACACCTTAAATAGCCCAGGAAGAAGTTGTGGTACTTATGCACAATGGAATATCCCTCAGCCATGAAATCAATGTCATAAGGCTAGTAGCAGCATGATGAGTGGATTTAGGTACGATGACTCTAAGTGAAATAAGTCACACAGAAAAAGACACTTATCCTAAGATATCACTTACAGAGGGAATGTCAAAATCGCTACCCTTGAACTGAATTACAAAACAGAACAGAGTCACACGTTTACAAAACACACTATGGCTGCTTAAAGGGAAAGGTCAGGTGGGGTGATGCATAAAACAAGGGTTTGAAATTAACTCAGATACCGTTCCATAAGCCAAATATGTAATAGACAAGACCTACTCCCTGCTCAGTGAACTGGACGCAACACCCCCTATTCACCGCACAAGAATATATCTGACTAGTAAGAATCTGAAAACCTATGTATTGATATCTCTCTGGAAGTGAATCAAGAGGGTGTAAAGCGGCATCAACACAGCAGTGAAAAGCAGCTAAACCCCATTATAAAAATAAATTACTTAAAAAAAAAAACCCTAAAACAAAGACAGTGACAGAGAGAGAAATTCTTACAAAATCCGTTCAGGGGCTCTGATGCAACCTGGATTGACCATATCTAGACCCACAGCTGGATGAGACATTAGGCTGGACACTCTTGGGGCTGAGAGGATTGGTGAGGTTGGGTGAGCAAACGCAGACCCTTTAAAGTAATACTGCGTGCTACCCATCCCATGGGTCCCAAATCTCCAGGTTCAAGGGCATCTTCCTACAACGAAAACATGCATGGGAAACCCAGAAGATGGTACACCGTGTGATCGGGAAAGGTTTCTAAAACGCACCTCACTTCTCCTCTCCTTGTGCTCGGGTTCGCCATTCCAGCCGCTTTACTAACAATCTCCCTACTTGGAGAATCAGCACCGTTAACCTCCTGTTTCGTACAGGTTGCAATTTGTCCTGAGGATGAACGGGAAGAGGGGGAACCAATGAGAGACGAGCTCTCGGTGTTGGGACAGGCACAGGTCACTCTCTTTTCCCATCAGGAAGAAGAATGAACCACAGGCTCAGCCTGCCCCCCCGGAACCAGAATAGGGCCTGAAGCAATCCTGCGCTTTTGCGGCCAGCTCCCAAACAAGCGAGTTGACAAATGGAGCTCAGGGGCACTGCAATTCACAAACCTGCAGAGTTATAAAGGATAACTCTCGTCCACAAATATATTGAGGGAAGGCAACGAAGAGGATTTGAAAGCAAGGCAGAATTGCAGCAAACAGATTTCAGGAGGTAGATTCGACTCGCCTTTAAAGCCCATGAAAAGCGGCAAAACGTCGACAATGATGCCCTTGGCCAAAAAGGGCGTATGCGTTTTTTCCTGAATATATTCAGGAAAAAACGCATACGCCCTTTTTGGCCAACCAAGCAAGCCGGAAAGGCAAATCGGCACTACAAAGAAGTCTCGCGTGCCATCGGTCAAAAGGGCCATGCTGAAAAAAGTGTAAAAACCAGAAATGCAAGACAGGCCATGGAGACATGGGAGCCTTGCTACGCTGATGGGCGGGATGTAAATTGCCAACAGCCACTCTGGAGAAGTGTACGGTGTGTCCTGAAACATGGAATAAACACAGCTTAGAGAGCATAGGGCACTTCCACTCATGGGCGTATACATTGCGAAAACTGAAAATCCACAAGACACAGGGACCCCAATGTGTAGGGCTGCTCTGTTTACAAGAACCTCCACTTCGGTACACCTTAAATAGCCCAGGAAGAAGTTGTGGTACTTATGCACAATGGAATATCCCTCAGCCATGAAATCAATGTCATAAGGCTAGTAGCAGCATGATGAGTGGATTTAGGTACGATGACTCTAAGTGAAATAAGTCACAAAAAAAGACACTTATCCTAAGATATCACGTACAGAGGGAATGTCAAAATCGCTACCCTTGAACTGAATTACAAAACAGAACAGAGTCACACGTTTACAAAACACACGATGGCTGCTTAACGGGAAAGGTCAGGTGGGGTGATGCATAAAACAAGGGTTTGAAATTAGCTCAGATACCGTTCCATAAGCCAAATATGTAATAGACAAGACCTACTCCCTGCTCAGTGAACTGGACGCAACACCCCCTATTCACCGCACAAGAATATATCTGACTAGTAAGAATCTGAAAACCTATGTATTGATATCTCTCTGGAAGTGAATCAAGAGGGTGTAAAGCAGCATCAACACAGCAGTGAAAAGCAGCTAAACCCCATTATAAAAATAAATTACTTAAAAAAAAAAACCCTAAAACAAAGACAGTGACAGAGAGAGAAATTCTTACAAAATCCGTTCAGGGGCTCTGATGCAACCTGGATTGACCATATCTAGACCCACAGCTGGATGAGACATTAGGCTGGACACTCTTGGGGCTGAGAGGATTGGTGAGGTTGGGTGAGCAAACGCAGACCCTTTAAAGTAATACTGCGTGCTACCCATCCCATGGGTCCCAAATCTCCAGGTTCAAGGGCATCTTCCTACAACGAAAACATGCATGGGAAACCCAGAAGATGGTACACCGTGTGATCGGGAAAGGTTTCTAAAACGCACCTCACTTCTCCTCTCCTTGTGCTCGGGTTCGCCATTCCAGCCGCTTTACTAACAATCTCCCTACTTGGAGAATCAGCACCGTTAACCTCCTGTTTCGTACAGGTTGCAATTTGTCCTGAGGATAAACGGGAAGAGGGGGAACCAATGAGAGACGAGCTCTCGGTGTTGGGACAGGCACAGGTCACTCTAATTTCCCATCAGGAAGAAGAATGAACCACAGGATCAGCCTGCCCCCCCGAACCAGAAAAGGGCCTGAAGCAATCCTGCGCTTTTGCGGCTAGCTCCCAAACATGCGAGTTGACAAATGGAGCTCAGGGGCACTGCAATTCACAAACCTGCAGAGTTATAAAGGATAACTCTCGTCCACAAATATATTGAGGGAAGGCAACGAAGAGGATTTGAAAGCAAGGCAGAATTGCAGCAAACAGATTTCAGGAGGTAGATTCGACTCGCCTTTAAAGCCCATGAAAAGCGGCAAAACGTCGACAATGATGCCCTTGGCCAAAAAGGGCGTATGCGTTTTTTCCTGAATATATTCAGGAAAAAACGCATACGCCCTTTTTGGCCAACCAAGCAAGCCGGAAAGGCAAATCGGCACTACAAAGAAGTCTCGCTTGCCATCGGTCAAAAGGGCCATGCTGAAAAAAGTGTAAAAACCAGAAATGCAGGACAGGCCATGGAGACATGGGAGCCTTGCTACGCTGATGGGCGGGATGTAAATTGCCAACAGCCACTCTGGAGAAGTGTACGGTGTGTCCTGAAACATGGAATAAACACAGCTTAGAGAGCATAGGGCACTTCCACTCATGGGCATATACATTGCGAAAACTGAAAATCCACAAGACACAGGCACCCCAAAGTGTAGGGCTGCTCTGTTTACAAGAACCTCCACTTCGGTACACCTTAAATAGCCCAGGAAGAAGTTGTGGTACTTATGCACAATGGAATATCCCTCAGCCATGAAATCAATGTCATAAGGCTAGTAGCAGCATGATGAGTGGATTTAGGTACGATGACTCTAAGTGAAATAAGTCACACAGAAAAAGACACTTATCCTAAGATATCACTTACAGAGGGAATGTCAAAATCGCTACCCTTGAACTGAATTACAAAACAGAACAGAGTCACACGTTTACAAAACACACTATGGCTGCTTAAAGGGAAAGGTCAGGTGGGGTGATGCATAAAACAAGGGTTTGAAATTAACTCAGATACCGTTCCATAAGCCAACTATGTAATAGACAAGACCTACTCCCTGCTCAGTGAACTGGACGCAACACCCCCTATTCACCGCACAAGAATATATCTGACTAGTAAGAATCTGAAAACCTATGTATTGATATCTCTCTGGAAGTGAATCAAGAGGGTGTAAAGCGGCATCAACACAGCAGTGAAAAGCAGCTAAACCCCATTATAAAAATAAATTACTTAAAAAAAAAACCCCTAAAACAAAGACAGTGACAGAGAGAGAAATTCTTACAAAATCCGTTCAGGGGCTCTGATGCAACCTGGATTGACCATATCTAGACCCACAGCTGGATGAGACATTAGGCTGGACACTCTTGGGGCTGAGAGGATTGGTGAGGTTGGGTGAGCAAATGCAGACCCTTTAAAGTAATACTGCGTGCTACCCATCCCATGGGTCCCAAATCTCCAGGTTCAAGGGCATCTTCCTACAACGAAAACATGCATGGGAAACCCAGAAGATGGTACACCGTGTGATCGGGAAAGGTTTCTAAAACGCACCTCACTTCTCCTCTCCTTGTGCTCGGGTTCGCCATTCCAGCCGCTTTACTAACAATCTCCCTACTTGGAGAATCAGCACCGTTAACCTCCTGTTTCGTACAGGTTGCAATTTGTCCTGAGGATGAACGGGAAGAGGGGGAACCAATGAGAGACGAGCTCTCGGTGTTGGGACAGGCACAGGTCACTCTCTTTTCCCATCAGGAAGAAGAATGAACCACAGGCTCAGCCTGCCCCCCCGGAACCAGAATAGGGCCTGAAGCAATCCTGCGCTTTTGCGGCCAGCTCCCAAACAAGCGAGTTGACAAATGGAGCTCAGGGGCACTGCAATTCACAAACCTGCAGAGTTATAAAGGATAACTCTCGTCCACAAATATATTGAGGGAAGGCAACGAAGAGGATTTGAAAGCAAGGCAGAATTGCAGCAAACAGATTTCAGGAGGTAGATTCGACTCGCCTTTAAAGCCCATGAAAAGCGGCAAAACGTCGACAATGATGCCCTTGGCCAAAAAGGGCGTATGCGTTTTTTCCTGAATATATTCAGGAAAAAACGCATACGCCCTTTTTGGCCAACCAAGCAAGCCGGAAAGGCAAATCGGCACTACAAAGAAGTCTCGCGTGCCATCGGTCAAAAGGGCCATGCTGAAAAAAGTGTAAAAACCAGAAATGCAAGACAGGCCATGGAGACATGGGAGCCTTGCTACGCTGATGGGCGGGATGTAAATTGCCAACAGCCACTCTGGAGAAGTGTACGGTGTGTCCTGAAACATGGAATAAACACAGCTTAGAGAGCATAGGGCACTTCCACTCATGGGCGTATACATTGCGAAAACTGAAAATCCACAAGACACAGGCACCCCAAAGTGTAGGGCTGCTCTGTTTACAAGAACCTCCACTTCGGTACACCTTAAATAGCCCAGGAAGAAGTTGTGGTACTTATGCACAATGGAATATCCCTCAGCCATGAAATCAATGTCATAAGGCTAGTAGCAGCATGATGAGTGGATTTAGGTACGATGACTCTAAGTGAAATAAGTCACACAGAAAAAGACACTTATCCTAAGATATCACTTACAGAGGGAATGTCAAAATCGCTACCCTTGAACTGAATTACAAAACAGAACAGAGTCACACGTTTACAAAACACACTATGGCTGCTTAAAGGGAAAGGTCAGGTGGGGTGATGCATAAAACAAGGGTTTGAAATTAACTCAGATACCGTTCCATAAGCCAAATATGTAATAGACAAGACCTACTCCCTGCTCAGTGAACTGGACGCAACACCCCCTATTCACCGCACAAGAATATATCTGACTAGTAAGAATCTGAAAACCTATGTATTGATATCTCTCTGGAAGTGAATCAAGAGGGTGTAAAGCGGCATCAACACAGCAGTGAAAAGCAGCTAAACCCCATTATAAAAATAAATTACTTAAAAAAAAAACCCCTAAAACAAAGACAGTGACAGAGAGAGAAATTCTTACAAAATCCGTTCAGGGGCTCTGATGCAACCTGGATTGACCATATCTAGACCCACAGCTGGATGAGACATTAGGCTGGACACTCTTGGGGCTGAGAGGATTGGTGAGGTTGGGTGAGCAAACGCAGACCCTTTAAAGTAATACTGCGTGCTACCCATCCCATGGGTCCCAAATCTCCAGGTTCAAGGGCATCTTCCTACAACGAAAACATGCATGGGAAACCCAGAAGATGGTACACCGTGTGATCGGGAAAGGTTTCTAAAACGCACCTCACTTCTCCTCTCCTTGTGCTCGGGTTCGCCATTCCAGCCGCTTTACTAACAATCTCCCTACTTGGAGAATCAGCACCGTTAACCTCCTGTTTCGTACAGGTTGCAATTTGTCCTGAGGATAAACGGGAAGAGGGGGAACCAATGAGAGACGAGCTCTCGGTGTTGGGACAGGCACAGGTCACTCTAATTTCCCATCAGGAAGAAGAATGAACCACAGGATCAGCCTGCCCCCCCGAACCAGAAAAGGGCCTGAAGCAATCCTGCGCTTTTGCGGCTAGCTCCCAAACATGCGAGTTGACAAATGGAGCTCAGGGGCACTGCAATTCACAAACCTGCAGAGTTATAAAGGATAACTCTCGTCCACAAATATATTGAGGGAAGGCAACGAAGAGGATTTGAAAGCAAGGCAGAATTGCAGCAAACAGATTTCAGGAGGTAGATTCGACTCGCCTTTAAAGCCCATGAAAAGCGGCAAAACGTCGACAATGATGCCCTTGGCCAAAAAGGGCGTATGCGTTTTTTCCTGAATATATTCAGGAAAAAACGCATACGCCCTTTTTGGCCAACCAAGCAAGCCGGAAAGGCAAATCGGCACTACAAAGAAGTCTCGCTTGCCATCGGTCAAAAGGGCCATGCTGAAAAAAGTGTAAAAACCAGAAATGCAGGACAGGCCATGGAGACATGGGAGCCTTGCTACGCTGATGGGCGGGATGTAAATTGCCAACAGCCACTCTGGAGAAGTGTACGGTGTGTCCTGAAACATGGAATAAACACAGCTTAGAGAGCATAGGGCACTTCCACTCATGGGCATATACATTGCGAAAACTGAAAATCCACAAGACACAGGCACCCCAAAGTGTAGGGCTGCTCTGTTTACAAGAACCTCCACTTCGGTACACCTTAAATAGCCCAGGAAGAAGTTGTGGTACTTATGCACAATGGAATATCCCTCAGCCATGAAATCAATGTCATAAGGCTAGTAGCAGCATGATGAGTGGATTTAGGTACGATGACTCTAAGTGAAATAAGTCACACAGAAAAAGACACTTATCCTAAGATATCACTTACAGAGGGAATGTCAAAATCGCTACCCTTGAACTGAATTACAAAACAGAACAGAGTCACACGTTTACAAAACACACTATGGCTGCTTAAAGGGAAAGGTCAGGTGGGGTGATGCATAAAACAAGGGTTTGAAATTAACTCAGATACCGTTCCATAAGCCAAATATGTAATAGACAAGACCTACTCCCTGCTCAGTGAACTGGACGCAACACCCCCTATTCACCGCACAAGAATATATCTGACTAGTAAGAATCTGAAAACCTATGTATTGATATCTCTCTGGAAGTGAATCAAGAGGGTGTAAAGCGGCATCAACACAGCAGTGAAAAGCAGCTAAACCCCATTATAAAAATAAATTACTTAAAAAAAAAACCCCTAAAACAAAGACAGTGACAGAGAGAGAAATTCTTACAAAATCCGTTCAGGGGCTCTGATGCAACCTGGATTGACCATATCTAGACCCACAGCTGGATGAGACATTAGGCTGGACACTCTTGGGGCTGAGAGGATTGGTGAGGTTGGGTGAGCAAACGCAGACCCTTTAAAGTAATACTGCGTGCTACCCATCCCATGGGTCCCAAATCTCCAGGTTCAAGGGCATCTTCCTACAACGAAAACATGCATGGGAAACCCAGAAGATGGTACACCGTGTGATCGGGAAAGGTTTCTAAAACGCACCTCACTTCTCCTCTCCTTGTGCTCGGGTTCGCCATTCCAGCCGCTTTACTAACAATCTCCCTACTTGGAGAATCAGCACCGTTAACCTCCTGTTTCGTACAGGTTGCAATTTGTCCTGAGGATGAACGGGAAGAGGGGGAACCAATGAGAGACGAGCTCTCGGTGTTGGGACAGGCACAGGTCACTCTCTTTTCCCATCAGGAAGAAGAATGAACCACAGGCTCAGCCTGCCCCCCCGGAACCAGAATAGGGCCTGAAGCAATCCTGCGCTTTTGCGGCCAGCTCCCAAACAAGCGAGTTGACAAATGGAGCTCAGGGGCACTGCAATTCACAAACCTGCAGAGTTATAAAGGATAACTCTCGTCCACAAATATATTGAGGGAAGGCAACGAAGAGGATTTGAAAGCAAGGCAGAATTGCAGCAAACAGATTTCAGGAGGTAGATTCGACTCGCCTTAAAGCACATGAAAAGCGGCGAAACGTCGACAATGATGCCCTTGGCCAAAAAGGGCGTATGCGTTTTTTCCTGAATATATTCAGGAAAAAACGCATACGCCCTTTTTGGCCAACCAAACAAGCCGGAAAGGCAAATCGGCACTACAAAGAAGTCTCGCGTGCCATCGGTCAAAAGGGCCATGCTGAAAAAAGTGTAAAAACCAGAAATGCAAGACAGGCCATGGAGACATGGGAGCCTTGCTACGCTGATGGGCGGGATGTAAATTGCCAACAGCCACTCTGGAGAAGTGTACGGTGTGTCCTGAAACATGGAATAAACACAGCTTAGAGAGCATAGGGCACTTCCACTCATGGGCATATACATTGCGAAAACTGAAAATCCACAAGACACAGGCACCCCAAAGTGTAGGGCTGCTCTGTTTACAAGAACCTCCACTTCGGTACACCTTAAATAGCCCAGGAAGAAGTTGTGGTACTTATGCACAATGGAATATCCCTCAGCCATGAAATCAATGTCATAAGGCTAGTAGCAGCATGATGAGTGGATTTAGGTACGATGACTCTAAGTGAAATAAGTCACACAGAAAAAGACACTTATCCTAAGATATCACTTACAGAGGGAATGTCAAAATCGCTACCCTTGAACTGAATTACAAAACAGAACAGAGTCACACGTTTACAAAACACACTATGGCTGCTTAAAGGGAAAGGTCAGGTGGGGTGATGCATAAAACAAGGGTTTGAAATTAACTCAGATACCGTTCCATAAGCCAAATATGTAATAGACAAGACCTACTCCCTGCTCAGTGAACTGGACGCAACACCCCCTATTCACCGCACAAGAATATATCTGACTAGTAAGAATCTGAAAACCTATGTATTGATATCTCTCTGGAAGTGAATCAAGAGGGTGTAAAGCGGCATCAACACAGCAGTGAAAAGCAGCTAAACCCCATTATAAAAATAAATTACTTAAAAAAAAAACCCCTAAAACAAAGACAGTGACAGAGAGAGAAATTCTTACAAAATCCGTTCAGGGGCTCTGATGCAACCTGGATTGACCATATCTAGACCCACAGCTGGATGAGACATTAGGCTGGACACTCTTGGGGCTGAGAGGATTGGTGAGGTTGGGTGAGCAAACGCAGACCCTTTAAAGTAATACTGCGTGCTACCCATCCCATGGGTCCCAAATCTCCAGGTTCAAGGGCATCTTCCTACAACGAAAACATGCATGGGAAACCCAGAAGATGGTACACCGTGTGATCGGGAAAGGTTTCTAAAACGCACCTCACGTCTCCTCTCCTTGTGCTCGGGTTCGCCATTCCAGCCGCTTTACTAACAATCTCCCTACTTGGAGAATCAGCACCGTTAACCTCCTGTTTCGTACAGGTTGCAATTTGTCCTGAGGATGAACGGGAAGAGGGGGAACCAATGAGAGACGAGCTCTCGGTGTTGGGACAGGCACAGGTCACTCTCTTTTCCCATCAGGAAGAAGAATGAACCACAGGCTCAGCCTGCCCCCCCGGAACCAGAATAGGGCCTGAAGCAATCCTGCGCTTTTGCGGCCAGCTCCCAAACAAGCGAGTTGACAAATGGAGCTCAGGGGCACTGCAATTCACAAACCTGCAGAGTTATAAAGGATAACTCTCGTCCACAAATATATTGAGGGAAGGCAACGAAGAGGATTTGAAAGCAAGGCAGAATTGCAGCAAACAGATTTCAGGAGGTAGATTCGACTCGCCTTTAAAGCCCATGAAAAGCGGCAAAACGTCGACAATGATGCCCTTGGCCAAAAAGGGCGTATGCGTTTTTTCCTGAATATATTCAGGAAAAAACGCATACGCCCTTTTTGGCCAACCAAGCAAGCCGGAAAGGCAAATCGGCACTACAAAGAAGTCTCGCGTGCCATCGGTCAAAAGGGCCATGCTGAAAAAAGTGTAAAAACCAGAAATGCAAGACAGGCCATGGAGACATGGGAGCCTTGCTACGCTGATGGGCGGGATGTAAATTGCCAACAGCCACTCTGGAGAAGTGTACGGTGTGTCCTGAAACATGTAATAAACACAGCTTAGAGAGCATAGGGCACTTCCACTCATGGGCGTATACATTGCGAAAACTGAAAATCCACAAGACACAGGGACCCCAATGTGTAGGGCTGCTCTGTTTACAAGAACCTCCACTTCGGTACACCTTAAATAGCCCAGGAAGAAGTTGTGGTACTTATGCACAATGGAATATCCCTCAGCCATGAAATCAATGTCATAAGGCTAGTAGCAGCATGATGAGTGGATTTAGGTACGATGACTCTAAGTGAAATAAGTCACAAAAAAAGACACTTATCCTAAGATATCACGTACAGAGGGAATGTCAAAATCGCTACCCTTGAACTGAATTACAAAACAGAACAGAGTCACACGTTTACAAAACACACGATGGCTGCTTAACGGGAAAGGTCAGGTGGGGTGATGCATAAAACAAGGGTTTGAAATTAGCTCAGATACCGTTTCATAAGCCAAATATGTAATAGACAAGACCTACTCCCTGCTCAGTGAACTGGACGCAACACCCCCTATTCACCGCACAAGAATATATCTGACTAGTAAGAATCTGAAAACCTATGTATTGATATCTCTCTGGAAGTGAATCAAGAGGGTGTAAAGCAGCATCAACACAGCAGTGAAAAGCAGCTAAACCCCATTATAAAAATAAATTACTTAAAAAAAAAACCCCTAAAACAAAGACAGTGACAGAGAGAGAAATTCTTACAAAATCCGTTCAGGGGCTCTGATGCAACCTGGATTGACCATATCTAGACCCACAGCTGGATGAGACATTAGGCTGGACACTCTTGGGGCTGAGAGGATTGGTGAGGTTGGGTGAGCAAACGCAGACCCTTTAAAGTAATACTGCGTGCTACCCATCCCATGGGTCCCAAATCTCCAGGTTCAAGGGCATCTTCCTACAACGAAAACATGCATGGGAAACCCAGAAGATGGTACACCGTGTGATCGGGAAAGGTTTCTAAAACGCACCTCACTTCTCCTCTCCTTGTGCTCGGGTTCGCCATTCCAGCCGCTTTACTAACAATCTCCCTACTTGGAGAATCAGCACCGTTAACCTCCTGTTTCGTACAGGTTGCAATTTGTCCTGAGGATGAACGGGAAGAGGGGGAACCAATGAGAGACGAGCTCTCGGTGTTGGGACAGGCACAGGTCACTCTCTTTTCCCATCAGGAAGAAGAATGAACCACAGGCTCAGCCTGCCCCCCCGGAACCAGAATAGGGCCTGAAGCAATCCTGCGCTTTTGCGGCCAGCTCCCAAACAAGCGAGTTGACAAATGGAGCTCAGGGGCACTGCAATTCACAAACCTGCAGAGTTATAAAGGATAACTCTCGTCCACAAATATATTGAGGGAAGGCAACGAAGAGGATTTGAAAGCAAGGCAGAATTGCAGCAAACAGATTTCAGGAGGTAGATTCGACTCGCCTTAAAGCACATGAAAAGCGGCGAAACGTCGACAATGATGCCCTTGGCCAAAAAGGGCGTATGCGTTTTTTCCTGAATATATTCAGGAAAAAACGCATACGCCCTTTTTGGCCAACCAAACAAGCCGGAAAGGCAAATCGGCACTACAAAGAAGTCTCGCGTGCCATCGGTCAAAAGGGCCATGCTGAAAAAAGTGTAAAAACCAGAAATGCAAGACAGGCCATGGAGACATGGGAGCCTTGCTACGCTGATGGGCGGGATGTAAATTGCCAACAGCCACTCTGGAGAAGTGTACGGTGTGTCCTGAAACATGGAATAAACACAGCTTAGAGAGCATAGGGCACTTCCACTCATGGGCATATACATTGTGAAAACTGAAAATCCACAAGACACAGGCACCCCAAAGTGTAGGGCTGCTCTGTTTACAAGAACCTCCACTTCGGTACACCTTAAATAGCCCAGGAAGAAGTTGTGGTACTTATGCACAATGGAATATCCCTCAGCCATGAAATCAATGTCATAAGGCTAGTAGCAGCATGATGAGTGGATTTAGGTACGATGACTCTAAGTGAAATAAGTCACACAGAAAAAGACACTTATCCTAAGATATCACTTACAGAGGGAATGTCAAAATCGCTACCCTTGAACTGAATTACAAAACAGAACAGAGTCACACGTTTACAAAACACACTATGGCTGCTTAAAGGGAAAGGTCAGGTGGGGTGATGCATAAAACAAGGGTTTGAAATTAACTCAGATACCGTTCCATAAGCCAAATATGTAATAGACAAGACCTACTCCCTGCTCAGTGAACTGGACGCAACACCCCCTATTCACCGCACAAGAATATATCTGACTAGTAAGAATCTGAAAACCTATGTATTGATATCTCTCTGGAAGTGAATCAAGAGGGTGTAAAGCGGCATCAACACAGCAGTGAAAAGCAGCTAAACCCCATTATAAAAATAAATTACTTAAAAAAAAAACCCCTAAAACAAAGACAGTGACAGAGAGAGAAATTCTTACAAAATCCGTTCAGGGGCTCTGATGCAACCTGGATTGACCATATCTAGACCCACAGCTGGATGAGACATTAGGCTGGACACTCTTGGGGCTGAGAGGATTGGTGAGGTTGGGTGAGCAAACGCAGACCCTTTAAAGTAATACTGCGTGCTACCCATCCCATGGGTCCCAAATCTCCAGGTTCAAGGGCATCTTCCTACAACGAAAACATGCATGGGAAACCCAGAAGATGGTACACCGTGTGATCGGGAAAGGTTTCTAAAACGCACCTCACGTCTCCTCTCCTTGTGCTCGGGTTCGCCATTCCAGCCGCTTTACTAACAATCTCCCTACTTGGAGAATCAGCACCGTTAACCTCCTGTTTCGTACAGGTTGCAATTTGTCCTGAGGATGAACGGGAAGAGGGGGAACCAATGAGAGACGAGCTCTCGGTGTTGGGACAGGCACAGGTCACTCTCTTTTCCCATCAGGAAGAAGAATGAACCACAGGCTCAGCCTGCCCCCCCGGAACCAGAATAGGGCCTGAAGCAATCCTGCGCTTTTGCGGCCAGCTCCCAAACAAGCGAGTTGACAAATGGAGCTCAGGGGCACTGCAATTCACAAACCTGCAGAGTTATAAAGGATAACTCTCGTCCACAAATATATTGAGGGAAGGCAACGAAGAGGATTTGAAAGCAAGGCAGAATTGCAGCAAACAGATTTCAGGAGGTAGATTCGACTCGCCTTTAAAGCCCATGAAAAGCGGCAAAACGTCGACAATGATGCCCTTGGCCAAAAAGGGCGTATGCGTTTTTTCCTGAATATATTCAGGAAAAAACGCATACGCCCTTTTTGGCCAACCAAGCAAGCCGGAAAGGCAAATCGGCACTACAAAGAAGTCTCGCGTGCCATCGGTCAAAAGGGCCATGCTGAAAAAAGTGTAAAAACCAGAAATGCAAGACAGGCCATGGAGACATGGGAGCCTTGCTACGCTGATGGGCGGGATGTAAATTGCCAACAGCCACTCTGGAGAAGTGTACGGTGTGTCCTGAAACATGTAATAAACACAGCTTAGAGAGCATAGGGCACTTCCACTCATGGGCGTATACATTGCGAAAACTGAAAATCCACAAGACACAGGGACCCCAATGTGTAGGGCTGCTCTGTTTACAAGAACCTCCACTTCGGTACACCTTAAATAGCCCAGGAAGAAGTTGTGGTACTTATGCACAATGGAATATCCCTCAGCCATGAAATCAATGTCATAAGGCTAGTAGCAGCATGATGAGTGGATTTAGGTACGATGACTCTAAGTGAAATAAGTCACAAAAAAAGACACTTATCCTAAGATATCACGTACAGAGGGAATGTCAAAATCGCTACCCTTGAACTGAATTACAAAACAGAACAGAGTCACACGTTTACAAAACACACGATGGCTGCTTAACGGGAAAGGTCAGGTGGGGTGATGCATAAAACAAGGGTTTGAAATTAGCTCAGATACCGTTTCATAAGCCAAATATGTAATAGACAAGACCTACTCCCTGCTCAGTGAACTGGACGCAACACCCCCTATTCACCGCACAAGAATATATCTGACTAGTAAGAATCTGAAAACCTATGTATTGATATCTCTCTGGAAGTGAATCAAGAGGGTGTAAAGCAGCATCAACACAGCAGTGAAAAGCAGCTAAACCCCATTATAAAAATAAATTACTTAAAAAAAAAACCCCTAAAACAAAGACAGTGACAGAGAGAGAAATTCTTACAAAATCCGTTCAGGGGCTCTGATGCAACCTGGATTGACCATATCTAGACCCACAGCTGGATGAGACATTAGGCTGGACACTCTTGGGGCTGAGAGGATTGGTGAGGTTGGGTGAGCAAACGCAGACCCTTTAAAGTAATACTGCGTGCTACCCATCCCATGGGTCCCAAATCTCCAGGTTCAAGGGCATCTTCCTACAACGAAAACATGCATGGGAAACCCAGAAGATGGTACACCGTGTGATCGGGAAAGGTTTCTAAAACGCACCTCACTTCTCCTCTCCTTGTGCTCGGGTTCGCCATTCCAGCCGCTTTACTAACAATCTCCCTACTTGGAGAATCAGCACCGTTAACCTCCTGTTTCGTACAGGTTGCAATTTGTCCTGAGGATAAACGGGAAGAGGGGGAACCAATGAGAGACGAGCTCTCGGTGTTGGGACAGGCACAGGTCACTCTAATTTCCCATCAGGAAGAAGAATGAACCACAGGATCAGCCTGCCCCCCCGAACCAGAAAAGGGCCTGAAGCAATCCTGCGCTTTTGCGGCTAGCTCCCAAACATGCGAGTTGACAAATGGAGCTCAGGGGCACTGCAATTCACAAACCTGCAGAGTTATAAAGGATAACTCTCGTCCACAAATATATTGAGGGAAGGCAACGAAGAGGATTTGAAAGCAAGGCAGAATTGCAGCAAACAGATTTCAGGAGGTAGATTCGACTCGCCTTTAAAGCCCATGAAAAGCGGCAAAACGTCGACAATGATGCCCTTGGCCAAAAAGGGCGTATGCGTTTTTTCCTGAATATATTCAGGAAAAAATGCATACGCCCTTTTTGGCCAACCAAGCAAGCCGGAAAGGCAAATCGGCACTACAAAGAAGTCTCGCTTGCCATCGGTCAAAAGGGCCATGCTGAAAAAAGTGTAAAAACCAGAAATGCAGGACAGGCCATGGAGACATGGGAGCCTTGCTACGCTGATGGGCGGGATGTAAATTGCCAACAGCCACTCTGGAGAAGTGTACGGTGTGTCCTGAAACATGGAATAAACACAGCTTAGAGAGCATAGGGCACTTCCACTCATGGGCGTATACATTGCGAAAACTGAAAATCCACAAGACACAGGCACCCCAAAGTGTAGGGCTGCTCTGTTTACAAGAACCTCCACTTCGGTACACCTTAAATAGCCCAGGAAGAAGTTGTGGTACTTATGCACAATGGAATATCCCTCAGCCATGAAATCAATGTCATAAGGCTAGTAGCAGCATGATGAGTGGATTTAGGTACGATGACTCTAAGTGAAATAAGTCACACAGAAAAAGACACTTATCCTAAGATATCACTTACAGAGGGAATGTCAAAATCGCTACCCTTGAACTGAATTACAAAACAGAACAGAGTCACACGTTTACAAAACACACTATGGCTGCTTAAAGGGAAAGGTCAGGTGGGGTGATGCATAAAACAAGGGTTTGAAATTAACTCAGATACCGTTCCATAAGCCAAATATGTAATAGACAAGACCTACTCCCTGCTCAGTGAACTGGACGCAACACCCCCTATTCACCGCACAAGAATATATCTGACTAGTAAGAATCTGAAAACCTATGTATTGATATCTCTCTGGAAGTGAATCAAGAGGGTGTAAAGCGGCATCAACACAGCAGTGAAAAGCAGCTAAACCCCATTATAAAAATAAATTACTTAAAAAAAAAACCCCTAAAACAAAGACAGTGACAGAGAGAGAAATTCTTACAAAATCCGTTCAGGGGCTCTGATGCAACCTGGATTGACCATATCTAGACCCACAGCTGGATGAGACATTAGGCTGGACACTCTTGGGGCTGAGAGGATTGGTGAGGTTGGGTGAGCAAACGCAGACCCTTTAAAGTAATACTGCGTGCTACCCATCCCATGGGTCCCAAATCTCCAGGTTCAAGGGCATCTTCCTACAACGAAAACATGCATGGGAAACCCAGAAGATGGTACACCGTGTGATCGGGAAAGGTTTCTAAAACGCACCTCACGTCTCCTCTCCTTGTGCTCGGGTTCGCCATTCCAGCCGCTTTACTAACAATCTCCCTACTTGGAGAATCAGCACCGTTAACCTCCTGTTTCGTACAGGTTGCAATTTGTCCTGAGGATGAACGGGAAGAGGGGGAACCAATGAGAGACGAGCTCTCGGTGTTGGGACAGGCACAGGTCACTCTCTTTTCCCATCAGGAAGAAGAATGAACCACAGGCTCAGCCTGCCCCCCCGGAACCAGAATAGGGCCTGAAGCAATCCTGCGCTTTTGCGGCCAGCTCCCAAACAAGCGAGTTGACAAATGGAGCTCAGGGGCACTGCAATTCACAAACCTGCAGAGTTATAAAGGATAACTCTCGTCCACAAATATATTGAGGGAAGGCAACGAAGAGGATTTGAAAGCAAGGCAGAATTGCAGCAAACAGATTTCAGGAGGTAGATTCGACTCGCCTTTAAAGCCCATGAAAAGCGGCAAAACGTCGACAATGATGCCCTTGGCCAAAAAGGGCGTATGCGTTTTTTCCTGAATATATTCAGGAAAAAACGCATACGCCCTTTTTCGCCAACCAAGCAAGCCGGAAAGGCAAATCGGCACTACAAAGAAGTCTCGCGTGCCATCGGTCAAAAGGGCCATGCTGAAAAAAGTGTAAAAACCAGAAATGCAGGACAGGCCATGGAGACATGGGAGCCTTGCTACGCTGATGGGCGGGATGTAAATTGCCAACAGCCACTCTGGAGAAGTGTACGGTGTGTCCTGAAACATGTAATAAACACAGCTTAGAGAGCATAGGGCACTTCCAGTCATGGGCGTATACATTGCGAAAACTGAAAATCCACAAGACACAGGGACCCCAATGTGTAGGGCTGCTCTGTTTACAAGAACCTCCACTTCGGTACACCTTAAATAGCCCAGGAAGAAGTTGTGGTACTTATGCACAATGGAATATCCCTCAGCCATGAAATCAATGTCATAAGGCTAGTAGCAGCATGATGACTGGATTTAGGTACGATGACTCTAAGTGAAATAAGTCACAAAAAAAGACACTTATCCTAAGATATCACGTACAGAGGGAATGTCAAAATCGCTACCCTTGAACTGAATTACAAAACAGAACAGAGTCACACGTTTACAAAACACACGATGGCTGCTTAACGGGAAAGGTCAGGTGGGGTGATGCATAAAACAAGGGTTTGAAATTAGCTCAGATACCGTTCCATAAGCCAAATATGTAATAGACAAGACCTACTCCCTGCTCAGTGAACTGGACGCAACACCCCCTATTCACCGCACAAGAATATATCTGACTAGTAAGAATCTGAAAACCTATGTATTGATATCTCTCTGGAAGTGAATCAAGAGGGTGTAAAGCAGCATCAACACAGCAGGGAAAAGCAGCTAAACCCCATTATAAAAATAAATTACTTAAAAAAAACCCCCTAAAACAAAGACAGTGACAGAGAGAGAAATTCTTACAAAATCCGTTCAGGGGCTCTGATGCAACCTGGATTGACTATATCTAGACCCACAGCTGGATGAGACATTAGGCTGGACACTCTTGGGGCTGAGAGGATTGGTGAGGTTGGGTGAGCAAACGCAGACCCTTTAAAGTAATACTGCGTGCTACCCATCCCATGGGTCCCAAATCTCCAGGTTCAAGGGCATCTTCCTACATCGAAAACATGCATGGGAAACCCAGAAGATGGTACACCGTGTGATCGGGAAAGGTTTCTAAAACGCACCTCACTTCTCCTCTCCTTGTGCTCGGGTTCGCCATTCCAGCCGCTTTACTAACAATCTCCCTACTTGGAGAATCAGCACCGTTAACCTCCTGTTTCGTACAGGTTGCAATTTGTCCTGAGGATAAACGGGAAGAGGGGGAACCAATGAGAGACGAGCTCTCGGTGTTGGGACAGGCACAGGTCACTCTAATTTCCCATCAGGAAGAAGAATGAACCACAGGCTCAGCCTGCCCCCCCGAACCAGAATAGGGCCTGAAGCAATCCTGCGCTTTTGCGGCTAGCTCCCAAACATGCGAGTTGACAAATGGAGCTCAGGGGCACTGCAATTCACAAACCTGCAGAGTTATAAAGGATAACTCTCGTCCACAAATATATTGAGGGAAGGCAACGAAGAGGATTTGAAAGCAAGGCAGAATTGCAGCAAACAGATTTCAGGAGGTAGATTCGACTCGCCTTTAAAGCCCATGAAAAGCGGCAAAACGTCGACAATGATGCCCTTGGCCAAAAAGGGCGTATGCGTTTTTTCCTGAATATATTCAGGAAAAAACGCATACGCCCTTTTTGGCCAACCAAGCAAGCCGGAAAGGCAAATCGGCACTACAAAGAAGTCTCGCTTGCCATCGGTCAAAAGGGCCATGCTGAAAAAAGTGTAAAAACCAGAAATGCAGGACAGGCCATGGAGACATGGGAGCCTTGCTACGCTGATGGGCGGGATGTAAATTGCCAACAGCCACTCTGGAGAAGTGTACGGTGTGTCCTGAAACATGGAATAAACACAGCTTAGAGAGCATAGGGCACTTCCACTCATGGGCATATACATTGCGAAAACTGAAAATCCACAAGACACAGGCACCCCAAAGTGTAGGGCTGCTCTGTTTACAAGAACCTCCACTTCGGTACACCTTAAATAGCCCAGGAAGAAGTTGTGGTACTTATGCACAATGGAATATCCCTCAGCCATGAAATCAATGTCATAAGGCTAGTAGCAGCATGATGAGTGGATTTAGGTACGATGACTCTAAGTGAAATAAGTCACACAGAAAAAGACACTTATCCTAAGATATCACTTACAGAGGGAATGTCAAAATCGCTACCCTTGAACTGAATTACAAAACAGAACAGAGTCACACGTTTACAAAACACACTATGGCTGCTTAAAGGGAAAGGTCAGGTGGGGTGATGCATAAAACAAGGGTTTGAAATTAACTCAGATACCGTTCCATAAGCCAAATATGTAATAGACAAGACCTACTCCCTGCTCAGTGAACTGGACGCAACACCCCCTATTCACCGCACAAGAATATATCTGACTAGTAAGAATCTGAAAACCTATGTATTGATATCTCTCTGGAAGTGAATCAAGAGGGTGTAAAGCGGCATCAACACAGCAGTGAAAAGCAGCTAAACCCCATTATAAAAATAAATTACTTAAAAAAAAAAACCCTAAAACAAAGACAGTGACAGAGAGAGAAATTCTTACAAAATCCGTTCAGGGGCTCTGATGCAACCTGGATTGACCATATCTAGACCCACAGCTGGATGAGACATTAGGCTGGACACTCTTGGGGCTGAGAGGATTGGTGAGGTTGGGTGAGCAAACGCAGACCCTTTAAAGTAATACTGCGTGCTACCCATCCCATGGGTCCCAAATCTCCAGGTTCAAGGGCATCTTCCTACAACGAAAACATGCATGGGAAACCCAGAAGATGGTACACCGTGTGATCGGGAAAGGTTTCTAAAACGCACCTCACTTCTCCTCTCCTTGTGCTCGGGTTCGCCATTCCAGCCGCTTTACTAACAATCTCCCTACTTGGAGAATCAGCACCGTTAACCTCCTGTTTCGTACAGGTTGCAATTTGTCCTGAGGATGAACGGGAAGAGGGGGAACCAATGAGAGACGAGCTCTCGGTGTTGGGACAGGCACAGGTCACTCTCTTTTCCCATCAGGAAGAAGAATGAACCACAGGCTCAGCCTGCCCCCCCGGAACCAGAATAGGGCCTGAAGCAATCCTGCGCTTTTGCGGCCAGCTCCCAAACAAGCGAGTTGACAAATGGAGCTCAGGGGCACTGCAATTCACAAACCTGCAGAGTTATAAAGGATAACTCTCGTCCACAAATATATTGAGGGAAGGCAACGAAGAGGATTTGAAAGCAAGGCAGAATTGCAGCAAACAGATTTCAGGAGGTAGATTCGACTCGCCTTTAAAGCCCATGAAAAGCGGCAAAACGTCGACAATGATGCCCTTGGCCAAAAAGGGCGTATGCGTTTTTTCCTGAATATATTCAGGAAAAAACGCATACGCCCTTTTTGGCCAACCAAGCAAGCCGGAAAGGCAAATCGGCACTACAAAGAAGTCTCGCGTGCCATCGGTCAAAAGGGCCATGCTGAAAAAAGTGTAAAAACCAGAAATGCAAGACAGGCCATGGAGACATGGGAGCCTTGCTACGCTGATGGGCGGGATGTAAATTGCCAACAGCCACTCTGGAGAAGTGTACGGTGTGTCCTGAAACATGGAATAAACACAGCTTAGAGAGCATAGGGCACTTCCACTCATGGGCGTATACATTGCGAAAACTGAAAATCCACAAGACACAGGGACCCCAATGTGTAGGGCTGCTCTGTTTACAAGAACCTCCACTTCGGTACACCTTAAATAGCCCAGGAAGAAGTTGTGGTACTTATGCACAATGGAATATCCCTCAGCCATGAAATCAATGTCATAAGGCTAGTAGCAGCATGATGAGTGGATTTAGGTACGATGACTCTAAGTGAAATAAGTCACAAAAAAAGACACTTATCCTAAGATATCACGTACAGAGGGAATGTCAAAATCGCTACCCTTGAACTGAATTACAAAACAGAACAGAGTCACACGTTTACAAAACACACTATGGCTGCTTAACGGGAAAGGTCAGGTGGGGTGATGCATAAAACAAGGGTTTGAAATTAGCTCAGATACCGTTCCATAAGCCAAATATGTAATAGACAAGACCTACTCCCTGCTCAGTGAACTGGACGCAACACCCCCTATTCACCGCACAAGAATATATCTGACTAGTAAGAATCTGAAAACCTATGTATTGATATCTCTCTGGAAGTGAATCAAGAGGGTGTAAAGCAGCATCAACACAGCAGTGAAAAGCAGCTAAACCCCATTATAAAAATAAATTACTTAAAAAAAAAAACCCTAAAACAAAGACAGTGACAGAGAGAGAAATTCTTACAAAATCCGTTCAGGGGCTCTGATGCAACCTGGATTGACCATATCTAGACCCACAGCTGGATGAGACATTAGGCTGGACACTCTTGGGGCTGAGAGGATTGGTGAGGTTGGGTGAGCAAACGCAGACCCTTTAAAGTAATACTGCGTGCTACCCATCCCATGGGTCCCAAATCTCCAGGTTCAAGGGCATCTTCCTACAACGAAAACATGCATGGGAAACCCAGAAGATGGTACACCGTGTGATCGGGAAAGGTTTCTAAAACGCACCTCACTTCTCCTCTCCTTGTGCTCGGGTTCGCCATTCCAGCCGCTTTACTAACAATCTCCCTACTTGGAGAATCAGCACCGTTAACCTCCTGTTTCGTACAGGTTGCAATTTGTCCTGAGGATAAACGGGAAGAGGGGGAACCAATGAGAGACGAGCTCTCGGTGTTGGGACAGGCACAGGTCACTCTAATTTCCCATCAGGAAGAAGAATGAACCACAGGATCAGCCTGCCCCCCCGAACCAGAAAAGGGCCTGAAGCAATCCTGCGCTTTTGCGGCTAGCTCCCAAACATGCGAGTTGACAAATGGAGCTCAGGGGCACTGCAATTCACAAACCTGCAGAGTTATAAAGGATAACTCTCGTCCACAAATATATTGAGGGAAGGCAACGAAGAGGATTTGAAAGCAAGGCAGAATTGCAGCAAACAGATTTCAGGAGGTAGATTCGACTCGCCTTTAAAGCCCATGAAAAGCGGCAAAACGTCGACAATGATGCCCTTGGCCAAAAAGGGCGTATGCGTTTTTTCCTGAATATATTCAGGAAAAAACGCATACGCCCTTTTTGGCCAACCAAGCAAGCCGGAAAGGCAAATCGGCACTACAAAGAAGTCTCGCTTGCCATCGGTCAAAAGGGCCATGCTGAAAAAAGTGTAAAAACCAGAAATGCAGGACAGGCCATGGAGACATGGGAGCCTTGCTACGCTGATGGGCGGGATGTAAATTGCCAACAGCCACTCTGGAGAAGTGTACGGTGTGTCCTGAAACATGGAATAAACACAGCTTAGAGAGCATAGGGCACTTCCACTCATGGGCATATACATTGCGAAAACTGAAAATCCACAAGACACAGGCACCCCAAAGTGTAGGGCTGCTCTGTTTACAAGAACCTCCACTTCGGTACACCTTAAATAGCCCAGGAAGAAGTTGTGGTACTTATGCACAATGGAATATCCCTCAGCCATGAAATCAATGTCATAAGGCTAGTAGCAGCATGATGAGTGGATTTAGGTACGATGACTCTAAGTGAAATAAGTCACACAGAAAAAGACACTTATCCTAAGATATCACTTACAGAGGGAATGTCAAAATCGCTACCCTTGAACTGAATTACAAAACAGAACAGAGTCACACGTTTACAAAACACACTATGGCTGCTTAAAGGGAAAGGTCAGGTGGGGTGATGCATAAAACAAGGGTTTGAAATTAACTCAGATACCGTTCCATAAGCCAACTATGTAATAGACAAGACCTACTCCCTGCTCAGTGAACTGGACGCAACACCCCCTATTCACCGCACAAGAATATATCTGACTAGTAAGAATCTGAAAACCTATGTATTGATATCTCTCTGGAAGTGAATCAAGAGGGTGTAAAGCGGCATCAACACAGCAGTGAAAAGCAGCTAAACCCCATTATAAAAATAAATTACTTAAAAAAAAAACCCCTAAAACAAAGACAGTGACAGAGAGAGAAATTCTTACAAAATCCGTTCAGGGGCTCTGATGCAACCTGGATTGACCATATCTAGACCCACAGCTGGATGAGACATTAGGCTGGACACTCTTGGGGCTGAGAGGATTGGTGAGGTTGGGTGAGCAAATGCAGACCCTTTAAAGTAATACTGCGTGCTACCCATCCCATGGGTCCCAAATCTCCAGGTTCAAGGGCATCTTCCTACAACGAAAACATGCATGGGAAACCCAGAAGATGGTACACCGTGTGATCGGGAAAGGTTTCTAAAACGCACCTCACTTCTCCTCTCCTTGTGCTCGGGTTCGCCATTCCAGCCGCTTTACTAACAATCTCCCTACTTGGAGAATCAGCACCGTTAACCTCCTGTTTCGTACAGGTTGCAATTTGTCCTGAGGATGAACGGGAAGAGGGGGAACCAATGAGAGACGAGCTCTCGGTGTTGGGACAGGCACAGGTCACTCTCTTTTCCCATCAGGAAGAAGAATGAACCACAGGCTCAGCCTGCCCCCCCGGAACCAGAATAGGGCCTGAAGCAATCCTGCGCTTTTGCGGCCAGCTCCCAAACAAGCGAGTTGACAAATGGAGCTCAGGGGCACTGCAATTCACAAACCTGCAGAGTTATAAAGGATAACTCTCGTCCACAAATATATTGAGGGAAGGCAACGAAGAGGATTTGAAAGCAAGGCAGAATTGCAGCAAACAGATTTCAGGAGGTAGATTCGACTCGCCTTTAAAGCCCATGAAAAGCGGCAAAACGTCGACAATGATGCCCTTGGCCAAAAAGGGCGTATGCGTTTTTTCCTGAATATATTCAGGAAAAAACGCATACGCCCTTTTTGGCCAACCAAGCAAGCCGGAAAGGCAAATCGGCACTACAAAGAAGTCTCGCGTGCCATCGGTCAAAAGGGCCATGCTGAAAAAAGTGTAAAAACCAGAAATGCAAGACAGGCCATGGAGACATGGGAGCCTTGCTACGCTGATGGGCGGGATGTAAATTGCCAACAGCCACTCTGGAGAAGTGTACGGTGTGTCCTGAAACATGTAATAAACACAGCTTAGAGAGCATAGGGCACTTCCACTCATGGGCGTATACATTGCGAAAACTGAAAATCCACAAGACACAGGGACCCCAATGTGTAGGGCTGCTCTGTTTACAAGAACCTCCACTTCGGTACACCTTAAATAGCCCAGGAAGAAGTTGTGGTACTTATGCACAATGGAATATCCCTCAGCCATGAAATCAATGTCATAAGGCTAGTAGCAGCATGATGAGTGGATTTAGGTACGATGACTCTAAGTGAAATAAGTCACAAAAAAAGACACTTATCCTAAGATATCACGTACAGAGGGAATGTCAAAATCGCTACCCTTGAACTGAATTACAAAACAGAACAGAGTCACACGTTTACAAAACACACGATGGCTGCTTAACGGGAAAGGTCAGGTGGGGTGATGCATAAAACAAGGGTTTGAAATTAGCTCAGATACCGTTTCATAAGCCAAATATGTAATAGACAAGACCTACTCCCTGTTCAGTGAACTGGACGCAACACCCCCTATTCACCGCACAAGAATATATCTGACTAGTAAGAATCTGAAAACCTATGTATTGATATCTCTCTGGAAGTGAATCAAGAGGGTGTAAAGCAGCATCAACACAGCAGTGAAAAGCAGCTAAACCCCATTATAAAAATAAATTACTTAAAAAAAAAACCCCTAAAACAAAGACAGTGACAGAGAGAGAAATTCTTACAAAATCCGTTCAGGGGCTCTGATGCAACCTGGATTGACCATATCTAGACCCACAGCTGGATGAGACATTAGGCTGGACACTCTTGGGGCTGAGAGGATTGGTGAGGTTGGGTGAGCAAACGCAGACCCTTTAAAGTAATACTGCGTGCTACCCATCCCATGGGTCCCAAATCTCCAGGTTCAAGGGCATCTTCCTACAACGAAAACATGCATGGGAAACCCAGAAGATGGTACACCGTGTGATCGGGAAAGGTTTCTAAAACGCACCTCACTTCTCCTCTCCTTGTGCTCGGGTTCGCCATTCCAGCCGCTTTAGTAACAATCTCCCTACTTGGAGAATCAGCACCGTTAACCTCCTGTTTCGTACAGGTTGCAATTAGTCCTGAGGATGAACGGGAAGAGGGGGAACCAATGAGAGACGAGCTCTCGGTGTTGGGACAGGCACAGGTCACTCTCTTTTCCCATCAGGAAGAAGAATGAACCACAGGCTCAGCCTGCCCCCCCGGAACCAGAATAGGGCCTGAAGCAATCCTGCGCTTTTGCGGCCAGCTCCCAAACAAGCGAGTTGACAAATGGAGCTCAGGGGCACTGCAATTCACAAACCTGCAGAGTTATAAAGGATAACTCTCTTCCACAAATATATTGAGGGAAGGCAACGAAGAGGATTTGAAAGCAAGGCAGAATTGCAAGAAACAGATTTCAGGAGGTAGATTCGACTCGCCTTTAAAGCCCATGAAAAGCAGCAAAACGTCGACAATGATGCCCTTGGCCAAAAAGGGCGTATGCATTTTTTCCTGAATATATTCAGGAAAAAACGCATACGCCCTTTTTGGCCAACCAAGCAAGCCGGAAAGGCAAATCGGCACTACAAAGAAGTCTCGCTTGCCATCGGTTAAAAGGGTCATGCTGAAAAAAGTGTAAAAACCAGAAATGCAGGACAGGCCATGGAGACATGGGAGCCTTGCTACGCTGATAGGCGGGATGTAAATTGCCAACAGCCACTCTGGAGAAGTGTACGGTGTGTCCTGAAACATGGAATAAACACAGCTTAGAGAGCATAGGGCACTTCCACTCATGGGCGTATACATTGCGAAAACTGAAAATCCACAAGACACAGGCACCCCAAAGTGTAGGGCTGCGCTGTTTACAAGAACCTCGACTTCGATACACATTAAATAGCCCAGGAAAGAGAAAAATGGATAAAGAAGTTGTGGTACTTATGCACAATGGAATATCCCTCAGCCATGAAATCAATGTCATAAGGCTAGTAGCAGCATGATGAGTGGATTTAGGTACGATGACTCTAAGTGAAATAAGTCACACAGAAAAAGACACTTATCCTAAGATATCACTTACAGAGGGAATGTCAAAATCGCTACCCTTGAACTGAATTACAAAACAGAACAGAGTCACACGTTTAGAAAACACACTATGGCTGCTTAAAGGGAAAGGTCAGGTGGGGTGATGCATAAAACAAGGGTTTGAAATTAACTCAGATACCGTTCCATAAGCCAAATATGTAATAGACAAGACCTACTCCCTGCTCAGTGAACTGGACGCAACACCCCCTATTCACCGCACAAGAATATATCTGACTAGTAAGAATCTGAAAACCTATGTATTGATATCTCTCTGGAAGTGAATCAAGAGGGTGTAAAGCGGCATCAACACAGCAGTGAAAAGCAGCTAAACCCCATTATAAAAATAAATTACTTAAAAAAAAAACCCCTAAAACAAAGACAGTGACAGAGAGAGAAATTCTTACAAAATCCGTTCAGGGGCTCTGATGCAACCTGGATTGACCATATCTAGACCCACAGCTGGATGAGACATTAGGCTGGACACTCTTGGGGCTGAGAGGATTGGTGAGGTTGGGTGAGCAAACGCAGACCCTTTAAAGTAATACTGCGTGCTACCCATCCCATGGGTCCCAAATCTCCAGGTTCAAGGGCATCTTCCTACAACGAAAACATGCATGGGAAACCCAGAAGATGGTACACCGTGTGATCGGGAAAGGTTTCTAAAACGCACCTCACGTCTCCTCTCCTTGTGCTCGGGTTCGCCATTCCAGCCGCTTTACTAACAATCTCCCTACTTGGAGAATCAGCACCGTTAACCTCCTGTTTCGTACAGGTTGCAATTTGTCCTGAGGATGAACGGGAAGAGGGGGAACCAATGAGAGACGAGCTCTCGGTGTTGGGACAGGCACAGGTCACTCTCTTTTCCCATCAGGAAGAAGAATGAACCACAGGCTCAGCCTGCCCCCCCGGAACCAGAATAGGGCCTGAAGCAATCCTGCGCTTTTGCGGCCAGCTCCCAAACAAGCGAGTTGACAAATGGAGCTCAGGGGCACTGCAATTCACAAACCTGCAGAGTTATAAAGGATAACTCTCGTCCACAAATATATTGAGGGAAGGCAACGAAGAGGATTTGAAAGCAAGGCAGAATTGCAGCAAACAGATTTCAGGAGGTAGATTCGACTCGCCTTTAAAGCCCATGAAAAGCGGCAAAACGTCGACAATGATGCCCTTGGCCAAAAAGGGCGTATGCGTTTTTTCCTGAATATATTCAGGAAAAAACGCATACGCCCTTTTTGGCCAACCAAGCAAGCCGGAAAGGCAAATCGGCACTACAAAGAAGTCTCGCGTGCCATCGGTCAAAAGGGCCATGCTGAAAAAAGTGTAAAAACCAGAAATGCAGGACAGGCCATGGAGACATGGGAGCCTTGCTACGCTGATGGGCGGGATGTAAATTGCCAACAGCCACTCTGGAGAAGTGTACGGTGTGTCCTGAAACATGGAATAAACACAGCTTAGAGAGCATAGGGCACTTCCACTCATGGGCGTATACATTGCGAAAACTGAAAATCCACAAGACACAGGGACCCCAATGTGTAGGGCTGCTCTGTTTACAAGAACCTCCACTTCGGTACACCTTAAATAGCCCAGGAAGAAGTTGTGGTACTTATGCACAATGGAATATCCCTCAGCCATGAAATCAATGTCATAAGGCTAGTAGCAGCATGATGAGTGGATTTAGGTACGATGACTCTAAGTGAAATAAGTCACAAAAAAAGACACTTATCCTAAGATATCACGTACAGAGGGAATGTCAAAATCGCTACCCTTGAACTGAATTACAAAACAGAACAGAGTCACACGTTTACAAAACACACGATGGCTGCTTAACGGGAAAGGTCAGGTGGGGTGATGCATAAAACAAGGGTTTGAAATTAGCTCAGATACCGTTCCATAAGCCAAATATGTAATAGACAAGACCTACTCCCTGCTCAGTGAACTGGACGCAACACCCCCTATTCACCGCACAAGAATATATCTGACTAGTAAGAATCTGAAAACCTATGTATTGATATCTCTCTGGAAGTGAATCAAGAGGGTGTAAAGCAGCATCAACACAGCAGTGAAAAGCAGCTAAACCCCATTATAAAAATAAATTACTTAAAAAAAAAAACCCTAAAACAAAGACAGTGACAGAGAGAGAAATTCTTACAAAATCCGTTCAGGGGCTCTGATGCAACCTGGATTGACCATATCTAGACCCACAGCTGGATGAGACATTAGGCTGGACACTCTTGGGGCTGAGAGGATTGGTGAGGTTGGGTGAGCAAACGCAGACCCTTTAAAGTAATACTGCGTGCTACCCATCCCATGGGTCCCAAATCTCCAGGTTCAAGGGCAT
The DNA here is from genome assembly GCF_028564815.1 of Eubalaena glacialis. Classification (NCBI taxonomy): domain Eukaryota; kingdom Metazoa; phylum Chordata; class Mammalia; order Artiodactyla; family Balaenidae; genus Eubalaena; species Eubalaena glacialis. The sequence goes on along the minus strand of NC_083720.1, from coordinate 98,537,827 downwards.
CTTCCTACAACGAAAACATGCATGGGAAACCCAGAAGATGGTACACCGTGTGATCGGGAAAGGTTTCTAAAACGCACCTCACTTCTCCTCTCCTTGTGCTCGGGTTCGCCATTCCAGCCGCTTTACTAACAATCTCCCTACTTGGAGAATCAGCACCGTTAACCTCCTGTTTCGTACAGGTTGCAATTTGTCCTGAGGATAAACGGGAAGAGGGGGAACCAATGAGAGACGAGCTCTCGGTGTTGGGACAGGCACAGGTCACTCTAATTTCCCATCAGGAAGAAGAATGAACCACAGGATCAGCCTGCCCCCCCGAACCAGAAAAGGGCCTGAAGCAATCCTGCGCTTTTGCGGCTAGCTCCCAAACATGCGAGTTGACAAATGGAGCTCAGGGGCACTGCAATTCACAAACCTGCAGAGTTATAAAGGATAACTCTCGTCCACAAATATATTGAGGGAAGGCAACGAAGAGGATTTGAAAGCAAGGCAGAATTGCAGCAAACAGATTTCAGGAGGTAGATTCGACTCGCCTTTAAAGCCCATGAAAAGCGGCAAAACGTCGACAATGATGCCCTTGGCCAAAAAGGGCGTATGCGTTTTTTCCTGAATATATTCAGGAAAAAACGCATACGCCCTTTTTGGCCAACCAAGCAAGCCGGAAAGGCAAATCGGCACTACAAAGAAGTCTCGCTTGCCATCGGTCAAAAGGGCCATGCTGAAAAAAGTGTAAAAACCAGAAATGCAGGACAGGCCATGGAGACATGGGAGCCTTGCTACGCTGATGGGAGGGATGTAAATTGCCAACAGCCACTCTGGAGAAGTGTACGGTGTGTCCTGAAACATGGAATAAACACAGCTTAGAGAGCATAGGGCACTTCCACTCATGGGCATATACATTGCGAAAACTGAAAATCCACAAGACACAGGCACCCCAAAGTGTAGGGCTGCTCTGTTTACAAGAACCTCCACTTCGGTACACCTTAAATAGCCCAGGAAGAAGTTGTGGTACTTATGCACAATGGAATATCCCTCAGCCATGAAATCAATGTCATAAGGCTAGTAGCAGCATGATGAGTGGATTTAGGTACGATGACTCTAAGTGAAATAAGTCACACAGAAAAAGACACTTATCCTAAGATATCACTTACAGAGGGAATGTCAAAATCGCTACCCTTGAACTGAATTACAAAACAGAACAGAGTCACACGTTTACAAAACACACTATGGCTGCTTAAAGGGAAAGGTCAGGTGGGGTGATGCATAAAACAAGGGTTTGAAATTAACTCAGATACCGTTCCATAAGCCAAATATGTAATAGACAAGACCTACTCCCTGCTCAGTGAACTGGACGCAACACCCCCTATTCACCGCACAAGAATATATCTGACTAGTAAGAATCTGAAAACCTATGTATTGATATCTCTCTGGAAGTGAATCAAGAGGGTGTAAAGCGGCATCAACACAGCAGTGAAAAGCAGCTAAACCCCATTATAAAAATAAATTACTTAAAAAAAAAACCCCTAAAACAAAGACAGTGACAGAGAGAGAAATTCTTACAAAATCCGTTCAGGGGCTCTGATGCAACCTGGATTGACCATATCTAGACCCACAGCTGGATGAGACATTAGGCTGGACACTCTTGGGGCTGAGAGGATTGGTGAGGTTGGGTGAGCAAACGCAGACCCTTTAAAGTAATACTGCGTGCTACCCATCCCATGGGTCCCAAATCTCCAGGTTCAAGGGCATCTTCCTACAACGAAAACATGCATGGGAAACCCAGAAGATGGTACACCGTGTGATCGGGAAAGGTTTCTAAAACGCACCTCACTTCTCCTCTCCTTGTGCTCGGGTTCGCCATTCCAGCCGCTTTACTAACAATCTCCCTACTTGGAGAATCAGCACCGTTAACCTCCTGTTTCGTACAGGTTGCAATTTGTCCTGAGGATGAACGGGAAGAGGGGGAACCAATGAGAGACGAGCTCTCGGTGTTGGGACAGGCACAGGTCACTCTCTTTTCCCATCAGGAAGAAGAATGAACCACAGGCTCAGCCTGCCCCCCCGGAACCAGAATAGGGCCTGAAGCAATCCTGCGCTTTTGCGGCCAGCTCCCAAACAAGCGAGTTGACAAATGGAGCTCAGGGGCACTGCAATTCACAAACCTGCAGAGTTATAAAGGATAACTCTCGTCCACAAATATATTGAGGGAAGGCAACGAAGAGGATTTGAAAGCAAGGCAGAATTGCAGCAAACAGATTTCAGGAGGTAGATTCGACTCGCCTTTAAAGCCCATGAAAAGCGGCAAAACGTCGACAATGATGCCCTTGGCCAAAAAGGGCGTATGCGTTTTTTCCTGAATATATTCAGGAAAAAACGCATACGCCCTTTTTGGCCAACCAAGCAAGCCGGAAAGGCAAATCGGCACTACAAAGAAGTCTCGCGTGCCATCGGTCAAAAGGGCCATGCTGAAAAAAGTGTAAAAACCAGAAATGCAAGACAGGCCATGGAGACATGGGAGCCTTGCTACGCTGATGGGCGGGATGTAAATTGCCAACAGCCACTCTGGAGAAGTGTACGGTGTGTCCTGAAACATGTAATAAACACAGCTTAGAGAGCATAGGGCACTTCCACTCATGGGCGTATACATTGCGAAAACTGAAAATCCACAAGACACAGGGACCCCAATGTGTAGGGCTGCTCTGTTTACAAGAACCTCCACTTCGGTACACCTTAAATAGCCCAGGAAGAAGTTGTGGTACTTATGCACAATGGAATATCCCTCAGCCATGAAATCAATGTCATAAGGCTAGTAGCAGCATGATGAGTGGATTTAGGTACGATGACTCTAAGTGAAATAAGTCACACAGAAAAAGACACTTATCCTAAGATATCACTTACAGAGGGAATGTCAAAATCGCTACCCTTGAACTGAATTACAAAACAGAACAGAGTCACACGTTTACAAAACACACTATGGCTGCTTAAAGGGAAAGGTCAGGTGGGGTGATGCATAAAACAAGGGTTTGAAATTAACTCAGATACCGTTCCATAAGCCAAATATGTAATAGACAAGACCTACTCCCTGCTCAGTGAACTGGACGCAACACCCCCTATTCACCGCACAAGAATATATCTGACTAGTAAGAATCTGAAAACCTATGTATTGATATCTCTCTGGAAGTGAATCAAGAGGGTGTAAAGCGGCATCAACACAGCAGTGAAAAGCAGCTAAACCCCATTATAAAAATAAATTACTTAAAAAAAAAAACCCTAAAACAAAGACAGTGACAGAGAGAGAAATTCTTACAAAATCCGTTCAGGGGCTCTGATGCAACCTGGATTGACCATATCTAGACCCACAGCTGGATGAGACATTAGGCTGGACACTCTTGGGGCTGAGAGGATTGGTGAGGTTGGGTGAGCAAATGCAGACCCTTTAAAGTAATACTGCGTGCTACCCATCCCATGGGTCCCAAATCTCCAGGTTCAAGGGCATCTTCCTACAACGAAAACATGCATGGGAAACCCAGAAGATGGTACACCGTGTGATCGGGAAAGGTTTCTAAAACGCACCTCACTTCTCCTCTCCTTGTGCTCGGGTTCGCCATTCCAGCCGCTTTACTAACAATCTCCCTACTTGGAGAATCAGCACCGTTAACCTCCTGTTTCGTACAGGTTGCAATTTGTCCTGAGGATGAACGGGAAGAGGGGGAACCAATGAGAGACGAGCTCTCGGTGTTGGGACAGGCACAGGTCACTCTCTTTTCCCATCAGGAAGAAGAATGAACCACAGGCTCAGCCTGCCCCCCCGGAACCAGAATAGGGCCTGAAGCAATCCTGCGCTTTTGCGGCCAGCTCCCAAACAAGCGAGTTGACAAATGGAGCTCAGGGGCACTGCAATTCACAAACCTGCAGAGTTATAAAGGATAACTCTCGTCCACAAATATATTGAGGGAAGGCAACGAAGAGGATTTGAAAGCAAGGCAGAATTGCAGCAAACAGATTTCAGGAGGTAGATTCGACTCGCCTTTAAAGCCCATGAAAAGCGGCAAAACGTCGACAATGATGCCCTTGGCCAAAAAGGGCGTATGCGTTTTTTCCTGAATATATTCAGGAAAAAACGCATACGCCCTTTTTGGCCAACCAAGCAAGCCGGAAAGGCAAATCGGCACTACAAAGAAGTCTCGCGAGCCATCGGTCAAAAGGGCCATGCTGAAAAAAGTGTAAAAACCAGAAATGCAAGACAGGCCATGGAGACATGGGAGCCTTGCTACGCTGATGGGCGGGATGTAAATTGCCAACAGCTACTCTGGAGAAGTGTACGGTGTGTCCTGAAACATGTAATAAACACAGCTTAGAGAGCATAGGGCACTTCCACTCATGGGCGTATACATTGCGAAAACTGAAAATCCACAAGACACAGGGACCCCAATGTGTAGGGCTGCTCTGTTTACAAGAACCTCCACTTCGGTACACCTTAAATAGCCCAGGAAGAAGTTGTGGTACTTATGCACAATGGAATATCCCTCAGCCATGAAATCAATGTCATAAGGCTAGTAGCAGCATGATGAGTGGATTTAGGTACGATGACTCTAAGTGAAATAAGTCACAAAAAAAGACACTTATCCTAAGATATCACGTACAGAGGGAATGTCAAAATCGCTACCCTTGAACTGAATTACAAAACAGAACAGAGTCACACGTTTACAAAACACACGATGGCTGCTTAACGGGAAAGGTCAGGTGGGGTGATGCATAAAACAAGGGTTTGAAATTAGCTCAGATACCGTTTCATAAGCCAAATATGTAATAGACAAGACCTACTCCCTGCTCAGTGAACTGGACGCAACACCCCCTATTCACCGCACAAGAATATATCTGACTAGTAAGAATCTGAAAACCTATGTATTGATATCTCTCTGGAAGTGAATCAAGAGGGTGTAAAGCAGCATCAACACAGCAGTGAAAAGCAGCTAAACCCCATTATAAAAATAAATTACTTAAAAAAAAAACCCCTAAAACAAAGACAGTGACAGAGAGAGAAATTCTTACAAAATCCGTTCAGGGGCTCTGATGCAACCTGGATTGACCATATCTAGACCCACAGCTGGATGAGACATTAGGCTGGACACTCTTGGGGCTGAGAGGATTGGTGAGGTTGGGTGAGCAAACGCAGACCCTTTAAAGTAATACTGCGTGCTACCCATCCCATGGGTCCCAAATCTCCAGGTTCAAGGGCATCTTCCTACAACGAAAACATGCATGGGAAACCCAGAAGATGGTACACCGTGTGATCGGGAAAGGTTTCTAAAACGCACCTCACTTCTCCTCTCCTTGTGCTCGGGTTCGCCATTCCAGCCGCTTTACTAACAATCTCCCTACTTGGAGAATCAGCACCGTTAACCTCCTGTTTCGTACAGGTTGCAATTAGTCCTGAGGATGAACGGGAAGAGGGGGAACCAATGAGAGACGAGCTCTCGGTGTTGGGACAGGCACAGGTCACTCTCTTTTCCCATCAGGAAGAAGAATGAACCACAGGCTCAGCCTGCCCCCCCGGAACCAGAATAGGGCCTGAAGCAATCCTGCGCTTTTGCGGCCAGCTCCCAAACAAGCGAGTTGACAAATGGAGCTCAGGGGCACTGCAATTCACAAACCTGCAGAGTTATAAAGGATAACTCTCTTCCACAAATATATTGAGGGAAGGCAACGAAGAGGATTTGAAAGCAAGGCAGAATTGCAAGAAACAGATTTCAGGAGGTAGATTCGACTCGCCTTTAAAGCCCATGAAAAGCAGCAAAACGTCGACAATGATGCCCTTGGCCAAAAAGGGCGTATGCATTTTTTCCTGAATATATTCAGGAAAAAACGCATACGCCCTTTTTGGCCAACCAAGCAAGCCGGAAAGGCAAATCGGCACTACAAAGAAGTCTCGCTTGCCATCGGTTAAAAGGGTCATGCTGAAAAAAGTGTAAAAACCAGAAATGCAGGACAGGCCATGGAGACATGGGAGCCTTGCTACGCTGATGGGCGGGATGTAAATTGCCAACAGCCACTCTGGAGAAGTGTACGGTGTGTCCTGAAACATGGAATAAACACAGCTTAGAGAGCATAGGGCACTTCCACTCATGGGCGTATACATTGCGAAAACTGAAAATCCACAAGACACAGGCACCCCAAAGTGTAGGGCTGCGCTGTTTACAAGAACCTCGACTTCGATACACATTAAATAGCCCAGGAAAGAGAAAAATGGATAAAGAAGTTGTGGTACTTATGCACAATGGAATATCCCTCAGCCATGAAATCAATGTCATAAGGCTAGTAGCAGCATGATGAGTGGATTTAGGTACGATGACTCTAAGTGAAATAAGTCACACAGAAAAAGACACTTATCCTAAGATATCACTTACAGAGGGAATGTCAAAATCGCTACCCTTGAACTGAATTACAAAACAGAACAGAGTCACACGTTTAGAAAACACACTATGGCTGCTTAAAGGGAAAGGTCAGGTGGGGTGATGCATAAAACAAGGGTTTGAAATTAACTCAGATACCGTTCCATAAGCCAAATATGTAATAGACAAGACCTACTCCCTGCTCAGTGAACTGGACGCAACACCCCCTATTCACCGCACAAGAATATATCTGACTAGTAAGAATCTGAAAACCTATGTATTGATATCTCTCTGGAAGTGAATCAAGAGGGTGTAAAGCGGCATCAACACAGCAGTGAAAAGCAGCTAAACCCCATTATAAAAATAAATTACTTAAAAAAAAAACCCCTAAAACAAAGACAGTGACAGAGAGAGAAATTCTTACAAAATCCGTTCAGGGGCTCTGATGCAACCTGGATTGACCATATCTAGACCCACAGCTGGATGAGACATTAGGCTGGACACTCTTGGGGCTGAGAGGATTGGTGAGGTTGGGTGAGCAAACGCAGACCCTTTAAAGTAATACTGCGTGCTACCCATCCCATGGGTCCCAAATCTCCAGGTTCAAGGGCATCTTCCTACAACGAAAACATGCATGGGAAACCCAGAAGATGGTACACCGTGTGATCGGGAAAGGTTTCTAAAACGCACCTCACGTCTCCTCTCCTTGTGCTCGGGTTCGCCATTCCAGCCGCTTTACTAACAATCTCCCTACTTGGAGAATCAGCACCGTTAACCTCCTGTTTCGTACAGGTTGCAATTTGTCCTGAGGATGAACGGGAAGAGGGGGAACCAATGAGAGACGAGCTCTCGGTGTTGGGACAGGCACAGGTCACTCTCTTTTCCCATCAGGAAGAAGAATGAACCACAGGCTCAGCCTGCCCCCCCGGAACCAGAATAGGGCCTGAAGCAATCCTGCGCTTTTGCGGCCAGCTCCCAAACAAGCGAGTTGACAAATGGAGCTCAGGGGCACTGCAATTCACAAACCTGCAGAGTTATAAAGGATAACTCTCGTCCACAAATATATTGAGGGAAGGCAACGAAGAGGATTTGAAAGCAAGGCAGAATTGCAGCAAACAGATTTCAGGAGGTAGATTCGACTCGCCTTTAAAGCCCATGAAAAGCGGCAAAACGTCGACAATGATGCCCTTGGCCAAAAAGGGCGTATGCGTTTTTTCCTGAATATATTCAGGAAAAAACGCATACGCCCTTTTTGGCCAACCAAGCAAGCCGGAAAGGCAAATCGGCACTACAAAGAAGTCTCGCGTGCCATCGGTCAAAAGGGCCATGCTGAAAAAAGTGTAAAAACCAGAAATGCAGGACAGGCCATGGAGACATGGGAGCCTTGCTACGCTGATGGGCGGGATGTAAATTGCCAACAGCCACTCTGGAGAAGTGTACGGTGTGTCCTGAAACATGTAATAAACACAGCTTAGAGAGCATAGGGCACTTCCACTCATGGGCGTATACATTGCGAAAACTGAAAATCCACAAGACACAGGGACCCCAATGTGTAGGGCTGCTCTGTTTACAAGAACCTCCACTTCGGTACACCTTAAATAGCCCAGGAAGAAGTTGTGGTACTTATGCACAATGGAATATCCCTCAGCCATGAAATCAATGTCATAAGGCTAGTAGCAGCATGATGAGTGGATTTAGGTACGATGACTCTAAGTGAAATAAGTCACAAAAAAAGACACTTATCCTAAGATATCACGTACAGAGGGAATGTCAAAATCGCTACCCTTGAACTGAATTACAAAACAGAACAGAGTCACACGTTTACAAAACACACGATGGCTGCTTAACGGGAAAGGTCAGGTGGGGTGATGCATAAAACAAGGGTTTGAAATTAACTCAGATACCGTTCCATAAGCCAAATATGTAATAGACAAGACCTACTCCCTGCTCAGTGAACTGGACGCAACACCCCCTATTCACCGCACAAGAATATATCTGACTAGTAAGAATCTGAAAACCTATGTATTGATATCTCTCTGGAAGTGAATCAAGAGGGTGTAAAGCAGCATCAACACAGCAGTGAAAAGCAGCTAAACCCCATTATAAAAATAAATTACTTAAAAAAAAAAACCCTAAAACAAAGACAGTGACAGAGAGAGAAATTCTTACAAAATCCGTTCAGGGGCTCTGATGCAACCTGGATTGACCATATCTAGACCCACAGCTGGATGAGACATTAGGCTGGACACTCTTGGGGCTGAGAGGATTGGTGAGGTTGGGTGAGCAAACGCAGACCCTTTAAAGTAATACTGCGTGCTACCCATCCCATGGGTCCCAAATCTCCAGGTTCAAGGGCATCTTCCTACAACGAAAACATGCATGGGAAACCCAGAAGATGGTACACCGTGTGATCGGGAAAGGTTTCTAAAACGCACCTCACTTCTCCTCTCCTTGTGCTCGGGTTCGCCATTCCAGCCGCTTTACTAACAATCTCCCTACTTGGAGAATCAGCACCGTTAACCTCCTGTTTCGTACAGGTTGCAATTTGTCCTGAGGATAAACGGGAAGAGGGGGAACCAATGAGAGACGAGCTCTCGGTGTTGGGACAGGCACAGGTCACTCTAATTTCCCATCAGGAAGAAGAATGAACCACAGGATCAGCCTGCCCCCCCGAACCAGAAAAGGGCCTGAAGCAATCCTGCGCTTTTGCGGCTAGCTCCCAAACATGCGAGTTGACAAATGGAGCTCAGGGGCACTGCAATTCACAAACCTGCAGAGTTATAAAGGATAACTCTCATCCACAAATATATTGAGGGAAGGCAACGAAGAGGATTTGAAAGCAAGGCAGAATTGCAGCAAACAGATTTCAGGAGGTAGATTCGACTCGCCTTTAAAGCCCATGAAAAGCGGCAAAACGTCGACAATGATGCCCTTGGCCAAAAAGGGCGTATGCGTTTTTTCCTGAATATATTCAGGAAAAAACGCATACGCCCTTTTTGGCCAACCAAGCAAGCCGGAAAGGCAAATCGGCACTACAAAGAAGTCTCGCTTGCCATCGGTCAAAAGGGCCATGCTGAAAAAAGTGTAAAAACCAGAAATGCAGGACAGGCCATGGAGACATGGGAGCCTTGCTACGCTGATGGGCGGGATGTAAATTGCCAACAGCCACTCTGGAGAAGTGTACGGTGTGTCCTGAAACATGGAATAAACACAGCTTAGAGAGCATAGGGCATTTCCACTCATGGGCATATACATTGCGAAAACTGAAAATCCACAAGACACAGGCACCCCAAAGTGTAGGGCTGCTCTGTTTACAAGAACCTCCACTTCGGTACACCTTAAATAGCCCAGGAAGAAGTTGTGGTACTTATGCACAATGGAATATCCCTCAGCCATGAAATCAATGTCATAAGGCTAGTAGCAGCATGATGAGTGGATTTAGGTACGATGACTCTAAGTGAAATAAGTCACACAGAAAAAGACACTTATCCTAAGATATCACTTACAGAGGGAATGTCAAAATCGCTACCCTTTAACTGAATTACAAAACAGAACAGAGTCACACGTTTACAAAACACACTATGGCTGCTTAAAGGGAAAGGTCAGGTGGGGTGATGCATAAAACAAGGGTTTGAAATTAACTCAGATACCGTTCCATAAGCCAAATATGTAATAGACAAGACCTACTCCCTGCTCAGTGAACTGGACGCAACACCCCCTATTCACCGCACAAGAATATATCTGACTAGTAAGAATCTGAAAACCTATGTATTGATATCTCTCTGGAAGTGAATCAAGAGGGTGTAAAGCGGCATCAACACAGCAGTGAAAAGCAGCTAAACCCCATTATAAAAATAAATTACTTAAAAAAAAAACCCCTAAAACAAAGACAGTGACAGAGAGAGAAATTCTTACAAAATCCGTTCAGGGGCTCTGATGCAACCTGGATTGACCATATCTAGACCCACAGCTGGATGAGACATTAGGCTGGACACTCTTGGGGCTGAGAGGATTGGTGAGGTTGGGTGAGCAAATGCAGACCCTTTAAAGTAATACTGCGTGCTACCCATCCCATGGGTCCCAAATCTCCAGGTTCAAGGGCATCTTCCTACAACGAAAACATGCATGGGAAACCCAGAAGATGGTACACCGTGTGATCGGGAAAGGTTTCTAAAACGCACCTCACTTCTCCTCTCCTTGTGCTCGGGTTCGCCATTCCAGCCGCTTTACTAACAATCTCCCTACTTGGAGAATCAGCACCGTTAACCTCCTGTTTCGTACAGGTTGCAATTTGTCCTGAGGATGAACGGGAAGAGGGGGAACCAATGAGAGACGAGCTCTCGGTGTTGGGACAGGCACAGGTCACTCTCTTTTCCCATCAGGAAGAAGAATGAACCACAGGCTCAGCCTGCCCCCCCGGAACCAGAATAGGGCCTGAAGCAATCCTGCGCTTTTGCGGCCAGCTCCCAAACAAGCGAGTTGACAAATGGAGCTCAGGGGCACTGCAATTCACAAACCTGCAGAGTTATAAAGGATAACTCTCGTCCACAAATATATTGCGGGAAGGCAACGAAGAGGATTTGAAAGCAAGGCAGAATTGCAGCAAACAGATTTCAGGAGGTAGATTCGACTCGCCTTTAAAGCCCATGAAAAGCGGCAAAACGTCGACAATGATGCCCTTGGCCAAAAAGGGCGTATGCGTTTTTTCCTGAATATATTCAGGAAAAAACGCATACGCCCTTTTTGGCCAACCAAGCAAGCCGGAAAGGCAAATCGGCACTACAAAGAAGTCTCGCGAGCCATCGGTCAAAAGGGCCATGCTGAAAAAAGTGTAAAAACCAGAAATGCAAGACAGGCCATGGAGACATGGGAGCCTTGCTACGCTGATGGGCGGGATGTAAATTGCCAACAGCCACTCTGGAGAAGTGTACGGTGTGTCCTGAAACATGTAATAAACACAGCTTAGAGAGCATAGGGCACTTCCACTCATGGGCGTATACATTGCGAAAACTGAAAATCCACAAGACACAGGGACCCCAATGTGTAGGGCTGCTCTGTTTACAAGAACCTCCACTTCGGTACACCTTAAATAGCCCAGGAAGAAGTTGTGGTACTTATGCACAATGGAATATCCCTCAGCCATGAAATCAATGTCATAAGGCTAGTAGCAGCATGATGAGTGGATTTAGGTACGATGACTCTAAGTGAAATAAGTCACAAAAAAAGACACTTATCCTAAGATATCACGTACAGAGGGAATGTCAAAATCGCTACCCTTGAACTGAATTACAAAACAGAACAGAGTCACACGTTTACAAAACACACGATGGCTGCTTAACGGGAAAGGTCAGGTGGGGTGATGCATAAAACAAGGGTTTGAAATTAGCTCAGATACCGTTTCATAAGCCAAATATGTAATAGACAAGACCTACTCCCTGCTCAGTGAACTGGACGCAACACCCCCTATTCACCGCACAAGAATATATCTGACTAGTAAGAATCTGAAAACCTATGTATTGATATCTCTCTGGAAGTGAATCAAGAGGGTGTAAAGCAGCATCAACACAGCAGTGAAAAGCAGCTAAACCCCATTATAAAAATAAATTACTTAAAAAAAAAAACCCTAAAACAAAGACAGTGACAGAGAGAGAAATTCTTACAAAATCCATTCAGGGGCTCTGATGCAACCTGGATTGACCATATCTAGACCCACAGCTGGATGAGACATTAGGCTGGACACTCTTGGGGCTGAGAGGATTGGTGAGGTTGGGTGAGCAAACGCAGACCCTTTAAAGTAATACTGCGTGCTACCCATCCCATGGGTCCCAAATCTCCAGGTTCAAGGGCATCTTCCTACAACGAAAACATGCATGGGAAACCCAGAAGATGGTACACCGTGTGATCGGGAAAGGTTTCTAAAACGCACCTCACTTCTCCTCTCCTTGTGCTCGGGTTCGCCATTCCAGCCGCTTTACTAACAATCTCCCTACTTGGAGAATCAGCACCGTTAACCTCCTGTTTCGTACAGGTTGCAATTAGTCCTGAGGATGAACGGGAAGAGGGGGAACCAATGAGAGACGAGCTCTCGGTGTTGGGACAGGCACAGGTCACTCTCTTTTCCCATCAGGAAGAAGAATGAACCACAGGCTCAGCCTGCCCCCCCGGAACCAGAATAGGGCCTGAAGCAATCCTGCGCTTTTGCGGCCAGCTCCCAAACAAGCGAGTTGACAAATGGAGCTCAGGGGCACTGCAATTCACAAACCTGCAGAGTTATAAAGGATAACTCTCTTCCACAAATATATTGAGGGAAGGCAACGAAGAGGATTTGAAAGCAAGGCAGAATTGCAAGAAACAGATTTCAGGAGGTAGATTCGACTCGCCTTTAAAGCCCATGAAAAGCAGCAAAACGTCGACAATGATGCCCTTGGCCAAAAAGGGCGTATGCATTTTTTCCTGAATATATTCAGGAAAAAACGCATACGCCCTTTTTGGCCAACCAAGCAAGCCGGAAAGGCAAATCGGCACTACAAAGAAGTCTCGCTTGCCATCGGTTAAAAGGGTCATGCTGAAAAAAGTGTAAAAACCAGAAATGCAGGACAGGCCATGGAGACATGGGAGCCTTGCTACGCTGATGGGCGGGATGTAAATTGCCAACAGCCACTCTGGAGAAGTGTACGGTGTGTCCTGAAACATGGAATAAACACAGCTTAGAGAGCATAGGGCACTTCCACTCATGGGCGTATACATTGCGAAAACTGAAAATCCACAAGACACAGGCACCCCAAAGTGTAGGGCTGCGCTGTTTACAAGAACCTCGACTTCGATACACATTAAATAGCCCAGGAAAGAGAAAAATGGATAAAGAAGTTGTGGTACTTATGCACAATGGAATATCCCTCAGCCATGAAATCAATGTCATAAGGCTAGTAGCAGCATGATGAGTGGATTTAGGTACGATGACTCTAAGTGAAATAAGTCACACAGAAAAAGACACTTATCCTAAGATATCACTTACAGAGGGAATGTCAAAATCGCTACCCTTGAACTGAATTACAAAACAGAACAGAGTCACACGTTTAGAAAACACACTATGGCTGCTTAAAGGGAAAGGTCAGGTGGGGTGATGCATAAAACAAGGGTTTGAAATTAACTCAGATACCGTTCCATAAGCCAAATATGTAATAGACAAGACCTACTCCCTGCTCAGTGAACTGGACGCAACACCCCCTATTCACCGCACAAGAATATATCTGACTAGTAAGAATCTGAAAACCTATGTATTGATATCTCTCTGGAAGTGAATCAAGAGGGTGTAAAGCGGCATCAACACAGCAGTGAAAAGCAGCTAAACCCCATTATAAAAATAAATTACTTAAAAAAAAAAACCCTAAAACAAAGACAGTGACAGAGAGAGAAATTCTTACAAAATCCGTTCAGGGGCTCTGATGCAACCTGGATTGACCATATCTAGACCCACAGCTGGATGAGACATTAGGCTGGACACTCTTGGGGCTGAGAGGATTGGTGAGGTTGGGTGAGCAAACGCAGACCCTTTAAAGTAATACTGCGTGCTACCCATCCCATGGGTCCCAAATCTCCAGGTTCAAGGGCATCTTCCTACAACGAAAACATGCATGGGAAACCCAGAAGATGGTACACCGTGTGATCGGGAAAGGTTTCTAAAACGCACCTCACGTCTCCTCTCCTTGTGCTCGGGTTCGCCATTCCAGCCGCTTTACTAACAATCTCCCTACTTGGAGAATCAGCACCGTTAACCTCCTGTTTCGTACAGGTTGCAATTTGTCCTGAGGATGAACGGGAAGAGGGGGAACCAATGAGAGACGAGCTCTCGGTGTTGGGACAGGCACAGGTCACTCTCTTTTCCCATCAGGAAGAAGAATGAACCACAGGCTCAGCCTGCCCCCCCGGAACCAGAATAGGGCCTGAAGCAATCCTGCGCTTTTGCGGCCAGCTCCCAAACAAGCGAGATGACAAATGGAGCTCAGGGGCACTGCAATTCACAAACCTGCAGAGTTATAAAGGATAACTCTCGTCCACAAATATATTGAGGGAAGGCAACGAAGAGGATTTGAAAGCAAGGCAGAATTGCAGCAAACAGATTTCAGGAGGTAGATTCGACTCGCCTTTAAAGCCCATGAAAAGCGGCAAAACGTCGACAATGATGCCCTTGGCCAAAAAGGGCGTATGCGTTTTTTCCTGAATATATTCAGGAAAAAACGCATACGCCCTTTTTGGCCAACCAAGCAAGCCGGAAAGGCAAATCGGCACTACAAAGAAGTCTCGCGTGCCATCGGTCAAAAGGGCCATGCTGAAAAAAGTGTAAAAACCAGAAATGCAGGACAGGCCATGGAGACATGGGAGCCTTGCTACGCTGATGGGCGGGATGTAAATTGCCAACAGCCACTCTGGAGAAGTGTACGGTGTGTCCTGAAACATGTAATAAACACAGCTTAGAGAGCATAGGGCACTTCCACTCATGGGCGTATACATTGCGAAAACTGAAAATCCACAAGACACAGGGACCCCAATGTGTAGGGCTGCTCTGTTTACAAGAACCTCCACTTCGGTACACCTTAAATAGCCCAGGAAGAAGTTGTGGTACTTATGCACAATGGAATATCCCTCAGCCATGAAATCAATGTCATAAGGCTAGTAGCAGCATGATGAGTGGATTTAGGTACGATGACTCTAAGTGAAATAAGTCACAAAAAAAGACACTTATCCTAAGATATCACGTACAGAGGGAATGTCAAAATCGCTACCCTTGAACTGAATTACAAAACAGAACAGAGTCACACGTTTACAAAACACACGATGGCTGCTTAACGGGAAAGGTCAGGTGGGGTGATGCATAAAACAAGGGTTTGAAATTAGCTCAGATACCGTTTCATAAGCCAAATATGTAATAGACAAGACCTACTCCCTGCTCAGTGAACTGGACGCAACACCCCCTATTCACCGCACAAGAATATATCTGACTAGTAAGAATCTGAAAACCTATGTATTGATATCTCTCTGGAAGTGAATCAAGAGGGTGTAAAGCAGCATCAACACAGCAGTGAAAAGCAGCTAAACCCCATTATAAAAATAAATTACTTAAAAAAAAAAACCCTAAAACAAAGACAGTGACAGAGAGAGAAATTCTTACAAAATCCGTTCAGGGGCTCTGATGCAACCTGGATTGACCATATCTAGACCCACAGCTGGATGAGACATTAGGCTGGACACTCTTGGGGCTGAGAGGATTGGTGAGGTTGGGTGAGCAAACGCAGACCCTTTAAAGTAATACTGCGTGCTACCCATCCCATGGGTCCCAAATCTCCAGGTTCAAGGGCATCTTCCTACAACGAAAACATGCATGGGAAACCCAGAAGATGGTACACCGTGTGATCGGGAAAGGTTTCTAAAACGCACCTCACTTCTCCTCTCCTTGTGCTCGGGTTCGCCATTCCAGCCGCTTTACTAACAATCTCCCTACTTGGAGAATCAGCACCGTTAACCTCCTGTTTCGTACAGGTTGCAATTTGTCCTGAGGATAAACGGGAAGAGGGGGAACCAATGAGAGACGAGCTCTCGGTGTTGGGACAGGCACAGGTCACTCTCTTTTCCCATCAGGAAGAAGAATGAACCACAGGATCAGCCTGCCCCCCCGAACCAGAAAAGGGCCTGAAGCAATCCTGCGCTTTTGCGGCTAGCTCCCAAACATGCGAGTTGACAAATGGAGCTCAGGGGCACTGCAATTCACAAACCTGCAGAGTTATAAAGGATAACTCTCATCCACAAATATATTGAGGGAAGGCAACGAAGAGGATTTGAAAGCAAGGCAGAATTGCAGCAAACAGATTTCAGGAGGTAGATTCGACTCGCCTTTAAAGCCCATGAAAAGCGGCAAAACGTCGACAATGATGCCCTTGGCCAAAAAGGGCGTATGCGTTTTTTCCTGAATATATTCAGGAAAAAACGCATACGCCCTTTTTGGCCAACCAAGCAAGCCGGAAAGGCAAATCGGCACTACAAAGAAGTCTCGCGAGCCATCGGTCAAAAGGGCCATGCTGAAAAAAGTGTAAAAACCAGAAATGCAAGACAGGCCATGGAGACATGGGAGCCTTGCTACGCTGATGGGCGGGATGTAAATTGCCAACAGCCACTCTGGAGAAGTGTACGGTGTGTCCTGAAACATGTAATAAACACAGCTTAGAGAGCATAGGGCACTTCCACTCATGGGCGTATACATTGCGAAAACTGAAAATCCACAAGACACAGGGACCCCAATGTGTAGGGCTGCTCTGTTTACAAGAACCTCCACTTCGGTACACCTTAAATAGCCCAGGAAGAAGTTGTGGTACTTATGCACAATGGAATATCCCTCAGCCATGAAATCAATGTCATAAGGCTAGTAGCAGCATGATGAGTGGATTTAGGTACGATGACTCTAAGTGAAATAAGTCACAAAAAAAGACACTTATCCTAAGATATCACGTACAGAGGGAATGTCAAAATCGCTACCCTTGAACTGAATTACAAAACAGAACAGAGTCACACGTTTACAAAACACACGATGGCTGCTTAACGGGAAAGGTCAGGTGGGGTGATGCATAAAACAAGGGTTTGAAATTAGCTCAGATACCGTTCCATAAGCCAAATATGTAATAGACAAGACCTACTCCCTGCTCAGTGAACTGGACGCAACACCCCCTATTCACCGCACAAGAATATATCTGACTAGTAAGAATCTGAAAACCTATGTATTGATATCTCTCTGGAAGTGAATCAAGAGGGTGTAAAGCAGCATCAACACAGCAGTGAAAAGCAGCTAAACCCCATTATAAAAATAAATTACTTAAAAAAAAAAACCCTAAAACAAAGACAGTGACAGAGAGAGAAATTCTTACAAAATCCGTTCAGGGGCTCTGATGCAACCTGGATTGACCATATCTAGACCCACAGCTGGATGAGACATTAGGCTGGACACTCTTGGGGCTGAGAGGATTGGTGAGGTTGGGTGAGCAAACGCAGACCCTTTAAAGTAATACTGCGTGCTACCCATCCCATGGGTCCCAAATCTCCAGGTTCAAGGGCATCTTCCTACAACGAAAACATGCATGGGAAACCCAGAAGATGGTACACCGTGTGATCGGGAAAGGTTTCTAAAACGCACCTCACTTCTCCTCTCCTTGTGCTCGGGTTCGCCATTCCAGCCGCTTTACTAACAATCTCCCTACTTGGAGAATCAGCACCGTTAACCTCCTGTTTCGTACAGGTTGCAATTTGTCCTGAGGATAAACGGGAAGAGGGGGAACCAATGAGAGACGAGCTCTCGGTGTTGGGACAGGCACAGGTCACTCTCTTTTCCCATCAGGAAGAAGAATGAACCACAGGCTCAGCCTGCCCCCCCGGAACCAGAAAAGGGCCTGAAGCAATCCTGCGCTTTTGCGGCTAGCTCCCAAACATGCGAGTTGACAAATGGAGCTCAGGGGCACTGCAATTCACAAACCTGCAGAGTTATAAAGGATAACTCTCATCCACAAATATATTGAGGGAAGGCAACGAAGAGGATTTGAAAGCAAGGCAGAATTGCAGCAAACAGATTTCAGGAGGTAGATTCGACTCGCCTTTAAAGCCCATGAAAAGCGGCAAAACGTCGACAATGATGCCCTTGGCCAAAAAGGGCGTATGCGTTTTTTCCTGAATATATTCAGGAAAAAACGCATACGCCCTTTTTGGCCAACCAAGCAAGCCGGAAAGGCAAATCGGCACTACAAAGAAGTCTCGCGAGCCATCGGTCAAAAGGGCCATGCTGAAAAAAGTGTAAAAACCAGAAATGCAAGACAGGCCATGGAGACATGGGAGCCTTGCTACGCTGATGGGCGGGATGTAAATTGCCAACAGCCACTCTGGAGAAGTGTACGGTGTGTCCTGAAACATGTAATAAACACAGCTTAGAGAGCATAGGGCACTTCCACTCATGGGCGTATACATTGCGAAAACTGAAAATCCACAAGACACAGGGACCCCAATGTGTAGGGCTGCTCTGTTTACAAGAACCTCCACTTCGGTACACCTTAAATAGCCCAGGAAGAAGTTGTGGTACTTATGCACAATGGAATATCCCTCAGCCATGAAATCAATGTCATAAGGCTAGTAGCAGCATGATGAGTGGATTTAGGTACGATGACTCTAAGTGAAATAAGTCACAAAAAAAGACACTTATCCTAAGATATCACGTACAGAGGGAATGTCAAAATCGCTACCCTTGAACTGAATTACAAAACAGAACAGAGTCACACGTTTACAAAACACACGATGGCTGCTTAACGGGAAAGGTCAGGTGGGGTGATGCATAAAACAAGGGTTTGAAATTAGCTCAGATACCGTTTCATAAGCCAAATATGTAATAGACAAGACCTACTCCCTGCTCAGTGAACTGGACGCAACACCCCCTATTCACCGCACAAGAATATATCTGACTAGTAAGAATCTGAAAACCTATGTATTGATATCTCTCTGGAAGTGAATCAAGAGGGTGTAAAGCAGCATCAACACAGCAGTGAAAAGCAGCTAAACCCCATTATAAAAATAAATTACTTAAAAAAAAAACCCCTAAAACAAAGACAGTGACAGAGAGAGAAATTCTTACAAAATCCGTTCAGGGGCTCTGATGCAACCTGGATTGACCATATCTAGACCCACAGCTGGATGAGACATTAGGCTGGACACTCTTGGGGCTGAGAGGATTGGTGAGGTTGGGTGAGCAAACGCAGACCCTTTAAAGTAATACTGCGTGCTACCCATCCCATGGGTCCCAAATCTCCAGGTTCAAGGGCATCTTCCTACAACGAAAACATGCATGGGAAACCCAGAAGATGGTACACCGTGTGATCGGGAAAGGTTTCTAAAACGCACCTCACTTCTCCTCTCCTTGTGCTCGGGTTCGCCATTCCAGCCGCTTTACTAACAATCTCCCTACTTGGAGAATCAGCACCGTTAACCTCCTGTTTCGTACAGGTTGCAATTAGTCCTGAGGATGAACGGGAAGAGGGGGAACCAATGAGAGACGAGCTCTCGGTGTTGGGACAGGCACAGGTCACTCTCTTTTCCCATCAGGAAGAAGAATGAACCACAGGCTCAGCCTGCCCCCCCGGAACCAGAATAGGGCCTGAAGCAATCCTGCGCTTTTGCGGCCAGCTCCCAAACAAGCGAGTTGACAAATGGAGCTCAGGGGCACTGCAATTCACAAACCTGCAGAGTTATAAAGGATAACTCTCTTCCACAAATATATTGAGGGAAGGCAACGAAGAGGATTTGAAAGCAAGGCAGAATTGCAAGAAACAGATTTCAGGAGGTAGATTCGACTCGCCTTTAAAGCCCATGAAAAGCAGCAAAACGTCGACAATGATGCCCTTGGCCAAAAAGGGCGTATGCGTTTTTTCCTGAATATATTCAGGAAAAAACGCATACGCCCTTTTTGGCCAACCAAGCAAGCCGGAAAGGCAAATCGGCACTACAAAGAAGTCTCGCTTGCCATCGGTTAAAAGGGTCATGCTGAAAAAAGTGTAAAAACCAGAAATGCAGGACAGGCCATGGAGACATGGGAGCCTTGCTACGCTGATGGGCGGGATGTAAATTGCCAACAGCCACTCTGGAGAAGTGTACGGTGTGTCCTGAAACATGGAATAAACACAGCTTAGAGAGCATAGGGCACTTCCACTCATGGGCGTATACATTGCGAAAACTGAAAATCCACAAGACACAGGCACCCCAAAGTGTAGGGCTGCGCTGTTTACAAGAACCTCGACTTCGATACACATTAAATAGCCCAGGAAAGAGAAAAATGGATAAAGAAGTTGTGGTACTTATGCACAATGGAATATCCCTCAGCCATGAAATCAATGTCATAAGGCTAGTAGCAGCATGATGAGTGGATTTAGGTACGATGACTCTAAGTGAAATAAGTCACACAGAAAAAGACACTTATCCTAAGATATCACTTACAGAGGGAATGTCAAAATCGCTACCCTTGAACTGAATTACAAAACAGAACAGAGTCACACGTTTAGAAAACACACTATGGCTGCTTAAAGGGAAAGGTCAGGTGGGGTGATGCATAAAACAAGGGTTTGAAATTAACTCAGATACCGTTCCATAAGCCAAATATGTAATAGACAAGACCTACTCCCTGCTCAGTGAACTGGACGCAACACCCCCTATTCACCGCACAAGAATATATCTGACTAGTAAGAATCTGAAAACCTATGTATTGATATCTCTCTGGAAGTGAATCAAGAGGGTGTAAAGCGGCATCAACACAGCAGTGAAAAGCAGCTAAACCCCATTATAAAAATAAATTACTTAAAAAAAAAACCCCTAAAACAAAGACAGTGACAGAGAGAAAAATTCTTACAAAATCCGTTCAGGGGCTCTGATGCAACCTGGATTGACCATATCTAGACCCACAGCTGGATGAGACATTAGGCTGGACACTCTTGGGGCTGAGAGGATTGGTGAGGTTGGGTGAGCAAACGCAGACCCTTTAAAGTAATACTGCGTGCTACCCATCCCATGGGTCCCAAATCTCCAGGTTCAAGGGCATCTTCCTACATCGAAAACATGCATGGGAAACCCAGAAGATGGTACACCGTGTGATCGGGAAAGGTTTCTAAAACGCACCTCACTTCTCCTCTCCTTGTGCTCGGGTTCGCCATTCCAGCCGCTTTACTAACAATCTCCCTACTTGGAGAATCAGCACCGTTAACCTCCTGTTTCGTACAGGTTGCAATTTGTCCTGAGGATAAACGGGAAGAGGGGGAACCAATGAGAGACGAGCTCTCGGTGTTGGGACAGGCACAGGTCACTCTAATTTCCCATCAGGAAGAAGAATGAACCACAGGATCAGCCTGCCCCCCCGAACCAGAAAAGGGCCTGAAGCAATCCTGCGCTTTTGCGGCTAGCTCCCAAACATGCGAGTTGACAAATGGAGCTCAGGGGCACTGCAATTCACAAACCTGCAGAGTTATAAAGGATAACTCTCGTCCACAAATATATTGAGGGAAGGCAACGAAGAGGATTTGAAAGCAAGGCAGAATTGCAGCAAACAGATTTCAGGAGGTAGATTCGACTCGCCTTTAAAGCCCATGAAAAGCGGCAAAACGTCGACAATGATGCCCTTGGCCAAAAAGGGCGTATGCGTTTTTTCCTGAATATATTCAGGAAAAAACGCATACGCCCTTTTTGGCCAACCAAGCAAGCCGGAAAGGCAAATCGGCACTACAAAGAAGTCTCGCTTGCCATCGGTCAAAAGGGCCATGCTGAAAAAAGTGTAAAAACCAGAAATGCAGGACAGGCCATGGAGACATGGGAGCCTTGCTACGCTGATGGGCGGGATGTAAATTGCCAACAGCCACTCTGGAGAAGTGTACGGTGTGTCCTGAAACATGGAATAAACACAGCTTAGAGAGCATAGGGCACTTCCACTCATGGGCATATACATTGCGAAAACTGAAAATCCACAAGACACAGGCACCCCAAAGTGTAGGGCTGCTCTGTTTACAAGAACCTCCACTTCGGTACACCTTAAATAGCCCAGGAAGAAGTTGTGGTACTTATGCACAATGGAATATCCCTCAGCCATGAAATCAATGTCATAAGGCTAGTAGCAGCATGATGAGTGGATTTAGGTACGATGACTCTAAGTGAAATAAGTCACACAGAAAAAGACACTTATCCTAAGATATCACTTACAGAGGGAATGTCAAAATCGCTACCCTTGAACTGAATTACAAAACAGAACAGAGTCACACGTTTACAAAACACACTATGGCTGCTTAAAGGGAAAGGTCAGGTGGGGTGATGCATAAAACAAGGGTTTGAAATTAACTCAGATACCGTTCCATAAGCCAAATATGTAATAGACAAGACCTACTCCCTGCTCAGTGAACTGGACGCAACACCCCCTATTCACCGCACAAGAATATATCTGACTAGTAAGAATCTGAAAACCTATGTATTGATATCTCTCTGGAAGTGAATCAAGAGGGTGTAAAGCGGCATCAACACAGCAGTGAAAAGCAGCTAAACCCCATTATAAAAATAAATTACTTAAAAAAAAAACCCCTAAAACAAAGACAGTGACAGAGAGAGAAATTCTTACAAAATCCGTTCAGGGGCTCTGATGCAACCTGGATTGACCATATCTAGACCCACAGCTGGATGAGACATTAGGCTGGACACTCTTGGGGCTGAGAGGATTGGTGAGGTTGGGTGAGCAAACGCAGACCCTTTAAAGTAATACTGCGTGCTACCCATCCCATGGGTCCCAAATCTCCAGGTTCAAGGGCATCTTCCTACAACGAAAACATGCATGGGAAACCCAGAAGATGGTACACCGTGTGATCGGGAAAGGTTTCTAAAACGCACCTCACTTCTCCTCTCCTTGTGCTCGGGTTCGCCATTCCAGCCGCTTTACTAACAATCTCCCTACTTGGAGAATCAGCACCGTTAACCTCCTGTTTCGTACAGGTTGCAATTTGTCCTGAGGATGAACGGGAAGAGGGGGAACCAATGAGAGACGAGCTCTCGGTGTTGGGACAGGCACAGGTCACTCTCTTTTCCCATCAGGAAGAAGAATGAACCACAGGCTCAGCCTGCCCCCCCGGAACCAGAATAGGGCCTGAAGCAATCCTGCGCTTTTGCGGCCAGCTCCCAAACAAGCGAGTTGACAAATGGAGCTCAGGGGCACTGCAATTCACAAACCTGCAGAGTTATAAAGGATAACTCTCGTCCACAAATATATTGAGGGAAGGCAACGAAGAGGATTTGAAAGCAAGGCAGAATTGCAGCAAACAGATTTCAGGAGGTAGATTCGACTCGCCTTTAAAGCCCATGAAAAGCGGCAAAACGTCGACAATGATGCCCTTGGCCAAAAAGGGCGTATGCGTTTTTTCCTGAATATATTCAGGAAAAAACGCATACGCCCTTTTTGGCCAACCAAGCAAGCCGGAAAGGCAAATCGGCACTACAAAGAAGTCTCGCGTGCCATCGGTCAAAAGGGCCATGCTGAAAAAAGTGTAAAAACCAGAAATGCAAGACAGGCCATGGAGACATGGGAGCCTTGCTACGCTGATGGGCGGGATGTAAATTGCCAACAGCCACTCTGGAGAAGTGTACGGTGTGTCCTGAAACATGGAATAAACACAGCTTAGAGAGCATAGGGCACTTCCACTCATGGGCGTATACATTGCGAAAACTGAAAATCCACAAGACACAGGGACCCCAATGTGTAGGGCTGCTCTGTTTACAAGAACCTCCACTTCGGTACACCTTAAATAGCCCAGGAAGAAGTTGTGGTACTTATGCACAATGGAATATCCCTCAGCCATGAAATCAATGTCATAAGGCTAGTAGCAGCATGATGAGTGGATTTAGGTACGATGACTCTAAGTGAAATAAGTCACACAGAAAAAGACACTTATCCTAAGATATCACTTACAGAGGGAATGTCAAAATCGCTACCCTTGAACTGAATTACAAAACAGAACAGAGTCACACGTTTACAAAACACACTATGGCTGCTTAAAGGGAAAGGTCAGGTGGGGTGATGCATAAAACAAGGGTTTGAAATTAACTCAGATACCGTTCCATAAGCCAAATATGTAATAGACAAGACCTACTCCCTGCTCAGTGAACTGGACGCAACACCCCCTATTCACCGCACAAGAATATATCTGACTAGTAAGAATCTGAAAACCTATGTATTGATATCTCTCTGGAAGTGAATCAAGAGGGTGTAAAGCGGCATCAACACAGCAGTGAAAAGCAGCTAAACCCCATTATAAAAATAAATTACTTAAAAAAAAAACCCCTAAAACAAAGACAGTGACAGAGAGAGAAATTCTTACAAAATCCGTTCAGGGGCTCTGATGCAACCTGGATTGACCATATCTAGACCCACAGCTGGATGAGACATTAGGCTGGACACTCTTGGGGCTGAGAGGATTGGTGAGGTTGGGTGAGCAAACGCAGACCCTTTAAAGTAATACTGCGTGCTACCCATCCCATGGGTCCCAAATCTCCAGGTTCAAGGGCATCTTCCTACAACGAAAACATGCATGGGAAACCCAGAAGATGGTACACCGTGTGATCGGGAAAGGTTTCTAAAACGCACCTCACGTCTCCTCTCCTTGTGCTCGGGTTCGCCATTCCAGCCGCTTTACTAACAATCTCCCTACTTGGAGAATCAGCACCGTTAACCTCCTGTTTCGTACAGGTTGCAATTTGTCCTGAGGATGAACGGGAAGAGGGGGAACCAATGAGAGACGAGCTCTCGGTGTTGGGACAGGCACAGGTCACTCTCTTTTCCCATCAGGAAGAAGAATGAACCACAGGCTCAGCCTGCCCCCCCGGAACCAGAATAGGGCCTGAAGCAATCCTGCGCTTTTGCGGCCAGCTCCCAAACAAGCGAGTTGACAAATGGAGCTCAGGGGCACTGCAATTCACAAACCTGCAGAGTTATAAAGGATAACTCTCGTCCACAAATATATTGAGGGAAGGCAACGAAGAGGATTTGAAAGCAAGGCAGAATTGCAGCAAACAGATTTCAGGAGGTAGATTCGACTCGCCTTTAAAGCCCATGAAAAGCGGCAAAACGTCGACAATGATGCCCTTGGCCAAAAAGGGCGTATGCGTTTTTTCCTGAATATATTCAGGAAAAAACGCATACGCCCTTTTTGGCCAACCAAGCAAGCCGGAAAGGCAAATCGGCACTACAAAGAAGTCTCGCGTGCCATCGGTCAAAAGGGCCATGCTGAAAAAAGTGTAAAAACCAGAAATGCAAGACAGGCCATGGAGACATGGGAGCCTTGCTACGCTGATGGGCGGGATGTAAATTGCCAACAGCCACTCTGGAGAAGTGTACGGTGTGTCCTGAAACATGGAATAAACACAGCTTAGAGAGCATAGGGCACTTCCACTCATGGGCGTATACATTGCGAAAACTGAAAATCCACAAGACACAGGCACCCCAAAGTGTAGGGCTGCTCTGTTTACAAGAACCTCCACTTCGGTACACCTTAAATAGCCCAGGAAGAAGTTGTGGTACTTATGCACAATGGAATATCCCTCAGCCATGAAATCAATGTCATAAGGCTAGTAGCAGCATGATGAGTGGATTTAGGTACGATGACTCTAAGTGAAATAAGTCACACAGAAAAAGACACTTATCCTAAGATATCACTTACAGAGGGAATGTCAAAATCGCTACCCTTGAACTGAATTACAAAACAGAACAGAGTCACACGTTTACAAAACACACTATGGCTGCTTAAAGGGAAAGGTCAGGTGGGGTGATGCATAAAACAAGGGTTTGAAATTAACTCAGATACCGTTCCATAAGCCAAATATGTAATAGACAAGACCTACTCCCTGCTCAGTGAACTGGACGCAACACCCCCTATTCACCGCACAAGAATATATCTGACTAGTAAGAATCTGAAAACCTATGTATTGATATCTCTCTGGAAGTGAATCAAGAGGGTGTAAAGCGGCATCAACACAGCAGTGAAAAGCAGCTAAACCCCATTATAAAAATAAATTACTTAAAAAAAAAACCCCTAAAACAAAGACAGTGACAGAGAGAGAAATTCTTACAAAATCCGTTCAGGGGCTCTGATGCAACCTGGATTGACCATATCTAGACCCACAGCTGGATGAGACATTAGGCTGGACACTCTTGGGGCTGAGAGGATTGGTGAGGTTGGGTGAGCAAACGCAGACCCTTTAAAGTAATACTGCGTGCTACCCATCCCATGGGTCCCAAATCTCCAGGTTCAAGGGCATCTTCCTACAACGAAAACATGCATGGGAAACCCAGAAGATGGTACACCGTGTGATCGGGAAAGGTTTCTAAAACGCACCTCACTTCTCCTCTCCTTGTGCTCGGGTTCGCCATTCCAGCCGCTTTACTAACAATCTCCCTACTTGGAGAATCAGCACCGTTAACCTCCTGTTTCGTACAGGTTGCAATTTGTCCTGAGGATAAACGGGAAGAGGGGGAACCAATGAGAGACGAGCTCTCGGTGTTGGGGCAGGCACAGGTCACTCTAATTTCCCATCAGGAAGAAGAATGAACCACAGGATCAGCCTGCCCCCCCGAACCAGAAAAGGGCCTGAAGCAATCCTGCGCTTTTGCGGCTAGCTCCCAAACATGCGAGTTGACAAATGGAGCTCAGGGGCACTGCAATTCACAAACCTGCAGAGTTATAAAGGATAACTCTCGTCCACAAATATATTGAGGGAAGGCAACGAAGAGGATTTGAAAGCAAGGCAGAATTGCAGCAAACAGATTTCAGGAGGTAGATTCGACTCGCCTTTAAAGCCCATGAAAAGCGGCAAAACGTCGACAATGATGCCCTTGGCCAAAAAGGGCGTATGCGTTTTTTCCTGAATATATTCAGGAAAAAACGCATACGCCCTTTTTGGCCAACCAAGCAAGCCGGAAAGGCAAATCGGCACTACAAAGAAGTCTCGCTTGCCATCGGTCAAAAGGGCCATGCTGAAAAAAGTGTAAAAACCAGAAATGCAGGACAGGCCATGGAGACATGGGAGCCTTGCTACGCTGATGGGCGGGATGTAAATTGCCAACAGCCACTCTGGAGAAGTGTACGGTGTGTCCTGAAACATGGAATAAACACAGCTTAGAGAGCATAGGGCACTTCCACTCATGGGCATATACATTGCGAAAACTGAAAATCCACAAGACACAGGCACCCCAAAGTGTAGGGCTGCTCTGTTTACAAGAACCTCCACTTCGGTACACCTTAAATAGCCCAGGAAGAAGTTGTGGTACTTATGCACAATGGAATATCCCTCAGCCATGAAATCAATGTCATAAGGCTAGTAGCAGCATGATGAGTGGATTTAGGTACGATGACTCTAAGTGAAATAAGTCACACAGAAAAAGACACTTATCCTAAGATATCACTTACAGAGGGAATGTCAAAATCGCTACCCTTGAACTGAATTACAAAACAGAACAGAGTCACACGTTTACAAAACACACTATGGCTGCTTAAAGGGAAAGGTCAGGTGGGGTGATGCATAAAACAAGGGTTTGAAATTAACTCAGATACCGTTCCATAAGCCAAATATGTAATAGACAAGACCTACTCCCTGCTCAGTGAACTGGACGCAACACCCCCTATTCACCGCACAAGAATATATCTGACTAGTAAGAATCTGAAAACCTATGTATTGATATCTCTCTGGAAGTGAATCAAGAGGGTGTAAAGCGGCATCAACACAGCAGTGAAAAGCAGCTAAACCCCATTATAAAAATAAATTACTTAAAAAAAAAACCCCTAAAACAAAGACAGTGACAGAGAGAGAAATTCTTACAAAATCCGTTCAGGGGCTCTGATGCAACCTGGATTGACCATATCTAGACCCACAGCTGGATGAGACATTAGGCTGGACACTCTTGGGGCTGAGAGGATTGGTGAGGTTGGGTGAGCAAACGCAGACCCTTTAAAGTAATACTGCGTGCTACCCATCCCATGGGTCCCAAATCTCCAGGTTCAAGGGCATCTTCCTACAACGAAAACATGCATGGGAAACCCAGAAGATGGTACACCGTGTGATCGGGAAAGGTTTCTAAAACGCACCTCACTTCTCCTCTCCTTGTGCTCGGGTTCGCCATTCCAGCCGCTTTACTAACAATCTCCCTACTTGGAGAATCAGCACCGTTAACCTCCTGTTTCGTACAGGTTGCAATTTGTCCTGAGGATGAACGGGAAGAGGGGGAACCAATGAGAGACGAGCTCTCGGTGTTGGGACAGGCACAGGTCACTCTCTTTTCCCATCAGGAAGAAGAATGAACCACAGGCTCAGCCTGCCCCCCCGGAACCAGAATAGGGCCTGAAGCAATCCTGCGCTTTTGCGGCCAGCTCCCAAACAAGCGAGTTGACAAATGGAGCTCAGGGGCACTGCAATTCACAAACCTGCAGAGTTATAAAGGATAACTCTCGTCCACAAATATATTGCGGGAAGGCAACGAAGAGGATTTGAAAGCAAGGCAGAATTGCAGCAAACAGATTTCAGGAGGTAGATTCGACTCGCCTTAAAGCACATGAAAAGCGGCGAAACGTCGACAATGATGCCCTTGGCCAAAAAGGGCGTATGCGTTTTTTCCTGAATATATTCAGGAAAAAACGCATACGCCCTTTTTGGCCAACCAAACAAGCCGGAAAGGCAAATCGGCACTACAAAGAAGTCTCGCGTGCCATCGGTCAAAAGGGCCATGCTGAAAAAAGTGTAAAAACCAGAAATGCAAGACAGGCCATGGAGACATGGGAGCCTTGCTACGCTGATGGGCGGGATGTAAATTGCCAACAGCCACTCTGGAGAAGTGTACGGTGTGTCCTGAAACATGGAATAAACACAGCTTAGAGAGCATAGGGCACTTCCACTCATGGGCATATACATTGCGAAAACTGAAAATCCACAAGACACAGGCACCCCAAAGTGTAGGGCTGCTCTGTTTACAAGAACCTCCACTTCGGTACACCTTAAATAGCCCAGGAAGAAGTTGTGGTACTTATGCACAATGGAATATCCCTCAGCCATGAAATCAATGTCATAAGGCTAGTAGCAGCATGATGAGTGGATTTAGGTACGATGACTCTAAGTGAAATAAGTCACACAGAAAAAGACACTTATCCTAAGATATCACTTACAGAGGGAATGTCAAAATCGCTACCCTTGAACTGAATTACAAAACAGAACAGAGTCACACGTTTACAAAACACACTATGGCTGCTTAAAGGGAAAGGTCAGGTGGGGTGATGCATAAAACAAGGGTTTGAAATTAACTCAGATACCGTTCCATAAGCCAAATATGTAATAGACAAGACCTACTCCCTGCTCAGTGAACTGGACGCAACACCCCCTATTCACCGCACAAGAATATATCTGACTAGTAAGAATCTGAAAACCTATGTATTGATATCTCTCTGGAAGTGAATCAAGAGGGTGTAAAGCGGCATCAACACAGCAGTGAAAAGCAGCTAAACCCCATTATAAAAATAAATTACTTAAAAAAAAAACCCCTAAAACAAAGACAGTGACAGAGAGAGAAATTCTTACAAAATCCGTTCAGGGGCTCTGATGCAACCTGGATTGACCATATCTAGACCCACAGCTGGATGAGACATTAGGCTGGACACTCTTGGGGCTGAGAGGATTGGTGAGGTTGGGTGAGCAAACGCAGACCCTTTAAAGTAATACTGCGTGCTACCCATCCCATGGGTCCCAAATCTCCAGGTTCAAGGGCATCTTCCTACAACGAAAACATGCATGGGAAACCCAGAAGATGGTACACCGTGTGATCGGGAAAGGTTTCTAAAACGCACCTCACGTCTCCTCTCCTTGTGCTCGGGTTCGCCATTCCAGCCGCTTTACTAACAATCTCCCTACTTGGAGAATCAGCACCGTTAACCTCCTGTTTCGTACAGGTTGCAATTTGTCCTGAGGATGAACGGGAAGAGGGGGAACCAATGAGAGACGAGCTCTCGGTGTTGGGACAGGCACAGGTCACTCTCTTTTCCCATCAGGAAGAAGAATGAACCACAGGCTCAGCCTGCCCCCCCGGAACCAGAATAGGGCCTGAAGCAATCCTGCGCTTTTGCGGCCAGCTCCCAAACAAGCGAGTTGACAAATGGAGCTCAGGGGCACTGCAATTCACAAACCTGCAGAGTTATAAAGGATAACTCTCGTCCACAAATATATTGAGGGAAGGCAACGAAGAGGATTTGAAAGCAAGGCAGAATTGCAGCAAACAGATTTCAGGAGGTAGATTCGATTCGCCTTTAAAGCCCATGAAAAGCGGCAAAACGTCGACAATGATGCCCTTGGCCAAAAAGGGCGTATGCGTTTTTTCCTGAATATATTCAGGAAAAAACGCATACGCCCTTTTTGGCCAACCAAGCAAGCCGGAAAGGCAAATCGGCACTACAAAGAAGTCTCGCGTGCCATCGGTCAAAAGGGCCATGCTGAAAAAAGTGTAAAAACCAGAAATGCAAGACAGGCCATGGAGACATGGGAGCCTTGCTACGCTGATGGGCGGGATGTAAATTGCCAACAGCCACTCTGGAGAAGTGTACGGTGTGTCCTGAAACATGTAATAAACACAGCTTAGAGAGCATAGGGCACTTCCACTCATGGGCGTATACATTGCGAAAACTGAAAATCCACAAGACACAGGGACCCCAATGTGTAGGGCTGCTCTGTTTACAAGAACCTCCACTTCGGTACACCTTAAATAGCCCAGGAAGAAGTTGTGGTACTTATGCACAATGGAATATCCCTCAGCCATGAAATCAATGTCATAAGGCTAGTAGCAGCATGATGAGTGGATTTAGGTACGATGACTCTAAGTGAAATAAGTCACAAAAAAAGACACTTATCCTAAGATATCACGTACAGAGGGAATGTCAAAATCGCTACCCTTGAACTGAATTACAAAACAGAACAGAGTCACACGTTTACAAAACACACGATGGCTGCTTAACGGGAAAGGTCAGGTGGGGTGATGCATAAAACAAGGGTTTGAAATTAGCTCAGATACCGTTTCATAAGCCAAATATGTAATAGACAAGACCTACTCCCTGCTCAGTGAACTGGACGCAACACCCCCTATTCACCGCACAAGAATATATCTGACTAGTAAGAATCTGAAAACCTATGTATTGATATCTCTCTGGAAGTGAATCAAGAGGGTGTAAAGCAGCATCAACACAGCAGTGAAAAGCAGCTAAACCCCATTATAAAAATAAATTACTTAAAAAAAAAACCCCTAAAACAAAGACAGTGACAGAGAGAGAAATTCTTACAAAATCCGTTCAGGGGCTCTGATGCAACCTGGATTGACCATATCTAGACCCACAGCTGGATGAGACATTAGGCTGGACACTCTTGGGGCTGAGAGGATTGGTGAGGTTGGGTGAGCAAACGCAGACCCTTTAAAGTAATACTGCGTGCTACCCATCCCATGGGTCCCAAATCTCCAGGTTCAAGGGCATCTTCCTACAACGAAAACATGCATGGGAAACCCAGAAGATGGTACACCGTGTGATCGGGAAAGGTTTCTAAAACGCACCTCACTTCTCCTCTCCTTGTGCTCGGGTTCGCCATTCCAGCCGCTTTACTAACAATCTCCCTACTTGGAGAATCAGCACCGTTAACCTCCTGTTTCGTACAGGTTGCAATTTGTCCTGAGGATAAACGGGAAGAGGGGGAACCAATGAGAGACGAGCTCTCGGTGTTGGGACAGGCACAGGTCACTCTAATTTCCCATCAGGAAGAAGAATGAACCACAGGATCAGCCTGCCCCCCCGAACCAGAAAAGGGCCTGAAGCAATCCTGCGCTTTTGCGGCTAGCTCCCAAACATGCGAGTTGACAAATGGAGCTCAGGGGCACTGCAATTCACAAACCTGCAGAGTTATAAAGGATAACTCTCGTCCACAAATATATTGAGGGAAGGCAACGAAGAGGATTTGAAAGCAAGGCAGAATTGCAGCAAACAGATTTCAGGAGGTAGATTCGACTCGCCTTTAAAGCCCATGAAAAGCGGCAAAACGTCGACAATGATGCCCTTGGCCAAAAAGGGCGTATGCGTTTTTTCCTGAATATATTCAGGAAAAAATGCATACGCCCTTTTTGGCCAACCAAGCAAGCCGGAAAGGCAAATCGGCACTACAAAGAAGTCTCGCTTGCCATCGGTCAAAAGGGCCATGCTGAAAAAAGTGTAAAAACCAGAAATGCAGGACAGGCCATGGAGACATGGGAGCCTTGCTACGCTGATGGGCGGGATGTAAATTGCCAACAGCCACTCTGGAGAAGTGTACGGTGTGTCCTGAAACATGGAATAAACACAGCTTAGAGAGCATAGGGCACTTCCACTCATGGGCATATACATTGCGAAAACTGAAAATCCACAAGACACAGGCACCCCAAAGTGTAGGGCTGCTCTGTTTACAAGAACCTCCACTTCGGTACACCTTAAATAGCCCAGGAAGAAGTTGTGGTACTTATGCACAATGGAATATCCCTCAGCCATGAAATCAATGTCATAAGGCTAGTAGCAGCATGATGAGTGGATTTAGGTACGATGACTCTAAGTGAAATAAGTCACACAGAAAAAGACACTTATCCTAAGATATCACTTACAGAGGGAATGTCAAAATCGCTACCCTTGAACTGAATTACAAAACAGAACAGAGTCACACGTTTACAAAACACACTATGGCTGCTTAAAGGGAAAGGTCAGGTGGGGTGATGCATAAAACAAGGGTTTGAAATTAACTCAGATACCGTTCCATAAGCCAAATATGTAATAGACAAGACCTACTCCCTGCTCAGTGAACTGGACGCAACACCCCCTATTCACCGCACAAGAATATATCTGACTAGTAAGAATCTGAAAACCTATGTATTGATATCTCTCTGGAAGTGAATCAAGAGGGTGTAAAGCGGCATCAACACAGCAGTGAAAAGCAGCTAAACCCCATTATAAAAATAAATTACTTAAAAAAAAAACCCCTAAAACAAAGACAGTGACAGAGAGAGAAATTCTTACAAAATCCGTTCAGGGGCTCTGATGCAACCTGGATTGACCATATCTAGACCCACAGCTGGATGAGACATTAGGCTGGACACTCTTGGGGCTGAGAGGATTGGTGAGGTTGGGTGAGCAAACGCAGACCCTTTAAAGTAATACTGCGTGCTACCCATCCCATGGGTCCCAAATCTCCAGGTTCAAGGGCATCTTCCTACAACGAAAACATGCATGGGAAACCCAGAAGATGGTACACCGTGTGATCGGGAAAGGTTTCTAAAACGCACCTCACGTCTCCTCTCCTTGTGCTCGGGTTCGCCATTCCAGCCGCTTTACTAACAATCTCCCTACTTGGAGAATCAGCACCGTTAACCTCCTGTTTCGTACAGGTTGCAATTTGTCCTGAGGATGAACGGGAAGAGGGGGAACCAATGAGAGACGAGCTCTCGGTGTTGGGACAGGCACAGGTCACTCTCTTTTCCCATCAGGAAGAAGAATGAACCACAGGCTCAGCCTGCCCCCCCGGAACCAGAATAGGGCCTGAAGCAATCCTGCGCTTTTGCGGCCAGCTCCCAAACAAGCGAGTTGACAAATGGAGCTCAGGGGCACTGCAATTCACAAACCTGCAGAGTTATAAAGGATAACTCTCGTCCACAAATATATTGAGGGAAGGCAACGAAGAGGATTTGAAAGCAAGGCAGAATTGCAGCAAACAGATTTCAGGAGGTAGATTCGACTCGCCTTTAAAGCCCATGAAAAGCGGCAAAACGTCGACAATGATGCCCTTGGCCAAAAAGGGCGTATGCGTTTTTTCCTGAATATATTCAGGAAAAAACGCATACGCCCTTTTTCGCCAACCAAGCAAGCCGGAAAGGCAAATCGGCACTACAAAGAAGTCTCGCGTGCCATCGGTCAAAAGGGCCATGCTGAAAAAAGTGTAAAAACCAGAAATGCAGGACAGGCCATGGAGACATGGGAGCCTTGCTACGCTGATGGGCGGGATGTAAATTGCCAACAGCCACTCTGGAGAAGTGTACGGTGTGTCCTGAAACATGTAATAAACACAGCTTAGAGAGCATAGGGCACTTCCAGTCATGGGCATATACATTGCGAAAACTGAAAATCCACAAGACACAGGGACCCCAATGTGTAGGGCTGCTCTGTTTACAAGAACCTCCACTTCGGTACACCTTAAATAGCCCAGGAAGAAGTTGTGGTACTTATGCACAATGGAATATCCCTCAGCCATGAAATCAATGTCATAAGGCTAGTAGCAGCATGATGAGTGGATTTAGGTACGATGACTCTAAGTGAAATAAGTCACAAAAAAAGACACTTATCCTAAGATATCACGTACAGAGGGAATGTCAAAATCGCTACCCTTGAACTGAATTACAAAACAGAACAGAGTCACACGTTTACAAAACACACGATGGCTGCTTAACGGGAAAGGTCAGGTGGGGTGATGCATAAAACAAGGGTTTGAAATTAGCTCAGATACCGTTCCATAAGCCAAATATGTAATAGACAAGACCTACTCCCTGCTCAGTGAACTGGACGCAACACCCCCTATTCACCGCACAAGAATATATCTGACTAGTAAGAATCTGAAAACCTATGTATTGATATCTCTCTGGAAGTGAATCAAGAGGGTGTAAAGCAGCATCAACACAGCAGTGAAAAGCAGCTAAACCCCATTATAAAAATAAATTACTTAAAAAAAACCCCCTAAAACAAAGACAGTGACAGAGAGAGAAATTCTTACAAAATCCGTTCAGGGGCTCTGATGCAACCTGGATTGACTATATCTAGACCCACAGCTGGATGAGACATTAGGCTGGACACTCTTGGGGCTGAGAGGATTGGTGAGGTTGGGTGAGCAAACGCAGACCCTTTAAAGTAATACTGCGTGCTACCCATCCCATGGGTCCCAAATCTCCAGGTTCAAGGGCATCTTCCTACATCGAAAACATGCATGGGAAACCCAGAAGATGGTACACCGTGTGATCGGGAAAGGTTTCTAAAACGCACCTCACTTCTCCTCTCCTTGTGCTCGGGTTCGCCATTCCAGCCGCTTTACTAACAATCTCCCTACTTGGAGAATCAGCACCGTTAACCTCCTGTTTCGTACAGGTTGCAATTTGTCCTGAGGATAAACGGGAAGAGGGGGAACCAATGAGAGACGAGCTCTCGGTGTTGGGACAGGCACAGGTCACTCTAATTTCCCATCAGGAAGAAGAATGAACCACAGGCTCAGCCTGCCCCCCCGAACCAGAATAGGGCCTGAAGCAATCCTGCGCTTTTGCGGCTAGCTCCCAAACATGCGAGTTGACAAATGGAGCTCAGGGGCACTGCAATTCACAAACCTGCAGAGTTATAAAGGATAACTCTCGTCCACAAATATATTGAGGGAAGGCAACGAAGAGGATTTGAAAGCAAGGCAGAATTGCAGCAAACAGATTTCAGGAGGTAGATTCGACTCGCCTTTAAAGCCCATGAAAAGCGGCAAAACGTCGACAATGATGCCCTTGGCCAAAAAGGGCGTATGCGTTTTTTCCTGAATATATTCAGGAAAAAACGCATACGCCCTTTTTGGCCAACCAAGCAAGCCGGAAAGGCAAATCGGCACTACAAAGAAGTCTCGCTTGCCATCGGTCAAAAGGGCCATGCTGAAAAAAGTGTAAAAACCAGAAATGCAGGACAGGCCATGGAGACATGGGAGCCTTGCTACGCTGATGGGCGGGATGTAAATTGCCAACAGCCACTCTGGAGAAGTGTACGGTGTGTCCTGAAACATGGAATAAACACAGCTTAGAGAGCATAGGGCACTTCCACTCATGGGTGTATACATTGCGAAAACTGAAAATCCACAAGACACAGGCACCCCAAAGTGTAGGGCTGCTCTGTTTACAAGAACCTCCACTTCGGTACACCTTAAATAGCCCAGGAAGAAGTTGTGGTACTTATGCACAATGGAATATCCCTCAGCCATGAAATCAATGTCATAAGGCTAGTAGCAGCATGATGAGTGGATTTAGGTACGATGACTCTAAGTGAAATAAGTCACACAGAAAAAGACACTTATCCTAAGATATCACTTACAGAGGGAATGTCAAAATCGCTACCCTTGAACTGAATTACAAAACAGAACAGAGTCACACGTTTACAAAACACACTATGGCTGCTTAAAGGGAAAGGTCAGGTGGGGTGATGCATAAAACAAGGGTTTGAAATTAACTCAGATACCGTTCCATAAGCCAAATATGTAATAGACAAGACCTACTCCCTGCTCAGTGAACTGGACGCAACACCCCCTATTCACCGCACAAGAATATATCTGACTAGTAAGAATCTGAAAACCTATGTATTGATATCTCTCTGGAAGTGAATCAAGAGGGTGTAAAGCGGCATCAACACAGCAGTGAAAAGCAGCTAAACCCCATTATAAAAATAAATTACTTAAAAAAAAAAACCCTAAAACAAAGACAGTGACAGAGAGAGAAATTCTTACAAAATCCGTTCAGGGGCTCTGATGCAACCTGGATTGACCATATCTAGACCCACAGCTGGATGAGACATTAGGCTGGACACTCTTGGGGCTGAGAGGATTGGTGAGGTTGGGTGAGCAAACGCAGACCCTTTAAAGTAATACTGCGTGCTACCCATCCCATGGGTCCCAAATCTCCAGGTTCAAGGGCATCTTCCTACAACGAAAACATGCATGGGAAACCCAGAAGATGGTACACCGTGTGATCGGGAAAGGTTTCTAAAACGCACCTCACTTCTCCTCTCCTTGTGCTCGGGTTCGCCATTCCAGCCGCTTTACTAACAATCTCCCTACTTGGAGAATCAGCACCGTTAACCTCCTGTTTCGTACAGGTTGCAATTTGTCCTGAGGATGAACGGGAAGAGGGGGAACCAATGAGAGACGAGCTCTCGGTGTTGGGACAGGCACAGGTCACTCTCTTTTCCCATCAGGAAGAAGAATGAACCACAGGCTCAGCCTGCCCCCCCGGAACCAGAATAGGGCCTGAAGCAATCCTGCGCTTTTGCGGCCAGCTCCCAAACAAGCGAGTTGACAAATGGAGCTCAGGGGCACTGCAATTCACAAACCTGCAGAGTTATAAAGGATAACTCTCGTCCACAAATATATTGAGGGAAGGCAACGAAGAGGATTTGAAAGCAAGGCAGAATTGCAGCAAACAGATTTCAGGAGGTAGATTCGACTCGCCTTTAAAGCCCATGAAAAGCGGCAAAACGTCGACAATGATGCCCTTGGCCAAAAAGGGCGTATGCGTTTTTTCCTGAATATATTCAGGAAAAAACGCATACGCCCTTTTTGGCCAACCAAGCAAGCCGGAAAGGCAAATCGGCACTACAAAGAAGTCTCGCGTGCCATCGGTCAAAAGGGCCATGCTGAAAAAAGTGTAAAAACCAGAAATGCAAGACAGGCCATGGAGACATGGGAGCCTTGCTACGCTGATGGGCGGGATGTAAATTGCCAACAGCCACTCTGGAGAAGTGTACGGTGTGTCCTGAAACATGGAATAAACACAGCTTAGAGAGCATAGGGCACTTCCACTCATGGGCGTATACATTGCGAAAACTGAAAATCCACAAGACACAGGGACCCCAATGTGTAGGGCTGCTCTGTTTACAAGAACCTCCACTTCGGTACACCTTAAATAGCCCAGGAAGAAGTTGTGGTACTTATGCACAATGGAATATCCCTCAGCCATGAAATCAATGTCATAAGGCTAGTAGCAGCATGATGAGTGGATTTAGGTACGATGACTCTAAGTGAAATAAGTCACAAAAAAAGACACTTATCCTAAGATATCACGTACAGAGGGAATGTCAAAATCGCTACCCTTGAACTGAATTACAAAACAGAACAGAGTCACACGTTTACAAAACACACGATGGCTGCTTAACGGGAAAGGTCAGGTGGGGTGATGCATAAAACAAGGGTTTGAAATTAGCTCAGATACCGTTCCATAAGCCAAATATGTAATAGACAAGACCTACTCCCTGCTCAGTGAACTGGACGCAACACCCCCTATTCACCGCACAAGAATATATCTGACTAGTAAGAATCTGAAAACCTATGTATTGATATCTCTCTGGAAGTGAATCAAGAGGGTGTAAAGCAGCATCAACACAGCAGTGAAAAGCAGCTAAACCCCATTATAAAAATAAATTACTTAAAAAAAAAAACCCTAAAACAAAGACAGTGACAGAGAGAGAAATTCTTACAAAATCCGTTCAGGGGCTCTGATGCAACCTGGATTGACCATATCTAGACCCACAGCTGGATGAGACATTAGGCTGGACACTCTTGGGGCTGAGAGGATTGGTGAGGTTGGGTGAGCAAACGCAGACCCTTTAAAGTAATACTGCGTGCTACCCATCCCATGGGTCCCAAATCTCCAGGTTCAAGGGCATCTTCCTACAACGAAAACATGCATGGGAAACCCAGAAGATGGTACACCGTGTGATCGGGAAAGGTTTCTAAAACGCACCTCACTTCTCCTCTCCTTGTGCTCGGGTTCGCCATTCCAGCCGCTTTACTAACAATCTCCCTACTTGGAGAATCAGCACCGTTAACCTCCTGTTTCGTACAGGTTGCAATTTGTCCTGAGGATAAACGGGAAGAGGGGGAACCAATGAGAGACGAGCTCTCGGTGTTGGGACAGGCACAGGTCACTCTAATTTCCCATCAGGAAGAAGAATGAACCACAGGATCAGCCTGCCCCCCCGAACCAGAAAAGGGCCTGAAGCAATCCTGCGCTTTTGCGGCTAGCTCCCAAACATGCGAGTTGACAAATGGAGCTCAGGGGCACTGCAATTCACAAACCTGCAGAGTTATAAAGGATAACTCTCGTCCACAAATATATTGAGGGAAGGCAACGAAGAGGATTTGAAAGCAAGGCAGAATTGCAGCAAACAGATTTCAGGAGGTAGATTCGACTCGCCTTTAAAGCCCATGAAAAGCGGCAAAACGTCGACAATGATGCCCTTGGCCAAAAAGGGCGTATGCGTTTTTTCCTGAATATATTCAGGAAAAAACGCATACGCCCTTTTTGGCCAACCAAGCAAGCCGGAAAGGCAAATCGGCACTACAAAGAAGTCTCGCTTGCCATCGGTCAAAAGGGCCATGCTGAAAAAAGTGTAAAAACCAGAAATGCAGGACAGGCCATGGAGACATGGGAGCCTTGCTACGCTGATGGGCGGGATGTAAATTGCCAACAGCCACTCTGGAGAAGTGTACGGTGTGTCCTGAAACATGGAATAAACACAGCTTAGAGAGCATAGGGCACTTCCACTCATGGGCATATACATTGCGAAAACTGAAAATCCACAAGACACAGGCACCCCAAAGTGTAGGGCTGCTCTGTTTACAAGAACCTCCACTTCGGTACACCTTAAATAGCCCAGGAAGAAGTTGTGGTACTTATGCACAATGGAATATCCCTCAGCCATGAAATCAATGTCATAAGGCTAGTAGCAGCATGATGAGTGGATTTAGGTACGATGACTCTAAGTGAAATAAGTCACACAGAAAAAGACACTTATCCTAAGATATCACTTACAGAGGGAATGTCAAAATCGCTACCCTTGAACTGAATTACAAAACAGAACAGAGTCACACGTTTACAAAACACACTATGGCTGCTTAAAGGGAAAGGTCAGGTGGGGTGATGCATAAAACAAGGGTTTGAAATTAACTCAGATACCGTTCCATAAGCCAACTATGTAATAGACAAGACCTACTCCCTGCTCAGTGAACTGGACGCAACACCCCCTATTCACCGCACAAGAATATATCTGACTAGTAAGAATCTGAAAACCTATGTATTGATATCTCTCTGGAAGTGAATCAAGAGGGTGTAAAGCGGCATCAACACAGCAGTGAAAAGCAGCTAAACCCCATTATAAAAATAAATTACTTAAAAAAAAAACCCCTAAAACAAAGACAGTGACAGAGAGAGAAATTCTTACAAAATCCGTTCAGGGGCTCTGATGCAACCTGGATTGACCATATCTAGACCCACAGCTGGATGAGACATTAGGCTGGACACTCTTGGGGCTGAGAGGATTGGTGAGGTTGGGTGAGCAAATGCAGACCCTTTAAAGTAATACTGCGTGCTACCCATCCCATGGGTCCCAAATCTCCAGGTTCAAGGGCATCTTCCTACAACGAAAACATGCATGGGAAACCCAGAAGATGGTACACCGTGTGATCGGGAAAGGTTTCTAAAACGCACCTCACTTCTCCTCTCCTTGTGCTCGGGTTCGCCATTCCAGCCGCTTTACTAACAATCTCCCTACTTGGAGAATCAGCACCGTTAACCTCCTGTTTCGTACAGGTTGCAATTTGTCCTGAGGATGAACGGGAAGAGGGGGAACCAATGAGAGACGAGCTCTCGGTGTTGGGACAGGCACAGGTCACTCTCTTTTCCCATCAGGAAGAAGAATGAACCACAGGCTCAGCCTGCCCCCCCGGAACCAGAATAGGGCCTGAAGCAATCCTGCGCTTTTGCGGCCAGCTCCCAAACAAGCGAGTTGACAAATGGAGCTCAGGGGCACTGCAATTCACAAACCTGCAGAGTTATAAAGGATAACTCTCGTCCACAAATATATTGAGGGAAGGCAACGAAGAGGATTTGAAAGCAAGGCAGAATTGCAGCAAACAGATTTCAGGAGGTAGATTCGACTCGCCTTTAAAGCCCATGAAAAGCGGCAAAACGTCGACAATGATGCCCTTGGCCAAAAAGGGCGTATGCGTTTTTTCCTGAATATATTCAGGAAAAAACGCATACGCCCTTTTTGGCCAACCAAGCAAGCCGGAAAGGCAAATCGGCACTACAAAGAAGTCTCGCGTGCCATCGGTCAAAAGGGCCATGCTGAAAAAAGTGTAAAAACCAGAAATGCAAGACAGGCCATGGAGACATGGGAGCCTTGCTACGCTGATGGGCGGGATGTAAATTGCCAACAGCCACTCTGGAGAAGTGTACGGTGTGTCCTGAAACATGTAATAAACACAGCTTAGAGAGCATAGGGCACTTCCACTCATGGGCGTATACATTGCGAAAACTGAAAATCCACAAGACACAGGGACCCCAATGTGTAGGGCTGCTCTGTTTACAAGAACCTCCACTTCGGTACACCTTAAATAGCCCAGGAAGAAGTTGTGGTACTTATGCACAATGGAATATCCCTCAGCCATGAAATCAATGTCATAAGGCTAGTAGCAGCATGATGAGTGGATTTAGGTACGATGACTCTAAGTGAAATAAGTCACACAGAAAAAGACACTTATCCTAAGATATCACTTACAGAGGGAATGTCAAAATCGCTACCCTTGAACTGAATTACAAAACAGAACAGAGTCACACGTTTAGAAAACACACTATGGCTGCTTAAAGGGAAAGGTCAGGTGGGGTGATGCATAAAACAAGGGTTTGAAATTAACTCAGATACCGTTCCATAAGCCAAATATGTAATAGACAAGACCTACTCCCTGCTCAGTGAACTGGACGCAACACCCCCTATTCACCGCACAAGAATATATCTGACTAGTAAGAATCTGAAAACCTATGTATTGATATCTCTCTGGAAGTGAATCAAGAGGGTGTAAAGCGGCATCAACACAGCAGTGAAAAGCAGCTAAACCCCATTATAAAAATAAATTACTTAAAAAAAAAACCCCTAAAACAAAGACAGTGACAGAGAGAGAAATTCTTACAAAATCCGTTCAGGGGCTCTGATGCAACCTGGATTGACCATATCTAGACCCACAGCTGGATGAGACATTAGGCTGGACACTCTTGGGGCTGAGAGGATTGGTGAGGTTGGGTGAGCAAACGCAGACCCTTTAAAGTAATACTGCGTGCTACCCATCCCATGGGTCCCAAATCTCCAGGTTCAAGGGCATCTTCCTACAACGAAAACATGCATGGGAAACCCAGAAGATGGTACACCGTGTGATCGGGAAAGGTTTCTAAAACGCACCTCACTTCTCCTCTCCTTGTGCTCGGGTTCGCCATTCCAGCCGCTTTACTAACAATCTCCCTACTTGGAGAATCAGCACCGTTAACCTCCTGTTTCGTACAGGTTGCAATTAGTCCTGAGGATGAACGGGAAGAGGGGGAACCAATGAGAGACGAGCTCTCGGTGTTGGGACAGGCACAGGTCACTCTCTTTTCCCATCAGGAAGAAGAATGAACCACAGGCTCAGCCTGCCCCCCCGGAACCAGAATAGGGCCTGAAGCAATCCTGCGCTTTTGCGGCCAGCTCCCAAACAAGCGAGTTGACAAATGGAGCTCAGGGGCACTGCAATTCACAAACCTGCAGAGTTATAAAGGATAACTCTCTTCCACAAATATATTGAGGGAAGGCAACGAAGAGGATTTGAAAGCAAGGCAGAATTGCAAGAAACAGATTTCAGGAGGTAGATTCGACTCGCCTTTAAAGCCCATGAAAAGCAGCAAAACGTCGACAATGATGCCCTTGGCCAAAAAGGGCGTATGCATTTTTTCCTGAATATATTCAGGAAAAAACGCATACGCCCTTTTTGGCCAACCAAGCAAGCCGGAAAGGCAAATCGGCACTACAAAGAAGTCTCGCTTGCCATCGGTTAAAAGGGTCATGCTGAAAAAAGTGTAAAAACCAGAAATGCAGGACAGGCCATGGAGACATGGGAGCCTTGCTACGCTGATAGGCGGGATGTAAATTGCCAACAGCCACTCTGGAGAAGTGTACGGTGTGTCCTGAAACATGGAATAAACACAGCTTAGAGAGCATAGGGCACTTCCACTCATGGGCGTATACATTGCGAAAACTGAAAATCCACAAGACACAGGCACCCCAAAGTGTAGGGCTGCGCTGTTTACAAGAACCTCGACTTCGATACACATTAAATAGCCCAGGAAAGAGAAAAATGGATAAAGAAGTTGTGGTACTTATGCACAATGGAATATCCCTCAGCCATGAAATCAATGTCATAAGGCTAGTAGCAGCATGATGAGTGGATTTAGGTACGATGACTCTAAGTGAAATAAGTCACACAGAAAAAGACACTTATCCTAAGATATCACTTACAGAGGGAATGTCAAAATCGCTACCCTTGAACTGAATTACAAAACAGAACAGAGTCACACGTTTAGAAAACACACTATGGCTGCTTAAAGGGAAAGGTCAGGTGGGGTGATGCATAAAACAAGGGTTTGAAATTAACTCAGATACCGTTCCATAAGCCAAATATGTAATAGACAAGACCTACTCCCTGCTCAGTGAACTGGACGCAACACCCCCTATTCACCGCACAAGAATATATCTGACTAGTAAGAATCTGAAAACCTATGTATTGATATCTCTCTGGAAGTGAATCAAGAGGGTGTAAAGCGGCATCAACACAGCAGTGAAAAGCAGCTAAACCCCATTATAAAAATAAATTACTTAAAAAAAAAACCCCTAAAACAAAGACAGTGACAGAGAGAGAAATTCTTACAAAATCCGTTCAGGGGCTCTGATGCAACCTGGATTGACCATATCTAGACCCACAGCTGGATGAGACATTAGGCTGGACACTCTTGGGGCTGAGAGGATTGGTGAGGTTGGGTGAGCAAACGCAGACCCTTTAAAGTAATACTGCGTGCTACCCATCCCATGGGTCCCAAATCTCCAGGTTCAAGGGCATCTTCCTACAACGAAAACATGCATGGGAAACCCAGAAGATGGTACACCGTGTGATCGGGAAAGGTTTCTAAAACGCACCTCACGTCTCCTCTCCTTGTGCTCGGGTTCGCCATTCCAGCCGCTTTACTAACAATCTCCCTACTTGGAGAATCAGCACCGTTAACCTCCTGTTTCGTACAGGTTGCAATTTGTCCTGAGGATGAACGGGAAGAGGGGGAACCAATGAGAGACGAGCTCTCGGTGTTGGGACAGGCACAGGTCACTCTCTTTTCCCATCAGGAAGAAGAATGAACCACAGGCTCAGCCTGCCCCCCCGGAACCAGAATAGGGCCTGAAGCAATCCTGCGCTTTTGCGGCCAGCTCCCAAACAAGCGAGTTGACAAATGGAGCTCAGGGGCACTGCAATTCACAAACCTGCAGAGTTATAAAGGATAACTCTCGTCCACAAATATATTGAGGGAAGGCAACGAAGAGGATTTGAAAGCAAGGCAGAATTGCAGCAAACAGATTTCAGGAGGTAGATTCGACTCGCCTTTAAAGCCCATGAAAAGCGGCAAAACGTCGACAATGATGCCCTTGGCCAAAAAGGGCGTATGCGTTTTTTCCTGAATATATTCAGGAAAAAACGCATACGCCCTTTTTGGCCAACCAAGCAAGCCGGAAAGGCAAATCGGCACTACAAAGAAGTCTCGCGTGCCATCGGTCAAAAGGGCCATGCTGAAAAAAGTGTAAAAACCAGAAATGCAGGACAGGCCATGGAGACATGGGAGCCTTGCTACGCTGATGGGCGGGATGTAAATTGCCAACAGCCACTCTGGAGAAGTGTACGGTGTGTCCTGAAACATGGAATAAACACAGCTTAGAGAGCATAGGGCACTTCCACTCATGGGCGTATACATTGCGAAAACTGAAAATCCACAAGACACAGGGACCCCAATGTGTAGGGCTGCTCTGTTTACAAGAACCTCCACTTCGGTACACCTTAAATAGCCCAGGAAGAAGTTGTGGTACTTATGCACAATGGAATATCCCTCAGCCATGAAATCAATGTCATAAGGCTAGTAGCAGCATGATGAGTGGATTTAGGTACGATGACTCTAAGTGAAATAAGTCACAAAAAAAGACACTTATCCTAAGATATCACGTACAGAGGGAATGTCAAAATCGCTACCCTT
Organism: Eubalaena glacialis; assembly: GCF_028564815.1. Lineage (NCBI taxonomy): Eukaryota > Metazoa > Chordata > Mammalia > Artiodactyla > Balaenidae > Eubalaena > Eubalaena glacialis. The sequence goes on along the minus strand of NC_083720.1, from coordinate 98,492,938 downwards.
GAACTGAATTACAAAACAGAACAGAGTCACACGTTTACAAAACACACGATGGCTGCTTAACGGGAAAGGTCAGGTGGGGTGATGCATAAAACAAGGGTTTGAAATTAGCTCAGATACCGTTCCATAAGCCAAATATGTAATAGACAAGACCTACTCCCTGCTCAGTGAACTGGACGCAACACCCCCTATTCACCGCACAAGAATATATCTGACTAGTAAGAATCTGAAAACCTATGTATTGATATCTCTCTGGAAGTGAATCAAGAGGGTGTAAAGCAGCATCAACACAGCAGTGAAAAGCAGCTAAACCCCATTATAAAAATAAATTACTTAAAAAAAAAAACCCTAAAACAAAGACAGTGACAGAGAGAGAAATTCTTACAAAATCCGTTCAGGGGCTCTGATGCAACCTGGATTGACCATATCTAGACCCACAGCTGGATGAGACATTAGGCTGGACACTCTTGGGGCTGAGAGGATTGGTGAGGTTGGGTGAGCAAACGCAGACCCTTTAAAGTAATACTGCGTGCTACCCATCCCATGGGTCCCAAATCTCCAGGTTCAAGGGCATCTTCCTACAACGAAAACATGCATGGGAAACCCAGAAGATGGTACACCGTGTGATCGGGAAAGGTTTCTAAAACGCACCTCACTTCTCCTCTCCTTGTGCTCGGGTTCGCCATTCCAGCCGCTTTACTAACAATCTCCCTACTTGGAGAATCAGCACCGTTAACCTCCTGTTTCGTACAGGTTGCAATTTGTCCTGAGGATAAACGGGAAGAGGGGGAACCAATGAGAGACGAGCTCTCGGTGTTGGGACAGGCACAGGTCACTCTAATTTCCCATCAGGAAGAAGAATGAACCACAGGATCAGCCTGCCCCCCCGAACCAGAAAAGGGCCTGAAGCAATCCTGCGCTTTTGCGGCTAGCTCCCAAACATGCGAGTTGACAAATGGAGCTCAGGGGCACTGCAATTCACAAACCTGCAGAGTTATAAAGGATAACTCTCGTCCACAAATATATTGAGGGAAGGCAACGAAGAGGATTTGAAAGCAAGGCAGAATTGCAGCAAACAGATTTCAGGAGGTAGATTCGACTCGCCTTTAAAGCCCATGAAAAGCGGCAAAACGTCGACAATGATGCCCTTGGCCAAAAAGGGCGTATGCGTTTTTTCCTGAATATATTCAGGAAAAAACGCATACGCCCTTTTTGGCCAACCAAGCAAGCCGGAAAGGCAAATCGGCACTACAAAGAAGTCTCGCTTGCCATCGGTCAAAAGGGCCATGCTGAAAAAAGTGTAAAAACCAGAAATGCAGGACAGGCCATGGAGACATGGGAGCCTTGCTACGCTGATGGGAGGGATGTAAATTGCCAACAGCCACTCTGGAGAAGTGTACGGTGTGTCCTGAAACATGGAATAAACACAGCTTAGAGAGCATAGGGCACTTCCACTCATGGGCATATACATTGCGAAAACTGAAAATCCACAAGACACAGGCACCCCAAAGTGTAGGGCTGCTCTGTTTACAAGAACCTCCACTTCGGTACACCTTAAATAGCCCAGGAAGAAGTTGTGGTACTTATGCACAATGGAATATCCCTCAGCCATGAAATCAATGTCATAAGGCTAGTAGCAGCATGATGAGTGGATTTAGGTACGATGACTCTAAGTGAAATAAGTCACACAGAAAAAGACACTTATCCTAAGATATCACTTACAGAGGGAATGTCAAAATCGCTACCCTTGAACTGAATTACAAAACAGAACAGAGTCACACGTTTACAAAACACACTATGGCTGCTTAAAGGGAAAGGTCAGGTGGGGTGATGCATAAAACAAGGGTTTGAAATTAACTCAGATACCGTTCCATAAGCCAAATATGTAATAGACAAGACCTACTCCCTGCTCAGTGAACTGGACGCAACACCCCCTATTCACCGCACAAGAATATATCTGACTAGTAAGAATCTGAAAACCTATGTATTGATATCTCTCTGGAAGTGAATCAAGAGGGTGTAAAGCGGCATCAACACAGCAGTGAAAAGCAGCTAAACCCCATTATAAAAATAAATTACTTAAAAAAAAAACCCCTAAAACAAAGACAGTGACAGAGAGAGAAATTCTTACAAAATCCGTTCAGGGGCTCTGATGCAACCTGGATTGACCATATCTAGACCCACAGCTGGATGAGACATTAGGCTGGACACTCTTGGGGCTGAGAGGATTGGTGAGGTTGGGTGAGCAAATGCAGACCCTTTAAAGTAATACTGCGTGCTACCCATCCCATGGGTCCCAAATCTCCAGGTTCAAGGGCATCTTCCTACAACGAAAACATGCATGGGAAACCCAGAAGATGGTACACCGTGTGATCGGGAAAGGTTTCTAAAACGCACCTCACTTCTCCTCTCCTTGTGCTCGGGTTCGCCATTCCAGCCGCTTTACTAACAATCTCCCTACTTGGAGAATCAGCACCGTTAACCTCCTGTTTCGTACAGGTTGCAATTTGTCCTGAGGATGAACGGGAAGAGGGGGAACCAATGAGAGACGAGCTCTCGGTGTTGGGACAGGCACAGGTCACTCTCTTTTCCCATCAGGAAGAAGAATGAACCACAGGCTCAGCCTGCCCCCCCGGAACCAGAATAGGGCCTGAAGCAATCCTGCGCTTTTGCGGCCAGCTCCCAAACAAGCGAGTTGACAAATGGAGCTCAGGGGCACTGCAATTCACAAACCTGCAGAGTTATAAAGGATAACTCTCGTCCACAAATATATTGAGGGAAGGCAACGAAGAGGATTTGAAAGCAAGGCAGAATTGCAGCAAACAGATTTCAGGAGGTAGATTCGACTCGCCTTTAAAGCCCATGAAAAGCGGCAAAACGTCGACAATGATGCCCTTGGCCAAAAAGGGCGTATGCGTTTTTTCCTGAATATATTCAGGAAAAAACGCATACGCCCTTTTTGGCCAACCAAGCAAGCCGGAAAGGCAAATCGGCACTACAAAGAAGTCTCGCGAGCCATCGGTCAAAAGGGCCATGCTGAAAAAAGTGTAAAAACCAGAAATGCAAGACAGGCCATGGAGACATGGGAGCCTTGCTACGCTGATGGGCGGGATGTAAATTGCCAACAGCTACTCTGGAGAAGTGTACGGTGTGTCCTGAAACATGTAATAAACACAGCTTAGAGAGCATAGGGCACTTCCACTCATGGGCGTATACATTGCGAAAACTGAAAATCCACAAGACACAGGGACCCCAATGTGTAGGGCTGCTCTGTTTACAAGAACCTCCACTTCGGTACACCTTAAATAGCCCAGGAAGAAGTTGTGGTACTTATGCACAATGGAATATCCCTCAGCCATGAAATCAATGTCATAAGGCTAGTAGCAGCATGATGAGTGGATTTAGGTACGATGACTCTAAGTGAAATAAGTCACAAAAAAAGACACTTATCCTAAGATATCACGTACAGAGGGAATGTCAAAATCGCTACCCTTGAACTGAATTACAAAACAGAACAGAGTCACACGTTTACAAAACACACGATGGCTGCTTAACGGGAAAGGTCAGGTGGGGTGATGCATAAAACAAGGGTTTGAAATTAGCTCAGATACCGTTTCATAAGCCAAATATGTAATAGACAAGACCTACTCCCTGCTCAGTGAACTGGACGCAACACCCCCTATTCACCGCACAAGAATATATCTGACTAGTAAGAATCTGAAAACCTATGTATTGATATCTCTCTGGAAGTGAATCAAGAGGGTGTAAAGCAGCATCAACACAGCAGTGAAAAGCAGCTAAACCCCATTATAAAAATAAATTACTTAAAAAAAAAACCCCTAAAACAAAGACAGTGACAGAGAGAGAAATTCTTACAAAATCCGTTCAGGGGCTCTGATGCAACCTGGATTGACCATATCTAGACCCACAGCTGGATGAGACATTAGGCTGGACACTCTTGGGGCTGAGAGGATTGGTGAGGTTGGGTGAGCAAACGCAGACCCTTTAAAGTAATACTGCGTGCTACCCATCCCATGGGTCCCAAATCTCCAGGTTCAAGGGCATCTTCCTACAACGAAAACATGCATGGGAAACCCAGAAGATGGTACACCGTGTGATCGGGAAAGGTTTCTAAAACGCACCTCACTTCTCCTCTCCTTGTGCTCGGGTTCGCCATTCCAGCCGCTTTACTAACAATCTCCCTACTTGGAGAATCAGCACCGTTAACCTCCTGTTTCGTACAGGTTGCAATTAGTCCTGAGGATGAACGGGAAGAGGGGGAACCAATGAGAGACGAGCTCTCGGTGTTGGGACAGGCACAGGTCACTCTCTTTTCCCATCAGGAAGAAGAATGAACCACAGGCTCAGCCTGCCCCCCCGGAACCAGAATAGGGCCTGAAGCAATCCTGCGCTTTTGCGGCCAGCTCCCAAACAAGCGAGTTGACAAATGGAGCTCAGGGGCACTGCAATTCACAAACCTGCAGAGTTATAAAGGATAACTCTCTTCCACAAATATATTGAGGGAAGGCAACGAAGAGGATTTGAAAGCAAGGCAGAATTGCAAGAAACAGATTTCAGGAGGTAGATTCGACTCGCCTTTAAAGCCCATGAAAAGCAGCAAAACGTCGACAATGATGCCCTTGGCCAAAAAGGGCGTATGCATTTTTTCCTGAATATATTCAGGAAAAAACGCATACGCCCTTTTTGGCCAACCAAGCAAGCCGGAAAGGCAAATCAGCACTACAAAGAAGTCTCGCTTGCCATCGGTTAAAAGGGTCATGCTGAAAAAAGTGTAAAAACCAGAAATGCAGGACAGGCCATGGAGACATGGGAGCCTTGCTACGCTGATGGGCGGGATGTAAATTGCCAACAGCCACTCTGGAGAAGTGTACGGTGTGATCTGAAACATGTAATAAACACAGCTTAGAGAGCATAGGGCACTTCCACTCATGGGCGTATACATTGCGAAAACTGAAAATCCACAAGACACAGGGACCCCAAAGTGTAGGGCTGCTCTGTTTACAAGAACCTCCACTTCGGTACACCTTAAATAGCCCAGGAAGAAGTTGTGGTACTTATGCACAATGGAATATCCCTCAGCCATGAAATCAATGTCATAAGGCTAGTAGCAGCATGATGAGTGGATTTAGGTACGATGACTCTAAGTGAAATAAGTCACAAAAAAAGACACTTATCCTAAGATATCACGTACAGAGGGAATGTCAAAATCGCTACCCTTGAACTGAATTACAAAACAGAACAGAGTCACACGTTTACAAAACACACGATGGCTGCTTAACGGGAAAGGTCAGGTGGGGTGATGCATAAAACAAGGGTTTGAAATTAGCTCAGATACCGTTCCATAAGCCAAATATGTAATAGACAAGACCTACTCCCTGCTCAGTGAACTGGACGCAACACCCCCTATTCACCGCACAAGAATATATCTGACTAGTAAGAATCTGAAAACCTATGTATTGATATCTCTCTGGAAGTGAATCAAGAGGGTGTAAAGCAGCATCAACACAGCAGTGAAAAGCAGCTAAACCCCATTATAAAAATAAATTACTTAAAAAAAAAAACCCTAAAACAAAGACAGTGACAGAGAGAGAAATTCTTACAAAATCCGTTCAGGGGCTCTGATGCAACCTGGATTGACCATATCTAGACCCACAGCTGGATGAGACATTAGGCTGGACACTCTTGGGGCTGAGAGGATTGGTGAGGTTGGGTGAGCAAACGCAGACCCTTTAAAGTAATACTGCGTGCTACCCATCCCATGGGTCCCAAATCTCCAGGTTCAAGGGCATCTTCCTACAACGAAAACATGCATGGGAAACCCAGAAGATGGTACACCGTGTGATCGGGAAAGGTTTCTAAAACGCACCTCACTTCTCCTCTCCTTGTGCTCGGGTTCGCCATTCCAGCCGCTTTACTAACAATCTCCCTACTTGGAGAATCAGCACCGTTAACCTCCTGTTTCGTACAGGTTGCAATTTGTCCTGAGGATAAACGGGAAGAGGGGGAACCAATGAGAGACGAGCTCTCGGTGTTGGGACAGGCACAGGTCACTCTAATTTCCCATCAGGAAGAAGAATGAACCACAGGATCAGCCTGCCCCCCCGAACCAGAAAAGGGCCTGAAGCAATCCTGCGCTTTTGCGGCTAGCTCCCAAACATGCGAGTTGACAAATGGAGCTCAGGGGCACTGCAATTCACAAACCTGCAGAGTTATAAAGGATAACTCTCGTCCACAAATATATTGAGGGAAGGCAACGAAGAGGATTTGAAAGCAAGGCAGAATTGCAGCAAACAGATTTCAGGAGGTAGATTCGACTCGCCTTTAAAGCCCATGAAAAGCGGCAAAACGTCGACAATGATGCCCTTGGCCAAAAAGGGCGTATGCGTTTTTTCCTGAATATATTCAGGAAAAAACGCATACGCCCTTTTTGGCCAACCAAGCAAGCCGGAAAGGCAAATCGGCACTACAAAGAAGTCTCGCTTGCCATCGGTCAAAAGGGCCATGCTGAAAAAAGTGTAAAAACCAGAAATGCAGGACAGGCCATGGAGACATGGGAGCCTTGCTACGCTGATGGGAGGGATGTAAATTGCCAACAGCCACTCTGGAGAAGTGTACGGTGTGTCCTGAAACATGGAATAAACACAGCTTAGAGAGCATAGGGCACTTCCACTCATGGGCATATACATTGCGAAAACTGAAAATCCACAAGACACAGGCACCCCAAAGTGTAGGGCTGCTCTGTTTACAAGAACCTCCACTTCGGTACACCTTAAATAGCCCAGGAAGAAGTTGTGGTACTTATGCACAATGGAATATCCCTCAGCCATGAAATCAATGTCATAAGGCTAGTAGCAGCATGATGAGTGGATTTAGGTACGATGACTCTAAGTGAAATAAGTCACACAGAAAAAGACACTTATCCTAAGATATCACTTACAGAGGGAATGTCAAAATCGCTACCCTTGAACTGAATTACAAAACAGAACAGAGTCACACGTTTACAAAACACACTATGGCTGCTTAAAGGGAAAGGTCAGGTGGGGTGATGCATAAAACAAGGGTTTGAAATTAACTCAGATACCGTTCCATAAGCCAAATATGTAATAGACAAGACCTACTCCCTGCTCAGTGAACTGGACGCAACACCCCCTATTCACCGCACAAGAATATATCTGACTAGTAAGAATCTGAAAACCTATGTATTGATATCTCTCTGGAAGTGAATCAAGAGGGTGTAAAGCGGCATCAACACAGCAGTGAAAAGCAGCTAAACCCCATTATAAAAATAAATTACTTAAAAAAAAAACCCCTAAAACAAAGACAGTGACAGAGAGAGAAATTCTTACAAAATCCGTTCAGGGGCTCTGATGCAACCTGGATTGACCATATCTAGACCCACAGCTGGATGAGACATTAGGCTGGACACTCTTGGGGCTGAGAGGATTGGTGAGGTTGGGTGAGCAAACGCAGACCCTTTAAAGTAATACTGCGTGCTACCCATCCCATGGGTCCCAAATCTCCAGGTTCAAGGGCATCTTCCTACAACGAAAACATGCATGGGAAACCCAGAAGATGGTACACCGTGTGATCGGGAAAGGTTTCTAAAACGCACCTCACTTCTCCTCTCCTTGTGCTCGGGTTCGCCATTCCAGCCGCTTTACTAACAATCTCCCTACTTGGAGAATCAGCACCGTTAACCTCCTGTTTCGTACAGGTTGCAATTTGTCCTGAGGATGAACGGGAAGAGGGGGAACCAATGAGAGACGAGCTCTCGGTGTTGGGACAGGCACAGGTCACTCTCTTTTCCCATCAGGAAGAAGAATGAACCACAGGCTCAGCCTGCCCCCCCGGAACCAGAATAGGGCCTGAAGCAATCCTGCGCTTTTGCGGCCAGCTCCCAAACAAGCGAGTTGACAAATGGAGCTCAGGGGCACTGCAATTCACAAACCTGCAGAGTTATAAAGGATAACTCTCGTCCACAAATATATTGAGGGAAGGCAACGAAGAGGATTTGAAAGCAAGGCAGAATTGCAGCAAACAGATTTCAGGAGGTAGATTCGACTCGCCTTTAAAGCCCATGAAAAGCGGCAAAACGTCGACAATGATGCCCTTGGCCAAAAAGGGCGTATGCGTTTTTTCCTGAATATATTCAGGAAAAAACGCATACGCCCTTTTTGGCCAACCAAGCAAGCCGGAAAGGCAAATCGGCACTACAAAGAAGTCTCGCGTGCCATCGGTCAAAAGGGCCATGCTGAAAAAAGTGTAAAAACCAGAAATGCAAGACAGGCCATGGAGACATGGGAGCCTTGCTACGCTGATGGGCGGGATGTAAATTGCCAACAGCCACTCTGGAGAAGTGTACGGTGTGTCCTGAAACATGTAATAAACACAGCTTAGAGAGCATAGGGCACTTCCACTCATGGGCGTATACATTGCGAAAACTGAAAATCCACAAGACACAGGGACCCCAATGTGTAGGGCTGCTCTGTTTACAAGAACCTCCACTTCGGTACACCTTAAATAGCCCAGGAAGAAGTTGTGGTACTTATGCACAATGGAATATCCCTCAGCCATGAAATCAATGTCATAAGGCTAGTAGCAGCATGATGAGTGGATTTAGGTACGATGACTCTAAGTGAAATAAGTCACACAGAAAAAGACACTTATCCTAAGATATCACTTACAGAGGGAATGTCAAAATCGCTACCCTTGAACTGAATTACAAAACAGAACAGAGTCACACGTTTACAAAACACACTATGGCTGCTTAAAGGGAAAGGTCAGGTGGGGTGATGCATAAAACAAGGGTTTGAAATTAACTCAGATACCGTTCCATAAGCCAAATATGTAATAGACAAGACCTACTCCCTGCTCAGTGAACTGGACGCAACACCCCCTATTCACCGCACAAGAATATATCTGACTAGTAAGAATCTGAAAACCTATGTATTGATATCTCTCTGGAAGTGAATCAAGAGGGTGTAAAGCGGCATCAACACAGCAGTGAAAAGCAGCTAAACCCCATTATAAAAATAAATTACTTAAAAAAAAAACCCCTAAAACAAAGACAGTGACAGAGAGAGAAATTCTTACAAAATCCGTTCAGGGGCTCTGATGCAACCTGGATTGACCATATCTAGACCCACAGCTGGATGAGACATTAGGCTGGACACTCTTGGGGCTGAGAGGATTGGTGAGGTTGGGTGAGCAAATGCAGACCCTTTAAAGTAATACTGCGTGCTACCCATCCCATGGGTCCCAAATCTCCAGGTTCAAGGGCATCTTCCTACAACGAAAACATGCATGGGAAACCCAGAAGATGGTACACCGTGTGATCGGGAAAGGTTTCTAAAACGCACCTCACTTCTCCTCTCCTTGTGCTCGGGTTCGCCATTCCAGCCGCTTTACTAACAATCTCCCTACTTGGAGAATCAGCACCGTTAACCTCCTGTTTCGTACAGGTTGCAATTTGTCCTGAGGATGAACGGGAAGAGGGGGAACCAATGAGAGACGAGCTCTCGGTGTTGGGACAGGCACAGGTCACTCTCTTTTCCCATCAGGAAGAAGAATGAACCACAGGCTCAGCCTGCCCCCCCGGAACCAGAATAGGGCCTGAAGCAATCCTGCGCTTTTGCGGCCAGCTCCCAAACAAGCGAGTTGACAAATGGAGCTCAGGGGCACTGCAATTCACAAACCTGCAGAGTTATAAAGGATAACTCTCGTCCACAAATATATTGAGGGAAGGCAACGAAGAGGATTTGAAAGCAAGGCAGAATTGCAGCAAACAGATTTCAGGAGGTAGATTCGACTCGCCTTTAAAGCCCATGAAAAGCGGCAAAACGTCGACAATGATGCCCTTGGCCAAAAAGGGCGTATGCGTTTTTTCCTGAATATATTCAGGAAAAAACGCATACGCCCTTTTTGGCCAACCAAGCAAGCCGGAAAGGCAAATCGGCACTACAAAGAAGTCTCGCGAGCCATCGGTCAAAAGGGCCATGCTGAAAAAAGTGTAAAAACCAGAAATGCAAGACAGGCCATGGAGACATGGGAGCCTTGCTACGCTGATGGGCGGGATGTAAATTGCCAACAGCTACTCTGGAGAAGTGTACGGTGTGTCCTGAAACATGTAATAAACACAGCTTAGAGAGCATAGGGCACTTCCACTCATGGGCGTATACATTGCGAAAACTGAAAATCCACAAGACACAGGGACCCCAATGTGTAGGGCTGCTCTGTTTACAAGAACCTCCACTTCGGTACACCTTAAATAGCCCAGGAAGAAGTTGTGGTACTTATGCACAATGGAATATCCCTCAGCCATGAAATCAATGTCATAAGGCTAGTAGCAGCATGATGAGTGGATTTAGGTACGATGACTCTAAGTGAAATAAGTCACAAAAAAAGACACTTATCCTAAGATATCACGTACAGAGGGAATGTCAAAATCGCTACCCTTGAACTGAATTACAAAACAGAACAGAGTCACACGTTTACAAAACACACGATGGCTGCTTAACGGGAAAGGTCAGGTGGGGTGATGCATAAAACAAGGGTTTGAAATTAGCTCAGATACCGTTTCATAAGCCAAATATGTAATAGACAAGACCTACTCCCTGCTCAGTGAACTGGACGCAACACCCCCTATTCACCGCACAAGAATATATCTGACTAGTAAGAATCTGAAAACCTATGTATTGATATCTCTCTGGAAGTGAATCAAGAGGGTGTAAAGCAGCATCAACACAGCAGTGAAAAGCAGCTAAACCCCATTATAAAAATAAATTACTTAAAAAAAAAACCCCTAAAACAAAGACAGTGACAGAGAGAGAAATTCTTACAAAATCCGTTCAGGGGCTCTGATGCAACCTGGATTGACCATATCTAGACCCACAGCTGGATGAGACATTAGGCTGGACACTCTTGGGGCTGAGAGGATTGGTGAGGTTGGGTGAGCAAACGCAGACCCTTTAAAGTAATACTGCGTGCTACCCATCCCATGGGTCCCAAATCTCCAGGTTCAAGGGCATCTTCCTACAACGAAAACATGCATGGGAAACCCAGAAGATGGTACACCGTGTGATCGGGAAAGGTTTCTAAAACGCACCTCACTTCTCCTCTCCTTGTGCTCGGGTTCGCCATTCCAGCCGCTTTACTAACAATCTCCCTACTTGGAGAATCAGCACCGTTAACCTCCTGTTTCGTACAGGTTGCAATTAGTCCTGAGGATGAACGGGAAGAGGGGGAACCAATGAGAGACGAGCTCTCGGTGTTGGGACAGGCACAGGTCACTCTCTTTTCCCATCAGGAAGAAGAATGAACCACAGGCTCAGCCTGCCCCCCCGGAACCAGAATAGGGCCTGAAGCAATCCTGCGCTTTTGCGGCCAGCTCCCAAACAAGCGAGTTGACAAATGGAGCTCAGGGGCACTGCAATTCACAAACCTGCAGAGTTATAAAGGATAACTCTCTTCCACAAATATATTGAGGGAAGGCAACGAAGAGGATTTGAAAGCAAGGCAGAATTGCAAGAAACAGATTTCAGGAGGTAGATTCGACTCGCCTTTAAAGCCCATGAAAAGCAGCAAAACGTCGACAATGATGCCCTTGGCCAAAAAGGGCGTATGCATTTTTTCCTGAATATATTCAGGAAAAAACGCATACGCCCTTTTTGGCCAACCAAGCAAGCCGGAAAGGCAAATCAGCACTACAAAGAAGTCTCGCTTGCCATCGGTTAAAAGGGTCATGCTGAAAAAAGTGTAAAAACCAGAAATGCAGGACAGGCCATGGAGACATGGGAGCCTTGCTACGCTGATGGGCGGGATGTAAATTGCCAACAGCCACTCTGGAGAAGTGTACGGTGTGTCCTGAAACATGGAATAAACACAGCTTAGAGAGCATAGGGCACTTCCACTCATGGGCGTATACATTGCGAAAACTGAAAATCCACAAGACACAGGCACCCCAAAGTGTAGGGCTGCGCTGTTTACAAGAACCTCGACTTCGATACACATTAAATAGCCCAGGAAAGAGAAAAATGGATAAAGAAGTTGTGGTACTTATGCACAATGGAATATCCCTCAGCCATGAAATCAATGTCATAAGGCTAGTAGCAGCATGATGAGTGGATTTAGGTACGATGACTCTAAGTGAAATAAGTCACACAGAAAAAGACACTTATCCTAAGATATCACTTACAGAGGGAATGTCAAAATCGCTACCCTTGAACTGAATTACAAAACAGAACAGAGTCACACGTTTACAAAACACACTATGGCTGCTTAAAGGGAAAGGTCAGGTGGGGTGATGCATAAAACAAGGGTTTGAAATTAACTCAGATACCGTTCCATAAGCCAAATATGTAATAGACAAGACCTACTCCCTGCTCAGTGAACTGGACGCAACACCCCCTATTCACCGCACAAGAATATATCTGACTAGTAAGAATCTGAAAACCTATGTATTGATATCTCTCTGGAAGTGAATCAAGAGGGTGTAAAGCGGCATCAACACAGCAGTGAAAAGCAGCTAAACCCCATTATAAAAATAAATTACTTAAAAAAAAAACCCCTAAAACAAAGACAGTGACAGAGAGAGAAATTCTTACAAAATCCGTTCAGGGGCTCTGATGCAACCTGGATTGACCATATCTAGACCCACAGCTGGATGAGACATTAGGCTGGACACTCTTGGGGCTGAGAGGATTGGTGAGGTTGGGTGAGCAAACGCAGACCCTTTAAAGTAATACTGCGTGCTACCCATCCCATGGGTCCCAAATCTCCAGGTTCAAGGGCATCTTCCTACAACGAAAACATGCATGGGAAACCCAGAAGATGGTACACCGTGTGATCGGGAAAGGTTTCTAAAACGCACCTCACGTCTCCTCTCCTTGTGCTCGGGTTCGCCATTCCAGCCGCTTTACTAACAATCTCCCTACTTGGAGAATCAGCACCGTTAACCTCCTGTTTCGTACAGGTTGCAATTTGTCCTGAGGATGAACGGGAAGAGGGGGAACCAATGAGAGACGAGCTCTCGGTGTTGGGACAGGCACAGGTCACTCTCTTTTCCCATCAGGAAGAAGAATGAACCACAGGCTCAGCCTGCCCCCCCGGAACCAGAATAGGGCCTGAAGCAATCCTGCGCTTTTGCGGCCAGCTCCCAAACAAGCGAGTTGACAAATGGAGCTCAGGGGCACTGCAATTCACAAACCTGCAGAGTTATAAAGGATAACTCTCGTCCACAAATATATTGAGGGAAGGCAACGAAGAGGATTTGAAAGCAAGGCAGAATTGCAGCAAACAGATTTCAGGAGGTAGATTCGACTCGCCTTTAAAGCCCATGAAAAGCGGCAAAACGTCGACAATGATGCCCTTGGCCAAAAAGGGCGTATGCGTTTTTTCCTGAATATATTCAGGAAAAAACGCATACGCCCTTTTTGGCCAACCAAGCAAGCCGGAAAGGCAAATCGGCACTACAAAGAAGTCTCGCGTGCCATCGGTCAAAAGGGCCATGCTGAAAAAAGTGTAAAAACCAGAAATGCAGGACAGGCCATGGAGACATGGGAGCCTTGCTACGCTGATGGGCGGGATGTAAATTGCCAACAGCCACTCTGGAGAAGTGTACGGTGTGTCCTGAAACATGTAATAAACACAGCTTAGAGAGCATAGGGCACTTCCACTCATGGGCGTATACATTGCGAAAACTGAAAATCCACAAGACACAGGGACCCCAATGTGTAGGGCTGCTCTGTTTACAAGAACCTCCACTTCGGTACACCTTAAATAGCCCAGGAAGAAGTTGTGGTACTTATGCACAATGGAATATCCCTCAGCCATGAAATCAATGTCATAAGGCTAGTAGCAGCATGATGAGTGGATTTAGGTACGATGACTCTAAGTGAAATAAGTCACAAAAAAAGACACTTATCCTAAGATATCACGTACAGAGGGAATGTCAAAATCGCTACCCTTGAACTGAATTACAAAACAGAACAGAGTCACACGTTTACAAAACACACGATGGCTGCTTAACGGGAAAGGTCAGGTGGGGTGATGCATAAAACAAGGGTTTGAAATTAACTCAGATACCGTTCCATAAGCCAAATATGTAATAGACAAGACCTACTCCCTGCTCAGTGAACTGGACGCAACACCCCCTATTCACCGCACAAGAATATATCTGACTAGTAAGAATCTGAAAACCTATGTATTGATATCTCTCTGGAAGTGAATCAAGAGGGTGTAAAGCAGCATCAACACAGCAGTGAAAAGCAGCTAAACCCCATTATAAAAATAAATTACTTAAAAAAAAAAACCCTAAAACAAAGACAGTGACAGAGAGAGAAATTCTTACAAAATCCGTTCAGGGGCTCTGATGCAACCTGGATTGACCATATCTAGACCCACAGCTGGATGAGACATTAGGCTGGACACTCTTGGGGCTGAGAGGATTGGTGAGGTTGGGTGAGCAAACGCAGACCCTTTAAAGTAATACTGCGTGCTACCCATCCCATGGGTCCCAAATCTCCAGGTTCAAGGGCATCTTCCTACAACGAAAACATGCATGGGAAACCCAGAAGATGGTACACCGTGTGATCGGGAAAGGTTTCTAAAACGCACCTCACTTCTCCTCTCCTTGTGCTCGGGTTCGCCATTCCAGCCGCTTTACTAACAATCTCCCTACTTGGAGAATCAGCACCGTTAACCTCCTGTTTCGTACAGGTTGCAATTTGTCCTGAGGATAAACGGGAAGAGGGGGAACCAATGAGAGACGAGCTCTCGGTGTTGGGACAGGCACAGGTCACTCTAATTTCCCATCAGGAAGAAGAATGAACCACAGGATCAGCCTGCCCCCCCGAACCAGAAAAGGGCCTGAAGCAATCCTGCGCTTTTGCGGCTAGCTCCCAAACATGCGAGTTGACAAATGGAGCTCAGGGGCACTGCAATTCACAAACCTGCAGAGTTATAAAGGATAACTCTCATCCACAAATATATTGAGGGAAGGCAACGAAGAGGATTTGAAAGCAAGGCAGAATTGCAGCAAACAGATTTCAGGAGGTAGATTCGACTCGCCTTTAAAGCCCATGAAAAGCGGCAAAACGTCGACAATGATGCCCTTGGCCAAAAAGGGCGTATGCGTTTTTTCCTGAATATATTCAGGAAAAAACGCATACGCCCTTTTTGGCCAACCAAGCAAGCCGGAAAGGCAAATCGGCACTACAAAGAAGTCTCGCTTGCCATCGGTCAAAAGGGCCATGCTGAAAAAAGTGTAAAAACCAGAAATGCAGGACAGGCCATGGAGACATGGGAGCCTTGCTACGCTGATGGGCGGGATGTAAATTGCCAACAGCCACTCTGGAGAAGTGTACGGTGTGTCCTGAAACATGGAATAAACACAGCTTAGAGAGCATAGGGCACTTCCACTCATGGGCATATACATTGCGAAAACTGAAAATCCACAAGACACAGGCACCCCAAAGTGTAGGGCTGCTCTGTTTACAAGAACCTCCACTTCGGTACACCTTAAATAGCCCAGGAAGAAGTTGTGGTACTTATGCACAATGGAATATCCCTCAGCCATGAAATCAATGTCATAAGGCTAGTAGCAGCATGATGAGTGGATTTAGGTACGATGACTCTAAGTGAAATAAGTCACAAAAAAAGACACTTATCCTAAGATATCACGTACAGAGGGAATGTCAAAATCGCTACCCTTGAACTGAATTACAAAACAGAACAGAGTCACACGTTTGCAAAACACACGATGGCTGCTTAACGGGAAAGGTCAGGTGGGGTGATGCATAAAACAAGGGTTTGAAATTAGCTCAGATACCGTTTCATAAGCCAAATATGTAATAGACAAGACCTACTCCCTGCTCAGTGAACTGGACGCAACACCCCCTATTCACCGCACAAGAATATATCTGACTAGTAAGAATCTGAAAACCTATGTATTGATATCTCTCTGGAAGTGAATCAAGAGGGTGTAAAGCAGCATCAACACAGCAGTGAAAAGCAGCTAAACCCCATTATAAAAATAAATTACTTAAAAAAAAAACCCCTAAAACAAAGACAGTGACAGAGAGAGAAATTCTTACAAAATCCGTTCAGGGGCTCTGATGCAACCTGGATTGACCATATCTAGACCCACAGCTGGATGAGACATTAGGCTGGACACTCTTGGGGCTGAGAGGATTGGTGAGGTTGGGTGAGCAAACGCAGACCCTTTAAAGTAATACTGCGTGCTACCCATCCCATGGGTCCCAAATCTCCAGGTTCAAGGGCATCTTCCTACAACGAAAACATGCATGGGAAACCCAGAAGATGGTACACCGTGTGATCGGGAAAGGTTTCTAAAACGCACCTCACTTCTCCTCTCCTTGTGCTCGGGTTCGCCATTCCAGCCGCTTTACTAACAATCTCCCTACTTGGAGAATCAGCACCGTTAACCTCCTGTTTCGTACAGGTTGCAATTAGTCCTGAGGATGAACGGGAAGAGGGGGAACCAATGAGAGACGAGCTCTCGGTGTTGGGACAGGCACAGGTCACTCTCTTTTCCCATCAGGAAGAAGAATGAACCACAGGCTCAGCCTGCCCCCCCGGAACCAGAATAGGGCCTGAAGCAATCCTGCGCTTTTGCGGCCAGCTCCCAAACAAGCGAGTTGACAAATGGAGCTCAGGGGCACTGCAATTCACAAACCTGCAGAGTTATAAAGGATAACTCTCTTCCACAAATATATTGAGGGAAGGCAACGAAGAGGATTTGAAAGCAAGGCAGAATTGCAAGAAACAGATTTCAGGAGGTAGATTCGACTCGCCTTTAAAGCCCATGAAAAGCAGCAAAACGTCGACAATGATGCCCTTGGCCAAAAAGGGCGTATGCATTTTTTCCTGAATATATTCAGGAAAAAACGCATACGCCCTTTTTGGCCAACCAAGCAAGCCGGAAAGGCAAATCGGCACTACAAAGAAGTCTCGCTTGCCATCGGTTAAAAGGGTCATGCTGAAAAAAGTGTAAAAACCAGAAATGCAGGACAGGCCATGGAGACATGGGAGCCTTGCTACGCTGATGGGCGGGATGTAAATTGCCAACAGCCACTCTGGAGAAGTGTACGGTGTGTCCTGAAACATGGAATAAACACAGCTTAGAGAGCATAGGGCACTTCCACTCATGGGCGTATACATTGCGAAAACTGAAAATCCACAAGACACAGGCACCCCAAAGTGTAGGGCTGCGCTGTTTACAAGAACCTCGACTTCGATACACATTAAATAGCCCAGGAAAGAGAAAAATGGATAAAGAAGTTGTGGTACTTATGCACAATGGAATATCCCTCAGCCATGAAATCAATGTCATAAGGCTAGTAGCAGCATGATGAGTGGATTTAGGTACGATGACTCTAAGTGAAATAAGTCACACAGAAAAAGACACTTATCCTAAGATATCACTTACAGAGGGAATGTCAAAATCGCTACCCTTGAACTGAATTACAAAACAGAACAGAGTCACACGTTTAGAAAACACACTATGGCTGCTTAAAGGGAAAGGTCAGGTGGGGTGATGCATAAAACAAGGGTTTGAAATTAACTCAGATACTGTTCCATAAGCCAAATATGTAATAGACAAGACCTACTCCCTGCTCAGTGAACTGGACGCAACACCCCCTATTCACCGCACAAGAATATATCTGACTAGTAAGAATCTGAAAACCTATGTATTGATATCTCTCTGGAAGTGAATCAAGAGGGTGTAAAGCGGCATCAACACAGCAGTGAAAAGCAGCTAAACCCCATTATAAAAATAAATTACTTAAAAAAAAAAACCCTAAAACAAAGACAGTGACAGAGAGAGAAATTCTTACAAAATCCGTTCAGGGGCTCTGATGCAACCTGGATTGACCATATCTAGACCCACAGCTGGATGAGACATTAGGCTGGACACTCTTGGGGCTGAGAGGATTGGTGAGGTTGGGTGAGCAAACGCAGACCCTTTAAAGTAATACTGCGTGCTACCCATCCCATGGGTCCCAAATCTCCAGGTTCAAGGGCATCTTCCTACAACGAAAACATGCATGGGAAACCCAGAAGATGGTACACCGTGTGATCGGGAAAGGTTTCTAAAACGCACCTCACGTCTCCTCTCCTTGTGCTCGGGTTCGCCATTCCAGCCGCTTTACTAACAATCTCCCTACTTGGAGAATCAGCACCGTTAACCTCCTGTTTCGTACAGGTTGCAATTTGTCCTGAGGATGAACGGGAAGAGGGGGAACCAATGAGAGACGAGCTCTCGGTGTTGGGACAGGCACAGGTCACTCTCTTTTCCCATCAGGAAGAAGAATGAACCACAGGCTCAGCCTGCCCCCCCGGAACCAGAATAGGGCCTGAAGCAATCCTGCGCTTTTGCGGCCAGCTCCCAAACAAGCGAGATGACAAATGGAGCTCAGGGGCACTGCAATTCACAAACCTGCAGAGTTATAAAGGATAACTCTCGTCCACAAATATATTGAGGGAAGGCAACGAAGAGGATTTGAAAGCAAGGCAGAATTGCAGCAAACAGATTTCAGGAGGTAGATTCGACTCGCCTTTAAAGCCCATGAAAAGCGGCAAAACGTCGACAATGATGCCCTTGGCCAAAAAGGGCGTATGCGTTTTTTCCTGAATATATTCAGGAAAAAACGCATACGCCCTTTTTGGCCAACCAAGCAAGCCGGAAAGGCAAATCGGCACTACAAAGAAGTCTCGCGTGCCATCGGTCAAAAGGGCCATGCTGAAAAAAGTGTAAAAACCAGAAATGCAGGACAGGCCATGGAGACATGGGAGCCTTGCTACGCTGATGGGCGGGATGTAAATTGCCAACAGCCACTCTGGAGAAGTGTACGGTGTGTCCTGAAACATGTAATAAACACAGCTTAGAGAGCATAGGGCACTTCCACTCATGGGCGTATACATTGCGAAAACTGAAAATCCACAAGACACAGGGACCCCAATGTGTAGGGCTGCTCTGTTTACAAGAACCTCCACTTCGGTACACCTTAAATAGCCCAGGAAGAAGTTGTGGTACTTATGCACAATGGAATATCCCTCAGCCATGAAATCAATGTCATAAGGCTAGTAGCAGCATGATGAGTGGATTTAGGTACGATGACTCTAAGTGAAATAAGTCACAAAAAAAGACACTTATCCTAAGATATCACGTACAGAGGGAATGTCAAAATCGCTACCCTTGAACTGAATTACAAAACAGAACAGAGTCACACGTTTACAAAACACACGATGGCTGCTTAACGGGAAAGGTCAGGTGGGGTGATGCATAAAACAAGGGTTTGAAATTAGCTCAGATACCGTTCCATAAGCCAAATATGTAATAGACAAGACCTACTCCCTGCTCAGTGAACTGGACGCAACACCCCCTATTCACCGCACAAGAATATATCTGACTAGTAAGAATCTGAAAACCTATGTATTGATATCTCTCTGGAAGTGAATCAAGAGGGTGTAAAGCAGCATCAACACAGCAGTGAAAAGCAGCTAAACCCCATTATAAAAATAAATTACTTAAAAAAAAAAACCCTAAAACAAAGACAGTGACAGAGAGAGAAATTCTTACAAAATCCGTTCAGGGGCTCTGATGCAACCTGGATTGACCATATCTAGACCCACAGCTGGATGAGACATTAGGCTGGACACTCTTGGGGCTGAGAGGATTGGTGAGGTTGGGTGAGCAAACGCAGACCCTTTAAAGTAATACTGCGTGCTACCCATCCCATGGGTCCCAAATCTCCAGGTTCAAGGGCATCTTCCTACAACGAAAACATGCATGGGAAACCCAGAAGATGGTACACCGTGTGATCGGGAAAGGTTTCTAAAACGCACCTCACTTCTCCTCTCCTTGTGCTCGGGTTCGCCATTCCAGCCGCTTTACTAACAATCTCCCTACTTGGAGAATCAGCACCGTTAACCTCCTGTTTCGTACAGGTTGCAATTTGTCCTGAGGATAAACGGGAAGAGGGGGAACCAATGAGAGACGAGCTCTCGGTGTTGGGACAGGCACAGGTCACTCTCTTTTCCCATCAGGAAGAAGAATGAACCACAGGATCAGCCTGCCCCCCCGAACCAGAAAAGGGCCTGAAGCAATCCTGCGCTTTTGCGGCTAGCTCCCAAACATGCGAGTTGACAAATGGAGCTCAGGGGCACTGCAATTCACAAACCTGCAGAGTTATAAAGGATAACTCTCATCCACAAATATATTGAGGGAAGGCAACGAAGAGGATTTGAAAGCAAGGCAGAATTGCAGCAAACAGATTTCAGGAGGTAGATTCGACTCGCCTTTAAAGCCCATGAAAAGCGGCAAAACGTCGACAATGATGCCCTTGGCCAAAAAGGGCGTATGCGTTTTTTCCTGAATATATTCAGGAAAAAACGCATACGCCCTTTTTGGCCAACCAAGCAAGCCGGAAAGGCAAATCGGCACTACAAAGAAGTCTCGCGAGCCATCGGTCAAAAGGGCCATGCTGAAAAAAGTGTAAAAACCAGAAATGCAAGACAGGCCATGGAGACATGGGAGCCTTGCTACGCTGATGGGCGGGATGTAAATTGCCAACAGCCACTCTGGAGAAGTGTACGGTGTGTCCTGAAACATGTAATAAACACAGCTTAGAGAGCATAGGGCACTTCCACTCATGGGCGTATACATTGCGAAAACTGAAAATCCACAAGACACAGGGACCCCAATGTGTAGGGCTGCTCTGTTTACAAGAACCTCCACTTCGGTACACCTTAAATAGCCCAGGAAGAAGTTGTGGTACTTATGCACAATGGAATATCCCTCAGCCATGAAATCAATGTCATAAGGCTAGTAGCAGCATGATGAGTGGATTTAGGTACGATGACTCTAAGTGAAATAAGTCACAAAAAAAGACACTTATCCTAAGATATCACGTACAGAGGGAATGTCAAAATCGCTACCCTTGAACTGAATTACAAAACAGAACAGAGTCACACGTTTACAAAACACACGATGGCTGCTTAACGGGAAAGGTCAGGTGGGGTGATGCATAAAACAAGGGTTTGAAATTAGCTCAGATACCGTTCCATAAGCCAAATATGTAATAGACAAGACCTACTCCCTGCTCAGTGAACTGGACGCAACACCCCCTATTCACCGCACAAGAATATATCTGACTAGTAAGAATCTGAAAACCTATGTATTGATATCTCTCTGGAAGTGAATCAAGAGGGTGTAAAGCAGCATCAACACAGCAGTGAAAAGCAGCTAAACCCCATTATAAAAATAAATTACTTAAAAAAAAAAACCCTAAAACAAAGACAGTGACAGAGAGAGAAATTCTTACAAAATCCGTTCAGGGGCTCTGATGCAACCTGGATTGACCATATCTAGACCCACAGCTGGATGAGACATTAGGCTGGACACTCTTGGGGCTGAGAGGATTGGTGAGGTTGGGTGAGCAAACGCAGACCCTTTAAAGTAATACTGCGTGCTACCCATCCCATGGGTCCCAAATCTCCAGGTTCAAGGGCATCTTCCTACAACGAAAACATGCATGGGAAACCCAGAAGATGGTACACCGTGTGATCGGGAAAGGTTTCTAAAACGCACCTCACTTCTCCTCTCCTTGTGCTCGGGTTCGCCATTCCAGCCGCTTTACTAACAATCTCCCTACTTGGAGAATCAGCACCGTTAACCTCCTGTTTCGTACAGGTTGCAATTTGTCCTGAGGATAAACGGGAAGAGGGGGAACCAATGAGAGACGAGCTCTCGGTGTTGGGACAGGCACAGGTCACTCTCTTTTCCCATCAGGAAGAAGAATGAACCACAGGCTCAGCCTGCCCCCCCGGAACCAGAAAAGGGCCTGAAGCAATCCTGCGCTTTTGCGGCTAGCTCCCAAACATGCGAGTTGACAAATGGAGCTCAGGGGCACTGCAATTCACAAACCTGCAGAGTTATAAAGGATAACTCTCATCCACAAATATATTGAGGGAAGGCAACGAAGAGGATTTGAAAGCAAGGCAGAATTGCAGCAAACAGATTTCAGGAGGTAGATTCGACTCGCCTTTAAAGCCCATGAAAAGCGGCAAAACGTCGACAATGATGCCCTTGGCCAAAAAGGGCGTATGCGTTTTTTCCTGAATATATTCAGGAAAAAACGCATACGCCCTTTTTGGCCAACCAAGCAAGCCGGAAAGGCAAATCGGCACTACAAAGAAGTCTCGCGAGCCATCGGTCAAAAGGGCCATGCTGAAAAAAGTGTAAAAACCAGAAATGCAAGACAGGCCATGGAGACATGGGAGCCTTGCTACGCTGATGGGCGGGATGTAAATTGCCAACAGCCACTCTGGAGAAGTGTACGGTGTGTCCTGAAACATGTAATAAACACAGCTTAGAGAGCATAGGGCACTTCCACTCATGGGCGTATACATTGCGAAAACTGAAAATCCACAAGACACAGGGACCCCAATGTGTAGGGCTGCTCTGTTTACAAGAACCTCCACTTCGGTACACCTTAAATAGCCCAGGAAGAAGTTGTGGTACTTATGCACAATGGAATATCCCTCAGCCATGAAATCAATGTCATAAGGCTAGTAGCAGCATGATGAGTGGATTTAGGTACGATGACTCTAAGTGAAATAAGTCACAAAAAAAGACACTTATCCTAAGATATCACGTACAGAGGGAATGTCAAAATCGCTACCCTTGAACTGAATTACAAAACAGAACAGAGTCACACGTTTACAAAACACACGATGGCTGCTTAACGGGAAAGGTCAGGTGGGGTGATGCATAAAACAAGGGTTTGAAATTAGCTCAGATACCGTTTCATAAGCCAAATATGTAATAGACAAGACCTACTCCCTGCTCAGTGAACTGGACGCAACACCCCCTATTCACCGCACAAGAATATATCTGACTAGTAAGAATCTGAAAACCTATGTATTGATATCTCTCTGGAAGTGAATCAAGAGGGTGTAAAGCAGCATCAACACAGCAGTGAAAAGCAGCTAAACCCCATTATAAAAATAAATTACTTAAAAAAAAACCCCTAAAACAAAGACAGTGACAGAGAGAGAAATTCTTACAAAATCCGTTCAGGGGCTCTGATGCAACCTGGATTGACCATATCTAGACCCACAGCTGGATGAGACATTAGGCTGGACACTCTTGGGGCTGAGAGGATTGGTGAGGTTGGGTGAGCAAACGCAGACCCTTTAAAGTAATACTGCGTGCTACCCATCCCATGGGTCCCAAATCTCCAGGTTCAAGGGCATCTTCCTACAACGAAAACATGCATGGGAAACCCAGAAGATGGTACACCGTGTGATCGGGAAAGGTTTCTAAAACGCACCTCACTTCTCCTCTCCTTGTGCTCGGGTTCGCCATTCCAGCCGCTTTACTAACAATCTCCCTACTTGGAGAATCAGCACCGTTAACCTCCTGTTTCGTACAGGTTGCAATTAGTCCTGAGGATGAACGGGAAGAGGGGGAACCAATGAGAGACGAGCTCTCGGTGTTGGGACAGGCACAGGTCACTCTCTTTTCCCATCAGGAAGAAGAATGAACCACAGGCTCAGCCTGCCCCCCCGGAACCAGAATAGGGCCTGAAGCAATCCTGCGCTTTTGCGGCCAGCTCCCAAACAAGCGAGTTGACAAATGGAGCTCAGGGGCACTGCAATTCACAAACCTGCAGAGTTATAAAGGATAACTCTCTTCCACAAATATATTGAGGGAAGGCAACGAAGAGGATTTGAAAGCAAGGCAGAATTGCAAGAAACAGATTTCAGGAGGTAGATTCGACTCGCCTTTAAAGCCCATGAAAAGCAGCAAAACGTCGACAATGATGCCCTTGGCCAAAAAGGGCGTATGCGTTTTTTCCTGAATATATTCAGGAAAAAACGCATACGCCCTTTTTGGCCAACCAAGCAAGCCGGAAAGGCAAATCGGCACTACAAAGAAGTCTCGCTTGCCATCGGTTAAAAGGGTCATGCTGAAAAAAGTGTAAAAACCAGAAATGCAGGACAGGCCATGGAGACATGGGAGCCTTGCTACGCTGATGGGCGGGATGTAAATTGCCAACAGCCACTCTGGAGAAGTGTACGGTGTGTCCTGAAACATGGAATAAACACAGCTTAGAGAGCATAGGGCACTTCCACTCATGGGCGTATACATTGCGAAAACTGAAAATCCACAAGACACAGGCACCCCAAAGTGTAGGGCTGCGCTGTTTACAAGAACCTCGACTTCGATACACATTAAATAGCCCAGGAAAGAGAAAAATGGATAAAGAAGTTGTGGTACTTATGCACAATGGAATATCCCTCAGCCATGAAATCAATGTCATAAGGCTAGTAGCAGCATGATGAGTGGATTTAGGTACGATGACTCTAAGTGAAATAAGTCACACAGAAAAAGACACTTATCCTAAGATATCACTTACAGAGGGAATGTCAAAATCGCTACCCTTGAACTGAATTACAAAACAGAACAGAGTCACACGTTTAGAAAACACACTATGGCTGCTTAAAGGGAAAGGTCAGGTGGGGTGATGCATAAAACAAGGGTTTGAAATTAACTCAGATACCGTTCCATAAGCCAAATATGTAATAGACAAGACCTACTCCCTGCTCAGTGAACTGGACGCAACACCCCCTATTCACCGCACAAGAATATATCTGACTAGTAAGAATCTGAAAACCTATGTATTGATATCTCTCTGGAAGTGAATCAAGAGGGTGTAAAGCGGCATCAACACAGCAGTGAAAAGCAGCTAAACCCCATTATAAAAATAAATTACTTAAAAAAAAAACCCCTAAAACAAAGACAGTGACAGAGAGAAAAATTCTTACAAAATCCGTTCAGGGGCTCTGATGCAACCTGGATTGACCATATCTAGACCCACAGCTGGATGAGACATTAGGCTGGACACTCTTGGGGCTGAGAGGATTGGTGAGGTTGGGTGAGCAAACGCAGACCCTTTAAAGTAATACTGCGTGCTACCCATCCCATGGGTCCCAAATCTCCAGGTTCAAGGGCATCTTCCTACAACGAAAACATGCATGGGAAACCCAGAAGATGGTACACCGTGTGATCGGGAAAGGTTTCTAAAACGCACCTCACTTCTCCTCTCCTTGTGCTCGGGTTCGCCATTCCAGCCGCTTTACTAACAATCTCCCTACTTGGAGAATCAGCACCGTTAACCTCCTGTTTCGTACAGGTTGCAATTAGTCCTGAGGATGAACGGGAAGAGGGGGAACCAATGAGAGACGAGCTCTCGGTGTTGGGACAGGCACAGGTCACTCTCTTTTCCCATCAGGAAGAAGAATGAACCACAGGCTCAGCCTGCCCCCCCGGAACCAGAATAGGGCCTGAAGCAATCCTGCGCTTTTGCGGCCAGCTCCCAAACAAGCGAGTTGACAAATGGAGCTCAGGGGCACTGCAATTCACAAACCTGCAGAGTTATAAAGGATAACTCTCTTCCACAAATATATTGAGGGAAGGCAACGAAGAGGATTTGAAAGCAAGGCAGAATTGCAAGAAACAGATTTCAGGAGGTAGATTCGACTCGCCTTTAAAGCCCATGAAAAGCAGCAAAACGTCGACAATGATGCCCTTGGCCAAAAAGGGCGTATGCATTTTTTCCTGAATATATTCAGGAAAAAACGCATACGCCCTTTTTGGCCAACCAAGCAAGCCGGAAAGGCAAATCGGCACTACAAAGAAGTCTCGCTTGCCATCGGTTAAAAGGGTCATGCTGAAAAAAGTGTAAAAACCAGAAATGCAGGACAGGCCATGGAGACATGGGAGCCTTGCTACGCTGATGGGCGGGATGTAAATTGCCAACAGCCACTCTGGAGAAGTGTACGGTGTGTCCTGAAACATGGAATAAACACAGCTTAGAGAGCATAGGGCACTTCCACTCATGGGCGTATACATTGCGAAAACTGAAAATCCACAAGACACAGGCACCCCAAAGTGTAGGGCTGCGCTGTTTACAAGAACCTCGACTTCGATACACATTAAATAGCCCAGGAAAGAGAAAAATGGATAAAGAAGTTGTGGTACTTATGCACAATGGAATATCCCTCAGCCATGAAATCAATGTCATAAGGCTAGTAGCAGCATGATGAGTGGATTTAGGAACGATGACTCTAAGTGAAATAAGTCACACAGAAAAAGACACTTATCCTAAGATATCACTTACAGAGGGAATGTCAAAATCGCTACCCTTGAACTGAATTACAAAACAGAACAGAGTCACACGTTTAGAAAACACACTATGGCTGCTTAAAGGGAAAGGTCAGGTGGGGTGATGCATAAAACAAGGGTTTGAAATTAACTCAGATACCGTTCCATAAGCCAAATATGTAATAGACAAGACCTACTCCCTGCTCAGTGAACTGGACGCAACACCCCCTATTCACCGCACAAGAATATATCTGACTAGTAAGAATCTGAAAACCTATGTATTGATATCTCTCTGGAAGTGAATCAAGAGGGTGTAAAGCGGCATCAACACAGCAGTGAAAAGCAGCTAAACCCCATTATAAAAATAAATTACTTAAAAAAAAACCCCTAAAACAAAGACAGTGACAGAGAGAGAAATTCTTACAAAATCCGTTCAGGGGCTCTGATGCAACCTGGATTGACCATATCTAGACCCACAGCTGGATGAGACATTAGGCTGGACACTCTTGGGGCTGAGAGGATTGGTGAGGTTGGGTGAGCAAACGCAGACCCTTTAAAGTAATACTGCGTGCTACCCATCCCATGGGTCCCAAATCTCCAGGTTCAAGGGCATCTTCCTACAACGAAAACATGCATGGGAAACCCAGAAGATGGTACACCGTGTGATCGGGAAAGGTTTCTAAAACGCACCTCACGTCTCCTCTCCTTGTGCTCGGGTTCGCCATTCCAGCCGCTTTACTAACAATCTCCCTACTTGGAGAATCAGCACCGTTAACCTCCTGTTTCGTACAGGTTGCAATTTGTCCTGAGGATGAACGGGAAGAGGGGGAACCAATGAGAGACGAGCTCTCGGTGTTGGGACAGGCACAGGTCACTCTCTTTTCCCATCAGGAAGAAGAATGAACCACAGGCTCAGCCTGCCCCCCCGGAACCAGAATAGGGCCTGAAGCAATCCTGCGCTTTTGCGGCCAGCTCCCAAACAAGCGAGTTGACAAATGGAGCTCAGGGGCACTGCAATTCACAAACCTGCAGAGTTATAAAGGATAACTCTCGTCCACAAATATATTGAGGGAAGGCAACGAAGAGGATTTGAAAGCAAGGCAGAATTGCAGCAAACAGATTTCAGGAGGTAGATTCGACTCGCCTTTAAAGCCCATGAAAAGCGGCAAAACGTCGACAATGATGCCCTTGGCCAAAAAGGGCGTATGCGTTTTTTCCTGAATATATTCAGGAAAAAACGCATACGCCCTTTTTGGCCAACCAAGCAAGCCGGAAAGGCAAATCGGCACTACAAAGAAGTCTCGCGTGCCATCGGTCAAAAGGGCCATGCTGAAAAAAGTGTAAAAACCAGAAATGCAGGACAGGCCATGGAGACATGGGAGCCTTGCTACGCTGATGGGCGGGATGTAAATTGCCAACAGCCACTCTGGAGAAGTGTACGGTGTGTCCTGAAACATGTAATAAACACAGCTTAGAGAGCATAGGGCACTTCCACTCATGGGCGTATACATTGCGAAAACTGAAAATCCACAAGACACAGGGACCCAAATGTGTAGGGCTGCTCTGTTTACAAGAACCTCCACTTCGGTACACCTTAAATAGCCCAGGAAGAAGTTGTGGTACTTATGCACAATGGAATATCCCTCAGCCATGAAATCAATGTCATAAGGCTAGTAGCAGCATGATGAGTGGATTTAGGTACGATGACTCTAAGTGAAATAAGTCACAAAAAAAGACACTTATCCTAAGATATCACGTACAGAGGGAATGTCAAAATCGCTACCCTTGAACTGAATTACAAAACAGAACAGAGTCACACGTTTACAAAACACACGATGGCTGCTTAACGGGAAAGGTCAGGTGGGGTGATGCATAAAACAAGGGTTTGAAATTAGCTCAGATACCGTTTCATAAGCCAAATATGTAATAGACAAGACCTACTCCCTGCTCAGTGAACTGGACGCAACACCCCCTATTCACCGCACAAGAATATATCTGACTAGTAAGAATCTGAAAACCTATGTATTGATATCTCTCTGGAAGTGAATCAAGAGGGTGTAAAGCAGCATCAACACAGCAGTGAAAAGCAGCTAAACCCCATTATAAAAATAAATTACTTAAAAAAAAAACCCCTAAAACAAAGACAGTGACAGAGAGAGAAATTCTTACAAAATCCGTTCAGGGGCTCTGATGCAACCTGGATTGACCATATCTAGACCCACAGCTGGATGAGACATTAGGCTGGACACTCTTGGGGCTGAGAGGATTGGTGAGGTTGGGTGAGCAAACGCAGACCCTTTAAAGTAATACTGCGTGCTACCCATCCCATGGGTCCCAAATCTCCAGGTTCAAGGGCATCTTCCTACAACGAAAACATGCATGGGAAACCCAGAAGATGGTACACCGTGTGATCGGGAAAGGTTTCTAAAACGCACCTCACTTCTCCTCTCCTTGTGCTCGGGTTCGCCATTCCAGCCGCTTTACTAACAATCTCCCTACTTGGAGAATCAGCACCGTTAACCTCCTGTTTCGTACAGGTTGCAATTAGTCCTGAGGATGAACGGGAAGAGGGGGAACCAATGAGAGACGAGCTCTCGGTGTTGGGACAGGCACAGGTCACTCTCTTTTCCCATCAGGAAGAAGAATGAACCACAGGCTCAGCCTGCCCCCCCGGAACCAGAATAGGGCCTGAAGCAATCCTGCGCTTTTGCGGCCAGCTCCCAAACAAGCGAGTTGACAAATGGAGCTCAGGGGCACTGCAATTCACAAACCTGCAGAGTTATAAAGGATAACTCTCTTCCACAAATATATTGAGGGAAGGCAACGAAGAGGATTTGAAAGCAAGGCAGAATTGCAAGAAACAGATTTCAGGAGGTAGATTCGACTCGCCTTTAAAGCCCATGAAAAGCAGCAAAACGTCGACAATGATGCCCTTGGCCAAAAAGGGCGTATGCGTTTTTTCCTGAATATATTCAGGAAAAAACGCATACGCCCTTTTTGGCCAACCAAGCAAGCCGGAAAGGCAAATCGGCACTACAAAGAAGTCTCGCTTGCCATCGGTTAAAAGGGTCATGCTGAAAAAAGTGTAAAAACCAGAAATGCAGGACAGGCCATGGAGACATGGGAGCCTTGCTACGCTGATGGGCGGGATGTAAATTGCCAACAGCCACTCTGGAGAAGTGTACGGTGTGTCCTGAAACATGGAATAAACACAGCTTAGAGAGCATAGGGCACTTCCACTCATGGGCGTATACATTGCGAAAACTGAAAATCCACAAGACACAGGCACCCCAAAGTGTAGGGCTGCGCTGTTTACAAGAACCTCGACTTCGATACACATTAAATAGCCCAGGAAAGAGAAAAATGGATAAAGAAGTTGTGGTACTTATGCACAATGGAATATCCCTCAGCCATGAAATCAATGTCATAAGGCTAGTAGCAGCATGATGAGTGGATTTAGGAACGATGACTCTAAGTGAAATAAGTCACACAGAAAAAGACACTTATCCTAAGATATCACTTACAGAGGGAATGTCAAAATCGCTACCCTTGAACTGAATTACAAAACAGAACAGAGTCACACGTTTAGAAAACACACTATGGCTGCTTAAAGGGAAAGGTCAGGTGGGGTGATGCATAAAACAAGGGTTTGAAATTAACTCAGATACCGTTCCATAAGCCAAATATGTAATAGACAAGACCTACTCCCTGCTCAGTGAACTGGACGCAACACCCCCTATTCACCGCACAAGAATATATCTGACTAGTAAGAATCTGAAAACCTATGTATTGATATCTCTCTGGAAGTGAATCAAGAGGGTGTAAAGCGGCATCAACACAGCAGTGAAAAGCAGCTAAACCCCATTATAAAAATAAATTACTTAAAAAAAAAACCCCTAAAACAAAGACAGTGACAGAGAGAGAAATTCTTACAAAATCCGTTCAGGGGCTCTGATGCAACCTGGATTGACCATATCTAGACCCACAGCTGGATGAGACATTAGGCTGGACACTCTTGGGGCTGAGAGGATTGGTGAGGTTGGGTGAGCAAACGCAGACCCTTTAAAGTAATACTGCGTGCTACCCATCCCATGGGTCCCAAATCTCCAGGTTCAAGGGCATCTTCCTACAACGAAAACATGCATGGGAAACCCAGAAGATGGTACACCGTGTGATCGGGAAAGGTTTCTAAAACGCACCTCACGTCTCCTCTCCTTGTGCTCGGGTTCGCCATTCCAGCCGCTTTACTAACAATCTCCCTACTTGGAGAATCAGCACCGTTAACCTCCTGTTTCGTACAGGTTGCAATTTGTCCTGAGGATGAACGGGAAGAGGGGGAACCAATGAGAGACGAGCTCTCGGTGTTGGGACAGGCACAGGTCACTCTCTTTTCCCATCAGGAAGAAGAATGAACCACAGGCTCAGCCTGCCCCCCCGGAACCAGAATAGGGCCTGAAGCAATCCTGCGCTTTTGCGGCCAGCTCCCAAACAAGCGAGTTGACAAATGGAGCTCAGGGGCACTGCAATTCACAAACCTGCAGAGTTATAAAGGATAACTCTCGTCCACAAATATATTGAGGGAAGGCAACGAAGAGGATTTGAAAGCAAGGCAGAATTGCAGCAAACAGATTTCAGGAGGTAGATTCGACTCGCCTTTAAAGCCCATGAAAAGCGGCAAAACGTCGACAATGATGCCCTTGGCCAAAAAGGGCGTATGCGTTTTTTCCTGAATATATTCAGGAAAAAACGCATACGCCCTTTTTGGCCAACCAAGCAAGCCGGAAAGGCAAATCGGCACTACAAAGAAGTCTCGCGTGCCATCGGTCAAAAGGGCCATGCTGAAAAAAGTGTAAAAACCAGAAATGCAGGACAGGCCATGGAGACATGGGAGCCTTGCTACGCTGATGGGCGGGATGTAAATTGCCAACAGCCACTCTGGAGAAGTGTACGGTGTGTCCTGAAACATGTAATAAACACAGCTTAGAGAGCATAGGGCACTTCCACTCATGGGCGTATACATTGCGAAAACTGAAAATCCACAAGACACAGGGACCCCAATGTGTAGGGCTGCTCTGTTTACAAGAACCTCCACTTCGGTACACCTTAAATAGCCCAGGAAGAAGTTGTGGTACTTATGCACAATGGAATATCCCTCAGCCATGAAATCAATGTCATAAGGCTAGTAGCAGCATGATGAGTGGATTTAGGTACGATGACTCTAAGTGAAATAAGTCACAAAAAAAGACACTTATCCTAAGATATCACGTACAGAGGGAATGTCAAAATCGCTACCCTTGAACTGAATTACAAAACAGAACAGAGTCACACGTTTACAAAACACACGATGGCTGCTTAACGGGAAAGGTCAGGTGGGGTGATGCATAAAACAAGGGTTTGAAATTAGCTCAGATACCGTTCCATAAGCCAAATATGTAATAGACAAGACCTACTCCCTGCTCAGTGAACTGGACGCAACACCCCCTATTCACCGCACAAGAATATATCTGACTAGTAAGAATCTGAAAACCTATGTATTGATATCTCTCTGGAAGTGAATCAAGAGGGTGTAAAGCAGCATCAACACAGCAGTGAAAAGCAGCTAAACCCCATTATAAAAATAAATTACTTAAAAAAAAAAACCCTAAAACAAAGACAGTGACAGAGAGAGAAATTCTTACAAAATCCGTTCAGGGGCTCTGATGCAACCTGGATTGACCATATCTAGACCCACAGCTGGATGAGACATTAGGCTGGACACTCTTGGGGCTGAGAGGATTGGTGAGGTTGGGTGAGCAAACGCAGACCCTTTAAAGTAATACTGCGTGCTACCCATCCCATGGGTCCCAAATCTCCAGGTTCAAGGGCATCTTCCTACAACGAAAACATGCATGGGAAACCCAGAAGATGGTACACCGTGTGATCGGGAAAGGTTTCTAAAACGCACCTCACTTCTCCTCTCCTTGTGCTCGGGTTCGCCATTCCAGCCGCTTTACTAACAATCTCCCTACTTGGAGAATCAGCACCGTTAACCTCCTGTTTCGTACAGGTTGCAATTTGTCCTGAGGATAAACGGGAAGAGGGGGAACCAATGAGAGACGAGCTCTCGGTGTTGGGACAGGCACAGGTCACTCTAATTTCCCATCAGGAAGAAGAATGAACCACAGGATCAGCCTGCCCCCCCGAACCAGAAAAGGGCCTGAAGCAATCCTGCGCTTTTGCGGCTAGCTCCCAAACATGCGAGTTGACAAATGGAGCTCAGGGGCACTGCAATTCACAAACCTGCAGAGTTATAAAGGATAACTCTCATCCACAAATATATTGAGGGAAGGCAACGAAGAGGATTTGAAAGCAAGGCAGAATTGCAGCAAACAGATTTCAGGAGGTAGATTCGACTCGCCTTTAAAGCCCATGAAAAGCGGCAAAACGTCGACAATGATGCCCTTGGCCAAAAAGGGCGTATGCGTTTTTTCCTGAATATATTCAGGAAAAAACGCATACGCCCTTTTTGGCCAACCAAGCAAGCCGGAAAGGCAAATCGGCACTACAAAGAAGTCTCGCTTGCCATCGGTCAAAAGGGCCATGCTGAAAAAAGTGTAAAAACCAGAAATGCAGGACAGGCCATGGAGACATGGGAGCCTTGCTACGCTGATGGGCGGGATGTAAATTGCCAACAGCCACTCTGGAGAAGTGTACGGTGTGTCCTGAAACATGGAATAAACACAGCTTAGAGAGCATAGGGCACTTCCACTCATGGGCATATACATTGCGAAAACTGAAAATCCACAAGACACAGGCACCCCAAAGTGTAGGGCTGCTCTGTTTACAAGAACCTCCACTTCGGTACACCTTAAATAGCCCAGGAAGAAGTTGTGGTACTTATGCACAATGGAATATCCCTCAGCCATGAAATCAATGTCATAAGGCTAGTAGCAGCATGATGAGTGGATTTAGGTACGATGACTCTAAGTGAAATAAGTCACACAGAAAAAGACACTTATCCTAAGATATCACTTACAGAGGGAATGTCAAAATCGCTACCCTTGAACTGAATTACAAAACAGAACAGAGTCACACGTTTACAAAACACACTATGGCTGCTTAAAGGGAAAGGTCAGGTGGGGTGATGCATAAAACAAGGGTTTGAAATTAACTCAGATACCGTTCCATAAGCCAAATATGTAATAGACAAGACCTACTCCCTGCTCAGTGAACTGGACGCAACACCCCCTATTCACCGCACAAGAATATATCTGACTAGTAAGAATCTGAAAACCTATGTATTGATATCTCTCTGGAAGTGAATCAAGAGGGTGTAAAGCGGCATCAACACAGCAGTGAAAAGCAGCTAAACCCCATTATAAAAATAAATTACTTAAAAAAAAAACCCCTAAAACAAAGACAGTGACAGAGAGAGAAATTCTTACAAAATCCGTTCAGGGGCTCTGATGCAACCTGGATTGACCATATCTAGACCCACAGCTGGATGAGACATTAGGCTGGACACTCTTGGGGCTGAGAGGATTGGTGAGGTTGGGTGAGCAAATGCAGACCCTTTAAAGTAATACTGCGTGCTACCCATCCCATGGGTCCCAAATCTCCAGGTTCAAGGGCATCTTCCTACAACGAAAACATGCATGGGAAACCCAGAAGATGGTACACCGTGTGATCGGGAAAGGTTTCTAAAACGCACCTCACTTCTCCTCTCCTTGTGCTCGGGTTCGCCATTCCAGCCGCTTTACTAACAATCTCCCTACTTGGAGAATCAGCGCCGTTAACCTCCTGTTTCGTACAGGTTGCAATTTGTCCTGAGGATGAACGGGAAGAGGGGGAACCAATGAGAGACGAGCTCTCGGTGTTGGGACAGGCACAGGTCACTCTCTTTTCCCATCAGGAAGAAGAATGAACCACAGGCTCAGCCTGCCCCCCCGGAACCAGAATAGGGCCTGAAGCAATCCTGCGCTTTTGCGGCCAGCTCCCAAACAAGCGAGTTGACAAATGGAGCTCAGGGGCACTGCAATTCACAAACCTGCAGAGTTATAAAGGATAACTCTCGTCCACAAATATATTGAGGGAAGGCAACGAAGAGGATTTGAAAGCAAGGCAGAATTGCAGCAAACAGATTTCAGGAGGTAGATTCGACTCGCCTTTAAAGCCCATGAAAAGCGGCAAAACGTCGACAATGATGCCCTTGGCCAAAAAGGGCGTATGCGTTTTTTCCTGAATATATTCAGGAAAAAACGCATACGCCCTTTTTGGCCAACCAAGCAAGCCGGAAAGGCAAATCGGCACTACAAAGAAGTCTCGCTTGCCATCGGTTAAAAGGGTCATGCTGAAAAAAGTGTAAAAACCAGAAATGCAAGACAGGCCATGGAGACATGGGAGCCTTGCTACGCTGATGGGCGGGATGTAAATTGCCAACAGCCACTCTGGAGAAGTGTACGGTGTGTCCTGAAACATGTAATAAACACAGCTTAGAGAGCATAGGGCACTTCCACTCATGGGCGTATACATTGCGAAAACTGAAAATCCACAAGACACAGGGACCCCAATGTGTAGGGCTGCTCTGTTTACAAGAACCTCCACTTCGGTACACCTTAAATAGCCCAGGAAGAAGTTGTGGTACTTATGCACAATGGAATATCCCTCAGCCATGAAATCAATGTCATAAGGCTAGTAGCAGCATGATGAGTGGATTTAGGTACGATGACTCTAAGTGAAATAAGTCACAAAAAAAGACACTTATCCTAAGATATCACGTACAGAGGGAATGTCAAAATCGCTACCCTTGAACTGAATTACAAAACAGAACAGAGTCACACGTTTACAAAACACACGATGGCTGCTTAACGGGAAAGGTCAGGTGGGGTGATGCATAAAACAAGGGTTTGAAATTAGCTCAGATACCGTTTCATAAGCCAAATATGTAATAGACAAGACCTACTCCCTGCTCAGTGAACTGGACGCAACACCCCCTATTCACCGCACAAGAATATATCTGACTAGTAAGAATCTGAAAACCTATGTATTGATATCTCTCTGGAAGTGAATCAAGAGGGTGTAAAGCAGCATCAACACAGCAGTGAAAAGCAGCTAAACCCCATTATAAAAATAAATTACTTAAAAAAAAAAACCCTAAAACAAAGACAGTGACAGAGAGAGAAATTCTTACAAAATCCGTTCAGGGGCTCTGATGCAACCTGGATTGACCATATCTAGACCCACAGCTGGATGAGACATTAGGCTGGACACTCTTGGGGCTGAGAGGATTGGTGAGGTTGGGTGAGCAAACGCAGACCCTTTAAAGTAATACTGCGTGCTACCCATCCCATGGGTCCCAAATCTCCAGGTTCAAGGGCATCTTCCTACAACGAAAACATGCATGGGAAACCCAGAAGATGGTACACCGTGTGATCGGGAAAGGTTTCTAAAACGCACCTCACTTCTCCTCTCCTTGTGCTCGGGTTCGCCATTCCAGCCGCTTTACTAACAATCTCCCTACTTGGAGAATCAGCACCGTTAACCTCCTGTTTCGTACAGGTTGCAATTTGTCCTGAGGATGAACGGGAAGAGGGGGAACCAATGAGAGACGAGCTCTCGGTGTTGGGACAGGCACAGGTCACTCTCTTTTCCCATCAGGAAGAAGAATGAACCACAGGCTCAGCCTGCCCCCCCGGAACCAGAATAGGGCCTGAAGCAATCCTGCGCTTTTGCGGCCAGCTCCCAAACAAGCGAGTTGACAAATGGAGCTCAGGGGCACTGCAATTCACAAACCTGCAGAGTTATAAAGGATAACTCTCTTCCACAAATATATTGAGGGAAGGCAACGAAGAGGATTTGAAAGCAAGGCAGAATTGCAAGAAACAGATTTCAGGAGGTAGATTCGACTCGCCTTTAAAGCCCATGAAAAGCAGCAAAACGTCGACAATGATGCCCTTGGCCAAAAAGGGCGTATGCGTTTTTTCCTGAATATATTCAGGAAAAAACGCATACGCCCTTTTTGGCCAACCAAGCAAGCCGGAAAGGCAAATCGGCACTACAAAGAAGTCTCGCTTGCCATCGGTTAAAAGGGTCATGCTGAAAAAAGTGTAAAAACCAGAAATGCAGGACAGGCCATGGAGACATGGGAGCCTTGCTACGCTGATGGGCGGGATGTAAATTGCCAACAGCCACTCTGGAGAAGTGTACGGTGTGTCCTGAAACATGGAATAAACACAGCTTAGAGAGCATAGGGCACTTCCACTCATGGGCGTATACATTGCGAAAACTGAAAATCCACAAGACACAGGCACCCCAAAGTGTAGGGCTGCGCTGTTTACAAGAACCTCGACTTCGATACACATTAAATAGCCCAGGAAAGAGAAAAATGGATAAAGAAGTTGTGGTACTTATGCACAATGGAATATCCCTCAGCCATGAAATCAATGTCATAAGGCTAGTAGCAGCATGATGAGTGGATTTAGGTACGATGACTCTAAGTGAAATAAGTCACAAAAAAAGACACTTATCCTAAGATATCACGTACAGAGGGAATGTCAAAATCGCTACCCTTGAACTGAATTACAAAACAGAACAGAGTCACTCGTTTACAAAACACACGATGGCTGCTTAACGGGAAAGGTCAGGTGGGGTGATGCATAAAACAAGGGTTTGAAATTAGCTCAGATACCGTTCCATAAGCCAAATATGTAATAGACAAGACCTACTCCCTGCTCAGTGAACTGGACGCAACACCCCCTATTCACCGCACAAGAATATATCTGACTAGTAAGAATCTGAAAACCTATGTATTGATATCTCTCTGGAAGTGAATCAAGAGGGTGTAAAGCGGCATCAACACAGCAGTGAAAAGCAGCTAAACCCCATTATAAAAATAAATTACTTAAAAAAAAAAACCCTAAAACAAAGACAGTGACAGAGAGAGAAATTCTTACAAAATCCGTTCAGGGGCTCTGATGCAACCTGGATTGACCATATCTAGACCCACAGCTGGATGAGACATTAGGCTGGACACTCTTGGGGCTGAGAGGATTGGTGAGGTTGGGTGAGCAAACGCAGACCCTTTAAAGTAATACTGCGTGCTACCCATCCCATGGGTCCCAAATCTCCAGGTTCAAGGGCATCTTCCTACAACGAAAACATGCATGGGAAACCCAGAAGATGGTACACCGTGTGATCGGGAAAGGTTTCTAAAACGCACCTCACTTCTCCTCTCCTTGTGCTCGGGTTCGCCATTCCAGCCGCTTTACTAACAATCTCCCTACTTGGAGAATCAGCACCGTTAACCTCCTCTTTCGTACAGGTTGCAATTTGTCCTGAGGATAAACGGGAAGAGGGGGAACCAATGAGAGACGAGCTCTCGGTGTTGGGACAGGCACAGGTCACTCTCTTTTCCCATCAGGAAGAAGAATGAACCACAGGATCAGCCTGCCCCCCCGAACCAGAAAAGGGCCTGAAGCAATCCTGCGCTTTTGCGGCTAGCTCCCAAACATGCGAGTTGACAAATGGAGCTCAGGGGCACTGCAATTCACAAACCTGCAGAGTTATAAAGGATAACTCTCATCCACAAATATATTGAGGGAAGGCAACGAAGAGGATTTGAAAGCAAGGCAGAATTGCAGCAAACAGATTTCAGGAGGTAGATTCGACTCGCCTTTAAAGCCCATGAAAAGCAGCAAAACGTCGACAATGATGCCCTTGGCCAAAAAGGGCGTATGCGTTTTTTCCTGAATATATTCAGGAAAAAACGCATACGCCCTTTTTGGCCAACCAAGCAAGCCGGAAAGGCAAATCGGCACTACAAAGAAGTCTCGCTTGCCATCGGTTAAAAGGGTCATGCTGAAAAAAGTGTAAAAACCAGAAATGCAGGACAGGCCATGGAGACATGGGAGCCTTGCTACGCTGATGGGCGGGATGTAAATTGCCAACAGCCACTCTGGAGAAGTGTACGGTGTGTCCTGAAACATGGAATAAACACAGCTTAGAGAGCATAGGGCACTTCCACTCATGGGCGTATACATTGCGAAAACTGAAAATCCACAAGACACAGGCACCCCAAAGTGTAGGGCTGCGCTGTTTACAAGAACCTCGACTTCGATACACATTAAATAGCCCAGGAAAGAGAAAAATGGATAAAGAAGTTGTGGTACTTATGCACAATGGAATATCCCTCAGCCATGAAATCAATGTCATAAGGCTAGTAGCAGCATGATGAGTGGATTTAGGTACGATGACTCTAAGTGAAATAAGTCACACAGAAAAAGACACTTATCCTAAGATATCACTTACAGAGGGAATGTCAAAATCGCTACCCTTGAACTGAATTACAAAACAGAACAGAGTCACACGTTTAGAAAACACACTATGGCTGCTTAAAGGGAAAGGTCAGGTGGGGTGATGCATAAAACAAGGGTTTGAAATTAACTCAGATACCGTTCCATAAGCCAAATATGTAATAGACAAGACCTACTCCCTGCTCAGTGAACTGGACGCAACACCCCCTATTCACCGCACAAGAATATATCTGACTAGTAAGAATCTGAAAACCTATGTATTGATATCTCTCTGGAAGTGAATCAAGAGGGTGTAAAGCGGCATCAACACAGCAGTGAAAAGCAGCTAAACCCCATTATAAAAATAAATTACTTAAAAAAAAAACCCCTAAAACAAAGACAGTGACAGAGAGAGAAATTCTTACAAAATCCGTTCAGGGGCTCTGATGCAACCTGGATTGACCATATCTAGACCCACAGCTGGATGAGACATTAGGCTGGACACTCTTGGGGCTGAGAGGATTGGTGAGGTTGGGTGAGCAAACGCAGACCCTTTAAAGTAATACTGCGTGCTACCCATCCCATGGGTCCCAAATCTCCAGGTTCAAGGGCATCTTCCTACAACGAAAACATGCATGGGAAACCCAGAAGATGGTACACCGTGTGATCGGGAAAGGTTTCTAAAACGCACCTCACTTCTCCTCTCCTTGTGCTCGGGTTCGCCATTCCAGCCGCTTTACTAACAATCTCCCTACTTGGAGAATCAGCACCGTTAACCTCCTGTTTCGTACAGGTTGCAATTTGTCCTGAGGATGAACGGGAAGAGGGGGAACCAATGAGAGACGAGCTCTCGGTGTTGGGACAGGCACAGGTCACTCTCTTTTCCCATCAGGAAGAAGAATGAACCACAGGCTCAGCCTGCCCCCCCGGAACCAGAATAGGGCCTGAAGCAATCCTGCGCTTTTGCGGCCAGCTCCCAAACAAGCGAGTTGACAAATGGAGCTCAGGGGCACTGCAATTCACAAACCTGCAGAGTTATAAAGGATAACTCTCGTCCACAAATATATTGAGGGAAGGCAACGAAGAGGATTTGAAAGCAAGGCAGAATTGCAGCAAACAGATTTCAGGAGGTAGATTCGACTCGCCTTTAAAGCCCATGAAAAGCGGCAAAACGTCGACAATGATGCCCTTGGCCAAAAAGGGCGTATGCGTTTTTTCCTGAATATATTCAGGAAAAAACGCATACGCCCTTTTTGGCCAACCAAGCAAGCCGGAAAGGCAAATCGGCACTACAAAGAAGTCTCGCGTGCCATCGGTCAAAAGGGCCATGCTGAAAAAAGTGTAAAAACCAGAAATGCAGGACAGGCCATGGAGACATGGGAGCCTTGCTACGCTGATGGGCGGGATGTAAATTGCCAACAGCCACTCTGGAGAAGTGTACGGTGTGTCCTGAAACATGTAATAAACACAGCTTAGAGAGCATAGGGCACTTCCACTCATGGGCGTATACATTGCGAAAACTGAAAATCCACAAGACACAGGGACCCCAATGTGTAGGGCTGCTCTGTTTACAAGAACCTCCACTTCGGTACACCTTAAATAGCCCAGGAAGAAGTTGTGGTACTTATGCACAATGGAATATCCCTCAGCCATGAAATCAATGTCATAAGGCTAGTAGCAGCATGATGAGTGGATTTAGGTACGATGACTCTAAGTGAAATAAGTCACAAAAAAAGACACTTATCCTAAGATATCACGTACAGAGGGAATGTCAAAATCGCTACCCTTGAACTGAATTACAAAACAGAACAGAGTCACACGTTTACAAAACACACGATGGCTGCTTAACGGGAAAGGTCAGGTGGGGTGATGCATAAAACAAGGGTTTGAAATTAGCTCAGATACCGTTCCATAAGCCAAATATGTAATAGACAAGACCTACTCCCTGCTCAGTGAACTGGACGCAACACCCCCTATTCACCGCACAAGAATATATCTGACTAGTAAGAATCTGAAAACCTATGTATTG
This sequence comes from Eubalaena glacialis, assembly GCF_028564815.1. Classification (NCBI taxonomy): domain Eukaryota; kingdom Metazoa; phylum Chordata; class Mammalia; order Artiodactyla; family Balaenidae; genus Eubalaena; species Eubalaena glacialis. Next base: position 98,452,431 of record NC_083720.1, on the reverse strand, counting down.
ATATCTCTCTGGAAGTGAATCAAGAGGGTGTAAAGCAGCATCAACACAGCAGTGAAAAGCAGCTAAACCCCATTATAAAAATAAATTACTTAAAAAAAAAACCCCTAAAACAAAGACAGTGACAGAGAGAGAAATTCTTACAAAATCCGTTCAGGGGCTCTGATGCAACCTGGATTGACCATATCTAGACCCACAGCTGGATGAGACATTAGGCTGGACACTCTTGGGGCTGAGAGGATTGGTGAGGTTGGGTGAGCAAACGCAGACCCTTTAAAGTAATACTGCGTGCTACCCATCCCATGGGTCCCAAATCTCCAGGTTCAAGGGCATCTTCCTACAACGAAAACATGCATGGGAAACCCAGAAGATGGTACACCGTGTGATCGGGAAAGGTTTCTAAAACGCACCTCACTTCTCCTCTCCTTGTGCTCGGGTTCGCCATTCCAGCCGCTTTACTAACAATCTCCCTACTTGGAGAATCAGCACCGTTAACCTCCTCTTTCGTACAGGTTGCAATTTGTCCTGAGGATAAACGGGAAGAGGGGGAACCAATGAGAGACGAGCTCTCGGTGTTGGGACAGGCACAGGTCACTCTCTTTTCCCATCAGGAAGAAGAATGAACCACAGGATCAGCCTGCCCCCCCGAACCAGAAAAGGGCCTGAAGCAATCCTGCGCTTTTGCGGCTAGCTCCCAAACATGCGAGTTGACAAATGGAGCTCAGGGGCACTGCAATTCACAAACCTGCAGAGTTATAAAGGATAACTCTCATCCACAAATATATTGAGGGAAGGCAACGAAGAGGATTTGAAAGCAAGGCAGAATTGCAGCAAACAGATTTCAGGAGGTAGATTCGACTCGCCTTTAAAGCCCATGAAAAGCGGCAAAACGTCGACAATGATGCCCTTGGCCAAAAAGGGCGTATGCGTTTTTTCCTGAATATATTCAGGAAAAAACGCATACGCCCTTTTTGGCCAACCAAGCAAGCCGGAAAGGCAAATCGGCACTACAAAGAAGTCTCGCGAGCCATCGGTCAAAAGGGCCATGCTGAAAAAAGTGTAAAAACCAGAAATGCAAGACAGGCCATGGAGACATGGGAGCCTTGCTACGCTGATGGGCGGGATGTAAATTGCCAACAGCCACTCTGGAGAAGTGTACGGTGTGTCCTGAAACATGTAATAAACACAGCTTAGAGAGCATAGGGCACTTCCACTCATGGGCGTATACATTGCGAAAACTGAAAATCCACAAGACACAGGCACCCCAATGTGTAGGGCTGCTCTGTTTACAAGAACCTCCACTTCGGTACACCTTAAATAGCCCAGGAAGAAGTTGTGGTACTTATGCACAATGGAATATCCCTCAGCCATGAAATCAATGTCATAAGGCTAGTAGCAGCATGATGAGTGGATTTAGGTACGATGACTCTAAGTGAAATAAGTCACAAAAAAAGACACTTATCCTAAGATATCACGTACAGAGGGAATGTCAAAATCGCTACCCTTGAACTGAATTACAAAACAGAACAGAGTCACACGTTTACAAAACACACGATGGCTGCTTAACGGGAAAGGTCAGGTGGGGTGATGCATAAAACAAGGGTTTGAAATTAGCTCAGATACCGTTTCATAAGCCAAATATGTAATAGACAAGACCTACTCCCTGCTCAGTGAACTGGACGCAACACCCCCTATTCACCGCACAAGAATATATCTGACTAGTAAGAATCTGAAAACCTATGTATTGATATCTCTCTGGAAGTGAATCAAGAGGGTGTAAAGCAGCATCAACACAGCAGTGAAAAGCAGCTAAACCCCATTATAAAAATAAATTACTTAAAAAAAAAACCCCTAAAACAAAGACAGTGACAGAGAGAGAAATTCTTACAAAATCCGTTCAGGGGCTCTGATGCAACCTGGATTGACCATATCTAGACCCACAGCTGGATGAGACATTAGGCTGGACACTCTTGGGGCTGAGAGGATTGGAGAGGTTGGGTGAGCAAACGCAGACCCTTTAAAGTAATACTGCGTGCTACCCATCCCATGGGTCCCAAATCTCCAGGTTCAAGGGCATCTTCCTACAACGAAAACATGCATGGGAAACCCAGAAGATGGTACACCGTGTGATCGGGAAAGGTTTCTAAAACGCACCTCACTTCTCCTCTCCTTGTGCTCGGGTTCGCCATTCCAGCCGCTTTACTAACAATCTCCCTACTTGGAGAATCAGCACCGTTAACCTCCTGTTTCGTACAGGTTGCAATTAGTCCTGAGGATGAACGGGAAGAGGGGGAACCAATGAGAGACGAGCTCTCGGTGTTGGGACAGGCACAGGTCACTCTCTTTTCCCATCAGGAAGAAGAATGAACCACAGGCTCAGCCTGCCCCCCCGGAACCAGAATAGGGCCTGAAGCAATCCTGCGCTTTTGCGGCCAGCTCCCAAACAAGCGAGTTGACAAATGGAGCTCAGGGGCACTGCAATTCACAAACCTGCAGAGTTATAAAGGATAACTCTCTTCCACAAATATATTGAGGGAAGGCAACGAAGAGGATTTGAAAGCAAGGCAGAATTGCAAGAAACAGATTTCAGGAGGTAGATTCGACTCGCCTTTAAAGCCCATGAAAAGCAGCAAAACGTCGACAATGATGCCCTTGGCCAAAAAGGGCGTATGCGTTTTTTCCTGAATATATTCAGGAAAAAACGCATACGCCCTTTTTGGCCAACCAAGCAAGCCGGAAAGGCAAATCGGCACTACAAAGAAGTCTCGCTTGCCATCGGTTAAAAGGGTCATGCTGAAAAAAGTGTAAAAACCAGAAATGCAGGACAGGCCATGGAGACATGGGAGCCTTGCTACGCTGATGGGCGGGATGTAAATTGCCAACAGCCACTCTGGAGAAGTGTACGGTGTGTCCTGAAACATGGAATAAACACAGCTTAGAGAGCATAGGGCACTTCCACTCATGGGCGTATACATTGCGAAAACTGAAAATCCACAAGACACAGGCACCCCAAAGTGTAGGGCTGCGCTGTTTACAAGAACCTCGACTTCGATACACATTAAATAGCCCAGGAAAGAGAAAAATGGATAAAGAAGTTGTGGTACTTATGCACAATGGAATATCCCTCAGCCATGAAATCAATGTCATAAGGCTAGTAGCAGCATGATGAGTGGATTTAGGTACGATGACTCTAAGTGAAATAAGTCACACAGAAAAAGACACTTATCCTAAGATATCACTTACAGAGGGAATGTCAAAATCGCTACCCTTGAACTGAATTACAAAACAGAACAGAGTCACACGTTTAGAAAACACACTATGGCTGCTTAAAGGGAAAGGTCAGGTGGGGTGATGCATAAAACAAGGGTTTGAAATTAACTCAGATACCGTTCCATAAGCCAAATATGTAATAGACAAGACCTACTCCCTGCTCAGTGAACTGGACGCAACACCCCCTATTCACCGCACAAGAATATATCTGACTAGTAAGAATCTGAAAACCTATGTATTGATATCTCTCTGGAAGTGAATCAAGAGGGTGTAAAGCGGCATCAACACAGCAGTGAAAAGCAGCTAAACCCCATTATAAAAATAAATTACTTAAAAAAAAAAACCCTAAAACAAAGACAGTGACAGAGAGAGAAATTCTTACAAAATCCGTTCAGGGGCTCTGATGCAACCTGGATTGACCATATCTAGACCCACAGCTGGATGAGACATTAGGCTGGACACTCTTGGGGCTGAGAGGATTGGTGAGGTTGGGTGAGCAAACGCAGACCCTTTAAAGTAATACTGCGTGCTACCCATCCCATGGGTCCCAAATCTCCAGGTTCAAGGGCATCTTCCTACAACGAAAACATGCATGGGAAACCCAGAAGATGGTACACCGTGTGATCGGGAAAGGTTTCTAAAACGCACCTCACGTCTCCTCTCCTTGTGCTCGGGTTCGCCATTCCAGCCGCTTTACTAACAATCTCCCTACTTGGAGAATCAGCACCGTTAACCTCCTGTTTCGTACAGGTTGCAATTTGTCCTGAGGATGAACGGGAAGAGGGGGAACCAATGAGAGACGAGCTCTCGGTGTTGGGACAGGCACAGGTCACTCTCTTTTCCCATCAGGAAGAAGAATGAACCACAGGCTCAGCCTGCCCCCCCGGAACCAGAATAGGGCCTGAAGCAATCCTGCGCTTTTGCGGCCAGCTCCCAAACAAGCGAGATGACAAATGGAGCTCAGGGGCACTGCAATTCACAAACCTGCAGAGTTATAAAGGATAACTCTCGTCCACAAATATATTGAGGGAAGGCAACGAAGAGGATTTGAAAGCAAGGCAGAATTGCAGCAAACAGATTTCAGGAGGTAGATTCGACTCGCCTTTAAAGCCCATGAAAAGCGGCAAAACGTCGACAATGATGCCCTTGGCCAAAAAGGGCGTATGCGTTTTTTCCTGAATATATTCAGGAAAAAACGCATACGCCCTTTTTGGCCAACCAAGCAAGCCGGAAAGGCAAATCGGCACTACAAAGAAGTCTCGCGTGCCATCGGTCAAAAGGGCCATGCTGAAAAAAGTGTAAAAACCAGAAATGCAGGACAGGCCATGGAGACATGGGAGCCTTGCTACGCTGATGGGCGGGATGTAAATTGCCAACAGCCACTCTGGAGAAGTGTACGGTGTGTCCTGAAACATGTAATAAACACAGCTTAGAGAGCATAGGGCACTTCCACTCATGGGCGTATACATTGCGAAAACTGAAAATCCACAAGACACAGGGACCCCAATGTGTAGGGCTGCTCTGTTTACAAGAACCTCCACTTCGGTACACCTTAAATAGCCCAGGAAGAAGTTGTGGTACTTATGCACAATGGAATATCCCTCAGCCATGAAATCAATGTCATAAGGCTAGTAGCAGCATGATGAGTGGATTTAGGTACGATGACTCTAAGTGAAATAAGTCACAAAAAAAGACACTTATCCTAAGATATCACGTACAGAGGGAATGTCAAAATCGCTACCCTTGAACTGAATTACAAAACAGAACAGAGTCACACGTTTACAAAACACACGATGGCTGCTTAACGGGAAAGGTCAGGTGGGGTGATGCATAAAACAAGGGTTTGAAATTAGCTCAGATACCGTTCCATAAGCCAAATATGTAATAGACAAGACCTACTCCCTGCTCAGTGAACTGGACGCAACACCCCCTATTCACCGCACAAGAATATATCTGACTAGTAAGAATCTGAAAACCTATGTATTGATATCTCTCTGGAAGTGAATCAAGAGGGTGTAAAGCAGCATCAACACAGCAGTGAAAAGCAGCTAAACCCCATTATAAAAATAAATTACTTAAAAAAAAAACCCTAAAACAAAGACAGTGACAGAGAGAGAAATTCTTACAAAATCCGTTCAGGGGCTCTGATGCAACCTGGATTGACCATATCTAGACCCACAGCTGGATGAGACATTAGGCTGGACACTCTTGGGGCTGAGAGGATTGGTGAGGTTGGGTGAGCAAACGCAGACCCTTTAAAGTAATACTGCGTGCTACCCATCCCATGGGTCCCAAATCTCCAGGTTCAAGGGCATCTTCCTACAACGAAAACATGCATGGGAAACCCAGAAGATGGTACACCGTGTGATCGGGAAAGGTTTCTAAAACGCACCTCACTTCTCCTCTCCTTGTGCTCGGGTTCGCCATTCCAGCCGCTTTACTAACAATCTCCCTACTTGGAGAATCAGCACCGTTAACCTCCTGTTTCGTACAGGTTGCAATTTGTCCTGAGGATAAACGGGAAGAGGGGGAACCAATGAGAGACGAGCTCTCGGTGTTGGGACAGGCACAGGTCACTCTCTTTTCCCATCAGGAAGAAGAATGAACCACAGGATCAGCCTGCCCCCCCGAACCAGAAAAGGGCCTGAAGCAATCCTGCGCTTTTGCGGCTAGCTCCCAAACATGCGAGTTGACAAATGGAGCTCAGGGGCACTGCAATTCACAAACCTGCAGAGTTATAAAGGATAACTCTCATCCACAAATATATTGAGGGAAGGCAACGAAGAGGATTTGAAAGCAAGGCAGAATTGCAGCAAACAGATTTCAGGAGGTAGATTCGACTCGCCTTTAAAGCCCATGAAAAGCGGCAAAACGTCGACAATGATGCCCTTGGCCAAAAAGGGCGTATGCGTTTTTTCCTGAATATATTCAGGAAAAAACGCATACGCCCTTTTTGGCCAACCAAGCAAGCCGGAAAGGCAAATCGGCACTACAAAGAAGTCTCGCGAGCCATCGGTCAAAAGGGCCATGCTGAAAAAAGTGTAAAAACCAGAAATGCAAGACAGGCCATGGAGACATGGGAGCCTTGCTACGCTGATGGGCGGGATGTAAATTGCCAACAGCCACTCTGGAGAAGTGTACGGTGTGTCCTGAAACATGTAATAAACACAGCTTAGAGAGCATAGGGCACTTCCACTCATGGGCGTATACATTGCGAAAACTGAAAATCCACAAGACACAGGGACCCCAATGTGTAGGGCTGCTCTGTTTACAAGAACCTCCACTTCGGTACACCTTAAATAGCCCAGGAAGAAGTTGTGGTACTTATGCACAATGGAATATCCCTCAGCCATGAAATCAATGTCATAAGGCTAGTAGCAGCATGATGAGTGGATTTAGGTACGATGACTCTAAGTGAAATAAGTCACAAAAAAAGACACTTATCCTAAGATATCACGTACAGAGGGAATGTCAAAATCGCTACCCTTGAACTGAATTACAAAACAGAACAGAGTCACACGTTTACAAAACACACGATGGCTGCTTAACGGGAAAGGTCAGGTGGGGTGATGCATAAAACAAGGGTTTGAAATTAGCTCAGATACCGTTCCATAAGCCAAATATGTAATAGACAAGACCTACTCCCTGCTCAGTGAACTGGACGCAACACCCCCTATTCACCGCACAAGAATATATCTGACTAGTAAGAATCTGAAAACCTATGTATTGATATCTCTCTGGAAGTGAATCAAGAGGGTGTAAAGCAGCATCAACACAGCAGTGAAAAGCAGCTAAACCCCATTATAAAAATAAATTACTTAAAAAAAAAAACCCTAAAACAAAGACAGTGACAGAGAGAGAAATTCTTACAAAATCCGTTCAGGGGCTCTGATGCAACCTGGATTGACCATATCTAGACCCACAGCTGGATGAGACATTAGGCTGGACACTCTTGGGGCTGAGAGGATTGGTGAGGTTGGGTGAGCAAACGCAGACCCTTTAAAGTAATACTGCGTGCTACCCATCCCATGGGTCCCAAATCTCCAGGTTCAAGGGCATCTTCCTACAACGAAAACATGCATGGGAAACCCAGAAGATGGTACACCGTGTGATCGGGAAAGGTTTCTAAAACGCACCTCACTTCTCCTCTCCTTGTGCTCGGGTTCGCCATTCCAGCCGCTTTACTAACAATCTCCCTACTTGGAGAATCAGCACCGTTAACCTCCTGTTTCGTACAGGTTGCAATTTGTCCTGAGGATAAACGGGAAGAGGGGGAACCAATGAGAGACGAGCTCTCGGTGTTGGGACAGGCACAGGTCACTCTCTTTTCCCATCAGGAAGAAGAATGAACCACAGGCTCAGCCTGCCCCCCCGGAACCAGAAAAGGGCCTGAAGCAATCCTGCGCTTTTGCGGCTAGCTCCCAAACATGCGAGTTGACAAATGGAGCTCAGGGGCACTGCAATTCACAAACCTGCAGAGTTATAAAGGATAACTCTCATCCACAAATATATTGAGGGAAGGCAACGAAGAGGATTTGAAAGCAAGGCAGAATTGCAGCAAACAGATTTCAGGAGGTAGATTCGACTCGCCTTTAAAGCCCATGAAAAGCGGCAAAACGTCGACAATGATGCCCTTGGCCAAAAAGGGCGTATGCGTTTTTTCCTGAATATATTCAGGAAAAAACGCATACGCCCTTTTTGGCCAACCAAGCAAGCCGGAAAGGCAAATCGGCACTACAAAGAAGTCTCGCGAGCCATCGGTCAAAAGGGCCATGCTGAAAAAAGTGTAAAAACCAGAAATGCAAGACAGGCCATGGAGACATGGGAGCCTTGCTACGCTGATGGGCGGGATGTAAATTGCCAACAGCCACTCTGGAGAAGTGTACGGTGTGTCCTGAAACATGTAATAAACACAGCTTAGAGAGCATAGGGCACTTCCACTCATGGGCGTATACATTGCGAAAACTGAAAATCCACAAGACACAGGGACCCCAATGTGTAGGGCTGCTCTGTTTACAAGAACCTCCACTTCGGTACACCTTAAATAGCCCAGGAAGAAGTTGTGGTACTTATGCACAATGGAATATCCCTCAGCCATGAAATCAATGTCATAAGGCTAGTAGCAGCATGATGAGTGGATTTAGGTACGATGACTCTAAGTGAAATAAGTCACAAAAAAAGACACTTATCCTAAGATATCACGTACAGAGGGAATGTCAAAATCGCTACCCTTGAACTGAATTACAAAACAGAACAGAGTCACACGTTTACAAAACACACGATGGCTGCTTAACGGGAAAGGTCAGGTGGGGTGATGCATAAAACAAGGGTTTGAAATTAGCTCAGATACCGTTTCATAAGCCAAATATGTAATAGACAAGACCTACTCCCTGCTCAGTGAACTGGACGCAACACCCCCTATTCACCGCACAAGAATATATCTGACTAGTAAGAATCTGAAAACCTATGTATTGATATCTCTCTGGAAGTGAATCAAGAGGGTGTAAAGCAGCATCAACACAGCAGTGAAAAGCAGCTAAACCCCATTATAAAAATAAATTACTTAAAAAAAAACCCCTAAAACAAAGACAGTGACAGAGAGAGAAATTCTTACAAAATCCGTTCAGGGGCTCTGATGCAACCTGGATTGACCATATCTAGACCCACAGCTGGATGAGACATTAGGCTGGACACTCTTGGGGCTGAGAGGATTGGTGAGGTTGGGTGAGCAAACGCAGACCCTTTAAAGTAATACTGCGTGCTACCCATCCCATGGGTCCCAAATCTCCAGGTTCAAGGGCATCTTCCTACAACGAAAACATGCATGGGAAACCCAGAAGATGGTACACCGTGTGATCGGGAAAGGTTTCTAAAACGCACCTCACTTCTCCTCTCCTTGTGCTCGGGTTCGCCATTCCAGCCGCTTTACTAACAATCTCCCTACTTGGAGAATCAGCACCGTTAACCTCCTGTTTCGTACAGGTTGCAATTAGTCCTGAGGATGAACGGGAAGAGGGGGAACCAATGAGAGACGAGCTCTCGGTGTTGGGACAGGCACAGGTCACTCTCTTTTCCCATCAGGAAGAAGAATGAACCACAGGCTCAGCCTGCCCCCCCGGAACCAGAATAGGGCCTGAAGCAATCCTGCGCTTTTGCGGCCAGCTCCCAAACAAGCGAGTTGACAAATGGAGCTCAGGGGCACTGCAATTCACAAACCTGCAGAGTTATAAAGGATAACTCTCTTCCACAAATATATTGAGGGAAGGCAACGAAGAGGATTTGAAAGCAAGGCAGAATTGCAAGAAACAGATTTCAGGAGGTAGATTCGACTCGCCTTTAAAGCCCATGAAAAGCAGCAAAACGTCGACAATGATGCCCTTGGCCAAAAAGGGCGTATGCGTTTTTTCCTGAATATATTCAGGAAAAAACGCATACGCCCTTTTTGGCCAACCAAGCAAGCCGGAAAGGCAAATCGGCACTACAAAGAAGTCTCGCTTGCCATCGGTTAAAAGGGTCATGCTGAAAAAAGTGTAAAAACCAGAAATGCAGGACAGGCCATGGAGACATGGGAGCCTTGCTACGCTGATGGGCGGGATGTAAATTGCCAACAGCCACTCTGGAGAAGTGTACGGTGTGTCCTGAAACATGGAATAAACACAGCTTAGAGAGCATAGGGCACTTCCACTCATGGGCGTATACATTGCGAAAACTGAAAATCCACAAGACACAGGCACCCCAAAGTGTAGGGCTGCGCTGTTTACAAGAACCTCGACTTCGATACACATTAAATAGCCCAGGAAAGAGAAAAATGGATAAAGAAGTTGTGGTACTTATGCACAATGGAATATCCCTCAGCCATGAAATCAATGTCATAAGGCTAGTAGCAGCATGATGAGTGGATTTAGGTACGATGACTCTAAGTGAAATAAGTCACACAGAAAAAGACACTTATCCTAAGATATCACTTACAGAGGGAATGTCAAAATCGCTACCCTTGAACTGAATTACAAAACAGAACAGAGTCACACGTTTAGAAAACACACTATGGCTGCTTAAAGGGAAAGGTCAGGTGGGGTGATGCATAAAACAAGGGTTTGAAATTAACTCAGATACCGTTCCATAAGCCAAATATGTAATAGACAAGACCTACTCCCTGCTCAGTGAACTGGACGCAACACCCCCTATTCACCGCACAAGAATATATCTGACTAGTAAGAATCTGAAAACCTATGTATTGATATCTCTCTGGAAGTGAATCAAGAGGGTGTAAAGCGGCATCAACACAGCAGTGAAAAGCAGCTAAACCCCATTATAAAAATAAATTACTTAAAAAAAAAACCCCTAAAACAAAGACAGTGACAGAGAGAAAAATTCTTACAAAATCCGTTCAGGGGCTCTGATGCAACCTGGATTGACCATATCTAGACCCACAGCTGGATGAGACATTAGGCTGGACACTCTTGGGGCTGAGAGGATTGGTGAGGTTGGGTGAGCAAACGCAGACCCTTTAAAGTAATACTGCGTGCTACCCATCCCATGGGTCCCAAATCTCCAGGTTCAAGGGCATCTTCCTACAACGAAAACATGCATGGGAAACCCAGAAGATGGTACACCGTGTGATCGGGAAAGGTTTCTAAAACGCACCTCACTTCTCCTCTCCTTGTGCTCGGGTTCGCCATTCCAGCCGCTTTACTAACAATCTCCCTACTTGGAGAATCAGCACCGTTAACCTCCTGTTTCGTACAGGTTGCAATTAGTCCTGAGGATGAACGGGAAGAGGGGGAACCAATGAGAGACGAGCTCTCGGTGTTGGGACAGGCACAGGTCACTCTCTTTTCCCATCAGGAAGAAGAATGAACCACAGGCTCAGCCTGCCCCCCCGGAACCAGAATAGGGCCTGAAGCAATCCTGCGCTTTTGCGGCCAGCTCCCAAACAAGCGAGTTGACAAATGGAGCTCAGGGGCACTGCAATTCACAAACCTGCAGAGTTATAAAGGATAACTCTCTTCCACAAATATATTGAGGGAAGGCAACGAAGAGGATTTGAAAGCAAGGCAGAATTGCAAGAAACAGATTTCAGGAGGTAGATTCGACTCGCCTTTAAAGCCCATGAAAAGCAGCAAAACGTCGACAATGATGCCCTTGGCCAAAAAGGGCGTATGCATTTTTTCCTGAATATATTCAGGAAAAAACGCATACGCCCTTTTTGGCCAACCAAGCAAGCCGGAAAGGCAAATCGGCACTACAAAGAAGTCTCGCTTGCCATCGGTTAAAAGGGTCATGCTGAAAAAAGTGTAAAAACCAGAAATGCAGGACAGGCCATGGAGACATGGGAGCCTTGCTACGCTGATGGGCGGGATGTAAATTGCCAACAGCCACTCTGGAGAAGTGTACGGTGTGTCCTGAAACATGGAATAAACACAGCTTAGAGAGCATAGGGCACTTCCACTCATGGGCGTATACATTGCGAAAACTGAAAATCCACAAGACACAGGCACCCCAAAGTGTAGGGCTGCGCTGTTTACAAGAACCTCGACTTCGATACACATTAAATAGCCCAGGAAAGAGAAAAATGGATAAAGAAGTTGTGGTACTTATGCACAATGGAATATCCCTCAGCCATGAAATCAATGTCATAAGGCTAGTAGCAGCATGATGAGTGGATTTAGGAACGATGACTCTAAGTGAAATAAGTCACACAGAAAAAGACACTTATCCTAAGATATCACTTACAGAGGGAATGTCAAAATCGCTACCCTTGAACTGAATTACAAAACAGAACAGAGTCACACGTTTAGAAAACACACTATGGCTGCTTAAAGGGAAAGGTCAGGTGGGGTGATGCATAAAACAAGGGTTTGAAATTAACTCAGATACCGTTCCATAAGCCAAATATGTAATAGACAAGACCTACTCCCTGCTCAGTGAACTGGACGCAACACCCCCTATTCACCGCACAAGAATATATCTGACTAGTAAGAATCTGAAAACCTATGTATTGATATCTCTCTGGAAGTGAATCAAGAGGGTGTAAAGCGGCATCAACACAGCAGTGAAAAGCAGCTAAACCCCATTATAAAAATAAATTACTTAAAAAAAAAACCCCTAAAACAAAGACAGTGACAGAGAGAGAAATTCTTACAAAATCCGTTCAGGGGCTCTGATGCAACCTGGATTGACCATATCTAGACCCACAGCTGGATGAGACATTAGGCTGGACACTCTTGGGGCTGAGAGGATTGGTGAGGTTGGGTGAGCAAACGCAGACCCTTTAAAGTAATACTGCGTGCTACCCATCCCATGGGTCCCAAATCTCCAGGTTCAAGGGCATCTTCCTACAACGAAAACATGCATGGGAAACCCAGAAGATGGTACACCGTGTGATCGGGAAAGGTTTCTAAAACGCACCTCACGTCTCCTCTCCTTGTGCTCGGGTTCGCCATTCCAGCCGCTTTACTAACAATCTCCCTACTTGGAGAATCAGCACCGTTAACCTCCTGTTTCGTACAGGTTGCAATTTGTCCTGAGGATGAACGGGAAGAGGGGGAACCAATGAGAGACGAGCTCTCGGTGTTGGGACAGGCACAGGTCACTCTCTTTTCCCATCAGGAAGAAGAATGAACCACAGGCTCAGCCTGCCCCCCCGGAACCAGAATAGGGCCTGAAGCAATCCTGCGCTTTTGCGGCCAGCTCCCAAACAAGCGAGTTGACAAATGGAGCTCAGGGGCACTGCAATTCACAAACCTGCAGAGTTATAAAGGATAACTCTCGTCCACAAATATATTGAGGGAAGGCAACGAAGAGGATTTGAAAGCAAGGCAGAATTGCAGCAAACAGATTTCAGGAGGTAGATTCGACTCGCCTTTAAAGCCCATGAAAAGCGGCAAAACGTCGACAATGATGCCCTTGGCCAAAAAGGGCGTATGCGTTTTTTCCTGAATATATTCAGGAAAAAACGCATACGCCCTTTTTGGCCAACCAAGCAAGCCGGAAAGGCAAATCGGCACTACAAAGAAGTCTCGCTTGCCATCGGTCAAAAGGGCCATGCTGAAAAAAGTGTAAAAACCAGAAATGCAGGACAGGCCATGGAGACATGGGAGCCTTGCTACGCTGATGGGCGGGATGTAAATTGCCAACAGCCACTCTGGAGAAGTGTACGGTGTGTCCTGAAACATGTAATAAACACAGCTTAGAGAGCATAGGGCACTTCCACTCATGGGCGTATACATTGCGAAAACTGAAAATCCACAAGACACAGGGACCCCAATGTGTAGGGCTGCTCTGTTTACAAGAACCTCCACTTCGGTACACCTTAAATAGCCCAGGAAGAAGTTGTGGTACTTATGCACAATGGAATATCCCTCAGCCATGAAATCAATGTCATAAGGCTAGTAGCAGCATGATGAGTGGATTTAGGTACGATGACTCTAAGTGAAATAAGTCACAAAAAAAGACACTTATCCTAAGATATCACGTACAGAGGGAATGTCAAAATCGCTACCCTTGAACTGAATTACAAAACAGAACAGAGTCACACGTTTACAAAACACACGATGGCTGCTTAACGGGAAAGGTCAGGTGGGGTGATGCATAAAACAAGGGTTTGAAATTAGCTCAGATACCGTTTCATAAGCCAAATATGTAATAGACAAGACCTACTCCCTGCTCAGTGAACTGGACGCAACACCCCCTATTCACCGCACAAGAATATATCTGACTAGTAAGAATCTGAAAACCTATGTATTGATATCTCTCTGGAAGTGAATCAAGAGGGTGTAAAGCAGCATCAACACAGCAGTGAAAAGCAGCTAAACCCCATTATAAAAATAAATTACTTAAAAAAAAAACCCCTAAAACAAAGACAGTGACAGAGAGAGAAATTCTTACAAAATCCGTTCAGGGGCTCTGATGCAACCTGGATTGACCATATCTAGACCCACAGCTGGATGAGACATTAGGCTGGACACTCTTGGGGCTGAGAGGATTGGTGAGGTTGGGTGAGCAAACGCAGACCCTTTAAAGTAATACTGCGTGCTACCCATCCCATGGGTCCCAAATCTCCAGGTTCAAGGGCATCTTCCTACAACGAAAACATGCATGGGAAACCCAGAAGATGGTACACCGTGTGATCGGGAAAGGTTTCTAAAACGCACCTCACTTCTCCTCTCCTTGTGCTCGGGTTCGCCATTCCAGCCGCTTTACTAACAATCTCCCTACTTGGAGAATCAGCACCGTTAACCTCCTGTTTCGTACAGGTTGCAATTAGTCCTGAGGATGAACGGGAAGAGGGGGAACCAATGAGAGACGAGCTCTCGGTGTTGGGACAGGCACAGGTCACTCTCTTTTCCCATCAGGAAGAAGAATGAACCACAGGCTCAGCCTGCCCCCCCGGAACCAGAATAGGGCCTGAAGCAATCCTGCGCTTTTGCGGCCAGCTCCCAAACAAGCGAGTTGACAAATGGAGCTCAGGGGCACTGCAATTCACAAACCTGCAGAGTTATAAAGGATAACTCTCTTCCACAAATATATTGAGGGAAGGCAACGAAGAGGATTTGAAAGCAAGGCAGAATTGCAAGAAACAGATTTCAGGAGGTAGATTCGACTCGCCTTTAAAGCCCATGAAAAGCAGCAAAACGTCGACAATGATGCCCTTGGCCAAAAAGGGCGTATGCGTTTTTTCCTGAATATATTCAGGAAAAAACGCATACGCCCTTTTTGGCCAACCAAGCAAGCCGGAAAGGCAAATCGGCACTACAAAGAAGTCTCGCTTGCCATCGGTTAAAAGGGTCATGCTGAAAAAAGTGTAAAAACCAGAAATGCAGGACAGGCCATGGAGACATGGGAGCCTTGCTACGCTGATGGGCGGGATGTAAATTGCCAACAGCCACTCTGGAGAAGTGTACGGTGTGTCCTGAAACATGGAATAAACACAGCTTAGAGAGCATAGGGCACTTCCACTCATGGGCGTATACATTGCGAAAACTGAAAATCCACAAGACACAGGCACCCCAAAGTGTAGGGCTGCGCTGTTTACAAGAACCTCGACTTCGATACACATTAAATAGCCCAGGAAAGAGAAAAATGGATAAAGAAGTTGTGGTACTTATGCACAATGGAATATCCCTCAGCCATGAAATCAATGTCATAAGGCTAGTAGCAGCATGATGAGTGGATTTAGGAACGATGACTCTAAGTGAAATAAGTCACACAGAAAAAGACACTTATCCTAAGATATCACTTACAGAGGGAATGTCAAAATCGCTACCCTTGAACTGAATTACAAAACAGAACAGAGTCACACGTTTAGAAAACACACTATGGCTGCTTAAAGGGAAAGGTCAGGTGGGGTGATGCATAAAACAAGGGTTTGAAATTAACTCAGATACCGTTCCATAAGCCAAATATGTAATAGACAAGACCTACTCCCTGCTCAGTGAACTGGACGCAACACCCCCTATTCACCGCACAAGAATATATCTGACTAGTAAGAATCTGAAAACCTATGTATTGATATCTCTCTGGAAGTGAATCAAGAGGGTGTAAAGCGGCATCAACACAGCAGTGAAAAGCAGCTAAACCCCATTATAAAAATAAATTACTTAAAAAAAAAACCCCTAAAACAAAGACAGTGACAGAGAGAGAAATTCTTACAAAATCCGTTCAGGGGCTCTGATGCAACCTGGATTGACCATATCTAGACCCACAGCTGGATGAGACATTAGGCTGGACACTCTTGGGGCTGAGAGGATTGGTGAGGTTGGGTGAGCAAACGCAGACCCTTTAAAGTAATACTGCGTGCTACCCATCCCATGGGTCCCAAATCTCCAGGTTCAAGGGCATCTTCCTACAACGAAAACATGCATGGGAAACCCAGAAGATGGTACACCGTGTGATCGGGAAAGGTTTCTAAAACGCACCTCACGTCTCCTCTCCTTGTGCTCGGGTTCGCCATTCCAGCCGCTTTACTAACAATCTCCCTACTTGGAGAATCAGCACCGTTAACCTCCTGTTTCGTACAGGTTGCAATTTGTCCTGAGGATGAACGGGAAGAGGGGGAACCAATGAGAGACGAGCTCTCGGTGTTGGGACAGGCACAGGTCACTCTCTTTTCCCATCAGGAAGAAGAATGAACCACAGGCTCAGCCTGCCCCCCCGGAACCAGAATAGGGCCTGAAGCAATCCTGCGCTTTTGCGGCCAGCTCCCAAACAAGCGAGTTGACAAATGGAGCTCAGGGGCACTGCAATTCACAAACCTGCAGAGTTATAAAGGATAACTCTCGTCCACAAATATATTGAGGGAAGGCAACGAAGAGGATTTGAAAGCAAGGCAGAATTGCAGCAAACAGATTTCAGGAGGTAGATTCGACTCGCCTTTAAAGCCCATGAAAAGCGGCAAAACGTCGACAATGATGCCCTTGGCCAAAAAGGGCGTATGCGTTTTTTCCTGAATATATTCAGGAAAAAACGCATACGCCCTTTTTGGCCAACCAAGCAAGCCGGAAAGGCAAATCGGCACTACAAAGAAGTCTCGCGTGCCATCGGTCAAAAGGGCCATGCTGAAAAAAGTGTAAAAACCAGAAATGCAGGACAGGCCATGGAGACATGGGAGCCTTGCTACGCTGATGGGCGGGATGTAAATTGCCAACAGCCACTCTGGAGAAGTGTACGGTGTGTCCTGAAACATGTAATAAACACAGCTTAGAGAGCATAGGGCACTTCCACTCATGGGCGTATACATTGCGAAAACTGAAAATCCACAAGACACAGGGACCCCAATGTGTAGGGCTGCTCTGTTTACAAGAACCTCCACTTCGGTACACCTTAAATAGCCCAGGAAGAAGTTGTGGTACTTATGCACAATGGAATATCCCTCAGCCATGAAATCAATGTCATAAGGCTAGTAGCAGCATGATGAGTGGATTTAGGTACGATGACTCTAAGTGAAATAAGTCACAAAAAAAGACACTTATCCTAAGATATCACGTACAGAGGGAATGTCAAAATCGCTACCCTTGAACTGAATTACAAAACAGAACAGAGTCACACGTTTACAAAACACACGATGGCTGCTTAACGGGAAAGGTCAGGTGGGGTGATGCATAAAACAAGGGTTTGAAATTAGCTCAGATACCGTTTCATAAGCCAAATATGTAATAGACAAGACCTACTCCCTGCTCAGTGAACTGGACGCAACACCCCCTATTCACCGCACAAGAATATATCTGACTAGTAAGAATCTGAAAACCTATGTATTGATATCTCTCTGGAAGTGAATCAAGAGGGTGTAAAGCAGCATCAACACAGCAGTGAAAAGCAGCTAAACCCCATTATAAAAATAAATTACTTAAAAAAAAAACCCCTAAAACAAAGACAGTGACAGAGAGAGAAATTCTTACAAAATCCGTTCAGGGGCTCTGATGCAACCTGGATTGACCATATCTAGACCCACAGCTGGATGAGACATTAGGCTGGACACTCTTGGGGCTGAGAGGATTGGTGAGGTTGGGTGAGCAAACGCAGACCCTTTAAAGTAATACTGCGTGCTACCCATCCCATGGGTCCCAAATCTCCAGGTTCAAGGGCATCTTCCTACAACGAAAACATGCATGGGAAACCCAGAAGATGGTACACCGTGTGATCGGGAAAGGTTTCTAAAACGCACCTCACTTCTCCTCTCCTTGTGCTCGGGTTCGCCATTCCAGCCGCTTTACTAACAATCTCCCTACTTGGAGAATCAGCACCGTTAACCTCCTGTTTCGTACAGGTTGCAATTAGTCCTGAGGATGAACGGGAAGAGGGGGAACCAATGAGAGACGAGCTCTCGGTGTTGGGACAGGCACAGGTCACTCTCTTTTCCCATCAGGAAGAAGAATGAACCACAGGCTCAGCCTGCCCCCCCGGAACCAGAATAGGGCCTGAAGCAATCCTGCGCTTTTGCGGCCAGCTCCCAAACAAGCGAGTTGACAAATGGAGCTCAGGGGCACTGCAATTCACAAACCTGCAGAGTTATAAAGGATAACTCTCTTCCACAAATATATTGAGGGAAGGCAACGAAGAGGATTTGAAAGCAAGGCAGAATTGCAAGAAACAGATTTCAGGAGGTAGATTCGACTCGCCTTTAAAGCCCATGAAAAGCAGCAAAACGTCGACAATGATGCCCTTGGCCAAAAAGGGCGTATGCGTTTTTTCCTGAATATATTCAGGAAAAAACGCATACGCCCTTTTTGGCCAACCAAGCAAGCCGGAAAGGCAAATCGGCACTACAAAGAAGTCTCGCTTGCCATCGGTTAAAAGGGTCATGCTGAAAAAAGTGTAAAAACCAGAAATGCAGGACAGGCCATGGAGACATGGGAGCCTTGCTACGCTGATGGGCGGGATGTAAATTGCCAACAGCCACTCTGGAGAAGTGTACGGTGTGTCCTGAAACATGGAATAAACACAGCTTAGAGAGCATAGGGCACTTCCACTCATGGGCGTATACATTGCGAAAACTGAAAATCCACAAGACACAGGCACCCCAAAGTGTAGGGCTGCGCTGTTTACAAGAACCTCGACTTCGATACACATTAAATAGCCCAGGAAAGAGAAAAATGGATAAAGAAGTTGTGGTACTTATGCACAATGGAATATCCCTCAGCCATGAAATCAATGTCATAAGGCTAGTAGCAGCATGATGAGTGGATTTAGGAACGATGACTCTAAGTGAAATAAGTCACACAGAAAAAGACACTTATCCTAAGATATCACTTACAGAGGGAATGTCAAAATCGCTACCCTTGAACTGAATTACAAAACAGAACAGAGTCACACGTTTAGAAAACACACTATGGCTGCTTAAAGGGAAAGGTCAGGTGGGGTGATGCATAAAACAAGGGTTTGAAATTAACTCAGATACCGTTCCATAAGCCAAATATGTAATAGACAAGACCTACTCCCTGCTCAGTGAACTGGACGCAACACCCCCTATTCACCGCACAAGAATATATCTGACTAGTAAGAATCTGAAAACCTATGTATTGATATCTCTCTGGAAGTGAATCAAGAGGGTGTAAAGCGGCATCAACACAGCAGTGAAAAGCAGCTAAACCCCATTATAAAAATAAATTACTTAAAAAAAAAACCCCTAAAACAAAGACAGTGACAGAGAGAGAAATTCTTACAAAATCCGTTCAGGGGCTCTGATGCAACCTGGATTGACCATATCTAGACCCACAGCTGGATGAGACATTAGGCTGGACACTCTTGGGGCTGAGAGGATTGGTGAGGTTGGGTGAGCAAACGCAGACCCTTTAAAGTAATACTGCGTGCTACCCATCCCATGGGTCCCAAATCTCCAGGTTCAAGGGCATCTTCCTACAACGAAAACATGCATGGGAAACCCAGAAGATGGTACACCGTGTGATCGGGAAAGGTTTCTAAAACGCACCTCACGTCTCCTCTCCTTGTGCTCGGGTTCGCCATTCCAGCCGCTTTACTAACAATCTCCCTACTTGGAGAATCAGCACCGTTAACCTCCTGTTTCGTACAGGTTGCAATTTGTCCTGAGGATGAACGGGAAGAGGGGGAACCAATGAGAGACGAGCTCTCGGTGTTGGGACAGGCACAGGTCACTCTCTTTTCCCATCAGGAAGAAGAATGAACCACAGGCTCAGCCTGCCCCCCCGGAACCAGAATAGGGCCTGAAGCAATCCTGCGCTTTTGCGGCCAGCTCCCAAACAAGCGAGTTGACAAATGGAGCTCAGGGGCACTGCAATTCACAAACCTGCAGAGTTATAAAGGATAACTCTCGTCCACAAATATATTGAGGGAAGGCAACGAAGAGGATTTGAAAGCAAGGCAGAATTGCAGCAAACAGATTTCAGGAGGTAGATTCGACTCGCCTTTAAAGCCCATGAAAAGCGGCAAAACGTCGACAATGATGCCCTTGGCCAAAAAGGGCGTATGCGTTTTTTCCTGAATATATTCAGGAAAAAACGCATACGCCCTTTTTGGCCAACCAAGCAAGCCGGAAAGGCAAATCGGCACTACAAAGAAGTCTCGCGTGCCATCGGTCAAAAGGGCCATGCTGAAAAAAGTGTAAAAACCAGAAATGCAGGACAGGCCATGGAGACATGGGAGCCTTGCTACGCTGATGGGCGGGATGTAAATTGCCAACAGCCACTCTGGAGAAGTGTACGGTGTGTCCTGAAACATGTAATAAACACAGCTTAGAGAGCATAGGGCACTTCCACTCATGGGCGTATACATTGCGAAAACTGAAAATCCACAAGACACAGGGACCCCAATGTGTAGGGCTGCTCTGTTTACAAGAACCTCCACTTCGGTACACCTTAAATAGCCCAGGAAGAAGTTGTGGTACTTATGCACAATGGAATATCCCTCAGCCATGAAATCAATGTCATAAGGCTAGTAGCAGCATGATGAGTGGATTTAGGTACGATGACTCTAAGTGAAATAAGTCACAAAAAAAGACACTTATCCTAAGATATCACGTACAGAGGGAATGTCAAAATCGCTACCCTTGAACTGAATTACAAAACAGAACAGAGTCACACGTTTACAAAACACACGATGGCTGCTTAACGGGAAAGGTCAGGTGGGGTGATGCATAAAACAAGGGTTTGAAATTAGCTCAGATACCGTTCCATAAGCCAAATATGTAATAGACAAGACCTACTCCCTGCTCAGTGAACTGGACGCAACACCCCCTATTCACCGCACAAGAATATATCTGACTAGTAAGAATCTGAAAACCTATGTATTGATATCTCTCTGGAAGTGAATCAAGAGGGTGTAAAGCAGCATCAACACAGCAGTGAAAAGCAGCTAAACCCCATTATAAAAATAAATTACTTAAAAAAAAAAACCCTAAAACAAAGACAGTGACAGAGAGAGAAATTCTTACAAAATCCGTTCAGGGGCTCTGATGCAACCTGGATTGACCATATCTAGACCCACAGCTGGATGAGACATTAGGCTGGACACTCTTGGGGCTGAGAGGATTGGTGAGGTTGGGTGAGCAAACGCAGACCCTTTAAAGTAATACTGCGTGCTACCCATCCCATGGGTCCCAAATCTCCAGGTTCAAGGGCATCTTCCTACAACGAAAACATGCATGGGAAACCCAGAAGATGGTACACCGTGTGATCGGGAAAGGTTTCTAAAACGCACCTCACTTCTCCTCTCCTTGTGCTCGGGTTCGCCATTCCAGCCGCTTTACTAACAATCTCCCTACTTGGAGAATCAGCACCGTTAACCTCCTGTTTCGTACAGGTTGCAATTTGTCCTGAGGATAAACGGGAAGAGGGGGAACCAATGAGAGACGAGCTCTCGGTGTTGGGACAGGCACAGGTCACTCTAATTTCCCATCAGGAAGAAGAATGAACCACAGGATCAGCCTGCCCCCCCGAACCAGAAAAGGGCCTGAAGCAATCCTGCGCTTTTGCGGCTAGCTCCCAAACATGCGAGTTGACAAATGGAGCTCAGGGGCACTGCAATTCACAAACCTGCAGAGTTATAAAGGATAACTCTCATCCACAAATATATTGAGGGAAGGCAACGAAGAGGATTTGAAAGCAAGGCAGAATTGCAGCAAACAGATTTCAGGAGGTAGATTCGACTCGCCTTTAAAGCCCATGAAAAGCGGCAAAACGTCGACAATGATGCCCTTGGCCAAAAAGGGCGTATGCGTTTTTTCCTGAATATATTCAGGAAAAAACGCATACGCCCTTTTTGGCCAACCAAGCAAGCCGGAAAGGCAAATCGGCACTACAAAGAAGTCTCGCTTGCCATCGGTCAAAAGGGCCATGCTGAAAAAAGTGTAAAAACCAGAAATGCAGGACAGGCCATGGAGACATGGGAGCCTTGCTACGCTGATGGGCGGGATGTAAATTGCCAACAGCCACTCTGGAGAAGTGTACGGTGTGTCCTGAAACATGGAATAAACACAGCTTAGAGAGCATAGGGCACTTCCACTCATGGGCATATACATTGCGAAAACTGAAAATCCACAAGACACAGGCACCCCAAAGTGTAGGGCTGCTCTGTTTACAAGAACCTCCACTTCGGTACACCTTAAATAGCCCAGGAAGAAGTTGTGGTACTTATGCACAATGGAATATCCCTCAGCCATGAAATCAATGTCATAAGGCTAGTAGCAGCATGATGAGTGGATTTAGGTACGATGACTCTAAGTGAAATAAGTCACACAGAAAAAGACACTTATCCTAAGATATCACTTACAGAGGGAATGTCAAAATCGCTACCCTTGAACTGAATTACAAAACAGAACAGAGTCACACGTTTACAAAACACACTATGGCTGCTTAAAGGGAAAGGTCAGGTGGGGTGATGCATAAAACAAGGGTTTGAAATTAACTCAGATACCGTTCCATAAGCCAAATATGTAATAGACAAGACCTACTCCCTGCTCAGTGAACTGGACGCAACACCCCCTATTCACCGCACAAGAATATATCTGACTAGTAAGAATCTGAAAACCTATGTATTGATATCTCTCTGGAAGTGAATCAAGAGGGTGTAAAGCGGCATCAACACAGCAGTGAAAAGCAGCTAAACCCCATTATAAAAATAAATTACTTAAAAAAAAAACCCCTAAAACAAAGACAGTGACAGAGAGAGAAATTCTTACAAAATCCGTTCAGGGGCTCTGATGCAACCTGGATTGACCATATCTAGACCCACAGCTGGATGAGACATTAGGCTGGACACTCTTGGGGCTGAGAGGATTGGTGAGGTTGGGTGAGCAAATGCAGACCCTTTAAAGTAATACTGCGTGCTACCCATCCCATGGGTCCCAAATCTCCAGGTTCAAGGGCATCTTCCTACAACGAAAACATGCATGGGAAACCCAGAAGATGGTACACCGTGTGATCGGGAAAGGTTTCTAAAACGCACCTCACTTCTCCTCTCCTTGTGCTCGGGTTCGCCATTCCAGCCGCTTTACTAACAATCTCCCTACTTGGAGAATCAGCACCGTTAACCTCCTGTTTCGTACAGGTTGCAATTTGTCCTGAGGATGAACGGGAAGAGGGGGAACCAATGAGAGACGAGCTCTCGGTGTTGGGACAGGCACAGGTCACTCTCTTTTCCCATCAGGAAGAAGAATGAACCACAGGCTCAGCCTGCCCCCCCGGAACCAGAATAGGGCCTGAAGCAATCCTGCGCTTTTGCGGCCAGCTCCCAAACAAGCGAGTTGACAAATGGAGCTCAGGGGCACTGCAATTCACAAACCTGCAGAGTTATAAAGGATAACTCTCGTCCACAAATATATTGAGGGAAGGCAACGAAGAGGATTTGAAAGCAAGGCAGAATTGCAGCAAACAGATTTCAGGAGGTAGATTCGACTCGCCTTTAAAGCCCATGAAAAGCGGCAAAACGTCGACAATGATGCCCTTGGCCAAAAAGGGCGTATGCGTTTTTTCCTGAATATATTCAGGAAAAAACGCATACGCCCTTTTTGGCCAACCAAGCAAGCCGGAAAGGCAAATCGGCACTACAAAGAAGTCTCGCTTGCCATCGGTTAAAAGGGTCATGCTGAAAAAAGTGTAAAAACCAGAAATGCAAGACAGGCCATGGAGACATGGGAGCCTTGCTACGCTGATGGGCGGGATGTAAATTGCCAACAGCCACTCTGGAGAAGTGTACGGTGTGTCCTGAAACATGTAATAAACACAGCTTAGAGAGCATAGGGCACTTCCACTCATGGGCGTATACATTGCGAAAACTGAAAATCCACAAGACACTGGGACCCCAATGTGTAGGGCTGCTCTGTTTACAAGAACCTCCACTTCGGTACACCTTAAATAGCCCAGGAAGAAGTTGTGGTACTTATGCACAATGGAATATCCCTCAGCCATGAAATCAATGTCATAAGGCTAGTAGCAGCATGATGAGTGGATTTAGGTACGATGACTCTAAGTGAAATAAGTCACAAAAAAAGACACTTATCCTAAGATATCACGTACAGAGGGAATGTCAAAATCGCTACCCTTGAACTGAATTACAAAACAGAACAGAGTCACACGTTTACAAAACACACGATGGCTGCTTAACGGGAAAGGTCAGGTGGGGTGATGCATAAAACAAGGGTTTGAAATTAGCTCAGATACCGTTCCATAAGCCAAATATGTAATAGACAAGACCTACTCCCTGCTCAGTGAACTGGACGCAACACCCCCTATTCACCGCACAAGAATATATCTGACTAGTAAGAATCTGAAAACCTATGTATTGATATCTCTCTGGAAGTGAATCAAGAGGGTGTAAAGCGGCATCAACACAGCAGTGAAAAGCAGCTAAACCCCATTATAAAAATAAATTACTTAAAAAAAAAAACCCTAAAACAAAGACAGTGACAGAGAGAGAAATTCTTACAAAATCCGTTCAGGGGCTCTGATGCAACCTGGATTGACCATATCTAGACCCACAGCTGGATGAGACATTAGGCTGGACACTCTTGGGGCTGAGAGGATTGGTGAGGTTGGGTGAGCAAACGCAGACCCTTTAAAGTAATACTGCGTGCTACCCATCCCATGGGTCCCAAATCTCCAGGTTCAAGGGCATCTTCCTACAACGAAAACATGCATGGGAAACCCAGAAGATGGTACACCGTGTGATCGGGAAAGGTTTCTAAAACGCACCTCACTTCTCCTCTCCTTGTGCTCGGGTTCGCCATTCCAGCCGCTTTACTAACAATCTCCCTACTTGGAGAATCAGCACCGTTAACCTCCTCTTTCGTACAGGTTGCAATTTGTCCTGAGGATAAACGGGAAGAGGGGGAACCAATGAGAGACGAGCTCTCGGTGTTGGGACAGGCACAGGTCACTCTCTTTTCCCATCAGGAAGAAGAATGAACCACAGGATCAGCCTGCCCCCCCGAACCAGAAAAGGGCCTGAAGCAATCCTGCGCTTTTGCGGCTAGCTCCCAAACATGCGAGTTGACAAATGGAGCTCAGGGGCACTGCAATTCACAAACCTGCAGAGTTATAAAGGATAACTCTCATCCACAAATATATTGAGGGAAGGCAACGAAGAGGATTTGAAAGCAAGGCAGAATTGCAGCAAACAGATTTCAGGAGGTAGATTCGACTCGCCTTTAAAGCCCATGAAAAGCAGCAAAACGTCGACAATGATGCCCTTGGCCAAAAAGGGCGTATGCGTTTTTTCCTGAATATATTCAGGAAAAAACGCATACGCCCTTTTTGGCCAACCAAGCAAGCCGGAAAGGCAAATCGGCACTACAAAGAAGTCTCGCTTGCCATCGGTTAAAAGGGTCATGCTGAAAAAAGTGTAAAAACCAGAAATGCAGGACAGGCCATGGAGACATGGGAGCCTTGCTACGCTGATGGGCGGGATGTAAATTGCCAACAGCCACTCTGGAGAAGTGTACGGTGTGTCCTGAAACATGGAATAAACACAGCTTAGAGAGCATAGGGCACTTCCACTCATGGGCGTATACATTGCGAAAACTGAAAATCCACAAGACACAGGCACCCCAAAGTGTAGGGCTGCGCTGTTTACAAGAACCTCGACTTCGATACACATTAAATAGCCCAGGAAAGAGAAAAATGGATAAAGAAGTTGTGGTACTTATGCACAATGGAATATCCCTCAGCCATGAAATCAATGTCATAAGGCTAGTAGCAGCATGATGAGTGGATTTAGGTACGATGACTCTAAGTGAAATAAGTCACACAGAAAAAGACACTTATCCTAAGATATCACTTACAGAGGGAATGTCAAAATCGCTACCCTTGAACTGAATTACAAAACAGAACAGAGTCACACGTTTAGAAAACACACTATGGCTGCTTAAAGGGAAAGGTCAGGTGGGGTGATGCATAAAACAAGGGTTTGAAATTAACTCAGATACCGTTCCATAAGCCAAATATGTAATAGACAAGACCTACTCCCTGCTCAGTGAACTGGACGCAACACCCCCTATTCACCGCACAAGAATATATCTGACTAGTAAGAATCTGAAAACCTATGTATTGATATCTCTCTGGAAGTGAATCAAGAGGGTGTAAAGCGGCATCAACACAGCAGTGAAAAGCAGCTAAACCCCATTATAAAAATAAATTACTTAAAAAAAAAACCCCTAAAACAAAGACAGTGACAGAGAGAGAAATTCTTACAAAATCCGTTCAGGGGCTCTGATGCAACCTGGATTGACCATATCTAGACCCACAGCTGGATGAGACATTAGGCTGGACACTCTTGGGGCTGAGAGGATTGGTGAGGTTGGGTGAGCAAACGCAGACCCTTTAAAGTAATACTGCGTGCTACCCATCCCATGGGTCCCAAATCTCCAGGTTCAAGGGCATCTTCCTACAACGAAAACATGCATGGGAAACCCAGAAGATGGTACACCGTGTGATCGGGAAAGGTTTCTAAAACGCACCTCACTTCTCCTCTCCTTGTGCTCGGGTTCGCCATTCCAGCCGCTTTACTAACAATCTCCCTACTTGGAGAATCAGCACCGTTAACCTCCTGTTTCGTACAGGTTGCAATTAGTCCTGAGGATGAACGGGAAGAGGGGGAACCAATGAGAGACGAGCTCTCGGTGTTGGGACAGGCACAGGTCACTCTCTTTTCCCATCAGGAAGAAGAATGAACCACAGGCTCAGCCTGCCCCCCCGGAACCAGAATAGGGCCTGAAGCAATCCTGCGCTTTTGCGGCCAGCTCCCAAACAAGCGAGTTGACAAATGGAGCTCAGGGGCACTGCAATTCACAAACCTGCAGAGTTATAAAGGATAACTCTCGTCCACAAATATATTGAGGGAAGGCAACGAAGAGGATTTGAAAGCAAGGCAGAATTGCAGCAAACAGATTTCAGGAGGTAGATTCGACTCGCCTTTAAAGCCCATGAAAAGCGGCAAAACGTCGACAATGATGCCCTTGGCCAAAAAGGGCGTATGCGTTTTTTCCTGAATATATTCAGGAAAAAACGCATACGCCCTTTTTGGCCAACCAAGCAAGCCGGAAAGGCAAATCGGCACTACAAAGAAGTCTCGCGTGCCATCGGTCAAAAGGGCCATGCTGAAAAAAGTGTAAAAACCAGAAATGCAGGACAGGCCATGGAGACATGGGAGCCTTGCTACGCTGATGGGCGGGATGTAAATTGCCAACAGCCACTCTGGAGAAGTGTACGGTGTGTCCTGAAACATGTAATAAACACAGCTTAGAGAGCATAGGGCACTTCCACTCATGGGCGTATACATTGCGAAAACTGAAAATCCACAAGACACAGGGACCCCAATGTGTAGGGCTGCTCTGTTTACAAGAACCTCCACTTCGGTACACCTTAAATAGCCCAGGAAGAAGTTGTGGTACTTATGCACAATGGAATATCCCTCAGCCATGAAATCAATGTCATAAGGCTAGTAGCAGCATGATGAGTGGATTTAGGTACGATGACTCTAAGTGAAATAAGTCACAAAAAAAGACACTTATCCTAAGATATCACGTACAGAGGGAATGTCAAAATCGCTACCCTTGAACTGAATTACAAAACAGAACAGAGTCACACGTTTACAAAACACACGATGGCTGCTTAACGGGAAAGGTCAGGTGGGGTGATGCATAAAACAAGGGTTTGAAATTAGCTCAGATACCGTTCCATAAGCCAAATATGTAATAGACAAGACCTACTCCCTGCTCAGTGAACTGGACGCAACACCCCCTATTCACCGCACAAGAATATATCTGACTAGTAAGAATCTGAAAACCTATGTATTGATATCTCTCTGGAAGTGAATCAAGAGGGTGTAAAGCAGCATCAACACAGCAGTGAAAAGCAGCTAAACCCCATTATAAAAATAAATTACTTAAAAAAAAAAACCCTAAAACAAAGACAGTGACAGAGAGAGAAATTCTTACAAAATCCGTTCAGGGGCTCTGATGCAACCTGGATTGACCATATCTAGACCCACAGCTGGATGAGACATTAGGCTGGACACTCTTGGGGCTGAGAGGATTGGTGAGGTTGGGTGAGCAAACGCAGACCCTTTAAAGTAATACTGCGTGCTACCCATCCCATGGGTCCCAAATCTCCAGGTTCAAGGGCATCTTCCTACAACGAAAACATGCATGGGAAACCCAGAAGATGGTACACCGTGTGATCGGGAAAGGTTTCTAAAACGCACCTCACTTCTCCTCTCCTTGTGCTCGGGTTCGCCATTCCAGCCGCTTTACTAACAATCTCCCTACTTGGAGAATCAGCACCGTTAACCTCCTCTTTCGTACAGGTTGCAATTTGTCCTGAGGATAAACGGGAAGAGGGGGAACCAATGAGAGACGAGCTCTCGGTGTTGGGACAGGCACAGGTCACTCTCTTTTCCCATCAGGAAGAAGAATGAACCACAGGATCAGCCTGCCCCCCCGAACCAGAAAAGGGCCTGAAGCAATCCTGCGCTTTTGCGGCTAGCTCCCAAACATGCGAGTTGACAAATGGAGCTCAGGGGCACTGCAATTCACAAACCTGCAGAGTTATAAAGGATAACTCTCATCCACAAATATATTGAGGGAAGGCAACGAAGAGGATTTGAAAGCAAGGCAGAATTGCAGCAAACAGATTTCAGGAGGTAGATTCGACTCGCCTTTAAAGCCCATGAAAAGCGGCAAAACGTCGACAATGATGCCCTTGGCCAAAAAGGGCGTATGCGTTTTTTCCTGAATATATTCAGGAAAAAACGCATACGCCCTTTTTGGCCAACCAAGCAAGCCGGAAAGGCAAATCGGCACTACAAAGAAGTCTCGCGAGCCATCGGTCAAAAGGGCCATGCTGAAAAAAGTGTAAAAACCAGAAATGCAAGACAGGCCATGGAGACATGGGAGCCTTGCTACGCTGATGGGCGGGATGTAAATTGCCAACAGCCACTCTGGAGAAGTGTACGGTGTGTCCTGAAACATGTAATAAACACAGCTTAGAGAGCATAGGGCACTTCCACTCATGGGCGTATACATTGCGAAAACTGAAAATCCACAAGACACAGGCACCCCAATGTGTAGGGCTGCTCTGTTTACAAGAACCTCCACTTCGGTACACCTTAAATAGCCCAGGAAGAAGTTGTGGTACTTATGCACAATGGAATATCCCTCAGCCATGAAATCAATGTCATAAGGCTAGTAGCAGCATGATGAGTGGATTTAGGTACGATGACTCTAAGTGAAATAAGTCACAAAAAAAGACACTTATCCTAAGATATCACGTACAGAGGGAATGTCAAAATCGCTACCCTTGAACTGAATTACAAAACAGAACAGAGTCACACGTTTACAAAACACACGATGGCTGCTTAACGGGAAAGGTCAGGTGGGGTGATGCATAAAACAAGGGTTTGAAATTAGCTCAGATACCGTTTCATAAGCCAAATATGTAATAGACAAGACCTACTCCCTGCTCAGTGAACTGGACGCAACACCCCCTATTCACCGCACAAGAATATATCTGACTAGTAAGAATCTGAAAACCTATGTATTGATATCTCTCTGGAAGTGAATCAAGAGGGTGTAAAGCAGCATCAACACAGCAGTGAAAAGCAGCTAAACCCCATTATAAAAATAAATTACTTAAAAAAAAAACCCCTAAAACAAAGACAGTGACAGAGAGAGAAATTCTTACAAAATCCGTTCAGGGGCTCTGATGCAACCTGGATTGACCATATCTAGACCCACAGCTGGATGAGACATTAGGCTGGACACTCTTGGGGCTGAGAGGATTGGAGAGGTTGGGTGAGCAAACGCAGACCCTTTAAAGTAATACTGCGTGCTACCCATCCCATGGGTCCCAAATCTCCAGGTTCAAGGGCATCTTCCTACAACGAAAACATGCATGGGAAACCCAGAAGATGGTACACCGTGTGATCGGGAAAGGTTTCTAAAACGCACCTCACTTCTCCTCTCCTTGTGCTCGGGTTCGCCATTCCAGCCGCTTTACTAACAATCTCCCTACTTGGAGAATCAGCACCGTTAACCTCCTGTTTCGTACAGGTTGCAATTAGTCCTGAGGATGAACGGGAAGAGGGGGAACCAATGAGAGACGAGCTCTCGGTGTTGGGACAGGCACAGGTCACTCTCTTTTCCCATCAGGAAGAAGAATGAACCACAGGCTCAGCCTGCCCCCCCGGAACCAGAATAGGGCCTGAAGCAATCCTGCGCTTTTGCGGCCAGCTCCCAAACAAGCGAGTTGACAAATGGAGCTCAGGGGCACTGCAATTCACAAACCTGCAGAGTTATAAAGGATAACTCTCTTCCACAAATATATTGAGGGAAGGCAACGAAGAGGATTTGAAAGCAAGGCAGAATTGCAAGAAACAGATTTCAGGAGGTAGATTCGACTCGCCTTTAAAGCCCAAGAAAAGCAGCAAAACGTCGACAATGATGCCCTTGGCCAAAAAGGGCGTATGCGTTTTTTCCTGAATATATTCAGGAAAAAACGCATACGCCCTTTTTGGCCAACCAAGCAAGCCGGAAAGGCAAATCGGCACTACAAAGAAGTCTCGCTTGCCATCGGTTAAAAGGGTCATGCTGAAAAAAGTGTAAAAACCAGAAATGCAGGACAGGCCATGGAGACATGGGAGCCTTGCTACGCTGATGGGCGGGATGTAAATTGCCAACAGCCACTCTGGAGAAGTGTACGGTGTGTCCTGAAACATGGAATAAACACAGCTTAGAGAGCATAGGGCACTTCCACTCATGGGCGTATACATTGCGAAAACTGAAAATCCACAAGACACAGGCACCCCAAAGTGTAGGGCTGCGCTGTTTACAAGAACCTCGACTTCGATACACATTAAATAGCCCAGGAAAGAGAAAAATGGATAAAGAAGTTGTGGTACTTATGCACAATGGAATATCCCTCAGCCATGAAATCAATGTCATAAGGCTAGTAGCAGCATGATGAGTGGATTTAGGTACGATGACTCTAAGTGAAATAAGTCACACAGAAAAAGACACTTATCCTAAGATATCACTTACAGAGGGAATGTCAAAATCGCTACCCTTGAACTGAATTACAAAACAGAACAGAGTCACACGTTTAGAAAACACACTATGGCTGCTTAAAGGGAAAGGTCAGGTGGGGTGATGCATAAAACAAGGGTTTGAAATTAACTCAGATACCGTTCCATAAGCCAAATATGTAATAGACAAGACCTACTCCCTGCTCAGTGAACTGGACGCAACACCCCCTATTCACCGCACAAGAATATATCTGACTAGTAAGAATCTGAAAACCTATGTATTGATATCTCTCTGGAAGTGAATCAAGAGGGTGTAAAGCGGCATCAACACAGCAGTGAAAAGCAGCTAAACCCCATTATAAAAATAAATTACTTAAAAAAAAAACCCCTAAAACAAAGACAGTGACAGAGAGAGAAATTCTTACAAAATCCGTTCAGGGGCTCTGATGCAACCTGGATTGACCATATCTAGACCCACAGCTGGATGAGACATTAGGCTGGACACTCTTGGGGCTGAGAGGATTGGTGAGGTTGGGTGAGCAAACGCAGACCCTTTAAAGTAATACTGCGTGCTACCCATCCCATGGGTCCCAAATCTCCAGGTTCAAGGGCATCTTCCTACAACGAAAACATGCATGGGAAACCCAGAAGATGGTACACCGTGTGATCGGGAAAGGTTTCTAAAACGCACCTCACGTCTCCTCTCCTTGTGCTCGGGTTCGCCATTCCAGCCGCTTTACTAACAATCTCCCTACTTGGAGAATCAGCACCGTTAACCTCCTGTTTCGTACAGGTTGCAATTTGTCCTGAGGATGAACGGGAAGAGGGGGAACCAATGAGAGACGAGCTCTCGGTGTTGGGACAGGCACAGGTCACTCTCTTTTCCCATCAGGAAGAAGAATGAACCACAGGCTCAGCCTGCCCCCCCGGAACCAGAATAGGGCCTGAAGCAATCCTGCGCTTTTGCGGCCAGCTCCCAAACAAGCGAGTTGACAAATGGAGCTCAGGGGCACTGCAATTCACAAACCTGCAGAGTTATAAAGGATAACTCTCGTCCACAAATATATTGAGGGAAGGCAACGAAGAGGATTTGAAAGCAAGGCAGAATTGCAGCAAACAGATTTCAGGAGGTAGATTCGACTCGCCTTTAAAGCCCATGAAAAGCGGCAAAACGTCGACAATGATGCCCTTGGCCAAAAAGGGCGTATGCGTTTTTTCCTGAATATATTCAGGAAAAAACGCATACGCCCTTTTTGGCCAACCAAGCAAGCCGGAAAGGCAAATCGGCACTACAAAGAAGTCTCGCGTGCCATCGGTCAAAAGGGCCATGCTGAAAAAAGTGTAAAAACCAGAAATGCAGGACAGGCCATGGAGACATGGGAGCCTTGCTACGCTGATGGGCGGGATGTAAATTGCCAACAGCCACTCTGGAGAAGTGTACGGTGTGTCCTGAAACATGTAATAAACACAGCTTAGAGAGCATAGGGCACTTCCACTCATGGGCGTATACATTGCGAAAACTGAAAATCCACAAGACACAGGGACCCCAATGTGTAGGGCTGCTCTGTTTACAAGAACCTCCACTTCGGTACACCTTAAATAGCCCAGGAAGAAGTTGTGGTACTTATGCACAATGGAATATCCCTCAGCCATGAAATCAATGTCATAAGGCTAGTAGCAGCATGATGAGTGGATTTAGGTACGATGACTCTAAGTGAAATAAGTCACAAAAAAAGACACTTATCCTAAGATATCACGTACAGAGGGAATGTCAAAATCGCTACCCTTGAACTGAATTACAAAACAGAACAGAGTCACACGTTTACAAAACACACGATGGCTGCTTAACGGGAAAGGTCAGGTGGGGTGATGCATAAAACAAGGGTTTGAAATTAGCTCAGATACCGTTCCATAAGCCAAATATGTAATAGACAAGACCTACTCCCTGCTCAGTGAACTGGACGCAACACCCCCTATTCACCGCACAAGAATATATCTGACTAGTAAGAATCTGAAAACCTATGTATTGATATCTCTCTGGAAGTGAATCAAGAGGGTGTAAAGCAGCATCAACACAGCAGTGAAAAGCAGCTAAACCCCATTATAAAAATAAATTACTTAAAAAAAAAAACCCTAAAACAAAGACAGTGACAGAGAGAGAAATTCTTACAAAATCCGTTCAGGGGCTCTGATGCAACCTGGATTGACCATATCTAGACCCACAGCTGGATGAGACATTAGGCTGGACACTCTTGGGGCTGAGAGGATTGGTGAGGTTGGGTGAGCAAACGCAGACCCTTTAAAGTAATACTGCGTGCTACCCATCCCATGGGTCCCAAATCTCCAGGTTCAAGGGCATCTTCCTACAACGAAAACATGCATGGGAAACCCAGAAGATGGTACACCGTGTGATCGGGAAAGGTTTCTAAAACGCACCTCACTTCTCCTCTCCTTGTGCTCGGGTTCGCCATTCCAGCCGCTTTACTAACAATCTCCCTACTTGGAGAATCAGCACCGTTAACCTCCTGTTTCGTACAGGTTGCAATTTGTCCTGAGGATAAACGGGAAGAGGGGGAACCAATGAGAGACGAGCTCTCGGTGTTGGGACAGGCACAGGTCACTCTCTTTTCCCATCAGGAAGAAGAATGAACCACAGGATCAGCCTGCCCCCCCGAACCAGAAAAGGGCCTGAAGCAATCCTGCGCTTTTGCGGCTAGCTCCCAAACATGCGAGTTGACAAATGGAGCTCAGGGGCACTGCAATTCACAAACCTGCAGAGTTATAAAGGATAACTCTCATCCACAAATATATTGAGGGAAGGCAACGAAGAGGATTTGAAAGCAAGGCAGAATTGCAGCAAACAGATTTCAGGAGGTAGATTCGACTCGCCTTTAAAGCCCATGAAAAGCGGCAAAACGTCGACAATGATGCCCTTGGCCAAAAAGGGCGTATGCGTTTTTTCCTGAATATATTCAGGAAAAAACGCATACGCCCTTTTTGGCCAACCAAGCAAGCCGGAAAGGCAAATCGGCACTACAAAGAAGTCTCGCTTGCCATCGGTCAAAAGGGCCATGCTGAAAAAAGTGTAAAAACCAGAAATGCAGGACAGGCCATGGAGACATGGGAGCCTTGCTACGCTGATGGGCGGGATGTAAATTGCCAACAGCCACTCTGGAGAAGTGTACGGTGTGTCCTGAAACATGGAATAAACACAGCTTAGAGAGCATAGGGCACTTCCACTCATGGGCATATACATTGCGAAAACTGAAAATCCACAAGACACAGGCACCCAAAAGTGTAGGGCTGCTCTGTTTACAAGAACCTCCACTTCGGTACACCTTAAATAGCCCAGGAAGAAGTTGTGGTACTTATGCACAATGGAATATCCCTCAGCCATGAAATCAATGTCATAAGGCTAGTAGCAGCATGATGAGTGGATTTAGGTACGATGACTCTAAGTGAAATAAGTCACACAGAAAAAGACACTTATCCTAAGATATCACTTACAGAGGGAATGTCAAAATCGCTACCCTTGAACTGAATTACAAAACAGAACAGAGTCACACGTTTACAAAACACACTATGGCTGCTTAAAGGGAAAGGTCAGGTGGGGTGATGCATAAAACAAGGGTTTGAAATTAACTCAGATACCGTTCCATAAGCCAAATATGTAATAGACAAGACCTACTCCCTGCTCAGTGAACTGGACGCAACACCCCCTATTCACCGCACAAGAATATATCTGACTAGTAAGAATCTGAAAACCTATGTATTGATATCTCTCTGGAAGTGAATCAAGAGGGTGTAAAGCGGCATCAACACAGCAGTGAAAAGCAGCTAAACCCCATTATAAAAATAAATTACTTAAAAAAAAAACCCTAAAACAAAGACAGTGACAGAGAGAGAAATTCTTACAAAATCCGTTCAGGGGCTCTGATGCAACCTGGATTGACCATATCTAGACCCACAGCTGGATGAGACATTAGGCTGGACACTCTTGGGGCTGAGAGGATTGGTGAGGTTGGGTGAGCAAACGCAGACCCTTTAAAGTAATACTGCGTGCTACCCATCCCATGGGTCCCAAATCTCCAGGTTCAAGGGCATCTTCCTACAACGAAAACATGCATGGGAAACCCAGAAGATGGTACACCGTGTGATCGGGAAAGGTTTCTAAAACGCACCTCACTTCTCCTCTCCTTGTGCTCGGGTTCGCCATTCCAGCCGCTTTACTAACAATCTCCCTACTTGGAGAATCAGCACCGTTAACCTCCTGTTTCGTACAGGTTGCAATTTGTCCTGAGGATGAACGGGAAGAGGGGGAACCAATGAGAGACGAGCTCTCGGTGTTGGGACAGGCACAGGTCACTCTCTTTTCCCATCAGGAAGAAGAATGAACCACAGGCTCAGCCTGCCCCCCCGGAACCAGAATAGGGCCTGAAGCAATCCTGCGCTTTTGCGGCCAGCTCCCAAACAAGCGAGTTGACAAATGGAGCTCAGGGGCACTGCAATTCACAAACCTGCAGAGTTATAAAGGATAACTCTCTTCCACAAATATATTGAGGGAAGGCAACGAAGAGGATTTGAAAGCAAGGCAGAATTGCAGGAAACAGATTTCAGGAGGTAGATTCGACTCGCCTTTAAAGCCCATGAAAAGCGGCAAAACGTCGACAATGATGCCCTTGGCCAAAAAGGGCGTATGCGTTTTTTCCTGAATATATTCAGGAAAAAACGCATACGCCCTTTTTGGCCAACCAAGCAAGCCGGAAAGGCAAATCGGCACTACAAAGAAGTCTCGCGAGCCATCGGTCAAAAGGGCCATGCTGAAAAAAGTGTAAAAACCAGAAATGCAAGACAGGCCATGGAGACATGGGAGCCTTGCTACGCTGATGGGCGGGATGTAAATTGCCAACAGCCACTCTGGAGAAGTGTACGGTGTGTCCTGAAACATGTAATAAACACAGCTTAGAGAGCATAGGGCACTTCCACTCATGGGCGTATACATTGCGAAAACTGAAAATCCACAAGACACAGGGACCCAAATGTGTAGGGCTGCTCTGTTTACAAGAACCTCCACTTCGGTACACCTTAAATAGCCCAGGAAGAAGTTGTGGTACTTATGCACAATGGAATATCCCTCAGCCATGAAATCAATGTCATAAGGCTAGTAGCAGCATGATGAGTGGATTTAGGTACGATGACTCTAAGTGAAATAAGTCACAAAAAAAGACACTTATCCTAAGATATCACGTACAGAGGGAATGTCAAAATCGCTACCCTTGAACTGAATTACAAAACAGAACAGAGTCACACGTTTACAAAACACACGATGGCTGCTTAACGGGAAAGGTCAGGTGGGGTGATGCATAAAACAAGGGTTTGAAATTAACTCAGATACCGTTCCATAAGCCAAATATGTAATAGACAAGACCTACTCCCTGCTCAGTGAACTGGACGCAACACCCCCTATTCACCGCACAAGAATATATCTGACTAGTAAGAATCTGAAAACCTATGTATTGATATCTCTCTGGAAGTGAATCAAGAGGGTGTAAAGCAGCATCAACACAGCAGTGAAAAGCAGCTAAACCCCATTATAAAAATAAATTACTTAAAAAAAAAACCCCTAAAACAAAGACAGTGACAGAGAGAGAAATTCTTACAAAATCCGTTCAGGGGCTCTGATGCAACCTGGATTGACCATATCTAGACCCACAGCTGGATGAGACATTAGGCTGGACACTCTTGGGGCTGAGAGGATTGGTGAGGTTGGGTGAGCAAACGCAGACCCTTTAAAGTAATACTGCGTGCTACCCATCCCATGGGTCCCAAATCTCCAGGTTCAAGGGCATCTTCCTACAACGAAAACATGCATGGGAAACCCAGAAGATGGTACACCGTGTGATCGGGAAAGGTTTCTAAAACGCACCTCACTTCTCCTCTCCTTGTGCTCGGGTTCGCCATTCCAGCCGCTTTACTAACAATCTCCCTACTTGGAGAATCAGCACCGTTAACCTCCTGTTTCGTACAGGTTGCAATTTGTCCTGAGGATGAACGGGAAGAGGGGGAACCAATGAGAGACGAGCTCTCGGTGTTGGGACAGGCACAGGTCACTCTCTTTTCCCATCAGGAAGAAGAATGAACCACAGGCTCAGCCTGCCCCCCCGGAACCAGAATAGGGCCTGAAGCAATCCTGCGCTTTTGCGGCCAGCTCCCAAACAAGCGAGTTGACAAATGGAGCTCAGGGGCACTGCAATTCACAAACCTGCAGAGTTATAAAGGATAACTCTCGTCCACAAATATATTGAGGGAAGGCAACGAAGAGGATTTGAAAGCAAGGCAGAATTGCAGGAAACAGATTTCAGGAGGTAGATTCGACTCGCCTTTAAAGCCCATGAAAAGCGGCAAAACGTCGACAATGATGCCCTTGGCCAAAAAGGGCGTATGCGTTTTTTCCTGAATATATTCAGGAAAAAACGCATACGCCCTTTTTGGCCAACCAAGCAAGCCGGAAAGGCAAATCGGCACTACAAAGAAGTCTCGCGAGCCATCGGTCAAAAGGGCCATGCTGAAAAAAGTGTAAAAACCAGAAATGCAAGACAGGCCATGGAGACATGGGAGCCTTGCTACGCTGATGGGCGGGATGTAAATTGCCAACAGCCACTCTGGAGAAGTGTACGGTGTGTCCTGAAACATGTAATAAACACAGCTTAGAGAGCATAGGGCACTTCCACTCATGGGCGTATACATTGCGAAAACTGAAAATCCACAAGACACAGGGACCCAAATGTGTAGGGCTGCTCTGTTTACAAGAACCTCCACTTCGGTACACCTTAAATAGCCCAGGAAGAAGTTGTGGTACTTATGCACAATGGAATATCCCTCAGCCATGAAATCAATGTCATAAGGCTAGTAGCAGCATGATGAGTGGATTTAGGTACGATGACTCTAAGTGAAATAAGTCACAAAAAAAGACACTTATCCTAAGATATCACGTACAGAGGGAATGTCAAAATCGCTACCCTTGAACTGAATTACAAAACAGAACAGAGTCACACGTTTACAAAACACACGATGGCTGCTTAACGGGAAAGGTCAGGTGGGGTGATGCATAAAACAAGGGTTTGAAATTAACTCAGATACCGTTCCATAAGCCAAATATGTAATAGACAAGACCTACTCCCTGCTCAGTGAACTGGACGCAACACCCCCTATTCACCGCACAAGAATATATCTGACTAGTAAGAATCTGAAAACCTATGTATTGATATCTCTCTGGAAGTGAATCAAGAGGGTGTAAAGCAGCATCAACACAGCAGTGAAAAGCAGCTAAACCCCATTATAAAAATAAATTACTTAAAAAAAAAACCCCTAAAACAAAGACAGTGACAGAGAGAGAAATTCTTACAAAATCCGTTCAGGGGCTCTGATGCAACCTGGATTGACCATATCTAGACCCACAGCTGGATGAGACATTAGGCTGGACACTCTTGGGGCTGAGAGGATTGGTGAGGTTGGGTGAGCAAACGCAGACCCTTTAAAGTAATACTGCGTGCTACCCATCTCATGGGTCCCAAATCTCCAGGTTCAAGGGCATCTTCCTACAACGAAAACATGCATGGGAAACCCAGAAGATGGTACACCGTGTGATCGGGAAAGGTTTCTAAAACGCACCTCACTTCTCCTCTCCTTGTGCTCGGGTTCGCCATTCCAGCCGCTTTACTAACAATCTCCCTACTTGGAGAATCAGCACCGTTAACCTCCTGTTTCGTACAGGTTGCAATTTGTCCTGAGGATGAACGGGAAGAGGGGGAACCAATGAGAGACGAGCTCTCGGTGTTGGGACAGGCACAGGTCACTCTCTTTTCCCATCAGGAAGAAGAATGAACCACAGGCTCAGCCTGCCCCCCCGGAACCAGAATAGGGCCTGAAGCAATCCTGCGCTTTTGCGGCCAGCTCCCAAACAAGCGAGTTGACAAATGGAGCTCAGGGGCACTGCAATTCACAAACCTGCAGAGTTATAAAGGATAACTCTCGTCCACAAATATATTGAGGGAAGGCAACGAAGAGGATTTGAAAGCAAGGCAGAATTGCAGCAAACAGATTTCAGGAGGTAGATTCGACTCGCCTTTAAAGCCCATGAAAAGCGGCAAAACGTCGACAATGATGCCCTTGGCCAAAAAGGGCGTATGCGTTTTTTCCTGAATATATTCAGGAAAAAACGCATACGCCCTTTTTGGCCAACCAAGCAAGCCGGAAAGGCAAATCGGCACTACAAAGAAGTCTCGCGTGCCATCGGTCAAAAGGGCCATGCTGAAAAAAGTGTAAAAACCAGAAATGCAAGACAGGCCATGGAGACATGGGAGCCTTGCTACGCTGATGGGCGGGATGTAAATTGCCAACAGCCACTCTGGAGAAGTGTACGGTGTGTCCTGAAACATGTAATAAACACAGCTTAGAGAGCATAGGGCACTTCCACTCATGGGCGTATACATTGCGAAAACTGAAAATCCACAAGACACAGGGACCCCAATGTGTAGGGCTGCTCTGTTTACAAGAACCTCCACTTCGGTACACCTTAAATAGCCCAGGAAGAAGTTGTGGTACTTATGCACAATGGAATATCCCTCAGCCATGAAATCAATGTCATAAGGCTAGTAGCAGCATGATGAGTGGATTTAGGTACGATGACTCTAAGTGAAATAAGTCACAAAAAAAGACACTTATCCTAAGATATCACGTACAGAGGGAATGTCAAAATCGCTACCCTTGAACTGAATTACAAAACAGAACAGAGTCACACGTTTACAAAACACACGATGGCTGCTTAACGGGAAAGGTCAGGTGGGGTGATGCATAAAACAAGGGTTTGAAATTAGCTCAGATACCGTTTCATAAGCCAAATATGTAATAGACAAGACCTACTCTCTGCTCAGTGAACTGGACGCAACACCCCCTATTCACCGCACAAGAATATATCTGACTAGTAAGAATCTGAAAACCTATGTATTGATATCTCTCTGGAAGTGAATCAAGAGGGTGTAAAGCAGCATCAACACAGCAGTGAAAAGCAGCTAAACCCCATTATAAAAATAAATTACTTAAAAAAAAAACCCCTAAAACAAAGACAGTGACAGAGAGAGAAATTCTTACAAAATCCGTTCAGGGGCTCTGATGCAACCTGGATTGACCATATCTAGACCCACAGCTGGATGAGACATTAGGCTGGACACTCTTGGGGCTGAGAGGATTGGTGAGGTTGGGTGAGCAAACGCAGACCCTTTAAAGTAATACTGCGTGCTACCCATCCCATGGGTCCCAAATCTCCAGGTTCAAGGGCATCTTCCTACAACGAAAACATGCATGGGAAACCCAGAAGATGGTACACCGTGTGATCGGGAAAGGTTTCTAAAACGCACCTCACTTCTCCTCTCCTTGTGCTCGGGTTCGCCATTCCAGCCGCTTTACTAACAATCTCCCTACTTGGAGAATCAGCACCGTTAACCTCCTGTTTCGTACAGGTTGCAATTTGTCCTGAGGATGAACGGGAAGAGGGGGAACCAATGAGAGACGAGCTCTCGGTGTTGGGACAGGCACAGGTCACTCTCTTTTCCCATCAGGAAGAAGAATGAACCACAGGCTCAGCCTGCCCCCCCGGAACCAGAATAGGGCCTGAAGCAATCCTGCGCTTTTGCGGCCAGCTCCCAAACAAGCGAGTTGACAAATGGAGCTCAGGGGCACTGCAATTCACAAACCTGCAGAGTTATAAAGGATAACTCTCGTCCACAAATATATTGAGGGAAGGCAACGAAGAGGATTTGAAAGCAAGGCAGAATTGCAGCAAACAGATTTCAGGAGGTAGATTCGACTCGCCTTTAAAGCCCATGAAAAGCGGCAAAACGTCGACAATGATGCCCTTGGCCAAAAAGGGCGTATGCGTTTTTTCCTGAATATATTCAGGAAAAAACGCATACGCCCTTTTTGGCCAACCAAGCAAGCCGGAAAGGCAAATCGGCACTACAAAGAAGTCTCGCGAGCCATCGGTCAAAAGGGCCATGCTGAAAAAAGTGTAAAAACCAGAAATGCAAGACAGGCCATGGAGACATGGGAGCCTTGCTACGCTGATGGGCGGGATGTAAATTGCCAACAGCCACTCTGGAGAAGTGTACGGTGTGTCCTGAAACATGTAATAAACACAGCTTAGAGAGCATAGGGCACTTCCACTCATGGGCGTATACATTGCGAAAACTGAAAATCCACAAGACACAGGGACCCAAATGTGTAGGGCTGCTCTGTTTACAAGAACCTCCACTTCGGTACACCTTAAATAGCCCAGGAAGAAGTTGTGGTACTTATGCACAATGGAATATCCCTCAGCCATGAAATCAATCTCATAAGGCTAGTAGCAGCATGATGAGTGGATTTAGGTACGATGACTCTAAGTGAAATAAGTCACAAAAAAAGACACTTATCCTAAGATATCACGTACAGAGGGAATGTCAAAATCGCTACCCTTGAACTGAATTACAAAACAGAACAGAGTCACACGTTTACAAAACACACGATGGCTGCTTAAAGGGAAAGGTCAGGTGGGGTGATGCATAAAACAAGGGTTTGAAATTAACTCAGATACCGTTCCATAAGCCAAATATGTAATAGACAAGACCTACTCCCTGCTCAGTGAACTGGACGCAACACCCCCTATTCACCGCACAAGAATATATCTGACTAGTAAGAATCTGAAAACCTATGTATTGATATCTCTCTGGAAGTGAATCAAGAGGGTGTAAAGCAGCATCAACACAGCAGTGAAAAGCAGCTAAACCCCATTATAAAAATAAATTACTTAAAAAAAAAACCCCTAAAACAAAGACAGTGACAGAGAGAGAAATTCTTACAAAATCCGTTCAGGGGCTCTGATGCAACCTGGATTGACCATATCTAGACCCACAGCTGGATGAGACATTAGGCTGGACACTCTTGGGGCTGAGAGGATTGGTGAGGTTGGGTGAGCAAACGCAGACCCTTTAAAGTAATACTGCGTGCTACCCATCCCATGGGTCCCAAATCTCCAGGTTCAAGGGCAACTTCCTACAACGAAAACATGCATGGGAAACCCAGAAGATGGTACACCGTGTGATCGGGAAAGGTTTCTAAAACGCACCTCACTTCTCCTCTCCTTGTGCTCGGGTTCGCCATTCCAGCCGCTTTACTAACAATCTCCCTACTTGGAGAATCAGCACCGTTAACCTCCTGTTTCGTACAGGTTGCAATTTGTCCTGAGGATGAACGGGAAGAGGGGGAACCAATGAGAGACGAGCTCTCGGTGTTGGGACAGGCACAGGTCACTCTCTTTTCCCATCAGGAAGAAGAATGAACCACAGGCTCAGCCTGCCCCCCCGGAACC
Organism: Eubalaena glacialis; assembly: GCF_028564815.1. Lineage (NCBI taxonomy): Eukaryota > Metazoa > Chordata > Mammalia > Artiodactyla > Balaenidae > Eubalaena > Eubalaena glacialis. The sequence continues at coordinate 98,409,773 of NC_083720.1, read as the reverse complement.
AGAATAGGGCCTGAAGCAATCCTGCGCTTTTGCGGCCAGCTCCCAAACAAGCGAGTTGACAAATGGAGCTCAGGGGCACTGCAATTCACAAACCTGCAGAGTTATAAAGGATAACTCTCGTCCACAAATATATTGAGGGAAGGCAACGAAGAGGATTTGAAAGCAAGGCAGAATTGCAGCAAACAGATTTCAGGAGGTAGATTCGACTCGCCTTTAAAGCCCATGAAAAGCGGCAAAACGTCGACAATGATGCCCTTGGCCAAAAAGGGCGTATGCGTTTTTTCCTGAATATATTCAGGAAAAAACGCATACGCCCTTTTTGGCCAACCAAGCAAGCCGGAAAGGCAAATCGGCACTACAAAGAAGTCTCGCGTGCCATCGGTCAAAAGGGCCATGCTGAAAAAAGTGTAAAAACCAGAAATGCAAGACAGGCCATGGAGACATGGGAGCCTTGCTACGCTGATGGGCGGGATGTAAATTGCCAACAGCCACTCTGGAGAAGTGTACGGTGTGTCCTGAAACATGTAATAAACACAGCTTAGAGAGCATAGGGCACTTCCACTCATGGGCGTATACATTGCGAAAACTGAAAATCCACAAGACACAGGGACCCCAATGTGTAGGGCTGCTCTGTTTACAAGAACCTCCACTTCGGTACACCTTAAATAGCCCAGGAAGAAGTTGTGGTACTTATGCACAATGGAATATCCCTCAGCCATGAAATCAATGTCATAAGGCTAGTAGCAGCATGATGAGTGGATTTAGGTACGATGACTCTAAGTGAAATAAGTCACAAAAAAAGACACTTATCCTAAGATATCACGTACAGAGGGAATGTCAAAATCGCTACCCTTGAACTGAATTACAAAACAGAACAGAGTCACACGTTTACAAAACACACGATGGCTGCTTAACGGGAAAGGTCAGGTGGGGTGATGCATAAAACAAGGGTTTGAAATTAGCTCAGATACCGTTTCATAAGCCAAATATGTAATAGACAAGACCTACTCTCTGCTCAGTGAACTGGACGCAACACCCCCTATTCACCGCACAAGAATATATCTGACTAGTAAGAATCTGAAAACCTATGTATTGATATCTCTCTGGAAGTGAATCAAGAGGGTGTAAAGCAGCATCAACACAGCAGTGAAAAGCAGCTAAACCCCATTATAAAAATAAATTACTTAAAAAAAAAACCCCTAAAACAAAGACAGTGACAGAGAGAGAAATTCTTACAAAATCCGTTCAGGGGCTCTGATGCAACCTGGATTGACCATATCTAGACCCACAGCTGGATGAGACATTAGGCTGGACACTCTTGGGGCTGAGAGGATTGGTGAGGTTGGGTGAGCAAACGCAGACCCTTTAAAGTAATACTGCGTGCTACCCATCCCATGGGTCCCAAATCTCCAGGTTCAAGGGCATCTTCCTACAACGAAAACATGCATGGGAAACCCAGAAGATGGTACACCGTGTGATCGGGAAAGGTTTCTAAAACGCACCTCACTTCTCCTCTCCTTGTGCTCGGGTTCGCCATTCCAGCCGCTTTACTAACAATCTCCCTACTTGGAGAATCAGCACCGTTAACCTCCTGTTTCGTACAGGTTGCAATTTGTCCTGAGGATGAACGGGAAGAGGGGGAACCAATGAGAGACGAGCTCTCGGTGTTGGGACAGGCACAGGTCACTCTCTTTTCCCATCAGGAAGAAGAATGAACCACAGGCTCAGCCTGCCCCCCCGGAACCAGAATAGGGCCTGAAGCAATCCTGCGCTTTTGCGGCCAGCTCCCAAACAAGCGAGTTGACAAATGGAGCTCAGGGGCACTGCAATTCACAAACCTGCAGAGTTATAAAGGATAACTCTCGTCCACAAATATATTGAGGGAAGGCAACGAAGAGGATTTGAAAGCAAGGCAGAATTGCAGCAAACAGATTTCAGGAGGTAGATTCGACTCGCCTTTAAAGCCCATGAAAAGCGGCAAAACGTCGACAATGATGCCCTTGGCCAAAAAGGGCGTATGCGTTTTTTCCTGAATATATTCAGGAAAAAACGCATACGCCCTTTTTGGCCAACCAAGCAAGCCGGAAAGGCAAATCGGCACTACAAAGAAGTCTCGCGAGCCATCGGTCAAAAGGGCCATGCTGAAAAAAGTGTAAAAACCAGAAATGCAAGACAGGCCATGGAGACATGGGAGCCTTGCTACGCTGATGGGCGGGATGTAAATTGCCAACAGCCACTCTGGAGAAGTGTACGGTGTGTCCTGAAACATGTAATAAACACAGCTTAGAGAGCATAGGGCACTTCCACTCATGGGCGTATACATTGCGAAAACTGAAAATCCACAAGACACAGGGACCCAAATGTGTAGGGCTGCTCTGTTTACAAGAACCTCCACTTCGGTACACCTTAAATAGCCCAGGAAGAAGTTGTGGTACTTATGCACAATGGAATATCCCTCAGCCATGAAATCAATCTCATAAGGCTAGTAGCAGCATGATGAGTGGATTTAGGTACGATGACTCTAAGTGAAATAAGTCACAAAAAAAGACACTTATCCTAAGATATCACGTACAGAGGGAATGTCAAAATCGCTACCCTTGAACTGAATTACAAAACAGAACAGAGTCACACGTTTACAAAACACACGATGGCTGCTTAAAGGGAAAGGTCAGGTGGGGTGATGCATAAAACAAGGGTTTGAAATTAACTCAGATACCGTTCCATAAGCCAAATATGTAATAGACAAGACCTACTCCCTGCTCAGTGAACTGGACGCAACACCCCCTATTCACCGCACAAGAATATATCTGACTAGTAAGAATCTGAAAACCTATGTATTGATATCTCTCTGGAAGTGAATCAAGAGGGTGTAAAGCAGCATCAACACAGCAGTGAAAAGCAGCTAAACCCCATTATAAAAATAAATTACTTAAAAAAAAAACCCCTAAAACAAAGACAGTGACAGAGAGAGAAATTCTTACAAAATCCGTTCAGGGGCTCTGATGCAACCTGGATTGACCATATCTAGACCCACAGCTGGATGAGACATTAGGCTGGACACTCTTGGGGCTGAGAGGATTGGTGAGGTTGGGTGAGCAAACGCAGACCCTTTAAAGTAATACTGCGTGCTACCCATCCCATGGGTCCCAAATCTCCAGGTTCAAGGGCAACTTCCTACAACGAAAACATGCATGGGAAACCCAGAAGATGGTACACCGTGTGATCGGGAAAGGTTTCTAAAACGCACCTCACTTCTCCTCTCCTTGTGCTCGGGTTCGCCATTCCAGCCGCTTTACTAACAATCTCCCTACTTGGAGAATCAGCACCGTTAACCTCCTGTTTCGTACAGGTTGCAATTTGTCCTGAGGATGAACGGGAAGAGGGGGAACCAATGAGAGACGAGCTCTCGGTGTTGGGACAGGCACAGGTCACTCTCTTTTCCCATCAGGAAGAAGAATGAACCACAGGCTCAGCCTGCCCCCCCGGAACCAGAATAGGGCCTGAAGCAATCCTGCGCTTTTGCGGCCAGCTCCCAAACAAGCGAGTTGACAAATGGAGCTCAGGGGCACTGCAATTCACAAACCTGCAGAGTTATAAAGGATAACTCTCGTCCACAAATATATTGAGGGAAGGCAACGAAGAGGATTTGAAAGCAAGGCAGAATTGCAGCAAACAGATTTCAGGAGGTAGATTCGACTCGCCTTTAAAGCCCATGAAAAGCGGCAAAACGTCGACAATGATGCCCTTGGCCAAAAAGGGCGTATGCGTTTTTTCCTGAATATATTCAGGAAAAAACGCATACGCCCTTTTTGGCCAACCAAGCAAGCCGGAAAGGCAAATCGGCACTACAAAGAAGTCTCGCGTGCCATCGGTCAAAAGGGCCATGCTGAAAAAAGTGTAAAAACCAGAAATGCAAGACAGGCCATGGAGACATGGGAGCCTTGCTACGCTGATGGGCGGGATGTAAATTGCCAACAGCCACTCTGGAGAAGTGTACGGTGTGTCCTGAAACATGTAATAAACACAGCTTAGAGAGCATAGGGCACTTCCACTCATGGGCGTATACATTGCGAAAACTGAAAATCCACAAGACACAGGGACCCCAATGTGTAGGGCTGCTCTGTTTACAAGAACCTCCACTTCGGTACACCTTAAATAGCCCAGGAAGAAGTTGTGGTACTTATGCACAATGGAATATCCCTCAGCCATGAAATCAATGTCATAAGGCTAGTAGCAGCATGATGAGTGGATTTAGGTACGATGACTCTAAGTGAAATAAGTCACAAAAAAAGACACTTATCCTAAGATATCACGTACAGAGGGAATGTCAAAATCGCTACCCTTGAACTGAATTACAAAACAGAACAGAGTCACACGTTTACAAAACACACGATGGCTGCTTAACGGGAAAGGTCAGGTGGGGTGATGCATAAAACAAGGGTTTGAAATTAGCTCAGATACCGTTTCATAAGCCAAATATGTAATAGACAAGACCTACTCTCTGCTCAGTGAACTGGACGCAACACCCCCTATTCACCGCACAAGAATATATCTGACTAGTAAGAATCTGAAAACCTATGTATTGATATCTCTCTGGAAGTGAATCAAGAGGGTGTAAAGCAGCATCAACACAGCAGTGAAAAGCAGCTAAACCCCATTATAAAAATAAATTACTTAAAAAAAAAACCCCTAAAACAAAGACAGTGACAGAGAGAGAAATTCTTACAAAATCCGTTCAGGGGCTCTGATGCAACCTGGATTGACCATATCTAGACCCACAGCTGGATGAGACATTAGGCTGGACACTCTTGGGGCTGAGAGGATTGGTGAGGTTGGGTGAGCAAACGCAGACCCTTTAAAGTAATACTGCGTGCTACCCATCCCATGGGTCCCAAATCTCCAGGTTCAAGGGCATCTTCCTACAACGAAAACATGCATGGGAAACCCAGAAGATGGTACACCGTGTGATCGGGAAAGGTTTCTAAAACGCACCTCACTTCTCCTCTCCTTGTGCTCGGGTTCGCCATTCCAGCCGCTTTACTAACAATCTCCCTACTTGGAGAATCAGCACCGTTAACCTCCTGTTTCGTACAGGTTGCAATTTGTCCTGAGGATAAACGGGAAGAGGGGGAACCAATGAGAGACGAGCTCTCGGTGTTGGGACAGGCACAGGTCACTCTAATTTCCCATCAGGAAGAAGAATGAACCACAGGATCAGCCTGCCCCCCCGAACCAGAAAAGGGCCTGAAGCAATCCTGCGCTTTTGCGGCTAGCTCCCAAACATGCGAGTTGACAAATGGAGCTCAGGGGCACTGCAATTCACAAACCTGCAGAGTTATAAAGGATAACTCTCGTCCACAAATATATTGAGGGAAGGCAACGAAGAGGATTTGAAAGCAAGGCAGAATTGCAGCAAACAGATTTCAGGAGGTAGATTCGACTCGCCTTTAAAGCCCATGAAAAGCGGCAAAACGTCGACAATGATGCCCTTGGCCAAAAAGGGCGTATGCGTTTTTTCCTGAATATATTCAGGAAAAAACGCATACGCCCTTTTTGGCCAACCAAGCAAGCCGGAAAGGCAAATCGGCACTACAAAGAAGTCTCGCTTGCCATCGGTCAAAAGGGCCATGCTGAAAAAAGTGTAAAAACCAGAAATGCAGGACAGGCCATGGAGACATGGGAGCCTTGCTACGCTGATGGGCGGGATGTAAATTGCCAACAGCCACTCTGGAGAAGTGTACGGTGTGTCCTGAAACATGGAATAAACACAGCTTAGAGAGCATAGGGCACTTCCACTCATGGGCATATACATTGCGAAAACTGAAAATCCACAAGACACAGGCACCCCAAAGTGTAGGGCTGCTCTGTTTACAAGAACCTCCACTTCGGTACACCTTAAATAGCCCAGGAAGAAGTTGTGGTACTTATGCACAATGGAATATCCCTCAGCCATGAAATCAATGTCATAAGGCTAGTAGCAGCATGATGAGTGGATTTAGGTACGATGACTCTAAGTGAAATAAGTCACACAGAAAAAGACACTTATCCTAAGATATCACTTACAGAGGGAATGTCAAAATCGCTACCCTTGAACTGAATTACAAAACAGAACAGAGTCACACGTTTACAAAACACACTATGGCTGCTTAAAGGGAAAGGTCAGGTGGGGTGATGCATAAAACAAGGGTTTGAAATTAACTCAGATACCGTTCCATAAGCCAAATATGTAATAGACAAGACCTACTCCCTGCTCAGTGAACTGGACGCAACACCCCCTATTCACCGCACAAGAATATATCTGACTAGTAAGAATCTGAAAACCTATGTATTGATATCTCTCTGGAAGTGAATCAAGAGGGTGTAAAGCGGCATCAACACAGCAGTGAAAAGCAGCTAAACCCCATTATAAAAATAAATTACTTAAAAAAAAAAACCCTAAAACAAAGACAGTGACAGAGAGAGAAATTCTTACAAAATCCGTTCAGGGGCTCTGATGCAACCTGGATTGACCATATCTAGACCCACAGCTGGATGAGACATTAGGCTGGACACTCTTGGGGCTGAGAGGATTGGTGAGGTTGGGTGAGCAAACGCAGACCCTTTAAAGTAATACTGCGTGCTACCCATCCCATGGGTCCCAAATCTCCAGGTTCAAGGGCATCTTCCTACAACGAAAACATGCATGGGAAACCCAGAAGATGGTACACCGTGTGATCGGGAAAGGTTTCTAAAACGCACCTCACTTCTCCTCTCCTTGTGCTCGGGTTCGCCATTCCAGCCGCTTTACTAACAATCTCCCTACTTGGAGAATCAGCACCGTTAACCTCCTGTTTCGTACAGGTTGCAATTTGTCCTGAGGATGAACGGGAAGAGGGGGAACCAATGAGAGACGAGCTCTCGGTGTTGGGACAGGCACAGGTCACTCTCTTTTCCCATCAGGAAGAAGAATGAACCACAGGCTCAGCCTGCCCCCCCGGAACCAGAATAGGGCCTGAAGCAATCCTGCGCTTTTGCGGCCAGCTCCCAAACAAGCGAGTTGACAAATGGAGCTCAGGGGCACTGCAATTCACAAACCTGCAGAGTTATAAAGGATAACTCTCGTCCACAAATATATTGAGGGAAGGCAACGAAGAGGATTTGAAAGCAAGGCAGAATTGCAGCAAACAGATTTCAGGAGGTAGATTCGACTCGCCTTTAAAGCCCATGAAAAGCGGCAAAACGTCGACAATGATGCCCTTGGCCAAAAAGGGCGTATGCGTTTTTTCCTGAATATATTCAGGAAAAAACGCATACGCCCTTTTTGGCCAACCAAGCAAGCCGGAAAGGCAAATCGGCACTACAAAGAAGTCTCGCGTGCCATCGGTCAAAAGGGCCATGCTGAAAAAAGTGTAAAAACCAGAAATGCAAGACAGGCCATGGAGACATGGGAGCCTTGCTACGCTGATGGGCGGGATGTAAATTGCCAACAGCCACTCTGGAGAAGTGTACGGTGTGTCCTGAAACATGTAATAAACACAGCTTAGAGAGCATAGGGCACTTCCACTCATGGGCGTATACATTGCGAAAACTGAAAATCCACAAGACACAGGGACCCCAATGTGTAGGGCTGCTCTGTTTACAAGAACCTCCACTTCGGTACACCTTAAATAGCCCAGGAAGAAGTTGTGGTACTTATGCACAATGGAATATCCCTCAGCCATGAAATCAATGTCATAAGGCTAGTAGCAGCATGATGAGTGGATTTAGGTACGATGACTCTAAGTGAAATAAGTCACAAAAAAAGACACTTATCCTAAGATATCACGTACAGAGGGAATGTCAAAATCGCTACCCTTGAACTGAATTACAAAACAGAACAGAGTCACACGTTTACAAAACACACGATGGCTGCTTAACGGGAAAGGTCAGGTGGGGTGATGCATAAAACAAGGGTTTGAAATTAGCTCAGATACCGTTCCATAAGCCAAATATGTAATAGACAAGACCTACTCCCTGCTCAGTGAACTGGACGCAACACCCCCTATTCACCGCACAAGAATATATCTGACTAGTAAGAATCTGAAAACCTATGTATTGATATCTCTCTGGAAGTGAATCAAGAGGGTGTAAAGCAGCATCAACACAGCAGTGAAAAGCAGCTAAACCCCATTATAAAAATAAATTACTTAAAAAAAAAAACCCTAAAACAAAGACAGTGACAGAGAGAGAAATTCTTACAAAATCCGTTCAGGGGCTCTGATGCAACCTGGATTGACCATATCTAGACCCACAGCTGGATGAGACATTAGGCTGGACACTCTTGGGGCTGAGAGGATTGGTGAGGTTGGGTGAGCAAACGCAGACCCTTTAAAGTAATACTGCGTGCTACCCATCCCATGGGTCCCAAATCTCCAGGTTCAAGGGCATCTTCCTACAACGAAAACATGCATGGGAAACCCAGAAGATGGTACACCGTGTGATCGGGAAAGGTTTCTAAAACGCACCTCACTTCTCCTCTCCTTGTGCTCGGGTTCGCCATTCCAGCCGCTTTACTAACAATCTCCCTACTTGGAGAATCAGCACCGTTAACCTCCTGTTTCGTACAGGTTGCAATTTGTCCTGAGGATGAACGGGAAGAGGGGGAACCAATGAGAGACGAGCTCTCGGTGTTGGGACAGGCACAGGTCACTCTCTTTTCCCATCAGGAAGAAGAATGAACCACAGGCTCAGCCTGCCCCCCCGGAACCAGAATAGGGCCTGAAGCAATCCTGCGCTTTTGCGGCCAGCTCCCAAACAAGCGAGTTGACAAATGGAGCTCAGGGGCACTGCAATTCACAAACCTGCAGAGTTATAAAGGATAACTCTCGTCCACAAATATATTGAGGGAAGGCAACGAAGAGGATTTGAAAGCAAGGCAGAATTGCAGCAAACAGATTTCAGGAGGTAGATTCGACTCGCCTTTAAAGCCCATGAAAAGCGGCAAAACGTCGACAATGATGCCCTTGGCCAAAAAGGGCGTATGCGTTTTTTCCTGAATATATTCAGGAAAAAACGCATACGCCCTTTTTGGCCAACCAAGCAAGCCGGAAAGGCAAATCGGCACTACAAAGAAGTCTCGCGTGCCATCGGTCAAAAGGGCCATGCTGAAAAAAGTGTAAAAACCAGAAATGCAAGACAGGCCATGGAGACATGGGAGCCTTGCTACGCTGATGGGCGGGATGTAAATTGCCAACAGCCACTCTGGAGAAGTGTACGGTGTGTCCTGAAACATGTAATAAACACAGCTTAGAGAGCATAGGGCACTTCCACTCATGGGCGTATACATTGCGAAAACTGAAAATCCACAAGACACAGGGACCCCAATGTGTAGGGCTGCTCTGTTTACAAGAACCTCCACTTCGGTACACCTTAAATAGCCCAGGAAGAAGTTGTGGTACTTATGCACAATGGAATATCCCTCAGCCATGAAATCAATGTCATAAGGCTAGTAGCAGCATGATGAGTGGATTTAGGTACGATGACTCTAAGTGAAATAAGTCACAAAAAAAGACACTTATCCTAAGATATCACGTACAGAGGGAATGTCAAAATCGCTACCCTTGAACTGAATTACAAAACAGAACAGAGTCACACGTTTACAAAACACACGATGGCTGCTTAACGGGAAAGGTCAGGTGGGGTGATGCATAAAACAAGGGTTTGAAATTAGCTCAGATACCGTTCCATAAGCCAAATATGTAATAGACAAGACCTACTCCCTGCTCAGTGAACTGGACGCAACACCCCCTATTCACCGCACAAGAATATATCTGACTAGTAAGAATCTGAAAACCTATGTATTGATATCTCTCTGGAAGTGAATCAAGAGGGTGTAAAGCAGCATCAACACAGCAGTGAAAAGCAGCTAAACCCCATTATAAAAATAAATTACTTAAAAAAAAAAACCCTAAAACAAAGACAGTGACAGAGAGAGAAATTCTTACAAAATCCGTTCAGGGGCTCTGATGCAACCTGGATTGACCATATCTAGACCCACAGCTGGATGAGACATTAGGCTGGACACTCTTGGGGCTGAGAGGATTGGTGAGGTTGGGTGAGCAAACGCAGACCCTTTAAAGTAATACTGCGTGCTACCCATCCCATGGGTCCCAAATCTCCAGGTTCAAGGGCATCTTCCTACAACGAAAACATGCATGGGAAACCCAGAAGATGGTACACCGTGTGATCGGGAAAGGTTTCTAAAACGCACCTCACTTCTCCTCTCCTTGTGCTCGGGTTCGCCATTCCAGCCGCTTTACTAACAATCTCCCTACTTGGAGAATCAGCACCGTTAACCTCCTGTTTCGTACAGGTTGCAATTTGTCCTGAGGATAAACGGGAAGAGGGGGAACCAATGAGAGACGAGCTCTCGGTGTTGGGACAGGCACAGGTCACTCTAATTTCCCATCAGGAAGAAGAATGAACCACAGGATCAGCCTGCCCCCCCGAACCAGAAAAGGGCCTGAAGCAATCCTGCGCTTTTGCGGCTAGCTCCCAAACATGCGAGTTGACAAATGGAGCTCAGGGGCACTGCAATTCACAAACCTGCAGAGTTATAAAGGATAACTCTCGTCCACAAATATATTGAGGGAAGGCAACGAAGAGGATTTGAAAGCAAGGCAGAATTGCAGCAAACAGATTTCAGGAGGTAGATTCGACTCGCCTTTAAAGCCCATGAAAAGCGGCAAAACGTCGACAATGATGCCCTTGGCCAAAAAGGGCGTATGCGTTTTTTCCTGAATATATTCAGGAAAAAACGCATACGCCCTTTTTGGCCAACCAAGCAAGCCGGAAAGGCAAATCGGCACTACAAAGAAGTCTCGCTTGCCATCGGTCAAAAGGGCCATGCTGAAAAAAGTGTAAAAACCAGAAATGCAGGACAGGCCATGGAGACATGGGAGCCTTGCTACGCTGATGGGAGGGATGTAAATTGCCAACAGCCACTCTGGAGAAGTGTACGGTGTGTCCTGAAACATGGAATAAACACAGCTTAGAGAGCATAGGGCACTTCCACTCATGGGCATATACATTGCGAAAACTGAAAATCCACAAGACACAGGCACCCCAAAGTGTAGGGCTGCTCTGTTTACAAGAACCTCCACTTCGGTACACCTTAAATAGCCCAGGAAGAAGTTGTGGTACTTATGCACAATGGAATATCCCTCAGCCATGAAATCAATGTCATAAGGCTAGTAGCAGCATGATGAGTGGATTTAGGTACGATGACTCTAAGTGAAATAAGTCACACAGAAAAAGACACTTATCCTAAGATATCACTTACAGAGGGAATGTCAAAATCGCTACCCTTGAACTGAATTACAAAACAGAACAGAGTCACACGTTTACAAAACACACTATGGCTGCTTAAAGGGAAAGGTCAGGTGGGGTGATGCATAAAACAAGGGTTTGAAATTAACTCAGATACCGTTCCATAAGCCAAATATGTAATAGACAAGACCTACTCCCTGCTCAGTGAACTGGACGCAACACCCCCTATTCACCGCACAAGAATATATCTGACTAGTAAGAATCTGAAAACCTATGTATTGATATCTCTCTGGAAGTGAATCAAGAGGGTGTAAAGCGGCATCAACACAGCAGTGAAAAGCAGCTAAACCCCATTATAAAAATAAATTACTTAAAAAAAAAACCCCTAAAACAAAGACAGTGACAGAGAGAGAAATTCTTACAAAATCCGTTCAGGGGCTCTGATGCAACCTGGATTGACCATATCTAGACCCACAGCTGGATGAGACATTAGGCTGGACACTCTTGGGGCTGAGAGGATTGGTGAGGTTGGGTGAGCAAACGCAGACCCTTTAAAGTAATACTGCGTGCTACCCATCCCATGGGTCCCAAATCTCCAGGTTCAAGGGCATCTTCCTACAACGAAAACATGCATGGGAAACCCAGAAGATGGTACACCGTGTGATCGGGAAAGGTTTCTAAAACGCACCTCACTTCTCCTCTCCTTGTGCTCGGGTTCGCCATTCCAGCCGCTTTACTAACAATCTCCCTACTTGGAGAATCAGCACCGTTAACCTCCTGTTTCGTACAGGTTGCAATTTGTCCTGAGGATGAACGGGAAGAGGGGGAACCAATGAGAGACGAGCTCTCGGTGTTGGGACAGGCACAGGTCACTCTCTTTTCCCATCAGGAAGAAGAATGAACCACAGGCTCAGCCTGCCCCCCCGGAACCAGAATAGGGCCTGAAGCAATCCTGCGCTTTTGCGGCCAGCTCCCAAACAAGCGAGTTGACAAATGGAGCTCAGGGGCACTGCAATTCACAAACCTGCAGAGTTATAAAGGATAACTCTCGTCCACAAATATATTGAGGGAAGGCAACGAAGAGGATTTGAAAGCAAGGCAGAATTGCAGCAAACAGATTTCAGGAGGTAGATTCGACTCGCCTTTAAAGCCCATGAAAAGCGGCAAAACGTCGACAATGATGCCCTTGGCCAAAAAGGGCGTATGCGTTTTTTCCTGAATATATTCAGGAAAAAACGCATACGCCCTTTTTGGCCAACCAAGCAAGCCGGAAAGGCAAATCGGCACTACAAAGAAGTCTCGCGTGCCATCGGTCAAAAGGGCCATGCTGAAAAAAGTGTAAAAACCAGAAATGCAAGACAGGCCATGGAGACATGGGAGCCTTGCTACGCTGATGGGCGGGATGTAAATTGCCAACAGCCACTCTGGAGAAGTGTACGGTGTGTCCTGAAACATGTAATAAACACAGCTTAGAGAGCATAGGGCACTTCCACTCATGGGCGTATACATTGCGAAAACTGAAAATCCACAAGACACAGGGACCCCAATGTGTAGGGCTGCTCTGTTTACAAGAACCTCCACTTCGGTACACCTTAAATAGCCCAGGAAGAAGTTGTGGTACTTATGCACAATGGAATATCCCTCAGCCATGAAATCAATGTCATAAGGCTAGTAGCAGCATGATGAGTGGATTTAGGTACGATGACTCTAAGTGAAATAAGTCACACAGAAAAAGACACTTATCCTAAGATATCACTTACAGAGGGAATGTCAAAATCGCTACCCTTGAACTGAATTACAAAACAGAACAGAGTCACACGTTTACAAAACACACTATGGCTGCTTAAAGGGAAAGGTCAGGTGGGGTGATGCATAAAACAAGGGTTTGAAATTAACTCAGATACCGTTCCATAAGCCAAATATGTAATAGACAAGACCTACTCCCTGCTCAGTGAACTGGACGCAACACCCCCTATTCACCGCACAAGAATATATCTGACTAGTAAGAATCTGAAAACCTATGTATTGATATCTCTCTGGAAGTGAATCAAGAGGGTGTAAAGCGGCATCAACACAGCAGTGAAAAGCAGCTAAACCCCATTATAAAAATAAATTACTTAAAAAAAAAACCCCTAAAACAAAGACAGTGACAGAGAGAGAAATTCTTACAAAATCCGTTCAGGGGCTCTGATGCAACCTGGATTGACCATATCTAGACCCACAGCTGGATGAGACATTAGGCTGGACACTCTTGGGGCTGAGAGGATTGGTGAGGTTGGGTGAGCAAACGCAGACCCTTTAAAGTAATACTGCGTGCTACCCATCCCATGGGTCCCAAATCTCCAGGTTCAAGGGCGTCTTCCTACAACGAAAACATGCATGGGAAACCCAGAAGATGGTACACCGTGTGATCGGGAAAGGTTTCTAAAACGCACCTCACTTCTCCTCTCCTTGTGCTCGGGTTCGCCATTCCAGCCGCTTTACTAACAATCTCCCTACTTGGAGAATCAGCACCGTTAACCTCCTGTTTCGTACAGGTTGCAATTTGTCCTGAGGATGAACGGGAAGAGGGGGAACCAATGAGAGACGAGCTCTCGGTGTTGGGACAGGCACAGGTCACTCTCTTTTCCCATCAGGAAGAAGAATGAACCACAGGCTCAGCCTGCCCCCCCGGAACCAGAATAGGGCCTGAAGCAATCCTGCGCTTTTGCGGCCAGCTCCCAAACAAGCGAGTTGACAAATGGAGCTCAGGGGCACTGCAATTCACAAACCTGCAGAGTTATAAAGGATAACTCTCGTCCACAAATATATTGAGGGAAGGCAACGAAGAGGATTTGAAAGCAAGGCAGAATTGCAGCAAACAGATTTCAGGAGGTAGATTCGACTCGCCTTTAAAGCCCATGAAAAGCGGCAAAACGTCGACAATGATGCCCTTGGCCAAAAAGGGCGTATGCGTTTTTCCCTGAATATATTCAGGAAAAAACGCATACGCCCTTTTTGGCCAACCAAGCAAGCCGGAAAGGCAAATCGGCACTACAAAGAAGTCTCGCGTGCCATCGGTCAAAAGGGCCATGCTGAAAAAAGTGTAAAAACCAGAAATGCAGGACAGGCCATGGAGACATGGGAGCCTTGCTACGCTGATGGGCGGGATGTAAATTGCCAACAGCCACTCTGGAGAAGTGTACGGTGTGTCCTGAAACATGTAATAAACACAGCTTAGAGAGCATAGGGCACTTCCACTCATGGGCGTATACATTGCGAAAACTGAAAATCCACAAGACACAGGGACCCCAATGTGTAGGGCTGCTCTGTTTACAAGAACCTCCACTTCGGTACACCTTAAATAGCCCAGGAAGAAGTTGTGGTACTTATGCACAATGGAATATCCCTCAGCCATGAAATCAATGTCATAAGGCTAGTAGCAGCATGATGAGTGGATTTAGGTACGATGACTCTAAGTGAAATAAGTCACAAAAAAAGACACTTATCCTAAGATATCACGTACAGAGGGAATGTCAAAATCGCTACCCTTGAACTGAATTACAAAACAGAACAGAGTCACACGTTTACAAAACACACGATGGCTGCTTAACGGGAAAGGTCAGGTGGGGTGATGCATAAAACAAGGGTTTGAAATTAGCTCAGATACCGTTCCATAAGCCAAATATGTAATAGACAAGACCTACTCCCTGCTCAGTGAACTGGACGCAACACCCCCTATTCACCGCACAAGAATATATCTGACTAGTAAGAATCTGAAAACCTATGTATTGATATCTCTCTGGAAGTGAATCAAGAGGGTGTAAAGCAGCATCAACACAGCAGTGAAAAGCAGCTAAACCCCATTATAAAAATAAATTACTTAAAAAAAAAAACCCTAAAACAAAGACAGTGACAGAGAGAGAAATTCTTACAAAATCCGTTCAGGGGCTCTGATGCAACCTGGATTGACCATATCTAGACCCACAGCTGGATGAGACATTAGGCTGGACACTCTTGGGGCTGAGAGGATTGGTGAGGTTGGGTGAGCAAACGCAGACCCTTTAAAGTAATACTGCGTGCTACCCATCCCATGGGTCCCAAATCTCCAGGTTCAAGGGCATCTTCCTACAACGAAAACATGCATGGGAAACCCAGAAGATGGTACACCGTGTGATCGGGAAAGGTTTCTAAAACGCACCTCACTTCTCCTCTCCTTGTGCTCGGGTTCGCCATTCCAGCCGCTTTACTAACAATCTCCCTACTTGGAGAATCAGCACCGTTAACCTCCTGTTTCGTACAGGTTGCAATTTGTCCTGAGGATAAACGGGAAGAGGGGGAACCAATGAGAGACGAGCTCTCGGTGTTGGGACAGGCACAGGTCACTCTAATTTCCCATCAGGAAGAAGAATGAACCACAGGATCAGCCTGCCCCCCCGAACCAGAAAAGGGCCTGAAGCAATCCTGCGCTTTTGCGGCTAGCTCCCAAACATGCGAGTTGACAAATGGAGCTCAGGGGCACTGCAATTCACAAACCTGCAGAGTTATAAAGGATAACTCTCGTCCACAAATATATTGAGGGAAGGCAACGAAGAGGATTTGAAAGCAAGGCAGAATTGCAGCAAACAGATTTCAGGAGGTAGATTCGACTCGCCTTTAAAGCCCATGAAAAGCGGCAAAACGTCGACAATGATGCCCTTGGCCAAAAAGGGCGTATGCGTTTTTTCCTGAATATATTCAGGAAAAAACGCATACGCCCTTTTTGGCCAACCAAGCAAGCCGGAAAGGCAAATCGGCACTACAAAGAAGTCTCGCTTGCCATCGGTCAAAAGGGCCATGCTGAAAAAAGTGTAAAAACCAGAAATGCAGGACAGGCCATGGAGACATGGGAGCCTTGCTACGCTGATGGGCGGGATGTAAATTGCCAACAGCCACTCTGGAGAAGTGTACGGTGTGTCCTGAAACATGGAATAAACACAGCTTAGAGAGCATAGGGCACTTCCACTCATGGGCATATACATTGCGAAAACTGAAAATCCACAAGACACAGGCACCCCAAAGTGTAGGGCTGCTCTGTTTACAAGAACCTCCACTTCGGTACACCTTAAATAGCCCAGGAAGAAGTTGTGGTACTTATGCACAATGGAATATCCCTCAGCCATGAAATCAATGTCATAAGGCTAGTAGCAGCATGATGAGTGGATTTAGGTACGATGACTCTAAGTGAAATAAGTCACACAGAAAAAGACACTTATCCTAAGATATCACTTACAGAGGGAATGTCAAAATCGCTACCCTTGAACTGAATTACAAAACAGAACAGAGTCACACGTTTACAAAACACACTATGGCTGCTTAAAGGGAAAGGTCAGGTGGGGTGATGCATAAAACAAGGGTTTGAAATTAACTCAGATACCGTTCCATAAGCCAAATATGTAATAGACAAGACCTACTCCCTGCTCAGTGAACTGGACGCAACACCCCCTATTCACCGCACAAGAATATATCTGACTAGTAAGAATCTGAAAACCTATGTATTGATATCTCTCTGGAAGTGAATCAAGAGGGTGTAAAGCGGCATCAACACAGCAGTGAAAAGCAGCTAAACCCCATTATAAAAATAAATTACTTAAAAAAAAAAACCCTAAAACAAAGACAGTGACAGAGAGAGAAATTCTTACAAAATCCGTTCAGGGGCTCTGATGCAACCTGGATTGACCATATCTAGACCCACAGCTGGATGAGACATTAGGCTGGACACTCTTGGGGCTGAGAGGATTGGTGAGGTTGGGTGAGCAAACGCAGACCCTTTAAAGTAATACTGCGTGCTACCCATCCCATGGGTCCCAAATCTCCAGGTTCAAGGGCATCTTCCTACAACGAAAACATGCATGGGAAACCCAGAAGATGGTACACCGTGTGATCGGGAAAGGTTTCTAAAACGCACCTCACTTCTCCTCTCCTTGTGCTCGGGTTCGCCATTCCAGCCGCTTTACTAACAATCTCCCTACTTGGAGAATCAGCACCGTTAACCTCCTGTTTCGTACAGGTTGCAATTTGTCCTGAGGATGAACGGGAAGAGGGGGAACCAATGAGAGACGAGCTCTCGGTGTTGGGACAGGCACAGGTCACTCTCTTTTCCCATCAGGAAGAAGAATGAACCACAGGCTCAGCCTGCCCCCCCGGAACCAGAATAGGGCCTGAAGCAATCCTGCGCTTTTGCGGCCAGCTCCCAAACAAGCGAGTTGACAAATGGAGCTCAGGGGCACTGCAATTCACAAACCTGCAGAGTTATAAAGGATAACTCTCGTCCACAAATATATTGAGGGAAGGCAACGAAGAGGATTTGAAAGCAAGGCAGAATTGCAGCAAACAGATTTCAGGAGGTAGATTCGACTCGCCTTAAAGCACATGAAAAGCGGCGAAACGTCGACAATGATGCCCTTGGCCAAAAAGGACGTATGCGTTTTTTCCTGAATATATTCAGGAAAAAACGCATACGCCCTTTTTGGCCAACCAAACAAGCCGGAAAGGCAAATCGGCACTACAAAGAAGTCTCGCGTGCCATCGGTCAAAAGGGCCATGCTGAAAAAAGTGTAAAAACCAGAAATGCAAGACAGGCCATGGAGACATGGGAGCCTTGCTACGCTGATGGGCGGGATGTAAATTGCCAACAGCCACTCTGGAGAAGTGTACGGTGTGTCCTGAAACATGTAATAAACACAGCTTAGAGAGCATAGGGCACTTCCACTCATGGGCGTATACATTGCGAAAACTGAAAATCCACAAGACACAGGGACCCCAATGTGTAGGGCTGCTCTGTTTACAAGAACCTCCACTTCGGTACACCTTAAATAGCCCAGGAAGAAGTTGTGGTACTTATGCACAATGGAATATCCCTCAGCCATGAAATCAATGTCATAAGGCTAGTAGCAGCATGATGAGTGGATTTAGGTACGATGACTCTAAGTGAAATAAGTCACAAAAAAAGACACTTATCCTAAGATATCACGTACAGAGGGAATGTCAAAATCGCTACCCTTGAACTGAATTACAAAACAGAACAGAGTCACACGTTTACAAAACACACGATGGCTGCTTAACGGGAAAGGTCAGGTGGGGTGATGCATAAAACAAGGGTTTGAAATTAACTCAGATACCGTTCCATAAGCCAAATATGTAATAGACAAGACCTACTCCCTGCTCAGTGAACTGGACGCAACACCCCCTATTCACCGCACAAGAATATATCTGACTAGTAAGAATCTGAAAACCTATGTATTGATATCTCTCTGGAAGTGAATCAAGAGGGTGTAAAGCAGCATCAACACAGCAGTGAAAAGCAGCTAAACCCCATTATAAAAATAAATTACTTAAAAAAAAAACCCCTAAAACAAAGACAGTGACAGAGAGAGAAATTCTTACAAAATCCGTTCAGGGGCTCTGATGCAACCTGGATTGACCATATCTAGACCCACAGCTGGATGAGACATTAGGCTGGACACTCTTGGGGCTGAGAGGATTGGTGAGGTTGGGTGAGCAAACGCAGACCCTTTAAAGTAATACTGCGTGCTACCCATCCCATGGGTCCCAAATCTCCAGGTTCAAGGGCATCTTCCTACAACGAAAACATGCATGGGAAACCCAGAAGATGGTACACCGTGTGATCGGGAAAGGTTTCTAAAACGCACCTCACTTCTCCTCTCCTTGTGCTCGGGTTCGCCATTCCAGCCGCTTTACTAACAATCTCCCTACTTGGAGAATCAGCACCGTTAACCTCCTGTTTCGTACAGGTTGCAATTTGTCCTGAGGATAAACGGGAAGAGGGGGAACCAATGAGAGACGAGCTCTCGGTGTTGGGACAGGCACAGGTCACTCTAATTTCCCATCAGGAAGAAGAATGAACCACAGGATCAGCCTGCCCCCCCGAACCAGAAAAGGGCCTGAAGCAATCCTGCGCTTTTGCGGCTAGCTCCCAAACATGCGAGTTGACAAATGGAGCTCAGGGGCACTGCAATTCACAAACCTGCAGAGTTATAAAGGATAACTCTCGTCCACAAATATATTGAGGGAAGGCAACGAAGAGGATTTGAAAGCAAGGCAGAATTGCAGCAAACAGATTTCAGGAGGTAGATTCG
This sequence comes from Eubalaena glacialis, assembly GCF_028564815.1. Classification (NCBI taxonomy): domain Eukaryota; kingdom Metazoa; phylum Chordata; class Mammalia; order Artiodactyla; family Balaenidae; genus Eubalaena; species Eubalaena glacialis. The sequence continues at coordinate 98,390,370 of NC_083720.1, read as the reverse complement.
ACTCGCCTTTAAAGCCCATGAAAAGCGGCAAAACGTCGACAATGATGCCCTTGGCCAAAAAGGGCGTATGCGTTTTTTCCTGAATATATTCAGGAAAAAACGCATACGCCCTTTTTGGCCAACCAAGCAAGCCGGAAAGGCAAATCGGCACTACAAAGAAGTCTCGCTTGCCATCGGTCAAAAGGGCCATGCTGAAAAAAGTGTAAAAACCAGAAATGCAGGACAGGCCATGGAGACATGGGAGCCTTGCTACGCTGATGGGAGGGATGTAAATTGCCAACAGCCACTCTGGAGAAGTGTACGGTGTGTCCTGAAACATGGAATAAACACAGCTTAGAGAGCATAGGGCACTTCCACTCATGGGCATATACATTGCGAAAACTGAAAATCCACAAGACACAGGCACCCCAAAGTGTAGGGCTGCTCTGTTTACAAGAACCTCCACTTCGGTACACCTTAAATAGCCCAGGAAGAAGTTGTGGTACTTATGCACAATGGAATATCCCTCAGCCATGAAATCAATGTCATAAGGCTAGTAGCAGCATGATGAGTGGATTTAGGTACGATGACTCTAAGTGAAATAAGTCACACAGAAAAAGACACTTATCCTAAGATATCACTTACAGAGGGAATGTCAAAATCGCTACCCTTGAACTGAATTACAAAACAGAACAGAGTCACACGTTTACAAAACACACTATGGCTGCTTAAAGGGAAAGGTCAGGTGGGGTGATGCATAAAAGAAGGGTTTGAAATTAACTCAGATACCGTTCCATAAGCCAAATATGTAATAGACAAGACCTACTCCCTGCTCAGTGAACTGGACGCAACACCCCCTATTCACCGCACAAGAATATATCTGACTAGTAAGAATCTGAAAACCTATGTATTGATATCTCTCTGGAAGTGAATCAAGAGGGTGTAAAGCGGCATCAACACAGCAGTGAAAAGCAGCTAAACCCCATTATAAAAATAAATTACTTTAAAAAAAAACCCCTAAAACAAAGACAGTGACAGAGAGAGAAATTCTTACAAAATCCGTTCAGGGGCTCTGATGCAACCTGGATTGACCATATCTAGACCCACAGCTGGATGAGACATTAGGCTGGACACTCTTGGGGCTGAGAGGATTGGTGAGGTTGGGTGAGCAAACGCAGACCCTTTAAAGTAATACTGCGTGCTACCCATCCCATGGGTCCCAAATCTCCAGGTTCAAGGGCATCTTCCTACAACGAAAACATGCATGGGAAACCCAGAAGATGGTACACCGTGTGATCGGGAAAGGTTTCTAAAACGCACCTCACTTCTCCTCTCCTTGTGCTCGGGTTCGCCATTCCAGCCGCTTTACTAACAATCTCCCTACTTGGAGAATCAGCACCGTTAACCTCCTGTTTCGTACAGGTTGCAATTTGTCCTGAGGATGAACGGGAAGAGGGGGAACCAATGAGAGACGAGCTCTCGGTGTTGGGACAGGCACAGGTCACTCTCTTTTCCCATCAGGAAGAAGAATGAACCACAGGCTCAGCCTGCCCCCCCGGAACCAGAATAGGGCCTGAAGCAATCCTGCGCTTTTGCGGCCAGCTCCCAAACAAGCGAGTTGACAAATGGAGCTCAGGGGCACTGCAATTCACAAACCTGCAGAGTTATAAAGGATAACTCTCGTCCACAAATATATTGAGGGAAGGCAACGAAGAGGATTTGAAAGCAAGGCAGAATTGCAGCAAACAGATTTCAGGAGGTAGATTCGACTCGCCTTTAAAGCCCATGAAAAGCGGCAAAACGTCGACAATGATGCCCTTGGCCAAAAAGGGCGTATGCGTTTTTTCCTGAATATATTCAGGAAAAAACGCATACGCCCTTTTTGGCCAACCAAGCAAGCCGGAAAGGCAAATCGGCACTACAAAGAAGTCTCGCGTGCCATCGGTCAAAAGGGCCATGCTGAAAAAAGTGTAAAAACCAGAAATGCAAGACAGGCCATGGAGACATGGGAGCCTTGCTACGCTGATGGGCGGGATGTAAATTGCCAACAGCCACTCTGGAGAAGTGTACGGTGTGTCCTGAAACATGTAATAAACACAGCTTAGAGAGCATAGGGCACTTCCACTCATGGGCGTATACATTGCGAAAACTGAAAATCCACAAGACACAGGGACCCCAATGTGTAGGGCTGCTCTGTTTACAAGAACCTCCACTTCGGTACACCTTAAATAGCCCAGGAAGAAGTTGTGGTACTTATGCACAATGGAATATCCCTCAGCCATGAAATCAATGTCATAAGGCTAGTAGCAGCATGATGAGTGGATTTAGGTACGATGACTCTAAGTGAAATAAGTCACACAGAAAAAGACACTTATCCTAAGATATCACTTACAGAGGGAATGTCAAAATCGCTACCCTTGAACTGAATTACAAAACAGAACAGAGTCACACGTTTACAAAACACACTATGGCTGCTTAAAGGGAAAGGTCAGGTGGGGTGATGCATAAAACAAGGGTTTGAAATTAACTCAGATACCGTTCCATAAGCCAAATATGTAATAGACAAGACCTACTCCCTGCTCAGTGAACTGGACGCAACACCCCCTATTCACCGCACAAGAATATATCTGACTAGTAAGAATCTGAAAACCTATGTATTGATATCTCTCTGGAAGTGAATCAAGAGGGTGTAAAGCGGCATCAACACAGCAGTGAAAAGCAGCTAAACCCCATTATAAAAATAAATTACTTAAAAAAAAAACCCCTAAAACAAAGACAGTGACAGAGAGAGAAATTCTTACAAAATCCGTTCAGGGGCTCTGATGCAACCTGGATTGACCATATCTAGACCCACAGCTGGATGAGACATTAGGCTGGACACTCTTGGGGCTGAGAGGATTGGTGAGGTTGGGTGAGCAAACGCAGACCCTTTAAAGTAATACTGCGTGCTACCCATCCCATGGGTCCCAAATCTCCAGGTTCAAGGGCATCTTCCTACAACGAAAACATGCATGGGAAACCCAGAAGATGGTACACCGTGTGATCGGGAAAGGTTTCTAAAACGCACCTCACTTCTCCTCTCCTTGTGCTCGGGTTCGCCATTCCAGCCGCTTTACTAACAATCTCCCTACTTGGAGAATCAGCACCGTTAACCTCCTGTTTCGTACAGGTTGCAATTTGTCCTGAGGATGAACGGGAAGAGGGGGAACCAATGAGAGACGAGCTCTCGGTGTTGGGACAGGCACAGGTCACTCTCTTTTCCCATCAGGAAGAAGAATGAACCACAGGCTCAGCCTGCCCCCCCGGAACCAGAATGGGGCCTGAAGCAATCCTGCGCTTTTGCGGCCAGCTCCCAAGCAAGCGAGTTGACAAATGGAGCTCAGGGGCACTGCAATTCACAAACCTGCAGAGTTATAAAGGATAACTCTCGTCCACAAATGTATTGAGGGAAGGCAACGAAGAGGATTTGAAAGCAAGGCAGAATTGCAAGAAACAGATTTCAGGAGGTAGATTCGACTCGCCTTTAAAGCCCATGAAAAGTGGCAAAACGTCGACAATGATGCCCTTGGCCAAAAAGGGCGTATGCGTTTTTTCCTGAATATATTCAGGAAAAAACGCATACGCCCTTTTTGGCCAACCAAGCAAGCCGGAAAGGCAAATCGGCACTACAAAGAAGTCTCGCTTGCCATCGGTCAAAAGGGCCATGCTGAAAAAAGTGTAAAAACCAGAAATGCAGGACAGGCCATGGAGACATGGGAGCCTTGCTACGCTGATGGGCGGGATGTAAATTGCCAACAGCCACTCTGGAGAAGTGTACGGTGTGTCCTGAAACATGTAATAAACACAGCTTAGAGAGCATAGGGCACTTCCACTCATGGGCGTATACATTGCGAAAACTGAAAATCCACAAGACACAGGGACCCCAATGTGTAGGGCTGCTCTGTTTACAAGAACCTCCACTTCGGTACACCTTAAATAGCCCAGGAAGAAGTTGTGGTACTTATGCACAATGGAATATCCCTCAGCCATGAAATCAATGTCATAAGGCTAGTAGCAGCATGATGAGTGGATTTAGGTACGATGACTCTAAGTGAAATAAGTCACAAAAAAAGACACTTATCCTAAGATATCACTTACAGAGGAAATGTCAAAATCGCTACCCTTGAACTGAATTACAAAACAGAACAGAGTCACACGTTTACAAAACACACGATGGCTGCTTAACGGGAAAGGTCAGGTGGGGTGATGCATAAAACAAGGGTTTGAAATTAACTCAGATACCGTTCCATAAGCCAAATATGTAATAGACAAGACCTACTCCCTGCTCAGTGAACTGGACGCAACACCCCCTATTCACCGCACAAGAATATATCTGACTAGTAAGAATCTGAAAACCTATGTATTGATATCTCTCTGGAAGTGAATCAAGAGGGTGTAAAGCAGCATCAACACAGCAGTGAAAAGCAGCTAAACCCCATTATAAAAATAAATTACTTAAAAAAAAAACCCCTAAAACAAAGACAGTGACAGAGAGAGAAATTCTTACAAAATCCGTTCAGGGGCTCTGATGCAACCTGGATTGACCATATCTAGACCCACAGCTGGATGAGACATTAGGCTGGACACTCTTGGGGCTGAGAGGATTGGTGAGGTTGGGTGAGCAAACGCAGACCCTTTAAAGTAATACTGCGTGCTACCCATCCCATGGGTCCCAAATCTCCAGGTTCAAGGGCATCTTCCTACAACGAAAACATGCATGGGAAACCCAGAAGATGGTACACCGTGTGATCGGGAAAGGTTTCTAAAACGCACCTCACTTCTCCTCTCCTTGTGCTCGGGTTCGCCATTCCAGCCGCTTTACTAACAATCTCCCTACTTGGAGAATCAGCACCGTTAACCTCCTGTTTCGTACAGGTTGCAATTTGTCCTGAGGATAAACGGGAAGAGGGGGAACCAATGAGAGACGAGCTCTCGGTGTTGGGACAGGCACAGGTCACTCTAATTTCCCATCAGGAAGAAGAATGAACCACAGGATCAGCCTGCCCCCCCGAACCAGAAAAGGGCCTGAAGCAATCCTGCGCTTTTGCGGCTAGCTCCCAAACATGCGAGTTGACAAATGGAGCTCAGGGGCACTGCAATTCACAAACCTGCAGAGTTATAAAGGATAACTCTCGTCCACAAATATATTGAGGGAAGGCAACGAAGAGGATTTGAAAGCAAGGCAGAATTGCAGCAAACAGATTTCAGGAGGTAGATTCGACTCGCCTTTAAAGCCCATGAAAAGCGGCAAAACGTCGACAATGATGCCCTTGGCCAAAAAGGGCGTATGCGTTTTTTCCTGAATATATTCAGGAAAAAACGCATACGCCCTTTTTGGCCAACCAAGCAAGCCGGAAAGGCAAATCGGCACTACAAAGAAGTCTCGCTTGCCATCGGTCAAAAGGGCCATGCTGAAAAAAGTGTAAAAACCAGAAATGCAGGACAGGCCATGGAGACATGGGAGCCTTGCTACGCTGATGGGCGGGATGTAAATTGCCAACAGCCACTCTGGAGAAGTGTACGGTGTGTCCTGAAACATGGAATAAACACAGCTTAGAGAGCATAGGGCACTTCCACTCATGGGCATATACATTGCGAAAACTGAAAATCCACAAGACACAGGCACCCCAAAGTGTAGGGCTGCTCTGTTTACAAGAACCTCCACTTCGGTACACCTTAAATAGCCCAGGAAGAAGTTGTGGTACTTATGCACAATGGAATATCCCTCAGCCATGAAATCAATGTCATAAGGCTAGTAGCAGCATGATGAGTGGATTTAGGTACGATGACTCTAAGTGAAATAAGTCACACAGAAAAAGACACTTATCCTAAGATATCACTTACAGAGGGAATGTCAAAATCGCTACCCTTGAACTGAATTACAAAACAGAACAGAGTCACACGTTTACAAAACACACTATGGCTGCTTAAAGGGAAAGGTCAGGTGGGGTGATGCATAAAACAAGGGTTTGAAATTAACTCAGATACCGTTCCATAAGCCAAATATGTAATAGACAAGACCTACTCCCTGCTCAGTGAACTGGACGCAACACCCCCTATTCACCGCACAAGAATATATCTGACTAGTAAGAATCTGAAAACCTATGTATTGATATCTCTCTGGAAGTGAATCAAGAGGGTGTAAAGCGGCATCAACACAGCAGTGAAAAGCAGCTAAACCCCATTATAAAAATAAATTACTTAAAAAAAAAACCCCTAAAACAAAGACAGTGACAGAGAGAGAAATTCTTACAAAATCCGTTCAGGGGCTCTGATGCAACCTGGATTGACCATATCTAGACCCACAGCTGGATGAGACATTAGGCTGGACACTCTTGGGGCTGAGAGGATTGGTGAGGTTGGGTGAGCAAACGCAGACCCTTTAAAGTAATACTGCGTGCTACCCATCCCATGGGTCCCAAATCTCCAGGTTCAAGGGCATCTTCCTACAACGAAAACATGCATGGGAAACCCAGAAGATGGTACACCGTGTGATCGGGAAAGGTTTCTAAAACGCACCTCACTTCTCCTCTCCTTGTGCTCGGGTTCGCCATTCCAGCCGCTTTACTAACAATCTCCCTACTTGGAGAATCAGCACCGTTAACCTCCTGTTTCGTACAGGTTGCAATTTGTCCTGAGGATGAACGGGAAGAGGGGGAACCAATGAGAGACGAGCTCTCGGTGTTGGGACAGGCACAGGTCACTCTCTTTTCCCATCAGGAAGAAGAATGAACCACAGGCTCAGCCTGCCCCCCCGGAACCAGAATAGGGCCTGAAGCAATCCTGCGCTTTTGCGGCCAGCTCCCAAACAAGCGAGTTGACAAATGGAGCTCAGGGGCACTGCAATTCACAAACCTGCAGAGTTATAAAGGATAACTCTCGTCCACAAATATATTGAGGGAAGGCAACGAAGAGGATTTGAAAGCAAGGCAGAATTGCAGCAAACAGATTTCAGGAGGTAGATTCGACTCGCCTTTAAAGCCCATGAAAAGCGGCAAAACGTCGACAATGATGCCCTTGGCCAAAAAGGGCGTATGCGTTTTTTCCTGAATATATTCAGGAAAAAACGCATACGCCCTTTTTGGCCAACCAAGCAAGCCGGAAAGGCAAATCGGCACTACAAAGAAGTCTCGCGTGCCATCGGTCAAAAGGGCCATGCTGAAAAAAGTGTAAAAACCAGAAATGCAAGACAGGCCATGGAGACATGGGAGCCTTGCTACGCTGATGGGCGGGATGTAAATTGCCAACAGCCACTCTGGAGAAGTGTACGGTGTGTCCTGAAACATGTAATAAACACAGCTTAGAGAGCATAGGGCACTTCCACTCATGGGCGTATACATTGCGAAAACTGAAAATCCACAAGACACAGGGACCCCAATGTGTAGGGCTGCTCTGTTTACAAGAACCTCCACTTCGGTACACCTTAAATAGCCCAGGAAGAAGTTGTGGTACTTATGCACAATGGAATATCCCTCAGCCATGAAATCAATGTCATAAGGCTAGTAGCAGCATGATGAGTGGATTTAGGTACGATGACTCTAAGTGAAATAAGTCACACAGAAAAAGACACTTATCCTAAGATATCACTTACAGAGGGAATGTCAAAATCGCTACCCTTGAACTGAATTACAAAACAGAACAGAGTCACACGTTTACAAAACACACTATGGCTGCTTAAAGGGAAAGGTCAGGTGGGGTGATGCATAAAACAAGGGTTTGAAATTAACTCAGATACCGTTCCATAAGCCAAATATGTAATAGACAAGACCTACTCCCTGCTCAGTGAACTGGACGCAACACCCCCTATTCACCGCACAAGAATATATCTGACTAGTAAGAATCTGAAAACCTATGTATTGATATCTCTCTGGAAGTGAATCAAGAGGGTGTAAAGCGGCATCAACACAGCAGTGAAAAGCAGCTAAACCCCATTATAAAAATAAATTACTTAAAAAAAAAACCCCTAAAACAAAGACAGTGACAGAGAGAGAAATTCTTACAAAATCCGTTCAGGGGCTCTGATGCAACCTGGATTGACCATATCTAGACCCACAGCTGGATGAGACATTAGGCTGGACACTCTTGGGGCTGAGAGGATTGGTGAGGTTGGGTGAGCAAACGCAGACCCTTTAAAGTAATACTGCGTGCTACCCATCCCATGGGTCCCAAATCTCCAGGTTCAAGGGCATCTTCCTACAACGAAAACATGCATGGGAAACCCAGAAGATGGTACACCATGTGATCGGGAAAGGTTTCTAAAACGCACCTCACTTCTCCTCTCCTTGTGCTCGGGTTCGCCATTCCAGCCGCTTTACTAACAATCTCCCTACTTGGAGAATCAGCACCGTTAACCTCCTGTTTCGAACAGGTTGCAATTTGTCCTGAGGATGAACGGGAAGAGGGGGAACCAATGAGAGACGAGCTCTCGGTGTTGGGACAGGCACAGGTCACTCTCTTTTCCCATCAGGAAGAAGAATGAACCACAGGCTCAGCCTGCCCCCCCGGAACCAGAATAGGGCCTGAAGCAATCCTGCGCTTTTGCGGCCAGCTCCCAAACAAGCGAGTTGACAAATGGAGCTCAGGGGCACTGCAATTCACAAACCTGCAGAGTTATAAAGGATAACTCTCGTCCACAAATATATTGAGGGAAGGCAACGAAGAGGATTTGAAAGCAAGGCAGAATTGCAGCAAACAGATTTCAGGAGGTAGATTCGACTCGCCTTTAAAGCCCATGAAAAGCGGCAAAACGTCGACAATGATGCCCTTGGCCAAAAAGGGCGTATGCGTTTTTTCCTGAATATATTCAGGAAAAAACGCATACGCCCTTTTTGGCCAACCAAGCAAGCCGGAAAGGCAAATCGGCACTACAAAGAAGTCTCGCGTGCCATCGGTCAAAAGGGCCATGCTGAAAAAAGTGTAAAAACCAGAAATGCAGGACAGGCCATGGAGACATGGGAGCCTTGCTACGCTGATGGGCGGGATGTAAATTGCCAACAGCCACTCTGGAGAAGTGTACGGTGTGTCCTGAAACATGTAATAAACACAGCTTAGAGAGCATAGGGCACTTCCACTCATGGGCGTATACATTGCGAAAACTGAAAATCCACAAGACACAGGGACCCCAATGTGTAGGGCTGCTCTGTTTACAAGAACCTCCACTTCGGTACACCTTAAATAGCCCAGGAAGAAGTTGTGGTACTTATGCACAATGGAATATCCCTCAGCCATGAAATCAATGTCATAAGGCTAGTAGCAGCATGATGAGTGGATTTAGGTACGATGACTCTAAGTGAAATAAGTCACAAAAAAAGACACTTATCCTAAGATATCACGTACAGAGGGAATGTCAAAATCGCTACCCTTGAACTGAATTACAAAACAGAACAGAGTCACACGTTTACAAAACACACGATGGCTGCTTAACGGGAAAGGTCAGGTGGGGTGATGCATAAAACAAGGGTTTGAAATTAGCTCAGATACCGTTCCATAAGCCAAATATGTAATAGACAAGACCTACTCCCTGCTCAGTGAACTGGACGCAACACCCCCTATTCACCGCACAAGAATATATCTGACTAGTAAGAATCTGAAAACCTATGTATTGATATCTCTCTGGAAGTGAATCAAGAGGGTGTAAAGCAGCATCAACACAGCAGTGAAAAGCAGCTAAACCCCATTATAAAAATAAATTACTTAAAAAAAAAACCCTAAAACAAAGACAGTGACAGAGAGAGAAATTCTTACAAAATCCGTTCAGGGGCTCTGATGCAACCTGGATTGACCATATCTAGACCCACAGCTGGATGAGACATTAGGCTGGACACTCTTGGGGCTGAGAGGATTGGTGAGGTTGGGTGAGCAAACGCAGACCCTTTAAAGTAATACTGCGTGCTACCCATCCCATGGGTCCCAAATCTCCAGGTTCAAGGGCATCTTCCTACAACGAAAACATGCATGGGAAACCCAGAAGATGGTACACCGTGTGATCGGGAAAGGTTTCTAAAACGCACCTCACTTCTCCTCTCCTTGTGCTCGGGTTCGCCATTCCAGCCGCTTTACTAACAATCTCCCTACTTGGAGAATCAGCACCGTTAACCTCCTGTTTCGTACAGGTTGCAATTTGTCCTGAGGATAAACGGGAAGAGGGGGAACCAATGAGAGACGAGCTCTCGGTGTTGGGACAGGCACAGGTCACTCTAATTTCCCATCAGGAAGAAGAATGAACCACAGGATCAGCCTGCCCCCCCGAACCAGAAAAGGGCCTGAAGCAATCCTGCGCTTTTGCGGCTAGCTCCCAAACATGCGAGTTGACAAATGGAGCTCAGGGGCACTGCAATTCACAAACCTGCAGAGTTATAAAGGATAACTCTCGTCCACAAATATATTGAGGGAAGGCAACGAAGAGGATTTGAAAGCAAGGCAGAATTGCAGCAAACAGATTTCAGGAGGTAGATTCGACTCGCCTTTAAAGCCCATGAAAAGCGGCAAAACGTCGACAATGATGCCCTTGGCCAAAAAGGGCGTATGCGTTTTTTCCTGAATATATTCAGGAAAAAACGCATACGCCCTTTTTGGCCAACCAAGCAAGCCGGAAAGGCAAATCGGCACTACAAAGAAGTCTCGCTTGCCATCGGTCAAAAGGGCCATGCTGAAAAAAGTGTAAAAACCAGAAATGCAGGACAGGCCATGGAGACATGGGAGCCTTGCTACGCTGATGGGCGGGATGTAAATTGCCAACAGCCACTCTGGAGAAGTGTACGGTGTGTCCTGAAACATGGAATAAACACAGCTTAGAGAGCATAGGGCACTTCCACTCATGGGCATATACATTGCGAAAACTGAAAATCCACAAGACACAGGCACCCCAAAGTGTAGGGCTGCTCTGTTTACAAGAACCTCCACTTCGGTACACCTTAAATAGCCCAGGAAGAAGTTGTGGTACTTATGCACAATGGAATATCCCTCAGCCATGAAATCAATGTCATAAGGCTAGTAGCAGCATGATGAGTGGATTTAGGTACGATGACTCTAAGTGAAATAAGTCACACAGAAAAAGACACTTATCCTAAGATATCACTTACAGAGGGAATGTCAAAATCGCTACCCTTGAACTGAATTACAAAACAGAACAGAGTCACACGTTTACAAAACACACTATGGCTGCTTAAAGGGAAAGGTCAGGTGGGGTGATGCATAAAACAAGGGTTTGAAATTAACTCAGATACCGTTCCATAAGCCAAATATGTAATAGACAAGACCTACTCCCTGCTCAGTGAACTGGACGCAACACCCCCTATTCACCGCACAAGAATATATCTGACTAGTAAGAATCTGAAAACCTATGTATTGATATCTCTCTGGAAGTGAATCAAGAGGGTGTAAAGCGGCATCAACACAGCAGTGAAAAGCAGCTAAACCCCATTATAAAAATAAATTACTTAAAAAAAAAACCCCTAAAACAAAGACAGTGACAGAGAGAGAAATTCTTACAAAATCCGTTCAGGGGCTCTGATGCAACCTGGATTGACCATATCTAGACCCACAGCTGGATGAGACATTAGGCTGGACACTCTTGGGGCTGAGAGGATTGGTGAGGTTGGGTGAGCAAACGCAGACCCTTTAAAGTAATACTGCGTGCTACCCATCCCATGGGTCCCAAATCTCCAGGTTCAAGGGCATCTTCCTACAACGAAAACATGCATGGGAAACCCAGAAGATGGTACACCGTGTGATCGGGAAAGGTTTCTAAAACGCACCTCACGTCTCCTCTCCTTGTGCTCGGGTTCGCCATTCCAGCCGCTTTACTAACAATCTCCCTACTTGGAGAATCAGCACCGTTAACCTCCTGTTTCGTACAGGTTGCAATTTGTCCTGAGGATGAACGGGAAGAGGGGGAACCAATGAGAGACGAGCTCTCGGTGTTGGGACAGGCACAGGTCACTCTCTTTTCCCATCAGGAAGAAGAATGAACCACAGGCTCAGCCTGCCCCCCCGGAACCAGAATAGGGCCTGAAGCAATCCTGCGCTTTTGCGGCCAGCTCCCAAACAAGCGAGTTGACAAATGGAGCTCAGGGGCACTGCAATTCACAAACCTGCAGAGTTATAAAGGATAACTCTCGTCCACAAATATATTGAGGGAAGGCAACGAAGAGGATTTGAAAGCAAGGCAGAATTGCAGCAAACAGATTTCAGGAGGTAGATTCGACTCGCCTTTAAAGCCCATGAAAAGCGGCAAAACGTCGACAATGATGCCCTTGGCCAAAAAGGGCGTATGCGTTTTTTCCTGAATATATTCAGGAAAAAACGCATACGCCCTTTTTCGCCAACCAAGCAAGCCGGAAAGGCAAATCGGCACTACAAAGAAGTCTCGCGTGCCATCGGTCAAAAGGGCCATGCTGAAAAAAGTGTAAAAACCAGAAATGCAGGACAGGCCATGGAGACATGGGAGCCTTGCTACGCTGATGGGCGGGATGTAAATTGCCAACAGCCACTCTGGAGAAGTGTACGGTGTGTCCTGAAACATGTAATAAACACAGCTTAGAGAGCATAGGGCACTTCCAGTCATGGGCATATACATTGCGAAAACTGAAAATCCACAAGACACAGGGACCCCAATGTGTAGGGCTGCTCTGTTTACAAGAACCTCCACTTCGGTACACCTTAAATAGCCCAGGAAGAAGTTGTGGTACTTATGCACAATGGAATATCCCTCAGCCATGAAATCAATGTCATAAGGCTAGTAGCAGCATGATGACTGGATTTAGGTACGATGACTCTAAGTGAAATAAGTCACAAAAAAAGACACTTATCCTAAGATATCACGTACAGAGGGAATGTCAAAATCGCTACCCTTGAACTGAATTACAAAACAGAACAGAGTCACACGTTTACAAAACACACGATGGCTGCTTAACGGGAAAGGTCAGGTGGGGTGATGCATAAAACAAGGGTTTGAAATTAGCTCAGATACCGTTCCATAAGCCAAATATGTAATAGACAAGACCTACTCCCTGCTCAGTGAACTGGACGCAACACCCCCTATTCACCGCACAAGAATATATCTGACTAGTAAGAATCTGAAAACCTATGTATTGATATCTCTCTGGAAGTGAATCAAGAGGGTGTAAAGCAGCATCAACACAGCAGTGAAAAGCAGCTAAACCCCATTATAAAAATAAATTACTTAAAAAAAAACCCCTAAAACAAAGACAGTGACAGAGAGAGAAATTCTTACAAAATCCGTTCAGGGGCTCTGATGCAACCTGGATTGACTATATCTAGACCCACAGCTGGATGAGACATTAGGCTGGACACTCTTGGGGCTGAGAGGATTGGTGAGGTTGGGTGAGCAAACGCAGACCCTTTAAAGTAATACTGCGTGCTACCCATCCCATGGGTCCCAAATCTCCAGGTTCAAGGGCATCTTCCTACATCGAAAACATGCATGGGAAACCCAGAAGATGGTACACCGTGTGAGCGGGAAAGGTTTCTAAAACGCACCTCACTTCTCCTCTCCTTGTGCTCGGGTTCGCCATTCCAGCCGCTTTACTAACAATCTCCCTACTTGGAGAATCAGCACCGTTAACCTCCTGTTTCGTACAGGTTGCAATTTGTCCTGAGGATAAACGGGAAGAGGGGGAACCAATGAGAGACGAGCTCTCGGTGTTGGGACAGGCACAGGTCACTCTAATTTCCCATCAGGAAGAAGAATGAACCACAGGCTCAGCCTGCCCCCCCGAACCAGAATAGGGCCTGAAGCAATCCTGCGCTTTTGCGGCTAGCTCCCAAACATGCGAGTTGACAAATGGAGTTCAGGGGCACTGCAATTCACAAACCTGCAGAGTTATAAAGGATAACTCTCGTCCACAAATATATTGAGGGAAGGCAACGAAGAGGATTTGAAAGCAAGGCAGAATTGCAGCAAACAGATTTCAGGAGGTAGATTCGACTCGCCTTTAAAGCCCATGAAAAGCGGCAAAACGTCGACAATGATGCCCTTGGCCAAAAAGGGCGTATGCGTTTTTTCCTGAATATATTCAGGAAAAAACGCATACGCCCTTTTTGGCCAACCAAGCAAGCCGGAAAGGCAAATCGGCACTACAAAGAAGTCTCGCGTGCCATCGGTCAAAAGGGCCATGCTGAAAAAAGTGTAAAAACCAGAAATGCAGGACAGGCCATGGAGACATGGGAGCCTTGCTACGCTGATGGGCGGGATGTAAATTGCCAACAGCCACTCTGGAGAAGTGTACGGTGTGTCCTGAAACATGGAATAAACACAGCTTAGAGAGCATAGGGCACTTCCACTCATGGGCATATACATTGCGAAAACTGAAAATCCACAAGACACAGGCACCCCAAAGTGTAGGGCTGCTCTGTTTACAAGAACCTCCACTTCGGTACACCTTAAATAGCCCAGGAAGAAGTTGTGGTACTTATGCACAATGGAATATCCCTCAGCCATGAAATCAATGTCATAAGGCTAGTAGCAGCATGATGAGTGGATTTAGGTACGATGACTCTAAGTGAAATAAGTCACACAGAAAAAGACACTTATCCTAAGATATCACTTACAGAGGGAATGTCAAAATCGCTACCCTTGAACTGAATTACAAAACAGAACAGAGTCACACGTTTACAAAACACACTATGGCTGCTTAAAGGGAAAGGTCAGGTGGGGTGATGCATAAAACAAGGGTTTGAAATTAACTCAGATACCGTTCCATAAGCCAAATATGTAATAGACAAGACCTACTCCCTGCTCAGTGAACTGGACGCAACACCCCCTATTCACCGCACAAGAATATATCTGACTAGTAAGAATCTGAAAACCTATGTATTGATATCTCTCTGGAAGTGAATCAAGAGGGTGTAAAGCGGCATCAACACAGCAGTGAAAAGCAGCTAAACCCCATTATAAAAATAAATTACTTAAAAAAAAAAACCCTAAAACAAAGACAGTGACAGAGAGAGAAATTCTTACAAAATCCGTTCAGGGGCTCTGATGCAACCTGGATTGACCATATCTAGACCCACAGCTGGATGAGACATTAGGCTGGACACTCTTGGGGCTGAGAGGATTGGTGAGGTTGGGTGAGCAAACGCAGACCCTTTAAAGTAATACTGCGTGCTACCCATCCCATGGGTCCCAAATCTCCAGGTTCAAGGGCATCTTCCTACAACGAAAACATGCATGGGAAACCCAGAAGATGGTACACCGTGTGATCGGGAAAGGTTTCTAAAACGCACCTCACTTCTCCTCTCCTTGTGCTCGGGTTCGCCATTCCAGCCGCTTTACTAACAATCTCCCTACTTGGAGAATCAGCACCGTTAACCTCCTGTTTCGTACAGGTTGCAATTTGTCCTGAGGATGAACGGGAAGAGGGGGAACCAATGAGAGACGAGCTCTCGGTGTTGGGACAGGCACAGGTCACTCTCTTTTCCCATCAGGAAGAAGAATGAACCACAGGCTCAGCCTGCCCCCCCGGAACCAGAATAGGGCCTGAAGCAATCCTGCGCTTTTGCGGCCAGCTCCCAAACAAGCGAGTTGACAAATGGAGCTCAGGGGCACTGCAATTCACAAACCTGCAGAGTTATAAAGGATAACTCTCGTCCACAAATATATTGAGGGAAGGCAACGAAGAGGATTTGAAAGCAAGGCAGAATTGCAGCAAACAGATTTCAGGAGGTAGATTCGACTCGCCTTTAAAGCCCATGAAAAGCGGCAAAACGTCGACAATGATGCCCTTGGCCAAAAAGGGCGTATGCGTTTTTTCCTGAATATATTCAGGAAAAAACGCATACGCCCTTTTTGGCCAACCAAGCAAGCCGGAAAGGTAAATCGGCACTACAAAGAAGTCTCGCGTGCCATCGGTCAAAAGGGCCATGCTGAAAAAAGTGTAAAAACCAGAAATGCAGGACAGGCCATGGAGACATGGGAGCCTTGCTACGCTGATGGGCGGGATGTAAATTGCCAACAGCCACTCTGGAGAAGTGTATGGTGTGTCCTGAAACAGGTAATAAACACAGCTTAGAGAGCATAGGGCACTTCCACTCATGGGCGTATACATTGGGAAAGCTGAAAATCCACAAGAAACAGGCACCCCAAAGTGTAGGGCTGCTCTGTTTACAAGAACCTCCACTTCGGTACACCTTAAATAGCCCAGGAAAGAGAAAAATGGACAAAGAAGTTGTGGTACTTATGCACAATGGAATATCACTCAGCCATGAAATCAATGTCATAAGGCTAGTAGCAGCATGATGAGTGGATTTAGGTACGATGACTCTAAGTGAAATAAGTCACACAGAAAAAGACACTTATCCTAAGATATCACGTACAGAGGGAATGTCAAAATCGCTACCCTTGAACTGAATTCCAAAACAGAACAGAGTCACACGTTTAGAAAACACACTATGGCTGCTTAACGGGAAAGGTCAGGTGGGGTGATGCATAAAACAAGGGTTTGAAATTAGCTCACATACCGTTCCATAAGCCAAGTATGTAATAAACAAGACCTACTCCCTGCTCAGTGAACTGGACTCAACACCCCCTATTCACCGCACAAGAATATATCTCACTAGTAAGAATCTTAAAACCTATGTATTGATATCTCTCTGGAAGTGAATCAAGAGGGTGTAAAGCGGCATAAACACAGCTGTGAAAAGCAGCTAAACCCCATTATAAAAATAACTTACTTTAAAAAAAAAACCCCTAAAACAAAGACAGTGACAGAGAGAGAAATTCTTACAAAATCCGTTCAGGGGCTCTGATGCAACCTGGATTGACCATATCTAGATCCACAGCTGGATGAGACATTAGGCTGGACACTCTTGGGGCTGAGAGGATTGGTGAGGTTGGGTGAGCAAACGCAGACCCTTTAAAGTAACACTGCGTGGTACCCATCCCATGGGTCCCAAATCTCCAGGTTCAAGGGCATCTTCCTACATCGAAAACATGCATGGGAAACCCAGAAGATGGTACACCGTGTGAGCGGGAAAGGTTTCTAAAACACACCTCACTTCTCCTCTCCTTGTGCCTCGGTTCGCCATTCCAGCCGCTTTACTTATAATCTCCCTACTTGGAGAATCAGCACCGTTAACCTCCTGTTTCGTACAGGTTGCAATTTGTCCTGAGGATGAACGGGAAGAGAGGGAACCAATGAGAGACGAGCTCTCGGTGTTGGGACAGGCACAGGTCACTCTCTTTTCCCATCAGGAAGAAGAATGAACCACAGGCTCAGCCTGCCCCCCCGGAACCAGAATAGGGCCTGAAGCAATCCTGCGCTTTTGCGGCCAGCTCCCAAACAATCGAGTTGACAAATGGAGCTCAGGGGCACTGCAATTCACAAACCTGCAGAGTTATAAAGGATAACTCTCGTCCACAAATATATTGAGGGAAGGCAACGAAGAGGATTTGAAAGCAAGGCAGAATTGCAGCAAACAGATTTCAGGAGGTAGATTCGACTCGCCTTTAAAGCCCATGAAAAGCGGCAAAACGTCGACAATGATGCCCTTGGCCAAAAAGGGCGTATGCGTTTTTTCCTGAATATATTCAGGCAAAAACGCATACGCCCTTTTTGGCCAACCAAGCAAGCCGGAAAGGCAAATCGGCACTACAAAGAAGTCTCGCTTGCCATCGGTCAAAAGGGCCATGCTGAAAAAAGTGTAAAAACCAGAAATGCAGGACAGGCCATGGAGACATGGGAGCCTTGCTACGCTGATGGGCGGGATGTAAATTGCCAACAGCCACTCTGGAGAAGTGTACGGTGTGTCCTGAAACAGGTAATAAACACAGCTTAGAGAGCATAGGGCACTTCCACTCATGGGCGTATACATTGGGAAAGCTGAAAATCCACAAGACACAGGCACCCCAAAGTGTAGGGCTGCTCTGTTTACAAGAACCTCCACTTCGGTACACCTTAAATAGCCCAGCAAAGAGAAAAATGGACAAAGAATTTGTGGTACTTATGCACAATGGAATATCACTCAGCCATGAAATCAATGTCATAAGGCTAGTAGCAGCATGATGAGTGGATTTAGGTACGATGACTCTAAGTGAAATAAGTCACACAGAAAAAGACACTTATCCTAAGATATCACGTACAGAGGGAATGTCAAAATCGCTACCCTTGAACTGAATTCCAAAACAGAACAGAGTCACACGTTTAGAAAACACACGATGGCTGCTTAACGGGAAAGGTCAGGTGGGGTGATGCATAAAACAAGGGTTTGAAATTAGCTCAGATACCGTTCCATAAGCCAAATATGTAATAGACAAGACCTACTCCCTGCTCAGTGAACTGGACTCAACACCCCCTATTCACCGCACAAGAATATATCTCACTAGTAAGAATCTTAAAACCTATGTATTGATATCTCTCTGGAAGTGAATCAAGAGGGTGTAAAGCGGCATAAACACAGCAGTGAAAAGCAGCTAAACCCCATTATAAATATAAATTACTTTAAAAAAAAACCCCTAAAACAAAGACAGTGACAGAGAGAGAAATTCTTACAGAATCCGATCAGGGGCTCTGATGCAACCTGGATTGACCATATCTAGACCCACAGCTGGATGAGACATTAGGCTGGACACTCTTGGGGCTGAGAGGATTGGTGAGGTTGGGTGAGCAAACGCAGACCCTTTAAAGTAACACTGTGTGGTACCCATCCCATGGGTCCCAAATCTCCAGGTTCAAGGGAATCTTCCTACATCGAAAACATGCATGGGAAACCCAGAAGATGGTACACCGTGTGAGCGGGAAAGGTTTCTAAAACACACCTCACTTCTCCTCTCCTTGTGCCTGGGTTCGCCATTCCAGCCGCTTTACTTATAATCTCCCTACTTGGAGAATCAGCACCGTTAACCTCCTGTTTCGTACAGGTTGCAATTTATCCTGAGGATGAACGGGAAGAGAGGGAACCAATGAGAGACGAGCTCTCGGTGTTGTTACAGGCACAGGTCACTCTATTTTCCAATCAGGAAGAAGAATGAACCACAGGCTCAGCCTGCCCCTCCGGAACCAGAATAGGGCCTGAAGCAATCCTGCGCTTTTGCGGCCAGCTCCCAAACAAGCGAGTTGACAAATGGAGCTCAGGGGCACTGCAATTCACAAACCTGCAGAGTTATAAAGGATAACTCTCGTCCACAAATATATTGAGGGAAGGCAACGAAGAGGATTTGAAAGCAAGGCAGAATTGCAGCAAACAGATTTCAGGAGGTAGATTCGACTCGCCTTTAAAGCACATGAAAAGCGGCAAAACGTCGACAATGATGCCCTTGGCCAAAAAGGGCGTATGCGTTTTTTCCTGAATATATTCAGGAAAAAACGCATACGCCCTTTTTGGCCAACCAAGCAAGCCGGAAAGGCAAATCGGCACTACAAAGAAGTCTCACTTGCCATCGGTCAAAAGGGCCATGCTGAAAAAAGTGTAAAAACCAGAAATGCAGGACAGGCCATGGAGACCTGGGAGCCTTGCTACGCTGATGGGCGGGATGTAAATTGCCAACAGCCACTCTGGAGAAGTGTACGGTGTGTCCTGAAACACGTAATAAACACAGCTTAGAGAGCATAGGGCACTTCCACTCATGGGCGTATACATTGCGAAAACTGAAAATCCACAAGACACAGGCACCCCAAAGTGTAGGGCTGCTCTGTTTACAAGAACCTCCACTTCGGTACACCTTAAATAGCCCAGGAAAGAGAAAAATGGACAAAGAAGTTGTGGTACTTATGCACAATGGAATATCACTCAGCCATGAAATCAATGTCATAAGGCTAGTAGCAGCATGATGAGTGGATTTAGGTACGATGACTCTAAGTGAAATAAGTCACTCAGAAAAAGACACTTATCCTAAGATATCACGTACAGAGGGAATGTCAAAATCGCTACCCTTGAACTGATTTCCAAAACAGAACACAGTCACACGTTTAGCAAACACACTATGGCTGCTTAACGGGAAAGGTCAGGTGGGGTGATGCATAAAACAAGGGTTTGAAATTAGCTCAGATACCGTTCCATAAGCCAAATATGTAATAGACAAGACCTACTCCCTGCTCAGTGAACTGGACTCAACACCCCTTATTCACCGCACAAGAATATATCTGACTAGTAAGAATCTTAAAACCTATGTATTGCTATCTCTCTGGAAGTGAATCAAGAGGGTGTAAAGCGGCATAAACACAGCAGTGAAAAGCAGCTAAACCCATTAGAAAAATAAATTACTTAAAAAAAAAAAAACCTAAAACAAAGACAGTGACAGACAAATTCTTACAAAATCCGTTCAGGGGCTCTGATGCAACCTGGATGGACCATATCTAGACCCACAGCTGGATGAGACATTAGGCTGGACATTCTTGGGGCAGAGAGGATTGGTGAGGTTGGGTGAGCAAACGCAGACCCTTTAAAGTAATACTGCGTGCTACCCATCCCATGGGTCCCAAATCTCCAGGTTCAAGGGCATCTTCCTACATCGAAAACATGCATGGGAAACCCAGAAGATGGTACACCGTGTGAGCGGGAAAGGTTTCTAAAATGCACCTCACTTCTCCTCTCCTTGTGCTCGGGTTCGCCATTCAGGCCGCTTTACTAACAATCTCCCTACTTGGAGAATCAGCACCGTTAACCTCCTGTTTCGTACAGGTTGCAATTTGTCCTGAGGATGAACGGGAAGAGGGGGAACCAATGAGAGACGAGCTCTAGGTGTTGGGTAAGGAACAGGTCACTCTCTTTTCCCATCAGGAAGAAGAATGAACCACAGGCTCAGCCTGCCCCCCCCGAACCAGAATAGGGCCTGAAGCAATCCTGTGCTTTTGCGGCCAGCTCCCAAAGAAGCGAGTTGACAAATGGAGCTCAGGGGCACTGCAATTCACAAACCTGCAGAGTTATAAAGGATAACTCTCGTCCACAAATATATTGAGGGAAGGCAACGAAGAGGATTTGAAAGCAAGGCAGAATTGCAGGAAACAGATTTCAGGAGGTAGATTCGACTCGCCTTTAAAGCACATGAAAAGCCGCAAAACGTCGACAATGATGCCCTTGTCCAAACAGGGCGTATGCGTTTTTTCCTGAATATATTCAGGAAAAAACGCATACGCCCTGATTGGCCAACCAAGCAAGCTGGAAAGGCAAATCGGCACTACAAAGAAGTCTCGCTTGCCATCGGTCAAAAGGGCCATGCTGAAAAAAGTTTAAAAATCAGAAAGGCAGGACAGGCCATGGAGACCTGGGAGCCTTGCTACGCTGATGGGCGGGATGTAAATTGCCAACAGCCACTCTGGAGAAGTGTACGGTGTGTCCTGAAACACGTAATAAACACAGCTTAGAGAGCATAGGGCACTTCCACTCATGGGCGTATACATTGCGAAAACTGAAAATCCACAAGACACAGGCACCCCAAAGTGTAGGGCTGCTCTGTTTACAAGAACCTCCACTTCGGTACACCTTAAATAGCCCAGGAAAGAGAAAAATGGACAAAGAAGTTGTGGTACTTATGCACAATGGAATATCACTCAGCCATGAAATCAATGTCATAAGGCTAGTAGCAGCATGATGAGTGGATTTAGGTACGATGACTCTAAGTGAAATAAGTCACTCAGAAAAAGACACTTATCCTAAGATATCACGTACAGAGGGAATGTCAAAATCGCTACCCTTGAACTGATTTCCAAAACAGAACAGAGTCACACGTTTAGCAAACACACTATGGCTGCTTAACGGGAAAGGTCAGGTGGGGTGATGCATAAAACAAGGGTTTGAAATTAGCTCAGATACCGTTCCATAAGCCAAATATGTAATAGACAAGACCTACTCCCTGCTCAGTGAACTGGACTCAACACCCCTTATTCACCGCACAAGAATATATCTGACTAGTAAGAATCTTAAAACCTATGTATTGCTATCTCTCTGGAAGTGAATCAAGAGGGTGTAAAGCGGCATAAACACAGCAGTGAAAAGCAGCTAAACCCATTAGAAAAATAAATTACTTAAAAAAAAAAAAACCTAAAACAAAGACAGTGACAGACAAATTCTTACAAAATCCGTTCAGGGGCTCTGATGCAACCTGGATGGACCATATCTAGACCCACAGCTGGATGAGACATTAGGCTGGACATTCTTGGGGCAGAGAGGATTGGTGAGGTTGGGTGAGCAAACGCAGACCCTTTAAAGTAATACTGCGTGCTACCCATCCCATGGGTCCCAAATCTCCAGGTTCAAGGGCATCTTCCTACAACGAAAACATGCATGGGAAACCCAGAAGATGGTACACCGTGTGAGCGGGAAAGGTTTCTAAAATGCACCTCACTTCTCCTCTCCTTGTGCTCGGGTTCGCCATTCCAGCCGCTTTACTAACAATCTCCCTACTTGGAGAATCAGCACCGTTAACCTCCTGTTTCGTACAGGTTGCAATTTGTCCTGAGGATGAATGGGAAGAGGGGGAACCAATGAGAGACGAGCTCTCGGTGTTGGGACAGGCACAGGTCACTCTATTTTCCCATCAGGAAGAAGAATGAACCACAGGCTCAGCCTGCCCCCCCGGAACCAGAATAGGGCCTGAAGCAATCCTGCGCTTTTGCGGCCAGCTCCCAAACAAGCGAGTTGACAAATGGAGCTCAGGCGCACTGCAATTCACAAACCTGCAGAGTTATAAAGGATAACTCTCGTCCACAAATATATTGAGGGAAGGCAACGAAGAGGATTTGAAAGCAAGGCAGAATTGCAGCAAACAGATTTCAGGAGGTAGATTCGACTCGCCTTTAAAGCCCATGAAAAGCAGCAAAACGTCGACAATGATGCCCTTGGCCAAAAAGGGCGTATGCGTTTTTTCCTGAATATATTCAGGAAAAAACGCATACGCCCTTTTTGGCCAACCAAGCAAGCCGGAAAGGCAAATCGGCACTACAAAGAAGTCTCGCTTGCCATCGGTCAAAAGGGCCATGCTGAAAAAAGTGTCAAAACCAGAAATGCAGGACAGGCCATGGAGACATGGGAGCCTTGCTACGCTGATGGGCGAGATGTAAATTGCCAACAGCCACTCTGGAGAAGTGTACGGTGTGTCCTGAAACAGGTAATAAATACAGTTTAGAGAGCATAGGGCACTTCCACTCATGGGCGTATACATTGGGAAAGCTGAAAATCCACAAGACACAGGCACCCCAAAGTGTAGGGCTGCTCTGTTTACAAGAACCTCCACTTCGGTACACCTTAAATAGCCCAGGAAAGAGAAAAATGGACAAAGAAGTTGTGGTACTTAGGCACAATGGAATATCACTCAGCCATGAAATCAATGTCATAAGGCTAATAGCAGCATGATGAGTGGATTTAGGTACGATGACTCTAAGTGAAATAAGTCACACAGAAAAAGACACTTATCCTAAGATATCACGTACAGAGGGAATGTCAAAATCGCTACCCTTGAACGGAATTACAAAACAGAACAGAGTCACACGTTTAGAAAACACACGATGGCTGCTTAACGGGAAAGGTCAGGTGGGGTGATGCATAAAACAAGGGTTTGAAATTAGCTCAGATACCGTTCCATAAGCCAAATATGTAATAGACAAGACCTACTCCCTGCTCAGTGAACTGGACTCAACACCCCCTATTCACCGCACAAGAATATATCTGACTAGTAAGAATCTGAAAACCTATGTATTGATATCTCTCTGGAAGTGAATCAAGAGGGTGTAAAGCGGCATCAACACAGCAGTGAAAAGCAGCTAAACCCCATTATAAAAATAAATTACTTAAAAAAAAAACCCCTAAAACAAAGACAGTGACAGAGAGAGAAATTCTTACAAAATCCGTTCAGGGGCTCTGATGCAACCTGGATTGACCATATCTAGACCCACAGCTGGATGAGACATTAGGCTGGACACTCTTGGGGCTGAGAGGATTGGTGAGGTTGGGTGAGCAAACGCAGACCCTTTAAAGTAACACTGCGTGGTACCCATCCCATGGGTCCCAAATCTCCAGGTTCAAGGGCATCTTCCTACATCGAAAACATGCATGGGAAACCCAGAAGATGGTACACCGTGTGAGCGGGAAAGGTTTCTAAAATGCACCTCACTTCTCCTCTCCTTGTGCTCGGGTTCGCCATTCCAGCCGCTTTACTAACAATCTCCCTACTTGGAGAATCAGCACCGTTAACCTCCTGTTTCGTACAGGTTGCAATTTGTCCTGAGGATGAACGGGAAGAGGGGGAACCAATGAGAGACGAGCTCTAGGTGTTGGGACGGGCACAGGTCACTCTATTTTCCCATCAGGAAGAAGAATGAACCACAGGCTCAGCCTGCCCCCCCGGAACCAGAATAGGGCCTGAAGCAATCCTGCGCTTTTGCGGCCAGCTCCCAAACAAGCGAGTTGACAAATGGAGCTCAGGGGCACTGCAATTCACAAACCTGCAGAGTTATAAAGGATAACTCTCGTCCACAAATATATTGAGGGAAGGCAACGAAGAGGATTTGAAAGCAAGGCAGAATTGCAGCAAACAGATTTCAGGAGGTAGATTCGACTCGCCTTAAAGCACATGAAAAGCGGCGAAACGTCGACAATGATGCCCTTGGCCAAAAAGGGCGTATGCGTTTTTTCCTTAATATATTCAGGAAAAAACGCATACGCCCTTTTTGGCCAACCAAGCAAGCCGGAAAGGCAAATCGGCACTACAAAGAAGTCTCGCTTGCCATCGGTCAAAAGGGCCATGCTGAAAAAAGTGTAAAAACCAGAAATGCAGGACAGGCCATGGAGACATGGGAGCCTTGCTACGCTGATGGGCGGGATGTAAATTGCCAACAGCCACTCTGGAGAAGTGTACGGTGTGTCCTGAAACAGGTAATAAACACAGCTTAGAGAGCATAGGGCACTTCCACTCATGGGCGTATACATTGGGAAAGCTGAAAATCCACAAGACACAGGCACCCCAAAGTGTAGGGCTGCTCTGTTTACAAGAACCTCCACTTCGGTACACCTTAAATAGCCCAGGAAAGAGAAAAATGGACAAAGAAGTTGTGGTACTTATGCACAATGGAATATCACTCACCATGAAATCAATGTCATAAGGCTAGTAGCAGCATGATGAGTGGATTTAGGTACGATGACTCTAAGTGAAATAAGTCACACAGAAAAAGACACTTATCCTAAGATATCACGTAAAGAGGGAATGTCAAAATCGCTACCCTTGAACTGAATTCCAAAACAGAACAGAGTCACACGTTTAGAAAACACACGATGGCTGCTTAAAGGGAAAGGTCAGGTGGGGTGATGCATAAAACAAGGGTTTGAAATTAGCTCACATACCGTTCCATAAGCCAAATATGTAATAGACAAGACCTACTCCCTGCTCAGTGAACTGGACGCAACACCCCCTATTCACCGCACAAGAATATATCTGACTAGTAAGAATCTGAAAACCTATGTATTGATATCTCTCTGGAAGTGAATCAAGAGGGTGTAAAGCGGCATCAACACAGCAGTGAAAAGCAGCTAAACCCCATTATAAAAATAAATTACTTTAAAAAAAAACCCCTAAAACAAAGACAGTGACAGAGAGAGAAATTCTTACAAAATCCGTTCAGGGGCTCTGATGCAACCTGGATTGACCATATCTAGACCCACAGCTGGATGAGACATTAGGCTGGACACTCTTGGGGCTGAGAGGATTGGTGAGGTTGAGTGAGCAAACGCAGACCCTTTAAAGTAATACTGCGTGCTACCCATCCCATGGGTCCCAAATCTCCAGGTTCAAGGGCATCTTCCTACAACGAAAACATGCATGGGAAACCCAGAAGATGGTACACCGTGTGATCGGGAAAGGTTTCTAAAACGCACCTCACTTCTCCTCTCCTTGTGCTCGGGTTCGCCATTCCAGCCGCTTTACTAACAATCTCCCTACTTGGAGAATCAGCACCGTTAACCTCCTGTTTCGTACAGGTTGCAATTTGTCCTGAGGATGAACGGGAAGAGGGGGAACCAATGAGAGACGAGCTCTCGGTGTTGGGACAGGCACAGGTCACTCTATTTTCCCATCAGGAAGAAGAATGAACCACAGGCTCAGTCTGCCCCCCCGGAACCAGAATGGGGCCTGAAGCAATCCTGCGCTTTTGCGGCCAGCTCCCAAACAAGCGAGTTGACAAATGGAGCTCAGGGGCACTGCAATTCACAAACCTGCAGAGTTATAAAGGATAACTCTCGTCCACAAATATATTGAGGGAAGGCAACGAAGAGGATTTGAAAGCAAGGCAGAATTGCAGGAAACAGATTTCAGGAGGTAGATTCGACTCGCCTTTAAAGCCCATGAAAAGCGGCAAAACGTCGACAATGATGCCCTTGGCCAAAAAGGGCGTATGCGTTTTTTCCTGAATATATTCAGGAAAAAACGCATACGCCCTTTTTGGCCAACCAAGCAAGCCGGAAAGGCAAATCGGCACTACAAAGAAGTCTCGCTTGCCATCGGTCAAAAGGGCCATGCTGAAAAAAGTGTAAAAACCAGAAATGCAGGACAGGCCATGGAGACATGGGAGCCTTGCTACGCTGATGGGCGGGATGTAAATTGCCAACAGCCACTCTGGAGAAGTGTACGGTGTGATCTGAAACATGTAATAAACACAGCTTAGAGAGCATAGGGCACTTCCACTCATGGGCGTATACATTGCGAAAACTGAAAATCCACAAGACACAGGGACCCCAAAGTGTAGGGCTGCTCTGTTTACAAGAACCTCCACTTCGGTACACCTTAAATAGCCCAGGAAGAAGTTGTGGTACTTATGCACAATGGAATATCCCTCAGCCATGAAATCAATGTCATAAGGCTAGTAGCAGCATGATGAGTGGATTTAGGTACGATGACTCTAAGTGAAATAAGTCACACAGAAAAAGACACTTATCCTAAGATATCACGTACAGAGGGAATGTCAAAATCGCTACCCTTGAACTGAATTACAAAACAGAACAGAGTCACACGTTTAGAAAACACACTATGGCTGCTTAAAGGGAAAGGTCAGGTGGGGTGATGCATAAAACAAGGGTTTGAAATTAGCACAGATACCGTTCCATAAGCCAAATATGTAATAGACAAGACCTACTCCCAGCTCAGTGAACTGGACGCAACACCCCCTATTCACCGCACAAGAATATATCTGACTAGTAAGAATCTGAAAACCTATGTATTGATATCTCTCTGGAAGTGAATCAACAGGGTGTAAAGCGGCATCAACACAGCAGTGAAAAGCAGCTAAACCCCATTATAAAAATAAATTACTTAAAAAAAAAACCCCTAAAACAAAGACAGTGACAGAGAGAGAAATTCTTACAAAATCCGTTCAGGGGCTCTGATGCAACCTGGATTGACCATATCTAGACCCACAGCTGGATGAGACATTAGGCTGGACACTCTTGGGGCTGAGAGGATTGGTGAGGTTGGGTGAGCAAACGCAGACCCTTTAAAGTAATACTGCGTGCTACCCATCCCATGGGTCCCAAATCTCCAGGTTCAAGGGCATCTTCCTACATCGAAAACATGCATGGGAAACCCAGAAGATGGTACACCGTGTGATCGGGAAAGGTTTCTAAAACCCACCTCACTTCTCCTCTCCTTGTGCTCGGGTTCGCCACTAAAGCCGCTTTACTAACAATCACCCTACTTGGAGAATCAGCACCGTTAACCTCCTGTTTCGTACAGGTTGCAATTTGTCCTGAGGATGAACGGGAAGAGGGGGAACCAATGAGAGACGAGCTCTCGGTGTTGGGACAGGCACAGGTCACTCTCTTTTCCCATCAGGAAGAAGAATGAACCACAGGATCAGCCTGCCCCCCCGGAACCAGAATGGGGCCTGAAGCAATCCTGCGCTTTTGCGCCCAGCTCCCAAACAAGCGAGTTGACAAATGGAGCTCAGGGGCACTGCAATTCACAAACCTGCAGAGTTATAAAGGATAACTCTCGTCCACAAATGTATTGAGGGAAGGCAACGAAGAGGATTTGAAAGCAAGGCAGAATTGCAAGAAACAGATTTCAGTAGGTAGATTCGACTCGCCTTTAAAGCCCATGAAAAGTGGCAAAACGTCAACAATGATGCCCTTGGCCAAAAAGGGCGTATGCGTTTTTTCCTGAATATATTCAGGAAAAAACGCATACGCCCTTTTTGGCCAACCAAGCAAGCCGGAAAGGCAAATCGGCACTACAAAGAAGTCTCGCTTGCCATCGGTCAAAAGGGCCATGCTGAAAAAAGTGTAAAAACCAGAAATGCAGGACAGGCCATGGAGACATGGGAGCCTTGCTACGCTGATGGGCGGGATGTAAATTGCCAACAGCCACTCTGGAGAAGTGTACGGTGTGTCCTGAAACATGTAATAAACACAGCTTAGAGAGCATAGGGCACTTCCACTCATGGGCGTATACATTGTGAAAACTGAAAATCCACAAGACACAGGCACCCCAAAGTGTAGGGCTGCTCTGTTTACAAGAACCTCCACTTCGGTACACCTTAAATAGCCCAGGAAGAAGTTGTGGTACTTATGCACAATGGAATATCCCTCAGCCATGAAATCAATGTCATAAGGCTAGTAGCAGCATGATGAGTGGATTTAGGTACGATGACTCTAAGTGAAATAAGTCACACAGAAAAAGACACTTATCCTAAGATATCACGTACAGAGGGAATGTCAAAATCGCTACCCTTGAACTGAATTACAAAACAGAACAGAGTCACACGTTTAGAAAACACACTATGGCTGCTTAAAGGGAAAGGTCAGGTGGGGTGATGCATAAAACAAGGGTTTGAAATTAGCTCAGATACCGTTCCATAAGCCAAATATGTAATAGACAAGACCTACTCCCTGCTCAGTGAACTGGACGCAACACCCCCTATTCACCGCACAAGAATATATCTGACTAGTAAGAATCTGAAAACCTATGTATTGATATCTCTCTGGAAGTGAATCAAGAGGGTGTAAAGCGGCATCAACACAGCAGTGAAAAGCAGCTAAACCCCATTATAAAAATAAATTACTTAAAAAAAAAACCCCTAAAACAAAGACAGTGACAGAGAGAGAAATTCTTACAAAATCCGTTCAGGGGCTCTGATGCAACCTGGATTGACCATATCTAGACCCACAGCTGGATGAGACATTAGGCTGGACACTCTTGGGGCTGAGAGGATTGGTGAGGTTGGGTGAGCAAACGCAGACCCTTTAAAGTAATACTGCGTGCTACCCATCCCATGGGTCCCAAATCTCCAGGTTCAAGGGCATCTTCCTACATCGAAAACATGCATGGGAAACCCAGAAGATGGTACACCGTGTGATCGGGAAAGGTTTCTAAAACCTACCTCACTTCTCCTCTCCTTGTGCTCGGGTTCGCCACTAAAGCCGCTTTACTAACAATCACCCTACTTGGAGAATCAGCACCGTTAACCTCCTGTTTCGTACAGGTTGCAATTTGTCCTGAGGATGAACGGGAAGAGGGGGAACCAATGAGAGACGAGCTCTCGGTGTTGGGACAGGCACAGGTCACTCTCTTTTCCCATCAGGAAGAAGAATGAACCACAGGATCAGACTGCCCCCCCGGAACCAGAATGGGGCCTGAAGCAATCCTGCGCTTTTGCGCCCAGCTCCCAAACAAGCGAGTTGACAAATGGAGCTCAGGGGCACTGCAATTCACAAACCTGCAGAGTTATAAAGGATAACTCTCGTCCACAAATGTATTGAGGGAAGGCAACGAAGAGGATTTGAAAGCAAGGCAGAATTGCAAGAAACAGATTTCAGTAGGTAGATTCGACTCGCCTTTAAAGCCCATGAAAAGTGGCAAAACGTCAACAATGATGCCCTTGGCCAAAAAGGGCGTATGCGTTTTTTCCTGAATATATTCAGGAAAAAACGCATACGCCCTTTTTGGCCAACCAAGCAAGCCGGAAAGGCAAATCGGCACTACAAAGAAGTCTCGCTTGCCATCGGTCAAAAGGGCCATGCTGAAAAAAGTGTAAAAACCAGAAATGCAGGACAGGCCATGGAGACATGGGAGCCTTGCTACGCTGATGGGCGGGATGTAAATTGCCAACAGCCACTCTGGAGAAGTGTACGGTGTGTCCTGAAACATGTAATAAACACAGCTTAGAGAGCATAGGGCACTTCCACTCATGGGCGTATACATTGTGAAAACTGAAAATCCACAAGACACAGGCACCCCAAAGTGTAGGGCTGCTCTGTTTACAAGAACCTCCACTTCGGTACACCTTAAATAGCCCAGGAAGAAGTTGTGGTACTTATGCACAATGGAATATCCCTCAGCCATGAAATCAATGTCATAAGGCTAGTAGCAGCATGATGAGTGGATTTAGGTACGATGACTCTAAGTGAAATAAGTCACACAGAAAAAGACACTTATCCTAAGATATCACGTACAGAGGGAATGTCAAAATCGCTACCCTTGAACTGAATTACAAAACAGAACAGAGTCACACGTTTAGAAAACACACTATGGCTGCTTAAAGGGAAAGGTCAGGTGGGGTGATGCATAAAACAAGGGTTTGAAATTAGCTCAGATACCGTTCCATAAGCCAAATATGTAATAGACAAGACCTACTCCCTGCTCAGTGAACTGGACGCAACACCCCCTATTCACCGCACAAGAATATATCTGACTAGTAAGAATCTGAAAACCTATGTATTGATATCTCTCTGGAAGTGAATCAAGAGGGTGTAAAGCGGCATCAACACAGCAGTGAAAAGCAGCTAAACCCCATTATAAAAATAAATTACTTAAAAAAAAAACCCCTAAAACAAAGACAGTGACAGAGAGAGAAATTCTTACAAAATCCGTTCAGGGGCTCTGATGCAACCTGGATTGACCATATCTAGACCCACAGCTGGATGAGACATTAGGCTGGACACTCTTGGGGCTGAGAGGATTGGTGAGGTTGGGTGAGCAAACGCAGACCCTTTAAAGTAATACTGCGTGCTACCCATCCCATGGGTCCCAAATCTCCAGGTTCAAGGGCATCTTCCTACATCGAAAACATGCATGGGAAACCCAGAAGATGGTACACCGTGTGATCGGGAAAGGTTTCTAAAACGCACCTCACTTCTCCTCTCCTTGTGCTCGGGTTCGCCATTCCAGCCGCTTTACTAACAATCTCCCTACTTGGAGAATCAGCACCGTTAACCTCCTGTTTCGTACAGGTTGCAATTTGTCCTGAGGATAAATGGAAAGAGGGGGAACCAATGAGAGACGAGCTCTCGGTGTTGGGACAGGCACAGATCACTCTATTTTCCCATCAGGAAGAAGAATGAACCACAGGCTCAGCCTGCACCTCCGGAACCAGAATAGGGCCTGAAGCAATCCTGCGCTTTTGCGGCCAGCTCCCAAACAAGCGAGTTGACAAATGGAGCTCAGGGGCACTGCAATTCACAAACCTGCAGAGTTATAAAGGATAACTCTCTTCCACAAATGTATTGAGGGAAGGCAACGAAGAGGATTTGAAAGCAAGGCAGAATTGCAAGAAACAGATTTCAGTAGGTAGATTCGACTCGCCTTTAAAGCCCATGAAAAGCGGCAAAACGTCGACAATGATGCCCTTGGCCAAAAAGGGCGTATGCGTTTTTTCCTGAATATATTCAGGAAAAAACGCATACGCCCTTTTTGGCCAACCAAGCAAGCAGGAAAGGCAAATCGGCACTACAAAGAAGTCTCGCTTGCCATCGGTCAAAAGGGCCATGCTGAAAAAAGTGTAAAAACCAGAAATGCAGGACAGGCCATGGAGACATGGGAGCCTTGCTACGCTGATGGGCGGGATGTAAATTGCCAACAGCCACTCTGGAGAAGTGTACGGTGTGTCCTGAAACATGTAATAAACACAGCTTAGAGAGCATAGGGCACTTCCACTCATGGGCGTATACATTGCGAAAACTGAAAATCCACAAGACACAGGCACCCCAAAGTGTAGGGCTGCTCTGTTTACAAGAACCTCCACTTCGGTACACCTTAAATAGCCCAGGAAGAAGTTGTGGTACTTATGCACAATGGAATATCCCTCAGCCATGAAATCAATGTCATAAGGCTAGTAGCAGCATGATGAGTGGATTTAGGTACGATGACTCTAAGTGAAATAAGTCACACAGAAAAAGACACTTATCCTAAGATATCACGTACAGAGGGAATGTCAAAATCGCTACCCTTGAACTGAATTACAAAACAGAACAGAGTCACACGTTTAGAAAACACACTATGGCTGCTTAAAGGGAAAGGTCAGGTGGGGTGATGCATAAAACAAGGGTTTGAAATTAGCACAGATACCGTTCCATAAGCCAAATATGTAATAGACAAGACCTACTCCCTGCTCAGTGAACTGGACGCAACACCCCCTATTCACCGCACAAGAATATATCTGACTAGTAAGAATCTGAAAACCTATGTATTGATATCTCTCTGGAAGTGAATCAAGAGGGTGTAAAGCGGCATCAACACAGCAGTGAAAAGCAGCTAAACCCCATTATAAAAATAAATTACTTAAAAAAAACCCCCCTAAAACAAAGACAGTGACAGAGAGAGAAATTCTTACAAAATCCGTTCAGGGGCTCTCATGCAACCTGGATTGACCATATCTAGACCCACAGCTGGATGAGACATTAGGCTGGACACTCTTGGGGCTGAGAGGATTGGTGAGGTTGAGTGAGCAAACGCAGACCCTTTAAAGTAATACTGCGTGCTACCCATCCCATGGGTCCCAAATCTCCAGGTTCAAGGGCATCTTCCTACAACGAAAACATGCATGGGAAACCCAGAAGATGGTACACCGTGTGATCGGGAAAGGTTTCTAAAACGCACCTCACTTCTCCTCTCCTTGTGCTCGGGTTCGCCATTCCAGCCGCTTTACTAACAATCTCCCTACTTGGAGAATCAGCACCGTTAACCTCCTGTTTCGTACAGGTTGCAATTTGTCCTGAGGATGAACGGGAAGAGGGGGAACCAATGAGAGACGAGCTCTCGGTGTTGGGACAGGCACAGGTCACTCTCTTTTCCCATCAGGAAGAAGAATGAACCACAGGCTAAGCCTGCCCCCCCGGAACCAGAATGGGGCCTGAAGCAATCCTGCGCTTTTGCGGCCAGCTCCCAAGCAAGCGAGTTGACAAATGGAGCTCAGGGGCACTGCAATTCACAAACCTGCAGAGTTATAAAGGATAACTCTCGTCCACAAATGTATTGAGGGAAGGCAACGAAGAGGATTTGAAAGCAAGGCAGAATTGCAAGAAACAGATTTCAGGAGGTAGATTCGACTCGCCTTTAAAGCCCATGAAAAGTGGCAAAACGTCGACAATGATGCCCTTGGCCAAAAAGGGCGTATGCGTTTTTTCCTGAATATATTCAGGAAAAAACGCATACGCCCTTTTTGGCCAACCAAGCAAGCCGGAAAGGCAAATCGGCACTACAAAGAAGTCTCGCTTGCCATCGGTCAAAAGGGCCAAGCTGAAAAAAGTGTAAAAACCAGAAATGCAGGACAGGCCATGGAGACATGGGAGCCTTGCTACGCTGATGGACGGGATGTAAATTGCCAACAGCCACTCTGGAGAAGTGTACGGTGTGTCCTGAAACATGTAATAAACACAGCTTAGAGAGCATAGGGCACTTCCACTCATGGGCGTATACATTGCGAAAACTGAAAATCCACAAGACACAGGCACCCCAAAGTGTAGGGCTGCTCTGTTTACAAGAACCTCCACTTCGGTACACCTTAAATAGCCCAGGAAGAAGTTGTGGTACTTATGCACAATGGAATATCCCTCAGCCATGAAATCAATGTCATAAGGCTAGTAGCAGCATGATGAGTGGATTTAGGTACGATGACTCTAAGTGAAATAAGTCACACAGAAAAAGACACTTATCCTAAGATATCACGTACAGAGGGAATGTCAAAATCGCTACCCTTGAACTGAATTACAAAACAGAACAGAGTCACACGTTTAGAAAACACACTATGGCTGCTTAAAGGGAAAGGTCAGGTGGGGTGATGCATAAAACAAGGGTTTGAAATTAGCTCAGATACCGTTCCATAAGCCAAATATGTAATAGACAGGACCTACTCCCTGCTCAGTGAACTGGACGCAACACCCCCTATTCACCGCACAAGAATATATCTGACTAGTAAGAATCTGAAAACCTATGTATTGATATCTCTCTGGAAGTGAATCAAGAGGGTGTAAAGCGGCATCAACACAGCAGTGAAAAGCAGCTAAACCCCATTATAAAAATAAATTACTTAAAAAAAAAACCCCTAAAACAAAGACAGTGACAGAGAGAGAAATTCTTACAAAATCCGTTCAGGGGCTCTGATGCAACCTGGATTGACCATATCTAGACCCACAGCTGGATGAGACATTAGGCTGGACACTCTTGGGGCTGAGAGGATTGGTGAGGTTGGGTGAGCAAACGCAGACCCTTTAAAGTAATACTGCGTGCTACCCATCCCATGGGTCCCAAATCTCCAGGTTCAAGGGCATCTTCCTACATCGAAAACATGCATGGGAAACCCAGAAGATGGTACACCGTGTGATCGGGAAAGGTTTCTAAAACCTACCTCACTTCTCCTCTCCTTGTGCTCGGGTTCGCCACTAAAGCCGCTTTACTAACAATCACCCTACTTGGAGAATCAGCACCGTTAACCTCCTGTTTCGTACAGGTTGCAATTTGTCCTGAGGATGAACGGGAAGAGGGGGAACCAATGAGAGACGAGCTCTCGGTGTTGGGACAGGCACAGGTCACTCTCTTTTCCCATCAGGAAGAAGAATGAACCACAGGCTCAGCCTGCCCCCCCGGAACCAGAATAGGGCCTGAAGCAATCCTGCGCTTTTGCGGCCAGCTCCCAAACAAGCGAGTT
Organism: Eubalaena glacialis; assembly: GCF_028564815.1. NCBI lineage: Eukaryota > Metazoa > Chordata > Mammalia > Artiodactyla > Balaenidae > Eubalaena > Eubalaena glacialis. The sequence goes on along the minus strand of NC_083720.1, from coordinate 98,355,496 downwards.
GACAAATGGAGCTCAGGGGCACTGCAATTCACAAACCTGCAGAGTTATAAAGGATAACTCTCGTCCACAAATGTATTGAGGGAAGGCAACGAAGAGGATTTGAAAGCAAGGCAGAATTGCAGGAAACAGATTTCAGGAGGTAGATTCGACTCGCCTTTAAAGCCCATGAAAAGCGGCAAAACGTCGACAATGATGCCCTTGGCCAAAAAGGGCGTATGCGTTTTTTCCTGAATATATTCAGGAAAAAACGCATACGCCCTTTTTGGCCAACCAAGCAAGCCGGAAAGGCAAATCGGCACTACAAAGAAGTCTCGCTTGCCATCGGTCAAAAGGGCCATGCTGAAAAAAGTGTAAAAACCAGAAATGCAGGACAGGCCATGGAGACATGGGAGCCTTGCTACGCTGATGGGCGGGATGTAAATTGCCAACAGCCACTCTGGAGAAGTGTACGGTGTGATCTGAAACATGTAATAAACACAGCTTAGAGAGCATAGGGCACTTCCACTCATGGGCGTATACATTGCGAAAACTGAAAATCCACAAGACACAGGGACCCCAAAGTGTAGGGCTGCTCTGTTTACAAGAACCTCCACTTCGGTACACCTTAAATAGCCCAGGAAGAAGTTGTGGTACTTATGCACAATGGAATATCCCTCAGCCATGAAATCAATGTCATAAGGCTAGTAGCAGCATGATGAGTGGATTTAGGTACGATGACTCTAAGTGAAATAAGTCACACAGAAAAAGACACTTATCCTAAGATATCACGTACAGAGGGAATGTCAAAATCGCTACCCTTGAACTGAATTACAAAACAGAACAGAGTCACACGTTTAGAAAACACACTATGGCTGCTTAAAGGGAAAGGTCAGGTGGGGTGATGCATAAAACAAGGGTTTGAAATTAGCACAGATACCGTTCCATAAGCCAAATATGTAATAGACAAGACCTACTCCCTGCTCAGTGAACTGGACGCAACACCCCCTATTCACCGCACAAGAATATATCTGACTAGTAAGAATCTGAAAACCTATGTATTGATATCTCTCTGGAAGTGAATCAAGAGGGTGTAAAGCGGCATCAACACAGCAGTGAAAAGCAGCTAAACCCCATTATAAAAATAAATTACTTAAAAAAAAAAACCCTAAAACAAAGACAGTGACAGAGAGAGAAATTCTTACAAAATCCGTTCAGGGGCTCTGATGCAACCTGGATTGACCATATCTAGACCCACAGCTGGATGAGACATTAGGCTGGACACTCTTGGGGCTGAGAGGATTGGTGAGGTTGGGTGAGCAAACGCAGACCCTTTAAAGTAATACTGCGTGCTACCCATCCCATGGGTCCCAAATCTCCAGGTTCAAGGGCATCTTCCTACATCGAAAACATGCATGGGAAACCCAGAAGATGGTACACCGTGTGATCGGGAAAGGTTTCTAAAACCCACCTCACTTCTCCTCTCCTTGTGCTCGGGTTCGCCACTAAAGCCGCTTTACTAACAATCACCCTACTTGGAGAATCAGCACCGTTAACCTCCTGTTTCGTACAGGTTGCAATTTGTCCTGAGGATGAACGGGAAGAGGGGGAACCAATGAGAGACGAGCTCTCGGTGTTGGGACAGGCACAGGTCACTCTCTTTTCCCATCAGGAAGAAGAATGAACCACAGGCTCAGCCTGCCCCCCCGGAACCAGAATGGGGCCTGAAGCAATCCTGCGCTTTTGCGGCCAGCTCCCAAACAAGCGAGTTGACAAATGGAGCTCAGGGGCACTGCAATTCACAAACCTGCAGAGTTATAAAGGATAACTCTCGTCCACAAATGTATTGAGGGAAGGCAACGAAGAGGATTTGAAAGCAAGGCAGAATTGCAAGAAACAGATTTCAGGAGGTAGATTCGACTCGCCTTTAAAGCCCATGAAAAGTGGCAAAACGTCGACAATGATGCCCTTGGCCAAAAAGGGCGTATGCGTTTTTTCCTGAATATATTCAGGAAAAAACGCATACGCCCTTTTTGGCCAACCAAGCAAGCCGGAAAGGCAAATCGGCACTACAAAGAAGTCTCGCTTGCCATCGGTCAAAAGGGCCATGCTGAAAAAAGTGTAAAAACCAGAAATGCAGGACAGGCCATGGAGACATGGGAGCCTTGCTACGCTGATGGGCGGGATGTAAATTGCCAACAGCCACTCTGGAGAAGTGTACGGTGTGTCCTGAAACATGTAATAAACACAGCTTAGAGAGCATAGGGCACTTCCACTCATGGGCGTATACATTGCGAAAACTGAAAATCCACAAGACACAGGCACCCCAAAGTGTAGGGCTGCTCTGTTTACAAGAACCTCCACTTCGGTACACCTTAAATAGCCCAGGAAGAAGTTGTGGTACTTATGCACAATGGAATATCCCTCAGCCATGAAATCAATGTCATAAGGCTAGTAGCAGCATGATGAGTGGATTTAGGTACGATGACTCTAAGTGAAATAAGTCACACAGAAAAAGACACTTATCCTAAGATATCACGTACAGAGGGAATGTCAAAATCGCTACCCTTGAACTGAATTACAAAACAGAACAGAGTCACACGTTTAGAAAACACACTATGGCTGCTTAAAGGGAAAGGTCAGGTGGGGTGATGCATAAAACAAGGGTTTGAAATTAGCTCAGATACCGTTCCATAAGCCAAATATGTAATAGACAAGACCTACTCCCTGCTCAGTGAACTGGACGCAACACCCCCTATTCACCGCACAAGAATATATCTGACTAGTAAGAATCTGAAAACCTATGTATTGATATCTCTCTGGAAGTGAATCAAGAGGGTGTAAAGCGGCATCAACACAGCAGTGAAAAGCAGCTAAACCCCATTATAAAAATAAATTACTTAAAAAAAAAACCCCTAAAACAAAGACAGTGACAGAGAGAGAAATTCTTACAAAATCCGTTCAGGGGCTCTGATGCAACCTGGATTGACCATATCTAGACCCACAGCTGGATGAGACATTAGGCTGGACACTCTTGGGGCTGAGAGGATTGGTGAGGTTGGGTGAGCAAACGCAGACCCTTTAAAGTAATACTGCGTGCTACCCATCCCATGGGTCCCAAATCTCCAGGTTCAAGGGCATCTTCCTACATCGAAAACATGCATGGGAAACCCAGAAGATGGTACACCGTGTGATCGGGAAAGGTTTCTAAAACGCACCTCACTTCTCCTCTCCTTGTGCTCGGGTTCGCCATTCCAGCCGCTTTACTAACAATCTCCCTACTTGGAGAATCAGCACCGTTAACCTCCTGTTTCGTACAGGTTGTAATTTGTCCTGAGGATAAATGGAAAGAGGGGGAACCAATGAGAGACGAGCTCTCGGTGTTGGGACAGGCACAGATCACTCTATTTTCCCATCAGGAAGAAGAATGAACCACAGGCTCAGCCTGCACCTCCGGAACCAGAATAGGGCCTGAAGCAATCCTGCGCTTTTGCGGCCAGCTCCCAAACAAGCGAGTTGACAAATGGAGCTCAGGGGCACTGCAATTCACAAACCTGCAGAGTTATAAAGGATAACTCTCTTCCACAAATGTATTGAGGGAAGGCAACGAAGAGGATTTGAAAGCAAGGCAGAATTGCAAGAAACAGATTTCAGTAGGTAGATTCGACTCGCCTTTAAAGCCCATGAAAAGCAGCAAAACGTCGACAATGATGCCCTTGGCCAAAAAGGGCGTATGCGTTTTTTCCTGAATATATTCAGGAAAAAACGCATACGCCCTTTTTGGCCAACCAAGCAAGCCGGAAAGGCAAATCGGCACTACAAAGAAGTCTCGCTTGCCATCGGTCAAAAGGGCCATGCTGAAAAAGGTGTAAAAACCAGAAATGCAGGACAGGCCATGGAGACATGGGAGCCTTGCTACGCTGATGGGCGGGATGTAAATTGCCAACAGCCACTCTGGAGAAGTGTACGGTGTGTCCTGAAACATGTAATAAACACAGCTTAGAGAGCATAGGGCACTTCCACTCATGGGCGTATACATTGCGAAAACTGAAAATCCACAAGACACAGGCACCCCAAAGTGTAGGGCTGCTCTGTTTACAAGAACCTCCACTTCGGTACACCTTAAATAGCCCAGGAAGAAGTTGTGGTACTTATGCACAATGGAATATCCCTCAGCCATGAAATCAATGTCATAAGGCTAGTAGCAGCATGATGAGCGGATTTAGGTACGATGACTCTAAGTGAAATAAGTCACACAGAAAAAGACACTTATCCTAAGATATCACGTACAGAGGGAATGTCAAAATCGCTACCCTTGAACTGAATTACAAAACAGAACAGAGTCACACGTTTAGAAAACACACTATGGCTGCTTAAAGGGAAAGGTCAGGTGGGGTGATGCATAAAACAAGGGTTTGAAATTAGCTCAGATACCGTTCCATAAGCCAAATATGTAATAGACAAGACCTACTCCCTGCTCAGTGAACTGGACGCAACACCCCCTATTCACCGCACAAGAATATATCTGACTAGTAAGAATCTGAAAACCTATGTATTGATATCTCTCTGGAAGTGAATCAAGAGGGTGTAAAGCGGCATCAACACAGCAGTGAAAAGCAGCTAAACCCCATTATAAAAATAAATTACTTAAAAAAAAAACCCTAAAACAAAGACAGTGACAGAGAGAGAAATTCTTACAAAATCCGTTCAGGGGCTCTGATGCAACCTGGATTGACCATATCTAGACCCACAGCTGGATGAGACATTAGGCTGGACACTCTTGGGGCTGAGAGGATTGGTGAGGTTGAGTGAGCAAACGCAGACCCTTTAAAGTAATACTGCGTGCTACCCATCCCATGGGTCCCAAATCTCCAGGTTCAAGGGCATCTTCCTACAACGAAAACATGCATGGGAAACCCAGAAGATGGTACACCGTGTGATCGGGAAAGGTTTCTAAAACGCACCTCACTTCTCCTCTCCTTGTGCTCGGGTTCGCCATTCCAGCCGCTTTACTAACAATCTCCCTACTTGGAGAATCAGCACCGTTAACCTCCTGTTTCGTACAGGTTGCAATTTGTCCTGAGGATGAACGGGAAGAGGGGGAACCAATGAGAGACGAGCTCTCGGTGTTGGGACAGGCACAGGTCACTCTCTTTTCCCATCAGGAAGAAGAATGAACCACAGGCTCAGCCTGCCCCCCCGGAACCAGAATGGGGCCTGAAGCAATCCTGCGCTTTTGCGGCCAGCTCCCAAGCAAGCGAGTTGACAAATGGAGCTCAGGGGCACTGCAATTCACAAACCTGCAGAGTTATAAAGGATAACTCTCGTCCACAAATGTATTGAGGGAAGGCAACGAAGAGGATTTGAAAGCAAGGCAGAATTGCAAGAAACAGATTTCAGGAGGTAGATTCGACTCGCCTTTAAAGCCCATGAAAAGTGGCAAAACGTCGACAATGATGCCCTTGGCCAAAAAGGGCGTATGCGTTTTTTCCTGAATATATTCAGGAAAAAACGCATACGCCCTTTTTGGCCAACCAAGCAAGCCGGAAAGGCAAATCGGCACTACAAAGAAGTCTCGCTTGCCATCGGTCAAAAGGGCCATGCTGAAAAAAGTGTAAAAACCAGAAATGCAGGACAGGCCATGGAGACATGGGAGCCTTGCTACGCTGATGGGCGGGATGTAAATTGCCAACAGCCACTCTGGAGAAGTGTACGGTGTGTCCTGAAACATGTAATAAACACAGCTTAGAGAGCATAGGGCACTTCCACTCATGGGCGTATACATTGCGAAAACTGAAAATCCACAAGACACAGGCACCCCAAAGTGTAGGGCTGCTCTGTTTACAAGAACCTCCACTTCGGTACACCTTAAATAGCCCAGGAAGAAGTTGTGGTACTTATGCACAATGGAATATCCCTCAGCCATGAAATCAATGTCATAAGGCTAGTAGCAGCATGATGAGTGGATTTAGGTACGATGACTCTAAGTGAAATAAGTCACACAGAAAAAGACACTTATCCTAAGATATCACGTACAGAGGGAATGTCAAAATCGCTACCCTTGAACTGAATTACAAAACAGAACAGAGTCACACGTTTAGAAAACACACTATGGCTGCTTAAAGGGAAAGGTCAGGTGGGGTGATGCATAAAACAAGGGTTTGAAATTAGCTCAGATACCGTTCCATAAGCCAAATATGTAATAGACAAGACCTACTCCCTGCTCAGTGAACTGGACGCAACACCCCCTATTCACCGCACAAGAATATATCTGACTAGTAAGAATCTGAAAACCTATGTATTGATATCTCTCTGGAAGTGAATCAAGAGGGTGTAAAGCGGCATCAACACAGCAGTGAAAAGCAGCTAAACCCCATTATAAAAATAAATTACTTAAAAAAAAAACCCCTAAAACAAAGACAGTGACAGAGAGAGAAATTCTTACAAAATCCGTTCAGGGGCTCTGATGCAACCTGGATTGACCATATCTAGACCCACAGCTGGATGAGACATTAGGCTGGACACTCTTGGGGCTGAGAGGATTGGTGAGGTTGGGTGAGCAAACGCAGACCCTTTAAAGTAATACTGCGTGCTACCCATCCCATGGGTCCCAAATCTCCAGGTTCAAGGGCATCTTCCTACATCGAAAACATGCATGGGAAACCCAGAAGATGGTACACCGTGTGATCGGGAAAGGTTTCTAAAACGCACCTCACTTCTCCTCTCCTTGTGCTCGGGTTCGCCATTCCAGCCGCTTTACTAACAATCTCCCTACTTGGAGAATCAGCACCGTTAACCTCCTGTTTCGTACAGGTTGTAATTTGTCCTGAGGATAAATGGAAAGAGGGGGAACCAATGAGAGACGAGCTCTCGGTGTTGGGACAGGCACAGATCACTCTATTTTCCCATCAGGAAGAAGAATGAACCACAGGCTCAGCCTGCACCTCCGGAACCAGAATAGGGCCTGAAGCAATCCTGCGCTTTTGCGGCCAGCTCCCAAACAAGCGAGTTGACAAATGGAGCTCAGGGGCACTGCAATTCACAAACCTGCAGAGTTATAAAGGATAACTCTCTTCCACAAATGTATTGAGGGAAGGCAACGAAGAGGATTTGAAAGCAAGGCAGAATTGCAAGAAACAGATTTCAGTAGGTAGATTCGACTCGCCTTTAAAGCCCATGAAAAGCGGCAAAACGTCGACAATGATGCCCTTGGCCAAAAAGGGCGTATGCGTTTTTTCCTGAATATATTCAGGAAAAAACGCATACGCCCTTTTTGGCCAACCAAGCAAGCCGGAAAGGCAAATCGGCACTACAAAGAAGTCTCGCTTGCCATCGGTCAAAAGGGCCATGCTGAAAAAGGTGTAAAAACCAGAAATGCAGGACAGGCCATGGAGACATGGGAGCCTTGCTACGCTGATGGGCGGGATGTAAATTGCCAACAGCCACTCTGGAGAAGTGTACGGTGTGTCCTGAAACATGTAATAAACACAGCTTAGAGAGCATAGGGCACTTCCACTCATGGGCGTATACATTGCGAAAACTGAAAATCCACAAGACACAGGCACCCCAAAGTGTAGGGCTGCTCTGTTTACAAGAACCTCCACTTCGGTACACCTTAAATAGCCCAGGAAGAAGTTGTGGTACTTATGCACAATGGAATATCCCTCAGCCATGAAATCAATGTCATAAGGCTAGTAGCAGCATGATGAGCGGATTTAGGTACGATGACTCTAAGTGAAATAAGTCACACAGAAAAAGACACTTATCCTAAGATATCACGTACAGAGGGAATGTCAAAATCGCTACCCTTGAACTGAATTACAAAACAGAACAGAGTCACACGTTTAGAAAACACACTATGGCTGCTTAAAGGGAAAGGTCAGGTGGGGTGATGCATAAAACAAGGGTTTGAAATTAGCTCAGATACCGTTCCATAAGCCAAATATGTAATAGACAAGACCTACTCCCTGCTCAGTGAACTGGACGCAACACCCCCTATTCACCGCACAAGAATATATCTGACTAGTAAGAATCTGAAAACCTATGTATTGATATCTCTCTGGAAGTGAATCAAGAGGGTGTAAAGCGGCATCAACACAGCAGTGAAAAGCAGCTAAACCCCATTATAAAAATAAATTACTTAAAAAAAAAACCCTAAAACAAAGACAGTGACAGAGAGAGAAATTCTTACAAAATCCGTTCAGGGGCTCTGATGCAACCTGGATTGACCATATCTAGACCCACAGCTGGATGAGACATTAGGCTGGACACTCTTGGGGCTGAGAGGATTGGTGAGGTTGAGTGAGCAAACGCAGACCCTTTAAAGTAATACTGCGTGCTACCCATCCCATGGGTCCCAAATCTCCAGGTTCAAGGGCATCTTCCTACAACGAAAACATGCATGGGAAACCCAGAAGATGGTACACCGTGTGATCGGGAAAGGTTTCTAAAACGCACCTCACTTCTCCTCTCCTTGTGCTCGGGTTCGCCATTCCAGCCGCTTTACTAACAATCTCCCTACTTGGAGAATCAGCACCGTTAACCTCCTGTTTCGTACAGGTTGCAATTTGTCCTGAGGATGAACGGGAAGAGGGGGAACCAATGAGAGACGAGCTCTCGGTGTTGGGACAGGCACAGGTCACTCTCTTTTCCCATCAGGAAGAAGAATGAACCACAGGCTCAGCCTGCCCCCCCGGAACCAGAATGGGGCCTGAAGCAATCCTGCGCTTTTGCGGCCAGCTCCCAAGCAAGCGAGTTGACAAATGGAGCTCAGGGGCACTGCAATTCACAAACCTGCAGAGTTATAAAGGATAACTCTCGTCCACAAATGTATTGAGGGAAGGCAACGAAGAGGATTTGAAAGCAAGGCAGAATTGCAAGAAACAGATTTCAGGAGGTAGATTCGACTCGCCTTTAAAGCCCATGAAAAGTGGCAAAACGTCGACAATGATGCCCTTGGCCAAAAAGGGCGTATGCGTTTTTTCCTGAATATATTCAGGAAAAAACGCATACGCCCTTTTTGGCCAACCAAGCAAGCCGGAAAGGCAAATCGGCACTACAAAGAAGTCTCGCTTGCCATCGGTCAAAAGGGCCAAGCTGAAAAAAGTGTAAAAACCAGAAATGCAGGACAGGCCATGGAGACATGGGAGCCTTGCTACGCTGATGGGCGGGATGTAAATTGCCAACAGCCACTCTGGAGAAGTGTACGGTGTGTCCTGAAACATGTAATAAACACAGCTTAGAGAGCATAGGGCACTTCCACTCATGGGCGTATACATTGCGAAAACTGAAAATCCACAAGACACAGGCACCCCAAAGTGTAGGGCTGCTCTGTTTACAAGAACCTCCACTTCGGTACACCTTAAATAGCCCAGGAAGAAGTTGTGGTACTTATGCACAATGGAATATCCCTCAGCCATGAAATCAATGTCATAAGGCTAGTAGCAGCATGATGAGTGGATTTAGGTACGATGACTCTAAGTGAAATAAGTCACACAGAAAAAGACACTTATCCTAAGATATCACGTACAGAGGGAATGTCAAAATCGCTACCCTTGAACTGAATTACAAAACAGAACAGAGTCACACGTTTAGAAAACACACTATGGCTGCTTAAAGGGAAAGGTCAGGTGGGGTGATGCATAAAACAAGGGTTTGAAATTAGCTCAGATACCGTTCCATAAGCCAAATATGTAATAGACAGGACCTACTCCCTGCTCAGTGAACTGGACGCAACACCCCCTATTCACCGCACAAGAATATATCTGACTAGTAAGAATCTGAAAACCTATGTATTGATATCTCTCTGGAAGTGAATCAAGAGGGTGTAAAGCGGCATCAACACAGCAGTGAAAAGCAGCTAAACCCCATTATAAAAATAAATTACTTAAAAAAAACCCCCCTAAAACAAAGACAGTGACAGAGAGAGAAATTCTTACAAAATCCGTTCAGGGGCTCTCATGCAACCTGGATTGACCATATCTAGACCCACAGCTGGATGAGACATTAGGCTGGACACTCTTGGGGCTGAGAGGATTGGTGAGGTTGAGTGAGCAAACGCAGACCCTTTAAAGTAATACTGCGTGCTACCCATCCCATGGGTCCCAAATCTCCAGGTTCAAGGGCATCTTCCTACAACGAAAACATGCATGGGAAACCCAGAAGATGGTACACCGTGTGATCGGGAAAGGTTTCTAAAACGCACCTCACTTCTCCTCTCCTTGTGCTCGGGTTCGCCATTCCAGCCGCTTTACTAACAATCTCCCTACTTGGAGAATCAGCACCGTTAACCTCCTGTTTCGTACAGGTTGCAATTTGTCCTGAGGATGAACGGGAAGAGGGGGAACCAATGAGAGACGAGCTCTCGGTGTTGGGACAGGCACAGGTCACTCTCTTTTCCCATCAGGAAGAAGAATGAACCACAGGCTAAGCCTGCCCCCCCGGAACCAGAATGGGGCCTGAAGCAATCCTGCGCTTTTGCGGCCAGCTCCCAAGCAAGCGAGTTGACAAATGGAGCTCAGGGGCACTGCAATTCACAAACCTGCAGAGTTATAAAGGATAACTCTCGTCCACAAATGTATTGAGGGAAGGCAACGAAGAGGATTTGAAAGCAAGGCAGAATTGCAAGAAACAGATTTCAGGAGGTAGATTCGACTCGCCTTTAAAGCCCATGAAAAGTGGCAAAACGTCGACAATGATGCCCTTGGCCAAAAAGGGCGTATGCGTTTTTTCCTGAATATATTCAGGAAAAAACGCATACGCCCTTTTTGGCCAACCAAGCAAGCCGGAAAGGCAAATCGGCACTACAAAGAAGTCTCGCTTGCCATCGGTCAAAAGGGCCAAGCTGAAAAAAGTGTAAAAACCAGAAATGCAGGACAGGCCATGGAGACATGGGAGCCTTGCTACGCTGATGGACGGGATGTAAATTGCCAACAGCCACTCTGGAGAAGTGTACGGTGTGTCCTGAAACATGTAATAAACACAGCTTAGAGAGCATAGGGCACTTCCACTCATGGGCGTATACATTGCGAAAACTGAAAATCCACAAGACACAGGCACCCCAAAGTGTAGGGCTGCTCTGTTTACAAGAACCTCCACTTCGGTACACCTTAAATAGCCCAGGAAGAAGTTGTGGTACTTATGCACAATGGAATATCCCTCAGCCATGAAATCAATGTCATAAGGCTAGTAGCAGCATGATGAGTGGATTTAGGTACGATGACTCTAAGTGAAATAAGTCACACAGAAAAAGACACTTATCCTAAGATATCACGTACAGAGGGAATGTCAAAATCGCTACCCTTGAACTGAATTACAAAACAGAACAGAGTCACACGTTTAGAAAACACACTATGGCTGCTTAAAGGGAAAGGTCAGGTGGGGTGATGCATAAAACAAGGGTTTGAAATTAGCTCAGATACCGTTCCATAAGCCAAATATGTAATAGACAGGACCTACTCCCTGCTCAGTGAACTGGACGCAACACCCCCTATTCACCGCACAAGAATATATCTGACTAGTAAGAATCTGAAAACCTATGTATTGATATCTCTCTGGAAGTGAATCAAGAGGGTGTAAAGCGGCATCAACACAGCAGTGAAAAGCAGCTAAACCCCATTATAAAAATAAATTACTTTAAAAAAAAACCCCTAAAACAAAGACAGTGACAGAGAGAGAAATTCTTACAAAATCCGTTCAGGGGCTCTGATGCAACCTGGATTGACCATATCTAGACCCACAGCTGGATGAGACATTAGGCTGGACACTCTTGGGGCTGAGAGGATTGGTGAGGTTGAGTGAGCAAACGCAGACCCTTGAAAGTAATACTGCGTGCTACCCATCCCATGGGTCCCAAATCTCCAGGTTCAAGGGCATCTTCCTACAACGAAAACATGCATGGGAAACCCAGAAGATGGTACACCGTGTGATCGGGAAAGGTTTCTAAAACGCACCTCACTTCTCCTCTCCTTGTGCTCGGGTTCGCCATTCCAGCCGCTTTACTAACAATCTCCCTACTTGGAGAATCAGCACCGTTAACCTCCTGTTTCGTACAGGTTGCAATTTGTCCTGAGGATGAACGGGAAGAGGGGGAACCAATGAGAGACGAGCTCTCGGTGTTGGGACAGGCACAGGTCACTCTATTTTCCCATCAGGAAGAAGAATGAACCACAGGCTCAGTCTGCCCCCCCGGAACCAGAATGGGGCCTGAAGCAATCCTGCGCTTTTGCGGCCAGCTCCCAAGCAAGCGAGTTGACAAATGGAGCTCAGGGGCACTGCAATTCACAAACCTGCAGAGTTATAAAGGATAACTCTCGTCCACAAATGTATTGAGGGAAGGCAACGAAGAGGATTTGAAAGCAAGGCAGAATTGCAGGAAACAGATTTCAGGAGGTAGATTCGACTCGCCTTTAAAGCCCATGAAAAGCGGCAAAACGTCGACAATGATGCCCTTGGCCAAAAAGGGCGTATGCGTTTTTTCCTGAATATATTCAGGAAAAAACGCATACGCCCTTTTTGGCCAACCAAGCAAGCCGGAAAGGCAAATCGGCACTACAAAGAAGTCTCGCTTGCCATCGGTCAAAAGGGCCATGCTGAAAAAAGTGTAAAAACCAGAAATGCAGGACAGGCCATGGAGACATGGGAGCCTTGCTACGCTGATGGGCGGGATGTAAATTGCCAACAGCCACTCTGGAGAAGTGTACGGTGTGATCTGAAACATGTAATAAACACAGCTTAGAGAGCATAGGGCACTTCCACTCATGGGCGTATACATTGCGAAAACTGAAAATCCACAAGACACAGGGACCCCAAAGTGTAGGGCTGCTCTGTTTACAAGAACCTCCACTTCGGTACACCTTAAATAGCCCAGGAAGAAGTTGTGGTACTTATGCACAATGGAATATCCCTCAGCCATGAAATCAATGTCATAAGGCTAGTAGCAGCATGATGAGTGGATTTAGGTACGATGACTCTAAGTGAAATAAGTCACACAGAAAAAGACACTTATCCTAAGATATCACGTACAGAGGGAATGTCAAAATCGCTACCCTTGAACTGAATTACAAAACAGAACAGAGTCACACGTTTAGAAAACACACTATGGCTGCTTAAAGGGAAAGGTCAGGTGGGGTGATGCATAAAACAAGGGTTTGAAATTAGCACAGATACCGTTCCATAAGCCAAATATGTAATAGACAAGACCTACTCCCTGCTCAGTGAACTGGACGCAACACCCCCTATTCACCGCACAAGAATATATCTGACTAGTAAGAATCTGAAAACCTATGTATTGATATCTCTCTGGAAGTGAATCAAGAGGGTGTAAAGCGGCATCAACACAGCAGTGAAAAGCAGCTAAACCCCATTATAAAAATAAATTACTTAAAAAAAACCCCCCTAAAACAAAGACAGTGACAGAGAGAGAAATTCTTACAAAATCCGTTCAGGGGCTCTCATGCAACCTGGATTGACCATATCTAGACCCACAGCTGGATGAGACATTAGGCTGGACACTCTTGGGGCTGAGAGGATTGGTGAGGTTGAGTGAGCAAACGCAGACCCTTTAAAGTAATACTGCGTGCTACCCATCCCATGGGTCCCAAATCTCCAGGTTCAAGGGCATCTTCCTACAACGAAAACATGCATGGGAAACCCAGAAGATGGTACACCGTGTGATCGGGAAAGGTTTCTAAAACGCACCTCACTTCTCCTCTCCTTGTGCTCGGGTTCGCCATTCCAGCCGCTTTACTAACAATCTCCCTACTTGGAGAATCAGCACCGTTAACCTCCTGTTTCGTACAGGTTGCAATTTGTCCTGAGGATGAACGGGAAGAGGGGGAACCAATGAGAGACGAGCTCTCGGTGTTGGGACAGGCACAGGTCACTCTCTTTTCCCATCAGGAAGAAGAATGAACCACAGGCTCAGCCTGCCCCCCCGGAACCAGAATGGGGCCTGAAGCAATCCTGCGCTTTTGCGGCCAGCTCCCAAGCAAGCGAGTTGACAAATGGAGCTCAGGGGCACTGCAATTCACAAACCTGCAGAGTTATAAAGGATAACTCTCGTCCACAAATGTATTGAGGGAAGGCAACGAAGAGGATTTGAAAGCAAGGCAGAATTGCAAGAAACAGATTTCAGGAGGTAGATTCGACTCGCCTTTAAAGCCCATGAAAAGTGGCAAAACGTCGACAATGATGCCCTTGGCCAAAAAGGGCGTATGCGTTTTTTCCTGAATATATTCAGGAAAAAACGCATACGCCCTTTTTGGCCAACCAAGCAAGCCGGAAAGGCAAATCGGCACTACAAAGAAGTCTCGCTTGCCATCGGTCAAAAGGGCCAAGCTGAAAAAAGTGTAAAAACCAGAAATGCAGGACAGGCCATGGAGACATGGGAGCCTTGCTACGCTGATGGGCGGGATGTAAATTGCCAACAGCCACTCTGGAGAAGTGTACGGTGTGTCCTGAAACATGTAATAAACACAGCTTAGAGAGCATAGGGCACTTCCACTCATGGGCGTATACATTGCGAAAACTGAAAATCCACAAGACACAGGCACCCCAAAGTGTAGGGCTGCTCTGTTTACAAGAACCTCCACTTCGGTACACCTTAAATAGCCCAGGAAGAAGTTGTGGTACTTATGCACAATGGAATATCCCTCAGCCATGAAATCAATGTCATAAGGCTAGTAGCAGCATGATGAGTGGATTTAGGTACGATGACTCTAAGTGAAATAAGTCACACAGAAAAAGACACTTATCCTAAGATATCACGTACAGAGGGAATGTCAAAATCGCTACCCTTGAACTGAATTACAAAACAGAACAGAGTCACACGTTTAGAAAACACACTATGGCTGCTTAAAGGGAAAGGTCAGGTGGGGTGATGCATAAAACAAGGGTTTGAAATTAGCTCAGATACCGTTCCATAAGCCAAATATGTAATAGACAGGACCTACTCCCTGCTCAGTGAACTGGACGCAACACCCCCTATTCACCGCACAAGAATATATCTGACTAGTAAGAATCTGAAAACCTATGTATTGATATCTCTCTGGAAGTGAATCAAGAGGGTGTAAAGCGGCATCAACACAGCAGTGAAAAGCAGCTAAACCCCATTATAAAAATAAATTACTTTAAAAAAAAACCCCTAAAACAAAGACAGTGACAGAGAGAGAAATTCTTACAAAATCCGTTCAGGGGCTCTCATGCAACCTGGATTGACCATATCTAGACCCACAGCTGGATGAGACATTAGGCTGGACACTCTTGGGGCTGAGAGGATTGGTGAGGTTGAGTGAGCAAACGCAGACCCTTGAAAGTAATACTGCGTGCTACCCATCCCATGGGTCCCAAATCTCCAGGTTCAAGGGCATCTTCCTACAACGAAAACATGCATGGGAAACCCAGAAGATGGTACACCGTGTGATCGGGAAAGGTTTCTAAAACGCACCTCACTTCTCCTCTCCTTGTGCTCGGGTTCGCCATTCCAGCCGCTTTACTAACAATCTCCCTACTTGGAGAATCAGCACCGTTAACCTCCTGTTTCGTACAGGTTGCAATTTGTCCTGAGGATGAACGGGAAGAGGGGGAACCAATGAGAGACGAGCTCTCGGTGTTGGGACAGGCACAGGTCACTCTATTTTCCCATCAGGAAGAAGAATGAACCACAGGCTCAGTCTGCCCCCCCGGAACCAGAATGGGGCCTGAAGCAATCCTGCGCTTTTGCGGCCAGCTCCCAAACAAGCGAGTTGACAAATGGAGCTCAGGGGCACTGCAATTCACAAACCTGCAGAGTTATAAAGGATAACTCTCGTCCACAAATATATTGAGGGAAGGCAACGAAGAGGATTTGAAAGCAAGGCAGAATTGCAGGAAACAGATTTCAGGAGGTAGATTCGACTCGCCTTTAAAGCCCATGAAAAGCGGCAAAACGTCGACAATGATGCCCTTGGCCAAAAAGGGCGTATGCGTTTTTTCCTGAATATATTCAGGAAAAAACGCATACGCCCTTTTTGGCCAACCAAGCAAGCCGGAAAGGCAAATCGGCACTACAAAGAAGTCTCGCTTGCCATCGGTCAAAAGGGCCATGCTGAAAAAAGTGTAAAAACCAGAAATGCAGGACAGGCCATGGAGACATGGGAGCCTTGCTACGCTGATGGGCGGGATGTAAATTGCCAACAGCCACTCTGGAGAAGTGTACGGTGTGATCTGAAACATGTAATAAACACAGCTTAGAGAGCATAGGGCACTTCCACTCATGGGCGTATACATTGCGAAAACTGAAAATCCACAAGACACAGGGACCCCAAAGTGTAGGGCTGCTCTGTTTACAAGAACCTCCACTTCGGTACACCTTAAATAGCCCAGGAAGAAGTTGTGGTACTTATGCACAATGGAATATCCCTCAGCCATGAAATCAATGTCATAAGGCTAGTAGCAGCATGATGAGTGGATTTAGGTACGATGACTCTAAGTGAAATAAGTCACACAGAAAAAGACACTTATCCTAAGATATCACGTACAGAGGGAATGTCAAAATCGCTACCCTTGAACTGAATTACAAAACAGAACAGAGTCACACGTTTAGAAAACACACTATGGCTGCTTAAAGGGAAAGGTCAGGTGGGGTGATGCATAAAACAAGGGTTTGAAATTAGCACAGATACCGTTCCATAAGCCAAATATGTAATAGACAAGACCTACTCCCTGCTCAGTGAACTGGACGCAACACCCCCTATTCACCGCACAAGAATATATCTGACTAGTAAGAATCTGAAAACCTATGTATTGATATCTCTCTGGAAGTGAATCAAGAGGGTGTAAAGCGGCATCAACACAGCAGTGAAAAGCAGCTAAACCCCATTATAAAAATAAATTACTTAAAAAAAAAAACCCTAAAACAAAGACAGTGACAGAGAGAGAAATTCTTACAAAATCCGTTCAGGGGCTCTGATGCAACCTGGATTGACCATATCTAGACCCACAGCTGGATGAGACATTAGGCTGGACACTCTTGGGGCTGAGAGGATTGGTGAGGTTGGGTGAGCAAACGCAGACCCTTTAAAGTAATACTGCGTGCTACCCATCCCATGGGTCCCAAATCTCCAGGTTCAAGGGCATCTTCCTACATCGAAAACATGCATGGGAAACCCAGAAGATGGTACACCGTGTGATCGGGAAAGGTTTCTAAAACCCACCTCACTTCTCCTCTCCTTGTGCTCGGGTTCGCCACTAAAGCCGCTTTACTAACAATCACCCTACTTGGAGAATCAGCACCGTTAACCTCCTGTTTCGTACAGGTTGCAATTTGTCCTGAGGATGAACGGGAAGAGGGGGAACCAATGAGAGACGAGCTCTCGGTGTTGGGACAGGCACAGGTCACTCTCTTTTCCCATCAGGAAGAAGAATGAACCACAGGCTCAGCCTGCCCCCCCGGAACCAGAATGGGGCCTGAAGCAATCCTGCGCTTTTGCGGCCAGCTCCCAAACAAGCGAGTTGACAAATGGAGCTCAGGGGCACTGCAATTCACAAACCTGCAGAGTTATAAAGGATAACTCTCGTCCACAAATGTATTGACGGAAGGCAACGAAGAGGATTTGAAAGCAAGGCAGAATTGCAAGAAACAGATTTCAGGAGGTAGATTCGACTCGCCTTTAAAGCCCATGAAAAGTGGCAAAACGTCGACAATGATGCCCTTGGCCAAAAAGGGCGTATGCGTTTTTTCCTGAATATATTCAGGAAAAAACGCATACGCCCTTTTTGGCCAACCAAGCAAGCCGGAAAGGCAAATCGGCACTACAAAGAAGTCTCGCTTGCCATCGGTCAAAAGGGCCATGCTGAAAAAAGTGTAAAAACCAGAAATGCAGGACAGGCCATGGAGACATGGGAGCCTTGCTACGCTGATGGGCGGGATGTAAATTGCCAACAGCCACTCTGGAGAAGTGTACGGTGTGTCCTGAAACATGTAATAAACACAGCTTAGAGAGCATAGGGCACTTCCACTCATGGGCGTATACATTGCGAAAACTGAAAATCCACAAGACACAGGCACCCCAAAGTGTAGGGCTGCTCTGTTTACAAGAACCTCCACTTCGGTACACCTTAAATAGCCCAGGAAGAAGTTGTGGTACTTATGCACAATGGAATATCCCTCAGCCATGAAATCAATGTCACAAGGCTAGTAGCAGCATGATGAGTGGATTTAGGTACGATGACTCTAAGTGAAATAAGTCACACAGAAAAAGACACTTATCCTAAGATATCACGTACAGAGGGAATGTCAAAATCGCTACCCTTGAACTGAATTACAAAACAGAACAGAGTCACACGTTTAGAAAACACACTATGGCTGCTTAAAGGGAAAGGTCAGGTGGGGTGATGCATAAAACAAGGGTTTGAAATTAGCTCAGATACCGTTCCATAAGCCAAATATGTAATAGACAAGACCTACTCCCTGCTCAGTGAACTGGACGCAACACCCCCTATTCACCGCACAAGAATATATCTGACTAGTAAGAATCTGAAAACCTATGTATTGATATCTCTCTGGAAGTGAATCAAGAGGGTGTAAAGCGGCATCAACACAGCAGTGAAAAGCAGCTAAACCCCATTATAAAAATAAATTACTTAAAAAAAAAACCCCTAAAACAAAGACAGTGACAGAGAGAGAAATTCTTACAAAATCCGTTCAGGGGCTCTGATGCAACCTGGATTGACCATATCTAGACCCACAGCTGGATGAGACATTAGGCTGGACACTCTTGGGGCTGAGAGGATTGGTGAGGTTGGGTGAGCAAACGCAGACCCTTTAAAGTAATACTGCGTGCTACCCATCCCATGGGTCCCAAATCTCCAGGTTCAAGGGCATCTTCCTACATCGAAAACATGCATGGGAAACCCAGAAGATGGTACACCGTGTGATCGGGAAAGGTTTCTAAAACGCACCTCACTTCTCCTCTCCTTGTGCTCGGGTTCGCCATTCCAGCCGCTTTACTAACAATCTCCCTACTTGGAGAATCAGCACCGTTAACCTCCTGTTTCGTACAGGTTGTAATTTGTCCTGAGGATAAATGGAAAGAGGGGGAACCAATGAGAGACGAGCTCTCGGTGTTGGGACAGGCACAGATCACTCTATTTTCCCATCAGGAAGAAGAATGAACCACAGGCTCAGCCTGCACCTCCGGAACCAGAATAGGGCCTGAAGCAATCCTGCGCTTTTGCGGCCAGCTCCCAAACAAGCGAGTTGACAAATGGAGCTCAGGGGCACTGCAATTCACAAACCTGCAGAGTTATAAAGGATAACTCTCTTCCACAAATGTATTGAGGGAAGGCAACGAAGAGGATTTGAAAGCAAGGCAGAATTGCAAGAAACAGATTTCAGTAGGTAGATTCGACTCGCCTTTAAAGCCCATGAAAAGCGGCAAAACGTCGACAATGATGCCCTTGGCCAAAAAGGGCGTATGCGTTTTTTCCTGAATATATTCAGGAAAAAACGCATACGCCCTTTTTGGCCAACCAAGCAAGCCGGAAAGGCAAATCGGCACTACAAAGAAGTCTCGCTTGCCATCGGTCAAAAGGGCCATGCTGAAAAAAGTGTAAAAACCAGAAATGCAGGACAGGCCATGGAGACATGGGAGCCTTGCTACGCTGATGGGCGGGATGTAAATTGCCAACAGCCACTCTGGAGAAGTGTACGGTGTGTCCTGAAACATGTAATAAACACAGCTTAGAGAGCATAGGGCACTTCCACTCATGGGCGTATACATTGCGAAAACTGAAAATCCACAAGACACAGGCACCCCAAAGTGTAGGGCTGCTCTGTTTACAAGAACCTCCACTTCGGTACACCTTAAATAGCCCAGGAAGAAGTTGTGGTACTTATGCACAATGGAATATCCCTCAGCCATGAAATCAATGTCATAAGGCTAGTAGCAGCATGATGAGCGGATTTAGGTACGATGACTCTAAGTGAAATAAGTCACACAGAAAAAGACACTTATCCTAAGATAGCACGTACAGAGGGAATGTCAAAATCGCTACCCTTGAACTGAATTACAAAACAGAACAGAGTCACACGTTTAGAAAACACACTATGGCTGATTAAAGGGAAAGGTCAGGTGGGGTGATGCATAAAGCAAGGGTTTGAAATTAGCTCAGATACCGTTCCATAAGCCAAATATGTAATAGACAAGACCTACTCCCTGCTCAGTGAACTGGACGCAACACCCCCTATTCACCGCACAAGAATATATCTGACTAGTAAGAATCTGAAAACCTATGTATTGATATCTCTCTGGAAGTGAATCAAGAGGGTGTAAAGCGGCATCAACACAGCAGTGAAAAGCAGCTAAACCCCATTATAAAAATAAATTACTTAAAAAAAACCCCCCTAAAACAAAGACAGTGACAGAGAGAGAAATTCTTACAAAATCCGTTCAGGGGCTCTGATGCAACCTGGATTGACCATATCTAGACCCACAGCTGGATGAGACATTAGGCTGGACACTCTTGGGGCTGAGAGGATTGGTGAGGTTGAGTGAGCAAACGCAGACCCTTTAAAGTAATACTGCGTGCTACCCATCCCATGGGTCCCAAATCTCCAGGTTCAAGGGCATCTTCCTACAACGAAAACATGCATGGGAAACCCAGAAGATGGTACACCGTGTGATCGGGAAAGGTTTCTAAAACGCACCTCACTTCTCCTCTCCTTGTGCTCGGGTTCGCCATTCCAGCCGCTTTACTAACAATCTCCCTACTTGGAGAATCAGCACCGTTAACCTCCTGTTTCGTACAGGTTGCAATTTGTCCTGAGGATGAACGGGAAGAGGGGGAACCAATGAGAGACGAGCTCTCGGTGTTGGGACAGGCACAGGTCACTCTCTTTTCCCATCAGGAAGAAGAATGAACCACAGGCTCAGCCTGCCCCCCCGGAACCAGAATGGGGCCTGAAGCAATCCTGCGCTTTTGCGGCCAGCTCCCAAGCAAGCGAGTTGACAAATGGAGCTCAGGGGCACTGCAATTCACAAACCTGCAGAGTTATAAAGGATAACTCTCGTCCACAAATGTATTGAGGGAAGGCAACGAAGAGGATTTGAAAGCAAGGCAGAATTGCAGGAAACAGATTTCAGGAGGTAGATTCGACTCGCCTTTAAAGCCCATGAAAAGCGGCAAAACGTCGACAATGATGCCCTTGGCCAAAAAGGGCGTATGCGTTTTTTCCTGAATATATTCAGGAAAAAACGCATACGCCCTTTTTGGCCAACCAAGCAAGCCGGAAAGGCAAATCGGCACTACAAAGAAGTCTCGCTTGCCATCGGTCAAAAGGGCCATGCTGAAAAAAGTGTAAAAACCAGAAATGCAGGACAGGCCATGGAGACATGGGAGCCTTGCTACGCTGATGGGCGGGATGTAAATTGCCAACAGCCACTCTGGAGAAGTGTACGGTGTGATCTGAAACATGTAATAAACACAGCTTAGAGAGCATAGGGCACTTCCACTCATGGGCGTATACATTGCGAAAACTGAAAATCCACAAGACACAGGGACCCCAAAGTGTAGGGCTGCTCTGTTTACAAGAACCTCCACTTCGGTACACCTTAAATAGCCCAGGAAGAAGTTGTGGTACTTATGCACAATGGAATATCCCTCAGCCATGAAATCAATGTCATAAGGCTAGTAGCAGCATGATGAGTGGATTTAGGTACGATGACTCTAAGTGAAATAAGTCACACAGAAAAAGACACTTATCCTAAGATATCACGTACAGAGGGAATGTCAAAATCGCTACCCTTGAACTGAATTACAAAACAGAACAGAGTCACACGTTTAGAAAACACACTATGGCTGCTTAAAGGGAAAGGTCAGGTGGGGTGATGCATAAAACAAGGGTTTGAAATTAGCTCAGATACCGTTCCATAAGCCAAATATGTAATAGACAGGACCTACTCCCTGCTCAGTGAACTGGACGCAACACCCCCTATTCACCGCACAAGAATATATCTGACTAGTAAGAATCTGAAAACCTATGTATTGATATCTCTCTGGAAGTGAATCAAGAGGGTGTAAAGCGGCATCAACACAGCAGTGAAAAGCAGCTAAACCCCATTATAAAAATAAATTACTTTAAAAAAAACCCCTAAAACAAAGACAGTGACAGAGAGAGAAATTCTTACAAAATCCGTTCAGGGGCTCTGATGCAACCTGGATTGACCATATCTAGACCCACAGCTGGATGAGACATTAGGCTGGACACTCTTGGGGCTGAGAGGATTGGTGAGGTTGAGTGAGCAAACGCAGACCCTTTAAAGTAATACTGCGTGCTACCCATCCCATGGGTCCCAAATCTCCAGGTTCAAGGGCATCTTCCTACAACGAAAACATGCATGGGAAACCCAGAAGATGGTACACCGTGTGATCGGGAAAGGTTTCTAAAACGCACCTCACTTCTCCTCTCCTTGTGCTCGGGTTCGCCATTCCAGCCGCTTTACTAACAATCTCCCTACTTGGAGAATCAGCACCGTTAACCTCCTGTTTCGTACAGGTTGCAATTTGTCCTGAGGATGAACGGGAAGAGGGGGAACCAATGAGAGACGAGCTCTCGGTGTTGGGACAGGCACAGGTCACTCTATTTTCCCATCAGGAAGAAGAATGAACCACAGGCTCAGTCTGCCCCCCCGGAACCAGAATGGGGCCTGAAGCAATCCTGCGCTTTTGCGGCCAGCTCCCAAACAAGCGAGTTGACAAATGGAGCTCAGGGGCACTGCAATTCACAAACCTGCAGAGTTATAAAGGATAACTCTCGTCCACAAATGTATTGAGGGAAGGCAACGAAGAGGATTTGAAAGCAAGGAAGAATTGCAGGAAACAGATTTCAGGAGGTAGATTCGACTCGCCTTTAAAGCCCATGAAAAGCGGCAAAACGTCGACAATGATGCCCTTGGCCAAAAAGGGCGTATGCGTTTTTTCCTGAATATATTCAGGAAAAAACGCATACGCCCTTTTTGGCCAACCAAGCAAGCCGGAAAGGCAAATCGGCACTACAAAGAAGTCTCGCTTGCCATCGGTCAAAAGGGCCATGCTGAAAAAAGTGTAAAAACCAGAAATGCAGGACAGGCCATGGAGACATGGGAGCCTTGCTACGCTGATGGGCGGGATGTAAATTGCCAACAGCCACTCTGGAGAAGTGTACGGTGTGATCTGAAACATGTAATAAACACAGCTTAGAGAGCATAGGGCACTTCCACTCATGGGCGTATACATTGCGAAAACTGAAAATCCACAAGACACAGGGACCCCAAAGTGTAGGGCTGCTCTGTTTACAAGAACCTCCACTTCGGTACACCTTAAATAGCCCAGGAAGAAGTTGTGGTACTTATGCACAATGGAATATCCCTCAGCCATGAAATCAATGTCATAAGGCTAGTAGCAGCATGATGAGTGGATTTAGGTACGATGACTCTAAGTGAAATAAGTCACACAGAAAAAGACACTTATCCTAAGATATCACGTACAGAGGGAATGTCAAAATCGCTACCCTTGAACTGAATTACAAAACAGAACAGAGTCACACGTTTAGAAAACACACTATGGCTGCTTAAAGGGAAAGGTCAGGTGGGGTGATGCATAAAACAAGGGTTTGAAATTAGCACAGATACCGTTCCATAAGCCAAATATGTAATAGACAAGACCTACTCCCTGCTCAGTGAACTGGACGCAACACCCCCTATTCACCGCACAAGAATATATCTGACTAGTAAGAATCTGAAAACCTATGTATTGATATCTCTCTGGAAGTGAATCAAGAGGGTGTAAAGCGGCATCAACACAGCAGTGAAAAGCAGCTAAACCCCATTATAAAAATAAATTACTTAAAAAAAAAACCCCTAAAACAAAGACAGTGACAGAGAGAGAAATTCTTACAAAATCCGTTCAGGGGCTCTGATGCAACCTGGATTGACCATATCTAGACCCACAGCTGGATGAGACATTAGGCTGGACACTCTTGGGGCTGAGAGGATTGGTGAGGTTGGGTGAGCAAACGCAGACCCTTTAAAGTAATACTGCGTGCTACCCATCCCATGGGTCCCAAATCTCCAGGTTCAAGGGCATCTTCCTACATCGAAAACATGCATGGGAAACCCAGAAGATGGTACACCGTGTGATCGGGAAAGGTTTCTAAAACGCACCTCACTTCTCCTCTCCTTGTGCTCGGGTTCGCCATTCCAGCCGCTTTACTAACAATCTCCCTACTTGGAGAATCAGCACCGTTAACCTCCTGTTTCGTACAGGTTGTAATTTGTCCTGAGGATAAATGGAAAGAGGGGGAACCAATGAGAGACGAGCTCTCGGTGTTGGGACAGGCACAGATCACTCTATTTTCCCATCAGGAAGAAGAATGAACCACAGGCTCAGCCTGCACCTCCGGAACCAGAATAGGGCCTGAAGCAATCCTGCGCTTTTGCGGCCAGCTCCCAAACAAGCGAGTTGACAAATGGAGCTCAGGGGCACTGCAATTCACAAACCTGCAGAGTTATAAAGGATAACTCTCTTCCACAAATGTATTGAGGGAAGGCAACGAAGAGGATTTGAAAGCAAGGCAGAATTGCAAGAAACAGATTTCAGTAGGTAGATTCGACTCGCCTTTAAAGCCCATGAAAAGCGGCAAAACGTCGACAATGATGCCCTTGGCCAAAAAGGGCGTATGCGTTTTTTCCTGAATATATTCAGGAAAAAACGCATACGCCCTTTTTGGCCAACCAAGCAAGCCGGAAAGGCAAATCGGCACTACAAAGAAGTCTCGCTTGCCATCGGTCAAAAGGGCCATGCTGAAAAAGGTGTAAAAACCAGAAATGCAGGACAGGCCATGGAGACATGGGAGCCTTGCTACGCTGATGGGCGGGATGTAAATTGCCAACAGCCACTCTGGAGAAGTGTACGGTGTGTCCTGAAACATGTAATAAACACAGCTTAGAGAGCATAGGGCACTTCCACTCATGGGCGTATACATTGCGAAAACTGAAAATCCACAAGACACAGGCACCCCAAAGTGTAGGGCTGCTCTGTTTACAAGAACCTCCACTTCGGTACACCTTAAATAGCCCAGGAAGAAGTTGTGGTACTTATGCACAATGGAATATCCCTCAGCCATGAAATCAATGTCATAAGGCTAGTAGCAGCATGATGAGCGGATTTAGGTACGATGACTCTAAGTGAAATAAGTCACACAGAAAAAGACACTTATCCTAAGATATCACGTACAGAGGGAATGTCAAAATCGCTACCCTTGAACTGAATTACAAAACAGAACAGAGTCACACGTTTAGAAAACACACTATGGCTGCTTAAAGGGAAAGGTCAGGTGGGGTGATGCATAAAACAAGGGTTTGAAATTAGCTCAGATACCGTTCCATAAGCCAAATATGTAATAGACAAGACCTACTCCCTGCTCAGTGAACTGGACGCAACACCCCCTATTCACCGCACAAGAATATATCTGACTAGTAAGAATCTGAAAACCTATGTATTGATATCTCTCTGGAAGTGAATCAAGAGGGTGTAAAGCGGCATCAACACAGCAGTGAAAAGCAGCTAAACCCCATTATAAAAATAAATTACTTAAAAAAAAAACCCTAAAACAAAGACAGTGACAGAGAGAGAAATTCTTACAAAATCCGTTCAGGGGCTCTGATGCAACCTGGATTGACCATATCTAGACCCACAGCTGGATGAGACATTAGGCTGGACACTCTTGGGGCTGAGAGGATTGGTGAGGTTGAGTGAGCAAACGCAGACCCTTTAAAGTAATACTGCGTGCTACCCATCCCATGGGTCCCAAATCTCCAGGTTCAAGGGCATCTTCCTACAACGAAAACATGCATGGGAAACCCAGAAGATGGTACACCGTGTGATCGGGAAAGGTTTCTAAAACGCACCTCACTTCTCCTCTCCTTGTGCTCGGGTTCGCCATTCCAGCCGCTTTACTAACAATCTCCCTACTTGGAGAATCAGCACCGTTAACCTCCTGTTTCGTACAGGTTGCAATTTGTCCTGAGGATGAACGGGAAGAGGGGGAACCAATGAGAGACGAGCTCTCGGTGTTGGGACAGGCACAGGTCACTCTCTTTTCCCATCAGGAAGAAGAATGAACCACAGGCTCAGCCTGCCCCCCCGGAACCAGAATGGGGCCTGAAGCAATCCTGCGCTTTTGCGGCCAGCTCCCAAGCAAGCGAGTTGACAAATGGAGCTCAGGGGCACTGCAATTCACAAACCTGCAGAGTTATAAAGGATAACTCTCGTCCACAAATGTATTGAGGGAAGGCAACGAAGAGGATTTGAAAGCAAGGCAGAATTGCAAGAAACAGATTTCAGGAGGTAGATTCGACTCGCCTTTAAAGCCCATGAAAAGTGGCAAAACGTCGACAATGATGCCCTTGGCCAAAAAGGGCGTATGCGTTTTTTCCTGAATATATTCAGGAAAAAACGCATACGCCCTTTTTGGCCAACCAAGCAAGCCGGAAAGGCAAATCGGCACTACAAAGAAGTCTCGCTTGCCATCGGTCAAAAGGGCCAAGCTGAAAAAAGTGTAAAAACCAGAAATGCAGGACAGGCCATGGAGACATGGGAGCCTTGCTACGCTGATGGGCGGGATGTAAATTGCCAACAGCCACTCTGGAGAAGTGTACGGTGTGTCCTGAAACATGTAATAAACACAGCTTAGAGAGCATAGGGCACTTCCACTCATGGGCGTATACATTGCGAAAACTGAAAATCCACAAGACACAGGCACCCCAAAGTGTAGGGCTGCTCTGTTTACAAGAACCTCCACTTCGGTACACCTTAAATAGCCCAGGAAGAAGTTGTGGTACTTATGCACAATGGAATATCCCTCAGCCATGAAATCAATGTCATAAGGCTAGTAGCAGCATGATGAGTGGATTTAGGTACGATGACTCTAAGTGAAATAAGTCACACAGAAAAAGACACTTATCCTAAGATATCACGTACAGAGGGAATGTCAAAATCGCTACCCTTGAACTGAATTACAAAACAGAACAGAGTCACACGTTTAGAAAACACACTATGGCTGCTTAAAGGGAAAGGTCAGGTGGGGTGATGCATAAAACAAGGGTTTGAAATTAGCTCAGATACCGTTCCATAAGCCAAATATGTAATAGACAGGACCTACTCCCTGCTCAGTGAACTGGACGCAACACCCCCTATTCACCGCACAAGAATATATCTGACTAGTAAGAATCTGAAAACCTATGTATTGATATCTCTCTGGAAGTGAATCAAGAGGGTGTAAAGCGGCATCAACACAGCAGTGAAAAGCAGCTAAACCCCATTATAAAAATAAATTACTTTAAAAAAAAAACCCTAAAACAAAGACAGTGACAGAGAGAGAAATTCTTACAAAATCCGTTCAGGGGCTCTGATGCAACCTGGATTGACCATATCTAGACCCACAGCTGGATGAGACATTAGGCTGGACACTCTTGGGGCTGAGAGGATTGGTGAGGTTGAGTGAGCAAACGCAGACCCTTTAAAGTAATACTGCGTGCTACCCATCCCATGGGTCCCAAATCTCCAGGTTCAAGGGCATCTTCCTACAACGAAAACATGCATGGGAAACCCAGAAGATGGTACACCGTGTGATCGGGAAAGGTTTCTAAAACGCACCTCACTTCTCCTCTCCTTGTGGTCGGGTTCGCCATTCCAGCCGCTTTACTAACAATCTCCCTACTTGGAGAATCAGCACCGTTAACCTCCTGTTTCGTACAGGTTGCAATTTGTCCTGAGGATGAACGGGAAGAGGGGGAACCAATGAGAGACGAGCTCTCGGTGTTGGGACAGGCACAGGTCACTCTATTTTCCCATCAGGAAGAAGAATGAACCACAGGCTCAGTCTGCCCCCCCGGAACCAGAATGGGGCCTGAAGCAATCCTGCGCTTTTGCGGCCAGCTCCCAAGCAAGCGAGTTGACAAATGGAGCTCAGGGGCACTGCAATTCACAAACCTGCAGAGTTATAAAGGATAACTATCGTCCACAAATGTATTGAGGGAAGGCAACGAAGAGGATTTGAAAGCAAGGCAGAATTGCAGGAAACAGATTTCAGGAGGTAGATTCGACTCGCCTTTAAAGCCCATGAAAAGCGGCAAAACGTCGACAATGATGCCCTTGGCCAAAAAGGGCGTATGCGTTTTTTCCTGAATATATTCAGGAAAAAACGCATACGCCCTTTTTGGCCAACCAAGCAAGCCGGAAAGGCAAATCGGCACTACAAAGAAGTCTCGCTTGCCATCGGTCAAAAGGGCCATGCTGAAAAAAGTGTAAAAACCAGAAATGCAGGACAGGCCATGGAGACATGGGAGCCTTGCTACGCTGATGGGCGGGATGTAAATTGCCAACAGCCACTCTGGAGAAGTGTACGGTGTGATCTGAAACATGTAATAAACACAGCTTAGAGAGCATAGGGCACTTCCACTCATGGGCGTATACATTGCGAAAACTGAAAATCCACAAGACACAGGGACCCCAAAGTGTAGGGCTGCTCTGTTTACAAGAACCTCCACTTCGGTACACCTTAAATAGCCCAGGAAGAAGTTGTGGTACTTATGCACAATGGAATATCCCTCAGCCATGAAATCAATGTCATAAGGCTAGTAGCAGCATGATGAGTGGATTTAGGTACGATGACTCTAAGTGAAATAAGTCACACAGAAAAAGACACTTATCCTAAGATATCACGTACAGAGGGAATGTCAAAATCGCTACCCTTGAACTGAATTACAAAACAGAACAGAGTCACACGTTTAGAAAACACACTATGGCTGCTTAAAGGGAAAGGTCAGGTGGGGTGATGCATAAAACAAGGGTTTGAAATTAGCACAGATACCGTTCCATAAGCCAAATATGTAATAGACAAGACCTACTCCCTGCTCAGTGAACTGGACGCAACACCCCCTATTCACCGCACAAGAATATATCTGACTAGTAAGAATCTGAAAACCTATGTATTGATATCTCTCTGGAAGTGAATCAAGAGGGTGTAAAGCGGCATCAACACAGCAGTGAAAAGCAGCTAAACCCCATTATAAAAATAAATTACTTAAAAAAAACCCCCCTAAAACAAAGACAGTGACAGAGAGAGAAATTCTTACAAAATCCGTTCAGGGGCTCTGATGCAACCTGGATTGACCATATCTAGACCCACAGCTGGATGAGACATTAGGCTGGACACTCTTGGGGCTGAGAGGATTGGTGAGGTTGAGTGAGCAAACGCAGACCCTTTAAAGTAATACTGCGTGCTACCCATCCCATGGGTCCCAAATCTCCAGGTTCAAGGGCATCTTCCTACAACGAAAACATGCATGGGAAACCCAGAAGATGGTACACCGTGTGATCGGGAAAGGTTTCTAAAACGCACCTCACTTCTCCTCTCCTTGTGCTCGGGTTCGCCATTCCAGCCGCTTTACTAACAATCTCCCTACTTGGAGAATCAGCACCGTTAACCTCCTGTTTCGTACAGGTTGCAATTTGTCCTGAGGATGAACGGGAAGAGGGGGAACCAATGAGAGACGAGCTCTCGGTGTTGGGACAGGCACAGGTCACTCTCTTTTCCCATCAGGAAGAAGAATGAACCACAGGCTCAGCCTGCCCCCCCGGAGCCAGAATGGGGCCTGAAGCAATCCTGCGCTTTTGCGGCCAGCTCCCAAGCAAGCGAGTTGACAAATGGAGCTCAGGGGCACTGCAATTCACAAACCTGCAGAGTTATAAAGGATAACTCTCGTCCACAAATGTATTGAGGGAAGGCAACGAAGAGGATTTGAAAGCAAGGCAGAATTGCAAGAAACAGATTTCAGGAGGTAGATTCGACTCGCCTTTAAATCCCATGAAAAGTGGCAAAACGTCGACAATGATGCCCTTGGCCAAAAAGGGCGTATGCGTTTTTTCCTGAATATATTCAGGAAAAAACGCATACGCCCTTTTTGGCCAACCAAGCAAGCCGGAAAGGCAAATCGGCACTACAAAGAAGTCTCGCTTGCCATCGGTCAAAAGGGCCAAGCTGAAAAAAGTGTAAAAACCAGAAATGCAGGACAGGCCATGGAGACATGGGAGCCTTGCTACGCTGATGGGCGGGATGTAAATTGCCAACAGCCACTCTGGAGAAGTGTACGGTGTGTCCTGAAACATGTAATAAACACAGCTTAGAGAGCATAGGGCACTTCCACTCATGGGCGTATACATTGCGAAAACTGAAAATCCACAAGACACAGGCACCCCAAAGTGTAGGGCTGCTCTGTTTACAAGAACCTCCTCTTCGGTACACCTTAAATAGCCCAGGAAGAAGTTGTGGTACTTATGCACAATGGAATATCCCTCAGCCATGAAATCAATGTCATAAGGCTAGTAGCAGCATGATGAGTGGATTTAGGTACGATGACTCTAAGTGAAATAAGTCACACAGAAAAAGACACTTATCCTAAGATATCACGTACAGAGGGAATGTCAAAATCGCTACCCTTGAACTGAATTACAAAACAGAACAGAGTCACACGTTTAGAAAACACACTATGGCTGCTTAAAGGGAAAGGTCAGGTGGGGTGATGCATAAAACAAGGGTTTGAAATTAGCACAGATACCGTTCCATAAGCCAAATATGTAATAGACAAGACCTACTCCCTGCTCAGTGAACTGGACGCAACACCCCCTATTCACCGCACAAGAATATATCTGACTAGTAAGAATCTGAAAACCTATGTATTGATATCTCTCTGGAAGTGAATCAAGAGGGTGTAAAGCGGCATCAACACAGCAGTGAAAAGCAGCTAAACCCCATTATAAAAATAAATTACTTAAAAAAAACCCCCCTAAAACAAAGACAGTGACAGAGAGAGAAATTCTTACAAAATCCGTTCAGGGGCTCTCATGCAACCTGGATTGACCATATCTAGACCCACAGCTGGATGAGACATTAGGCTGGACACTCTTGGGGCTGAGAGGATTGGTGAGGTTGAGTGAGCAAACGCAGACCCTTGAAAGTAATACTGCGTGCTACCCATCCCATGGGTCCCAAATCTCCAGGTTCAAGGGCATCTTCCTACAACGAAAACATGCATGGGAAACCCAGAAGATGGTACACCGTGTGATCGGGAAAGGTTTCTAAAACGCACCTCACTTCTCCTCTCCTTGTGCTCGGGTTCGCCATTCCAGCCGCTTTACTAACAATCTCCCTACTTGGAGAATCAGCACCGTTAACCTCCTGTTTCGTACAGGTTGCAATTTGTCCTGAGGATGAACGGGAAGAGGGGGAACCAATGAGAGACGAGCTCTCGGTGTTGGGACAGGCACAGGTCACTCTCTTTTCCCATCAGGAAGAAGAATGAACCACAGGCTCAGCCTGCCCCCCCGGAGCCAGAATGGGGCCTGAAGCAATCCTGCGCTTTTGCGGCCAGCTCCCAAGCAAGCGAGTTGACAAATGGAGCTCAGGGGCACTGCAATTCACAAACCTGCAGAGTTATAAAGGATAACTCTCGTCCACAAATGTATTGAGGGAAGGCAACGAAGAGGATTTGAAAGCAAGGCAGAATTGCAAGAAACAGATTTCAGGAGGTAGATTCGACTCGCCTTTAAATCCCATGAAAAGTGGCAAAACGTCGACAATGATGCCCTTGGCCAAAAAGGGCGTATGCGTTTTTTCCTGAATATATTCAGGAAAAAACGCATACGCCCTTTTTGGCCAACCAAGCAAGCCGGAAAGGCAAATCGGCACTACAAAGAAGTCTCGCTTGCCATCGGTCAAAAGGGCCAAGCTGAAAAAAGTGTAAAAACCAGAAATGCAGGACAGGCCATGGAGACATGGGAGCCTTGCTACGCTGATGGGCGGGATGTAAATTGCCAACAGCCACTCTGGAGAAGTGTACGGTGTGTCCTGAAACATGTAATAAACACAGCTTAGAGAGCATAGGGCACTTCCACTCATGGGCGTATACATTGCGAAAACTGAAAATCCACAAGACACAGGCACCCCAAAGTGTAGGGCTGCTCTGTTTACAAGAACCTCCTCTTCGGTACACCTTAAATAGCCCAGGAAGAAGTTGTGGTACTTATGCACAATGGAATATCCCTCAGCCATGAAATCAATGTCATAAGGCTAGTAGCAGCATGATGAGTGGATTTAGGTACGATGACTCTAAGTGAAATAAGTCACACAGAAAAAAACACTTATCCTAAGATATCACGTACAGAGGGAATGTCAAAATCGCTACCCTTGAACTGAATTACAAAACAGAACAGAGTCACACGTTTAGAAAACACACTATGGCTGCTTAAAGGGAAAGGTCAGGTGGGGTGATGCATAAAACAAGGGTTTGAAATTAGCTCAGATACCGTTCCATAAGCCAAATATGTAATAGACAGGACCTACTCCCTGCTCAGTGAACAGGACGCAAAACCCCCTATTCACCGCACAAGAATATATCTGACTAGTAAGAATCTGAAAACCTATGTATTGACATCTCTCTGGAAGTGAATCAAGAGGGTGTAAAGCGGCATCAACACAGCAGTGAAAAGCAGCTAAACCCCATTATAAAAATAAATTACTTTAAAAAAAAACCCCTAAAACAAAGACAGTGACAGAGAGAGAAATTCTTACAAAATCCGTTCAGGGGCTCTGATGCAACCTGGATTGACCATATCTAGACCCACAGCTGGATGAGACATTAGGCTGGACACTCTTGGGGCTGAGAGGATTGGTGAGGTTGAGTGAGCAAACGCAGACCCTTTAAAGTAATACTGCGTGCTACCCATCCCATGGGTCCCAAATCTCCAGGTTCAAGGGCATCTTCCTACAACGAAAACATGCATGGGAAACCCAGAAGATGGTACACCGTGTGATCGGGAAAGGTTTCTAAAACGCACCTCACTTCTCCTCTCCTTGTGCTCGGGTTCGCCATTCCAGCCGCTTTACTAACAATCTCCCTACTTGGAGAATCAGCACCGTTAACCTCCTGTTTCGTACAGGTTGCAATTTGTCCTGAGGATGAACGGGAAGAGGGGGAACCAATGAGAGACGAGCTCTCGGTGTTGGGACAGGCACAGGTCACTCTATTTTCCCATCAGGAAGAAGAATGAACCACAGGCTCAGTCTGCCCCCCCGGAACCAGAATGGGGCCTGAAGCAATCCTGCGCTTTTGCGGCCAGCTCCCAAACAAGCGAGTTGACAAATGGAGCTCAGGGGCACTGCAATTCACAAACCTGCAGAGTTATAAAGGATAACTCTCGTCCACAAATATATTGAGGGAAGGCAACGAAGAGGATTTGAAAGCAAGGCAGAATTGCAGGAAACAGATTTCAGGAGGTAGATTCGACTCGCCTTTAAAGCCCATGAAAAGCGGCAAAACGTCGACAATGATGCCCTTGGCCAAAAAGGGCGTATGCGTTTTTTCCTGAATATATTCAGGAAAAAACGCATACGCCCTTTTTGGCCAACCAAGCAAGCCGGAAAGGCAAATCGGCACTACAAAGAAGTCTCGCTTGCCATCGGTCAAAAGGGCCATGCTGAAAAAAGTGTAAAAACCAGAAATGCAGGACAGGCCATGGAGACATGGGAGCCTTGCTACGCTGATGGGCGGGATGTAAATTGCCAACAGCCACTCTGGAGAAGTGTACGGTGTGATCTGAAACATGTAATAAACACAGCTTAGAGAGCATAGGGCACTTCCACTCATGGGCGTATACATTGCGAAAACTGAAAATCCACAAGACACAGGGACCCCAAAGTGTAGGGCTGCTCTGTTTACAAGAACCTCCACTTCGGTACACCTTAAATAGCCCAGGAAGAAGTTGTGGTACTTATGCACAATGGAATATCCCTCAGCCATGAAATCAATGTCATAAGGCTAGTAGCAGCATGATGAGTGGATTTAGGTACGATGACTCAAAGTGAAATAAGTCACACAGAAAAAGACACTTATCCTAAGATATCACGTACAGAGGGAATGTCAAAATCGCTACCCTTGAACTGAATTACAAAACAGAACAGAGTCACACGTTTAGAAAACACACTATGGCTGCTTAAAGGGAAAGGTCAGGTGGGGTGATGCATAAAACAAGGGTTTGAAATTAGCACAGATACCGTTCCATAAGCCAAATATGTAATAGACAAGACCTACTCCCTGCTCAGTGAACTGGACGCAACACCCCTTATTCACCGCACAAGAATATATCTGACTAGTAAGAATCTGAAAACCTATGTATTGATATCTCTCTGGAAGTGAATCAAGAGGGTGTAAAGCGGCATCAACACAGCAGTGAAAAGCAGCTAAACCCCATTATAAAAATAAATTACTTAAAAAAAACCCCCCTAAAACAAAGACAGTGACAGAGAGAGAAATTCTTACAAAATCCGTTCAGGGGCTCTCATGCAACCTGGATTGACCATATCTAGACCCACAGCTGGATGAGACATTAGGCTGGACACTCTTGGGGCTGAGAGGATTGGTGAGGTTGAGTGAGCAAACGCAGACCCTTTAAAGTAATACTGCGTGCTACCCATCCCATGGGTCCCAAATCTCCAGGTTCAAGGGCATCTTCCTACATCGAAAACATGCATGGGAAACCCAGAAGATGGTACACCGTGTGATCGGGAAAGGTTTCTAAAACCCACCTCACTTCTCCTCTCCTTGTGCTCGAGTTCGCCACTAAAGCCGCTTTACTAACAATCACCCTACTTGGAGAATCAGCACGGTTAACCTCCTGTTTCGTACAGGTTGCAATTTGTCCTGAGGATAAACGGGAAGAGGGGGAACAAATGAGAGACGAGCTCTCGGTGTTGGGACAGGCACAGATCACTCTATTTTCCCATCAGGAAGAAGAATGAACCACAGGCTCAGCCTGCACCTCCGGAACCAGAATAGGGCCTGAAGCAATCCTGCGCTTTTGCGGCCAGCTCCCAAACAAGCGAGTTGACAAATGGAGCTCAGGGGCACTGCAATTCACAAACCTGCAGAGTTATAAAGGATAACTCTCTTCCACAAATGTATTGAGGGAAGGCAACGAAGAGGATTTGAAAGCAAGGCAGAATTGCAAGAAACAGATTTCAGGAGGTAGATTCGACTCGCCTTTAAAGCCCATGAAAAGCGGCAAAACGTCGACAATGATGCCCTTGGCCAAAAAGGGCGTATGCGTTTTTTCCTGAATATATTCAGGAAAAAACGCATACGCCCTTTTTGGCCAACCAAGCAAGCCGGAAAGGCAAATCGGCACTACAAAGAAGTCTCGCTTGCCATCGGTCAAAAGGGCCATGCTGAAAAAAGTGTAAAAACCAGAAATGCAGGACAGGCCATGGAGACATGGGAGCCTTGCTACGCTGATGGGCGGGATGTAAATTGCCAACAGCCACTCTGGAGAAGTGTACGGTGTGATCTGAAACATGTAATAAACACAGCTTAGAGAGCATAGGGCACTTCCACTCATGGGCGTATACATTGCGAAAACTGAAAATCCACAAGACACAGGCACCCCAAAGTGTAGGGCTGCTCTGTTTACAAGAACCTCCACTTCGGTACACCTTAAATAGCCCAGGAAGAAGTTGTGGTACTTATGCACAATGGAATATCCCTCAGCCATGAAATCAATGTCATAAGGCTAGTAGCAGCATGATGAGTGGATTTAGGTACGATGACTCTAAGTGAAATAAGTCACACAGAGAAAGACACTTATCCTAAGATATCACGTACAGAGGGAATGTCAAAATCGCTACCCTTGAACTGAATTACAAAACAGAACAGAGTCACACGTTTAGAAAACACACTATGGCTGCTTAAAGGGAAAGGTCAGGTGGGGTGATGCATAAAACAAGGGTTTGAAATTAGCTCAGATACCGTTCCATAAGCCAAATATGTAATAGACAAGACCTACTCCCTGCTCAGTGAACTGGACGCAACACCCCCTATTCACCGCACAAGAATATATCTGACTAGTAAGAATCTGAAAACCTATGTATTGATATCTCTCTGGAAGTGAATCAAGAGGGTGTAAAGCGGCATCAACACAGCAGTGAAAAGCAGCTAAACCCCATTATAAAAATAAATTACTTAAAAAAAAAACCCCTAAAACAAAGACAGTGACAGAGAGAGAAATTCTTACAAAATCCGTTCAGGGGCTCTGATGCAACCTGGATTGACCATATCTAGACCCACAGCTGGATGAGACATTAGGCTGGACACTCTTGGGGCTGAGAGGATTGGTGAGGTTGGGTGAGCAAACGCAGACCCTTTAAAGTAATACTGCGTGCTACCCATCCCATGGGTCCCAAATCTCCAGGTTCAAGGGCATCTTCCTACATCGAAAACATGCATGGGAAACCCAGAAGATGGTACACCGTGTGATCGGGAAAGGTTTCTAAAACCCACCTCACTTCTCCTCTCCTTGTGCTCGGGTTCGCCACTAAAGCCGCTTTACTAACAATCACCCTACTTGGAGAATCAGCACCGTTAACCTCCTGTTTCGTACAGGTTGCAATTTGTCCTGAGGATAAACGGGAAGAGGGGGAACCAATGAGAGACGAGCTCTCGGTGTTGGGACAGGCACAGATCACTCTATTTTCCCATCAGGAAGAAGAATGAACCACAGGCTCAGCCTGCACCCCCGGAACCAGAATAGGGCCTGAAGCAATCCTGCGCTTTTGCGGCCAGCTCCCAAACAAGCGAGTTGACAAATGGAGCTCAGGGGCACTGCAATTCACAAACCTGCAGAGTTATAAAGGATAACTCTCTTCCACAAATGTATTGAGGGAAGGCAACGAAGAGGATTTGAAAGCAAGGCAGAATTGCAAGAAACAGATTTCACTAGGTAGATTCGACTCGCCTTTAAAGCCCATGAAAAGCGGCAAAACGTCGACAATGATGCCCTTGGCCAAAAAGGGCGTATGCGTTTTTTCCTGAATATATTCAGGAAAAAACGCATACGCCCTTTTTGGCCAACCAAGCAAGCCGGAAAGGCAAATCGGCACTACAAAGAAGTCTGAAGTCTCGCTTGCCATCGGTCAAAGGGCCATGCTGAAAAAGTGTCAAAACCAGAAATGCAGGACAGGCCATGGAGACATGGGAGCCTTGCTACGCTGATGGGCGGGATGTAAATTGCCAACAGCCACTCTGGAGAAGTGTACAGTGTGTCCTGAAAACATGTAATAAACACAGCTTAGACAGCATAGGGCACTTCCACTCATGGGCGTATACATTGGGAAAACTGAAAATCCACAAGACACAGGCACCCCAAAGTGTAGGGCTGCTCTGTTTACAAGAACCTCCACTTCGGTACACCTTAAATAGCCCAGGAAGAAGTTGTGGTACTTATGCACAATGGAATATCACTCAGCCATGAATCAATGTCATAAGGCTAGTAGCAGCATGATGAGTGGATTTAGGTACGATGACTCTAAGTGAAATAAGTCACACAGAAAAAGACACTTATCCTAAGATATCATGTACAGAGGGAATGTCAAAATCGCTACCCTTGAACTGAATTCCAAAACACAACAGAGTCACACGTTTAGAAAACACACGATGGCTGCTTAACGGGAAAGGTCAGGTGGGGTGATGCATAAAACAAGGGTTGAAATTAGCTCAGATACCGTTCCATAAGCCAAATGTGTAATAGACAAGACCTACTCCCTGCTCAGTGAACTGGACTCAACACCCCCTATTCACCGCACAAGAATATATCTGACTAGTAAGAATCTGAAAACCTATGTATTGATATCTCTCTGGAAGTGAATCAAGAGGGTGTAAAGCGGCATAAACACAGCAGTGAAAAGCAGCTAAACCCCATTATAAAAATAAATTACTTTAAAAAAGAACCCCTAATACAAAGACAGTGACAGAGAGAGAAATTATTACAAAATCCGTTCAGGGGCTCTGATGCAACCTGATGGACCATATCTAGACCCACAGCTGGATGAGACATTAGGCTGGACACTCTTGGGGCTGAGAGGATTGGTGAGGTTGAGTGAGCAAACGCAGACCCTTTAAAGTAACACTGCGTGGTACCCATCCCATGGTCCCAAATCTCCAGGTTCAAGGGCATCTTCCTACAACGAAAACATGCATGGGAAACCCAGAAGATGGTACACCGTGTGATCGGGAAAGGTTTCTAAAACGCACCTCACTTCTCCTCTCCTTGTGCTCGGGTTCGCCATTCAGCCGCTTTACTAACAATCTCCCTACTTGGAGAATCAGCACCGTTAACCTCCTGTTTCGTACAGGTTGCAATTTGTCCTGAGGATGAACGGGAAGAGGGGGAACCAATGAGAGACGAGCTCTCGGTGTTGGGACAGGCACAGGTCACTCTCTTTTCCCATCAGGAAGAAGAATGAACCACAGGCTCAGCCTGCCCCCCCGGAGCCAGAATGGGGCCTGAAGCAATCCTGCGCTTTTGCGGCCAGCTCCCAAGCAAGCGAGTTGACAAATGGAGCTCAGGGGCACTGCAATTCACAAACCTGCAGAGTTATAAAGGATAACTCTCGTCCACAAATGTATTGAGGGAAGGCAACGAAGAGGATTTGAAAGCAAGGCAGAATTGCAAGAAACAGATTTCAGGAGGTAGATTCGACTCGCCTTTAAATCCCATGAAAAGTGGCAAAACGTCGACAATGATGCCCTTGGCCAAAAAGGGCGTATGCGTTTTTTCCTGAATATATTCAGGAAAAAACGCATACGCCCTTTTTGGCCAACCAAGCAAGCCGGAAAGGCAAATCGGCACTACAAAGAAGTCTCGCTTGCCATCGGTCAAAAGGGCCAAGCTGAAAAAAGTGTAAAAACCAGAAATGCAGGACAGGCCATGGAGACATGGGAGCCTTGCTACGCTGATGGGCGGGATGTAAATTGCCAACAGCCACTCTGGAGAAGTGTACGGTGTGTCCTGAAACATGTAATAAACACAGCTTAGAGAGCATAGGGCACTTCCACTCATGGGCGTATACATTGCGAAAACTGAAAATCCACAAGACACAGGCACCCCAAAGTGTAGGGCTGCTCTGTTTACAAGAACCTCCTCTTCGGTACACCTTAAATAGCCCAGGAAGAAGTTGTGGTACTTATGCACAATGGAATATCCCTCAGCCATGAAATCAATGTCATAAGGCTAGTAGCAGCATGATGAGTGGATTTAGGTACGATGACTCTAAGTGAAATAAGTCACACAGAAAAAGACACTTATCCTAAGATATCACGTACAGAGGGAATGTCAAAATCGCTACCCTTGAACTGAATTACAAAACAGAACAGAGTCACACGTTTAGAAAACACACTATGGCTGCTTAAAGGGAAAGGTCAGGTGGGGTGATGCATAAAACAAGGGTTTGAAATTAGCACAGATACCGTTCCATAAGCCAAATATGTAATAGACAAGACCTACTCCCTGCTCAGTGAACTGGACGCAACACCCCCTATTCACCGCACAAGAATATATCTGACTAGTAAGAATCTGAAAACCTATGTATTGATATCTCTCTGGAAGTGAATCAAGAGGGTGTAAAGCGGCATCAACACAGCAGTGAAAAGCAGCTAAACCCCATTATAAAAATAAATTACTTAAAAAAAACCCCCCTAAAACAAAGACAGTGACAGAGAGAGAAATTCTTACAAAATCCGTTCAGGGGCTCTCATGCAACCTGGATTGACCATATCTAGACCCACAGCTGGATGAGACATTAGGCTGGACACTCTTGGGGCTGAGAGGATTGGTGAGGTTGAGTGAGCAAACGCAGACCCTTTAAAGTAATACTGCGTGCTACCCATCCCATGGGTCCCAAATCTCCAGGTTCAAGGGCATCTTCCTACAACGAAAACATGCATGGGAAACCCAGAAGATGGTACACCGTGTGATCGGGAAAGGTTTCTAAAACGCACCTCACTTCTCCTCTCCTTGTGCTCGGGTTCGCCATTCCAGCCGCTTTACTAACAATCTCCCTACTTGGAGAATCAGCACCGTTAACCTCCTGTTTCGTACAGGTTGCAATTTGTCCTGAGGATGAACGGGAAGAGGGGGAACCAATGAGAGACGAGCTCTCGGTGTTGGGACAGGCACAGGTCACTCTCTTTTCCCATCAGGAAGAAGAATGAACCACAGGCTCAGCCTGCCCCCCCGGAGCCAGAATGGGGCCTGAAGCAATCCTGCGCTTTTGCGGCCAGCTCCCAAGCAAGCGAGTTGACAAATGGAGCTCAGGGGCACTGCAATTCACAAACCTGCAGAGTTATAAAGGATAACTCTCGTCCACAAATGTATTGAGGGAAGGCAACGAAGAGGATTTGAAAGCAAGGCAGAATTGCAAGAAACAGATTTCAGGAGGTAGATTCGACTCGCCTTTAAATCCCATGAAAAGTGGCAAAACGTCGACAATGATGCCCTTGGCCAAAAAGGGCGTATGCGTTTTTTCCTGAATATATTCAGGAAAAAACGCATACGCCCTTTTTGGCCAACCAAGCAAGCCGGAAAGGCAAATCGGCACTACAAAGAAGTCTCGCTTGCCATCGGTCAAAAGGGCCAAGCTGAAAAAAGTGTAAAAACCAGAAATGCAGGACAGGCCATGGAGACATGGGAGCCTTGCTACGCTGATGGGCGGGATGTAAATTGCCAACAGCCACTCTGGAGAAGTGTACGGTGTGTCCTGAAACATGTAATAAACACAGCTTAGAGAGCATAGGGCACTTCCACTCATGGGCGTATACATTGCGAAAACTGAAAATCCACAAGACACAGGCACCCCAAAGTGTAGGGCTGCTCTGTTTACAAGAACCTCCTCTTCGGTACACCTTAAATAGCCCAGGAAGAAGTTGTGGTACTTATGCACAATGGAATATCCCTCAGCCATGAAATCAATGTCATAAGGCTAGTAGCAGCATGATGAGTGGATTTAGGTACGATGACTCAAAGTGAAATAAGTCACACAGAAAAAGACACTTATCCTAAGATATCACGTACAGAGGGAATGTCAAAATCGCTACCCTTGAACTGAATTACAAAACAGAACAGAGTCACACGTTTAGAAAACACACTATGGCTGCTTAAAGGGAAAGGTCAGGTGGGGTGATGCATAAAACAAGGGTTTGAAATTAGCACAGATACCGTTCCATAAGCCAAATATGTAATAGACAAGACCTACTCCCTGCTCAGTGAACTGGACGCAACACCCCTTATTCACCGCACAAGAATATATCTGACTAGTAAGAATCTGAAAACCTATGTATTGATATCTCTCTGGAAGTGAATCAAGAGGGTGTAAAGCGGCATCAACACAGCAGTGAAAAGCAGCTAAACCCCATTATAAAAATAAATTACTTAAAAAAAACCCCCCTAAAACAAAGACAGTGACAGAGAGAGAAATTCTTACAAAATCCGTTCAGGGGCTCTCATGCAACCTGGATTGACCATATCTAGACCCACAGCTGGATGAGACATTAGGCTGGACACTCTTGGGGCTGAGAGGATTGGTGAGGTTGAGTGAGCAAACGCAGACCCTTTAAAGTAATACTGCGTGCTACCCATCCCATGGGTCCCAAATCTCCAGGTTCAAGGGCATCTTCCTACATCGAAAACATGCATGGGAAACCCAGAAGATGGTACACCGTGTGATCGGGAA
The DNA here is from genome assembly GCF_028564815.1 of Eubalaena glacialis. Classification (NCBI taxonomy): domain Eukaryota; kingdom Metazoa; phylum Chordata; class Mammalia; order Artiodactyla; family Balaenidae; genus Eubalaena; species Eubalaena glacialis. The sequence continues at coordinate 98,313,888 of NC_083720.1, read as the reverse complement.
AGGTTTCTAAAACCCACCTCACTTCTCCTCTCCTTGTGCTCGAGTTCGCCACTAAAGCCGCTTTACTAACAATCACCCTACTTGGAGAATCAGCACGGTTAACCTCCTGTTTCGTACAGGTTGCAATTTGTCCTGAGGATAAACGGGAAGAGGGGGAACAAATGAGAGACGAGCTCTCGGTGTTGGGACAGGCACAGATCACTCTATTTTCCCATCAGGAAGAAGAATGAACCACAGGCTCAGCCTGCACCTCCGGAACCAGAATAGGGCCTGAAGCAATCCTGCGCTTTTGCGGCCAGCTCCCAAACAAGCGAGTTGACAAATGGAGCTCAGGGGCACTGCAATTCACAAACCTGCAGAGTTATAAAGGATAACTCTCTTCCACAAATGTATTGAGGGAAGGCAACGAAGAGGATTTGAAAGCAAGGCAGAATTGCAAGAAACAGATTTCAGGAGGTAGATTCGACTCGCCTTTAAAGCCCATGAAAAGCGGCAAAACGTCGACAATGATGCCCTTGGCCAAAAAGGGCGTATGCGTTTTTTCCTGAATATATTCAGGAAAAAACGCATACGCCCTTTTTGGCCAACCAAGCAAGCCGGAAAGGCAAATCGGCACTACAAAGAAGTCTCGCTTGCCATCGGTCAAAAGGGCCATGCTGAAAAAAGTGTAAAAACCAGAAATGCAGGACAGGCCATGGAGACATGGGAGCCTTGCTACGCTGATGGGCGGGATGTAAATTGCCAACAGCCACTCTGGAGAAGTGTACGGTGTGATCTGAAACATGTAATAAACACAGCTTAGAGAGCATAGGGCACTTCCACTCATGGGCGTATACATTGCGAAAACTGAAAATCCACAAGACACAGGCACCCCAAAGTGTAGGGCTGCTCTGTTTACAAGAACCTCCACTTCGGTACACCTTAAATAGCCCAGGAAGAAGTTGTGGTACTTATGCACAATGGAATATCCCTCAGCCATGAAATCAATGTCATAAGGCTAGTAGCAGCATGATGAGTGGATTTAGGTACGATGACTCTAAGTGAAATAAGTCACACAGAGAAAGACACTTATCCTAAGATATCACGTACAGAGGGAATGTCAAAATCGCTACCCTTGAACTGAATTACAAAACAGAACAGAGTCACACGTTTAGAAAACACACTATGGCTGCTTAAAGGGAAAGGTCAGGTGGGGTGATGCATAAAACAAGGGTTTGAAATTAGCTCAGATACCGTTCCATAAGCCAAATATGTAATAGACAAGACCTACTCCCTGCTCAGTGAACTGGACGCAACACCCCCTATTCACCGCACAAGAATATATCTGACTAGTAAGAATCTGAAAACCTATGTATTGATATCTCTCTGGAAGTGAATCAAGAGGGTGTAAAGCGGCATCAACACAGCAGTGAAAAGCAGCTAAACCCCATTATAAAAATAAATTACTTAAAAAAAAAACCCCTAAAACAAAGACAGTGACAGAGAGAGAAATTCTTACAAAATCCGTTCAGGGGCTCTGATGCAACCTGGATTGACCATATCTAGACCCACAGCTGGATGAGACATTAGGCTGGACACTCTTGGGGCTGAGAGGATTGGTGAGGTTGGGTGAGCAAACGCAGACCCTTTAAAGTAATACTGCGTGCTACCCATCCCATGGGTCCCAAATCTCCAGGTTCAAGGGCATCTTCCTACATCGAAAACATGCATGGGAAACCCAGAAGATGGTACACCGTGTGATCGGGAAAGGTTTCTAAAACCCACCTCACTTCTCCTCTCCTTGTGCTCGGGTTCGCCACTAAAGCCGCTTTACTAACAATCACCCTACTTGGAGAATCAGCACCGTTAACCTCCTGTTTCGTACAGGTTGCAATTTGTCCTGAGGATAAACGGGAAGAGGGGGAACCAATGAGAGACGAGCTCTCGGTGTTGGGACAGGCACAGATCACTCTATTTTCCCATCAGGAAGAAGAATGAACCACAGGCTCAGCCTGCACCCCCGGAACCAGAATAGGGCCTGAAGCAATCCTGCGCTTTTGCGGCCAGCTCCCAAACAAGCGAGTTGACAAATGGAGCTCAGGGGCACTGCAATTCACAAACCTGCAGAGTTATAAAGGATAACTCTCTTCCACAAATGTATTGAGGGAAGGCAACGAAGAGGATTTGAAAGCAAGGCAGAATTGCAAGAAACAGATTTCACTAGGTAGATTCGACTCGCCTTTAAAGCCCATGAAAAGCGGCAAAACGTCGACAATGATGCCCTTGGCCAAAAAGGGCGTATGCGTTTTTTCCTGAATATATTCAGGAAAAAACGCATACGCCCTTTTTGGCCAACCAAGCAAGCCGGAAAGGCAAATCGGCACTACAAAGAAGTCTCGCTTGCCATCGGTCAAAAGGGCCATGCTGAAAAAAGTGTCAAAACCAGAAATGCAGGACAGGCCATGGAGACATGGGAGCCTTGCTACGCTGATGGGCGGGATGTAAATTGCCAACAGCCACTCTGGAGAAGTGTACAGTGTGTCCTGAAACATGTAATAAACACAGCTTAGACAGCATAGGGCACTTCCACTCATGGGCGTATACATTGGGAAAACTGAAAATCCACAAGACACAGGCACCCCAAAGTGTAGGGCTGCTCTGTTTACAAGAACCTCCACTTCGGTACACCTTAAATAGCCCAGGAAGAAGTTGTGGTACTTATGCACAATGGAATATCACTCAGCCATGAAATCAATGTCATAAGGCTAGTAGCAGCATGATGAGTGGATTTAGGTACGATGACTCTAAGTGAAATAAGTCACACAGAAAAAGACACTTATCCTAAGATATCATGTACAGAGGGAATGTCAAAATCGCTACCCTTGAACTGAATTCCAAAACACAACAGAGTCACACGTTTAGAAAACACACGATGGCTGCTTAACGGGAAAGGTCAGGTGGGGTGATGCATAAAACAAGGGTTTGAAATTAGCTCAGATACCGTTCCATAAGCCAAATGTGTAATAGACAAGACCTACTCCCTGCTCAGTGAACTGGACTCAACACCCCCTATTCACCGCACAAGAATATATCTGACTAGTAAGAATCTGAAAACCTATGTATTGATATCTCTCTGGAAGTGAATCAAGAGGGTGTAAAGCGGCATAAACACAGCAGTGAAAAGCAGCTAAACCCCATTATAAAAATAAATTACTTTAAAAAAAGAACCCCTAATACAAAGACAGTGACAGAGAGAGAAATTCTTACAAAATCCGTTCAGGGGCTCTGATGCAACCTGGATGGACCATATCTAGACCCACAGCTGGATGAGACATTAGGCTGGACACTCTTGGGGCTGAGAGGATTGGTGAGGTTGAGTGAGCAAACGCAGACCCTTTAAAGTAACACTGCGTGGTACCCATCCCATGGGTCCCAAATCTCCAGGTTCAAGGGCATCTTCCTACAACGAAAACATGCATGGGAAACCCAGAAGATGGTACACCGTGTGATCGGGAAAGGTTTCTAAAACGCACCTCACTTCTCCTCTCCTTGTGCTCGGGTTCGCCATTCCAGCCGCTTTACTAACAATCTCCCTACTTGGAGAATCAGCACCGTTAACCTCCTGTTTCGTACAGGTTGCAATTTGTCCTGAGGATGAACGGGAAGAGGGGGAACCAATGAGAGACGAGCTCTCGGTGTTGGGACAGGCACAGGTCACTCTCTTTTCCCATCAGGAAGAAGAATGAACCACAGGCTCAGCCTGCCCCCCCGGAGCCAGAATGGGGCCTGAAGCAATCCTGCGCTTTTGCGGCCAGCTCCCAAGCAAGCGAGTTGACAAATGGAGCTCAGGGGCACTGCAATTCACAAACCTGCAGAGTTATAAAGGATAACTCTCGTCCACAAATGTATTGAGGGAAGGCAACGAAGAGGATTTGAAAGCAAGGCAGAATTGCAAGAAACAGATTTCAGGAGGTAGATTCGACTCGCCTTTAAATCCCATGAAAAGTGGCAAAACGTCGACAATGATGCCCTTGGCCAAAAAGGGCGTATGCGTTTTTTCCTGAATATATTCAGGAAAAAACGCATACGCCCTTTTTGGCCAACCAAGCAAGCCGGAAAGGCAAATCGGCACTACAAAGAAGTCTCGCTTGCCATCGGTCAAAAGGGCCAAGCTGAAAAAAGTGTAAAAACCAGAAATGCAGGACAGGCCATGGAGACATGGGAGCCTTGCTACGCTGATGGGCGGGATGTAAATTGCCAACAGCCACTCTGGAGAAGTGTACGGTGTGTCCTGAAACATGTAATAAACACAGCTTAGAGAGCATAGGGCACTTCCACTCATGGGCGTATACATTGCGAAAACTGAAAATCCACAAGACACAGGCACCCCAAAGTGTAGGGCTGCTCTGTTTACAAGAACCTCCTCTTCGGTACACCTTAAATAGCCCAGGAAGAAGTTGTGGTACTTATGCACAATGGAATATCCCTCAGCCATGAAATCAATGTCATAAGGCTAGTAGCAGCATGATGAGTGGATTTAGGTACGATGACTCTAAGTGAAATAAGTCACACAGAAAAAGACACTTATCCTAAGATATCACGTACAGAGGGAATGTCAAAATCGCTACCCTTGAACTGAATTACAAAACAGAACAGAGTCACACGTTTAGAAAACACACTATGGCTGCTTAAAGGGAAAGGTCAGGTGGGGTGATGCATAAAACAAGGGTTTGAAATTAGCACAGATACCGTTCCATAAGCCAAATATGTAATAGACAAGACCTACTCCCTGCTCAGTGAACTGGACGCAACACCCCCTATTCACCGCACAAGAATATATCTGACTAGTAAGAATCTGAAAACCTATGTATTGATATCTCTCTGGAAGTGAATCAAGAGGGTGTAAAGCGGCATCAACACAGCAGTGAAAAGCAGCTAAACCCCATTATAAAAATAAATTACTTAAAAAAAACCCCCCTAAAACAAAGACAGTGACAGAGAGAGAAATTCTTACAAAATCCGTTCAGGGGCTCTCATGCAACCTGGATTGACCATATCTAGACCCACAGCTGGATGAGACATTAGGCTGGACACTCTTGGGGCTGAGAGGATTGGTGAGGTTGAGTGAGCAAACGCAGACCCTTTAAAGTAATACTGCGTGCTACCCATCCCATGGGTCCCAAATCTCCAGGTTCAAGGGCATCTTCCTACAACGAAAACATGCATGGGAAACCCAGAAGATGGTACACCGTGTGATCGGGAAAGGTTTCTAAAACGCACCTCACTTCTCCTCTCCTTGTGCTCGGGTTCGCCATTCCAGCCGCTTTACTAACAATCTCCCTACTTGGAGAATCAGCACCGTTAACCTCCTGTTTCGTACAGGTTGCAATTTGTCCTGAGGATGAACGGGAAGAGGGGGAACCAATGAGAGACGAGCTCTCGGTGTTGGGACAGGCACAGGTCACTCTCTTTTCCCATCAGGAAGAAGAATGAACCACAGGCTCAGCCTGCCCCCCCGGAGCCAGAATGGGGCCTGAAGCAATCCTGCGCTTTTGCGGCCAGCTCCCAAGCAAGCGAGTTGACAAATGGAGCTCAGGGGCACTGCAATTCACAAACCTGCAGAGTTATAAAGGATAACTCTCGTCCACAAATGTATTGAGGGAAGGCAACGAAGAGGATTTGAAAGCAAGGCAGAATTGCAAGAAACAGATTTCAGGAGGTAGATTCGACTCGCCTTTAAATCCCATGAAAAGTGGCAAAACGTCGACAATGATGCCCTTGGCCAAAAAGGGCGTATGCGTTTTTTCCTGAATATATTCAGGAAAAAACGCATACGCCCTTTTTGGCCAACCAAGCAAGCCGGAAAGGCAAATCGGCACTACAAAGAAGTCTCGCTTGCCATCGGTCAAAAGGGCCAAGCTGAAAAAAGTGTAAAAACCAGAAATGCAGGACAGGCCATGGAGACATGGGAGCCTTGCTACGCTGATGGGCGGGATGTAAATTGCCAACAGCCACTCTGGAGAAGTGTACGGTGTGTCCTGAAACATGTAATAAACACAGCTTAGAGAGCATAGGGCACTTCCACTCATGGGCGTATACATTGCGAAAACTGAAAATCCACAAGACACAGGCACCCCAAAGTGTAGGGCTGCTCTGTTTACAAGAACCTCCTCTTCGGTACACCTTAAATAGCCCAGGAAGAAGTTGTGGTACTTATGCACAATGGAATATCCCTCAGCCATGAAATCAATGTCATAAGGCTAGTAGCAGCATGATGAGTGGATTTAGGTACGATGACTCTAAGTGAAATAAGTCACACAGAAAAAAACACTTATCCTAAGATATCACGTACAGAGGGAATGTCAAAATCGCTACCCTTGAACTGAATTACAAAACAGAACAGAGTCACACGTTTAGAAAACACACTATGGCTGCTTAAAGGGAAAGGTCAGGTGGGGTGATGCATAAAACAAGGGTTTGAAATTAGCTCAGATACCGTTCCATAAGCCAAATATGTAATAGACAGGACCTACTCCCTGCTCAGTGAACAGGACGCAACACCCCCTATTCACCGCACAAGAATATATCTGACTAGTAAGAATCTGAAAACCTATGTATTGACATCTCTCTGGAAGTGAATCAAGAGGGTGTAAAGCGGCATCAACACAGCAGTGAAAAGCAGCTAAACCCCATTATAAAAATAAATTACTTTAAAAAAAAACCCCTAAAACAAAGACAGTGACAGAGAGAGAAATTCTTACAAAATCCGTTCAGGGGCTCTGATGCAACCTGGATTGACCATATCTAGACCCACAGCTGGATGAGACATTAGGCTGGACACTCTTGGGGCTGAGAGGATTGGTGAGGTTGAGTGAGCAAACGCAGACCCTTTAAAGTAATACTGCGTGCTACCCATCCCATGGGTCCCAAATCTCCAGGTTCAAGGGCATCTTCCTACAACGAAAACATGCATGGGAAACCCAGAAGATGGTACACCGTGTGATCGGGAAAGGTTTCTAAAACGCACCTCACTTCTCCTCTCCTTGTGCTCGGGTTCGCCATTCCAGCCGCTTTACTAACAATCTCCCTACTTGGAGAATCAGCACCGTTAACCTCCTGTTTCGTACAGGTTGCAATTTGTCCTGAGGATGAACGGGAAGAGGGGGAACCAATGAGAGACGAGCTCTCGGTGTTGGGACAGGCACAGGTCACTCTATTTTCCCATCAGGAAGAAGAATGAACCACAGGCTCAGTCTGCCCCCCCGGAACCAGAATGGGGCCTGAAGCAATCCTGCGCTTTTGCGGCCAGCTCCCAAACAAGCGAGTTGACAAATGGAGCTCAGGGGCACTGCAATTCACAAACCTGCAGAGTTATAAAGGATAACTCTCGTCCACAAATATATTGAGGGAAGGCAACGAAGAGGATTTGAAAGCAAGGCAGAATTGCAGGAAACAGATTTCAGGAGGTAGATTCGACTCGCCTTTAAAGCCCATGAAAAGCGGCAAAACGTCGACAATGATGCCCTTGGCCAAAAAGGGCGTATGCGTTTTTTCCTGAATATATTCAGGAAAAAACGCATACGCCCTTTTTGGCCAACCAAGCAAGCCGGAAAGGCAAATCGGCACTACAAAGAAGTCTCGCTTGCCATCGGTCAAAAGGGCCATGCTGAAAAAAGTGTAAAAACCAGAAATGCAGGACAGGCCATGGAGACATGGGAGCCTTGCTACGCTGATGGGCGGGATGTAAATTGCCAACAGCCACTCTGGAGAAGTGTACGGTGTGATCTGAAACATGTAATAAACACAGCTTAGAGAGCATAGGGCACTTCCACTCATGGGCGTATACATTGCGAAAACTGAAAATCCACAAGACACAGGGACCCCAAAGTGTAGGGCTGCTCTGTTTACAAGAACCTCCACTTCGGTACACCTTAAATAGCCCAGGAAGAAGTTGTGGTACTTATGCACAATGGAATATCCCTCAGCCATGAAATCAATGTCATAAGGCTAGTAGCAGCATGATGAGTGGATTTAGGTACGATGACTCAAAGTGAAATAAGTCACACAGAAAAAGACACTTATCCTAAGATATCACGTACAGAGGGAATGTCAAAATCGCTACCCTTGAACTGAATTACAAAACAGAACAGAGTCACACGTTTAGAAAACACACTATGGCTGCTTAAAGGGAAAGGTCAGGTGGGGTGATGCATAAAACAAGGGTTTGAAATTAGCACAGATACCGTTCCATAAGCCAAATATGTAATAGACAAGACCTACTCCCTGCTCAGTGAACTGGACGCAACACCCCTTATTCACCGCACAAGAATATATCTGACTAGTAAGAATCTGAAAACCTATGTATTGATATCTCTCTGGAAGTGAATCAAGAGGGTGTAAAGCGGCATCAACACAGCAGTGAAAAGCAGCTAAACCCCATTATAAAAATAAATTACTTAAAAAAAACCCCCCTAAAACAAAGACAGTGACAGAGAGAGAAATTCTTACAAAATCCGTTCAGGGGCTCTCATGCAACCTGGATTGACCATATCTAGACCCACAGCTGGATGAGACATTAGGCTGGACACTCTTGGGGCTGAGAGGATTGGTGAGGTTGAGTGAGCAAACGCAGACCCTTTAAAGTAATACTGCGTGCTACCCATCCCATGGGTCCCAAATCTCCAGGTTCAAGGGCATCTTCCTACATCGAAAACATGCATGGGAAACCCAGAAGATGGTACACCGTGTGATCGGGAAAGGTTTCTAAAACCCACCTCACTTCTCCTCTCCTTGTGCTCGAGTTCGCCACTAAAGCCGCTTTACTAACAATCACCCTACTTGGAGAATCAGCACGGTTAACCTCCTGTTTCGTACAGGTTGCAATTTGTCCTGAGGATAAACGGGAAGAGGGGGAACCAATGAGAGACGAGCTCTCGGTGTTGGGACAGGCACAGATCACTCTATTTTCCCATCAGGAAGAAGAATGAACCACAGGCTCAGCCTGCACCTCCGGAACCAGAATAGGGCCTGAAGCAATCCTGCGCTTTTGCGGCCAGCTCCCAAACAAGCGAGTTGACAAATGGAGCTCAGGGGCACTGCAATTCACAAACCTGCAGAGTTATAAAGGATAACTCTCTTCCACAAATGTATTGAGGGAAGGCAACGAAGAGGATTTGAAAGCAAGGCAGAATTGCAAGAAACAGATTTCAGGAGGTAGATTCGACTCGCCTTTAAAGCCCATGAAAAGCGGCAAAACGTCGACAATGATGCCCTTGGCCAAAAAGGGCGTATGCGTTTTTTCCTGAATATATTCAGGAAAAAACGCATACGCCCTTTTTGGCCAACCAAGCAAGCCGGAAAGGCAAATCGGCACTACAAAGAAGTCTCGCTTGCCATCGGTCAAAAGGGCCATGCTGAAAAAAGTGTCAAAACCAGAAATGCAGGACAGGCCATGGAGACATGGGAGCCTTGCTACGCTGATGGGCGGGATGTAAATTGCCAACAGCCACTCTGGAGAAGTGTACAGTGTGTCCTGAAACATGTAATAAACACAGCTTAGACAGCATAGGGCACTTCCACTCATGGGCGTATACATTGGGAAAACTGAAAATCCACAAGACACAGGCACCCCAAAGTGTAGGGCTGCTCTGTTTACAAGAACCTCCACTTCGGTACACCTTAAATAGCCCAGGAAGAAGTTGTGGTACTTATGCACAATGGAATATCACTCAGCCATGAAATCAATGTCATAAGGCTAGTAGCAGCATGATGAGTGGATTTAGGTACGATGACTCTAAGTGAAATAAGTCACACAGAAAAAGACACTTATCCTAAGATATCATGTACAGAGGGAATGTCAAAATCGCTACCCTTGAACTGAATTCCAAAACACAACAGAGTCACACGTTTAGAAAACACACGATGGCTGCTTAACGGGAAAGGTCAGGTGGGGTGATGCATAAAACAAGGGTTTGAAATTAGCTCAGATACCGTTCCATAAGCCAAATGTGTAATAGACAAGACCTACTCCCTGCTCAGTGAACTGGACTCAACACCCCCTATTCACCGCACAAGAATATATCTGACTAGTAAGAATCTGAAAACCTATGTATTGATATCTCTCTGGAAGTGAATCAAGAGGGTGTAAAGCGGCATAAACACAGCAGTGAAAAGCAGCTAAACCCCATTATAAAAATAAATTACTTTAAAAAAAGAACCCCTAATACAAAGACAGTGACAGAGAGAGAAATTCTTACAAAATCCGTTCAGGGGCTCTGATGCAACCTGGATGGACCATATCTAGACCCACAGCTGGATGAGACATTAGGCTGGACACTCTTGGGGCTGAGAGGATTGGTGAGGTTGAGTGAGCAAACGCAGACCCTTTAAAGTAACACTGCGTGGTACCCATCCCATGGGTCCCAAATCTCCAGGTTCAAGGGCATCTTCCTACATCGAAAACATGCATGGGAAACCCAGAAGATGGTACACCGTGTGAGCGGGAAAGGTTTCTAAAACACACCTCACTTCTCCTCTCCTTGTGCCAGGGTTCGCCATTCCAGCCGCTTTACTTATAATCTCCCTACTTGGAGAATCAGCACCGTTAACCTCCTGTTTCATACAGGTTGTAATTTGTCCTGAGGATGAACGGGAAGAGAGGGAACCAATGAGAGACGAGCTCTCGGTGTTGGGACAGGCACAGGTCACTCTCTTTTCCCATCAGGAAGAAGAATGAACCACAGGCTCAGCCTGCCCCCCCGGAACCAGAATAGGGCCTGAAGCAATCCTACGCTTTTGCGGCCAGCTCCCAAACAACGAGTTGACAAATGGAGCTCAGGGGCACTGCAATTCACAAACCTGCAGAGTTATAAAGGATAACTCTCGTCCACAAATATATTGAGGGAAGGCAACGAAGAGGATTTGAAAGCAAGGCAGAATTGCAGCAAACAGATTTCAGGAGGTAGATTCGACTCGCCTTTAAAGCACATGAAAAGCGGCAAAACGTCGACAATGATGCCCTTGGCCAAAAAGGAAAATCGGAACTACAAAGAAGTCTCGCTTGCCATCGGTCAAAAGGGCCATGCTGAAAAAAGTGTCAAAACCAGAAATGCAGGACAGGCCATGGAGACATGGGAGCCTTGCTACGCTGATGGGCGGGATGTAAATTGCCAACAGCACTCTGGAGAAGTGTACGGTGTGTCCTGAAACAGATAATAAACACAGCTTAGAGAGCATAGGGCACTTCCACTCATGGGCGTATACATTGGGAAAGCTGAAAATCCACAAGACACAGGCACCCCAAAGTGTAGGGCTGCTCTGTTTACAAGAACCTCCACTTCGGTACACCTTAAATAGCCCAGGAAAGAGAAAAATGGACAAAGAAGTTGTGGTACTTATGCACAATGGAATATCACTCAGCCATGAAATCAATGTCATAAGGCTAGTAGCAGCATGATGAGTGGATTTAGGTACGATGACTCTAAGTGAAATAAGTCACACAGAAAAAGACACTTATCCTAAGATATCATGTACAGAGGGAATGTCAAAATCGCTACGCTTCAACTGAATTCCAAAACACAACAGAGTCACACGTTTAGAAAACACACGATGGCTGCTTAACGGGAAAGGTCAGGTGGGGTGATGCATAAAACAAGGGTTTGAAATTAGCTCAGATACCGTTCCATAAGCCAAATGTGTAATAGACAACACCTACTCCCTGCTCAGTGAACTGGACTCAACACCCCCTATTCACCGCACAAGAATATATCTGACTAGTAAGAATCTGAAAACCTATGTATTGATATCTCTCTGGATGTGAATCAAGAGGGTGGAAAGCGGCATCAACACAGCAGTGAAAAGCAGCTAAACCCCATTATAAAAATAAATTACTTAAAAAAAAAACCCTAAAACAAAGACAGTGACAGAGAGAGAAATTCTTACAAAATCCGTTCAGGGGCTCTGATGCAACCTGGATTGACCATATCTACACCCACAGCTGGATGAGACATTAGGCTGGACACTCTTGGGGCTGAGAGGATTGGTGAGGTTGGGTGAGCAAACGCAGACCCTTTAAAGTAATACTGCGTGCTACCCATCCCATGGGTCCCAAATCTCCAGGTTCAAGGGCATCTTCCTACATCGAAAACATGCATGGGAAACCCAGAAGATGGTACACCGTGTGATCGGGAAAGGTTTCTAAAACCCACCTCACTTCTCCTCTCCTTGTGCTCGGGTTCGCCACTAAAGCCGCTTTACTAACAATCACCCTACTTGGAGAATCAGCACCGTTAACCTCCTGTTTCGTACAGGTTGCGATTTGTCCTGAGGATAAACGGGAAGAGGGGGAACCAATGAGAGACGAGCTCTCGGTATTGGGACAGGCACAGATCACTCTATTTTCCCATCAGGAAGAAGAATGAACCACAGGCTCAGCCTGCACCTCCGGAACCAGAATAGGGCCTGAAGCAATCATGCGCTTTTGCGGCCAGCTCCCAAACAAGCGAGTTGACAAATGGAGCTCAGGGGCACTGCAATTCACAAACCTGCAGAGTTATAAAGGATAACTCTCTTCCACAAATGTATTGAGGGAAGGCAACGAAGAGGATTTGAAAGCAAGGCAGAATTGCAAGAAACAGATTTCACTAGGTAGATTCGACTCGCCTTTAAAGCCCATGAAAAGCGGCAAAACGTCGACAATGATGCCCTTGGCCAAAAAGGGCGTATGCGTTTTTCCCTGAATATATTCAGGAAAAAACGCATACGCCCTTTTTGGCCAACCAAGCAAGCCGGAAAGGCAAATCGGCACTACAAAGAAGTCTCGCTTGCCATCGGTCAAAAGGGCCATCCTGAAAAAAGTGTAAAAACCAGAAATGCAGGACAGGCCATGGAGACATGGGAGCCTTGCTACGCTGATGGGCGGGATGTAAATTGCCAACAGCCACTCTGGAGAAGTGTACGGTGTGTCCTGAAACATGTAATAAACACAGCTTAGAGAGCATAGGGCACTTCCACTCATGGGCGTATACATTGCGAAAACTGAAAATCCACAAGACACAGGCACCCCAAAGTGTAGGGCTGCTCTGTTTACAAGAACCTCCACTTCGGTACACCTTAAATAGCCCAGGAAAGAGAAAAATGGACAAAGAAGTTGTGGTACTTATGCACAATGGAATATCCCTCAGCCATGAAATCAATGTCATAAGGCTAGTAGCAGCATGATGAGTGGATTTAGGTACGATGACTCTAAGTGAAATAAGTCACACAGAAAAAGACACTTATCCTAAGATATCATGTACAGAGGGAATGTCAAAATCGCTACCCTTGAACTGAATTCCAAAACACAACAGAGTCACACGTTTAGAAAACACACGATGGCTGCTTAACGGGAAAGGTCAGGTGGGGTGATGCATAAAACAAGGGTTTGAAATTAGCTCAGATACCGTTCCATAAGCCAAATGTGTAATAGACAAGACCTACTCCCTGCTCAGTGAACTGGACTCAACACCCCCTATTCACCGCACAAGAATATATCTGACTAGTAAGAATCTGAAAACCTATGTATTGATATCTCTCTGGAAGTGAATCAAGAGGGTGGAAAGCGGCATAAACACAGCAGTGAAAAGCAGCTAAACCCCATTATAAAAATAAATTACTTTAAAAAAAGAACCCCTAATACAAAGACAGTGACAGAGAGAGAAATTCTTACAAAATCCGTTCAGGGGCTCTAATGCAACCTGGATGGACCATATCTAGACCCACAGCTGGATGAGACATTAGGCTGGACACTCTTGGGGCTGAGAGGATTGGTGAGGTTGAGTGAGCAAACGCAGACCCTTTAAAGTAACACTGCGTGGTACCCATCCCATGGGTCCCAAATCTCCAGGTTCAAGGGCATCTTCCTATATCGAAAACATGCATGGGAAACCCAGAAGATGGTACACCGTGTGAGCGGGAAAGGTTTCTAAAACACACCTCACTTCTCCTCTCCTTGTGCCAGGGTTCGCCATTCCAGCCGCTTTACTTATAATCTCCCTACTTGGAGAATCAGCACCGTTAACCTCCTGTTTCATACAGGTTGTAATTTGTCCTGAGGATGAACGGGAAGAGAGGGAACCAATGAGAGACGAGCTCTCGGTGTTGGGACAGGCACAGGTCACTCTCTTTTCCCATCAGGAAGAAGAATGAACCACAGGCTCAGCCTGCCCCCCCGGAACAAGAATAGGGCCTGAAGCAATCCTACGCTTTTGCGGCCAGCTCCCAAACAAGCGAGTTGACAAATGGAGCTCAGGGGCACTGCAATTCACAAACCTGCAGAGTTATAAAGGATAACTCTCGTCCACAAATATATTGAGGGAAGGCAACGAAGAGGATTTGAAAGCAAGGCAGAATTGCAGCAAACAGATTTCAGGAGGTAGATTCGACTCGCCTTTAAAGCACATGAAAAGCGGCAAAACGTCGACAATGATGCCCTTGGCCAAAAAGGAAAATCGGAACTACAAAGAAGTCTCGCTTGCCATCGGTCAAAAGGGCCATGCTGAAAAAAGTGTCAAAACCAGAAATGCAGGACAGGCCATGGAGACATGGGAGCCTTGCTACGCTGATGGGCGGGATGTAAATTGCCAACAGCACTCTGGAGAAGTGTACGGTGTGTCCTGAAACAGGTAATAAACACAGCTTAGAGAGCATAGGGCACTTCCACTCATGGGCGTATACATTGGGAAAGCTGAAAATCCACAAGACACAGGCACCCCAAAGTGTAGGGCTGCTCTGTTTACAAGAACCTCCACTTCGGTACACCTTAAATAGCCCAGGAAAGAGAAAAATGGACAAAGAAGTTGTGGTACTTATGCACAATGGAATATCACTCAGCCATGAAATCAATGTCATAAGGCTAGTAGCAGCATGATGAGTGGATTTAGGTACGATGACTCTAAGTGAAATAAGTCACACAGAAAAAGACACTTATCCTAAGATATCATGTACAGAGGGAATGTCAAAATCGCTACCCTTCAACTGAATTCCAAAACACAACAGAGTCACACGTTTAGAAAACACACGATGGCTGCTTAACGGGAAAGGTCAGGTGGGGTGATGCATAAAACAAGGGTTTGAAATTAGCTCAGATACCGTTCCATAAGCCAAATGTGTAATAGACAACACCTACTCCCTGCTCAGTGAACTGGACTCAACACCCCCTATTCACCGCACAAGAATATATCTGACTAGTAAGAATCTGAAAACCTATGTATTGATATCTCTCTGGAAGTGAATCAAGAGGGTGGAAAGCGGCATAAACACAGCAGTGAAAAGCAGCTAAACCCCATTATAAAAATAAATTACTTTAAAAAAAGAACCCCTAATACAAAGACAGTGACAGAGAGAGAAATTCTTACAAAATCCGTTCAGGGGCTCTGATGCAACCTGGATTGACCATATCTAGACCCACAGCTGGATGAGACATTAGGCTGGACACTCTTGGGGCTGAGAGGATTGGTGAGGTTGGGTGAGCAAACGCAGACCCTTTAAAGTAACACTGCGTGGTACCCATCCCATGGGTCCCAAATCTCCAGGTTCAAGGGCATCTTCCTACATCGAAAACATGCATGGGAAACCCAGAAGATGGTACACCGTGTGAGCGGGAAAGGTTTCTAAAACGCACCTCACTTCTCCTCTCCTTGTGCCTGGGTTCGCCATTCCAGCCGCTTTACTTATAATCTCCCTACTTGGAGAATCAGCACCGTTAACCTCTTGTTTCGTACAGGTTGCAATTTGTCCTGAGGATGAACGGGAAGAGGGGGAACCAATGAGAGACGAGTTCTCGGTGTTGTTACAGGCACAGGTCACTCTATTTTCCAATCAGGAAGAAGAATGAACCACAGGCTCAGCCTGCCCCCCCGGAACCAGAATAGGGCCTGAAGCAATCCTGCGCTTTTGCGGCCAGCTCCCAAACAAGCGAGTTGACAAATGGAGCTCAGGGGCATTGCAATTCACAAACCTGCAGAGTTATAAAGGATAACTCTCGTCCACAAATATATTGAGGGAAGGCAACGAAGAGGATTTGAAAGCAAGGCAGAATTGCAGCAAACAGATTTCAGGAGGTAGATTCGACTCGCCGTTAAAGCACATGAAAAGCGGCAAAACGTCGACAATGATTCCCTTGGCCAAAAAGGCAAATCGGCACTACAAAGAAGTCTCGCTTGCCATCGGTCAAAAGGGCCATGCTGAAAAAAGTGTAAAAACCAGAAATGCAGGACAGGCCATGGAGACATGGGAGCCTTGCTACGCTGATGGGCGGGATGTAAATTGCCAACAGCCACTCTGGAGAAGTGTACGGTGTGTCCTGAAACAGGTAATAAACACAGCTTAGAGAGCATAGGGCACTTCCACTCATGGGCGTATACATTGGGAAAGCTGAAAATCCACAAGACACAGGCACCCCAAAGTATAGGGCTGCTCTGTTTACAAGAACCTCCACTTTGGTACACCTTAAATAGCCCAGGAAAGAGAAAAATGGACAAAGAAGTTGTGGTACTTATGCACAATGGAATATCACTCAGCCATGAAATCAATGTCATAAGGCTAGTAGCAGCATGATGAGTGGATTTAGGTACGATGACTCTAAGTGAAATAAGTCACACAGAAAAAGACACTTATCCTAAGATATCACGTACAGAGGGAATGTCAAAATCGCTACCCTTGAACTGAATTACAAAACAGAACAGAGTCACACGTTTAGAAAACACACGATGGCTGCTTAACGGGAAAGGTCAGGTGGGGTGATGCATAAAACAAGGGTTTGAAATTAGCTCAGATACCGTTCCATAAGCCAAATATGTAATAGACAAGACCTACTCCCTGCTCAGTGAACTGGACTCAACACCCCCTATTCACCGCACAAGAATATATCTGACTAGTAAGAATCTGAAAACCTATGTATTGATATCTCTCTGGAAGTGAATCAAGAGGGTGTAAAGCGGCATCAACACAGCAGTGAAAAGCAGCTAAACCCCATTATAAAAATAAATTACTTTAAAAAAAGAACCCCTAATACAAAGACAGTGACAGAGAGAGAAATTCTTACAAAATCCGTTCAGGGGCTCTGATGCAACCTGGATTGACCATATCTAGACCCACAGCTGGATGAGACATTAGGCTGGACACTCTTGGGGCTGAGAGGATTGGTGAGGTTGGGTGAGCAAACGCAGACCCTTTAAAGTAACACTGCGTGGTACCCATCCCATGGGTCCCAAATCTCCAGGTTCAAGGGCATCTTCCTACATCGAAAACATGCATGGGAAACCCAGAAGATGGTACACCGTGTGAGCGGGAAAGGTTTCTAAAACGCACCTCACTTCTCCTCTCCTTGTGCCTGGGTTCGCCATTCCAGCCGCTTTACTTATAATCTCCCTACTTGGAGAATCAGCACCGTTAACCTCTTGTTTCGTACAGGTTGCAATTTGTCCTGAGGATGAACGGGAAGAGGGGGAACCAATGAGAGACGAGCTCTCGGTGTTGTTACAGGCACAGGTCACTCTATTTTCCAATCAGGAAGAAGAATGAACCACAGGCTCAGCCTGCCCCCCCGGAACCAGAATAGGGCCTGAAGCAATCCTGCGCTTTTGCGGCCAGCTCCCAAACAAGCGAGTTGACAAATGGAGCTCAGGGGCACTGCAATTCACAAACCTGCAGAGTTATAAAGGATAACTCTCGTCCACAAATATATTGAGGGAAGGCAACGAAGAGGATTTGAAAGCAAGGCAGAATTGCAGCAAACAGATTTCAGGAGGTAGATTCGACTCGCCTTTAAAGCACATGAAAAGCGGCAAAACGTCGACAATGATTCCCTTGGCCAAAAAGGCAAATCGGCACTACAAAGAAGTCTCGCTTGCCATCGGTCAAAAGGGCCATGCTGAAAAAAGTGTAAAAACCAGAAATGCAGGACAGGCCATGGAGACATGGGAGCCTTGCTACGCTGATGGGCGGGATGTAAATTGCCAACAGCCACTCTGGAGAAGTGTACGGTGTGTCCTGAAACAGGTAATAAACACAGCTTAGAGAGCATAGGGCACTTCCACTCATGGGCGTATACATTGGGAAAGCTGAAAATCCACAAGACACAGGCACCCCAAAGTATAGGGCTGCTCTGTTTACAAGAACCTCCACTTTGGTACACCTTAAATAGCCCAGGAAGAAGTTGTGGTACTTATGCACAATGGAATATCCCTCAGCCATGAAATCAATGTCATAAGGCTAGTAGCAGCATGATGAGTGGATTTAGGTACGATGACTCTAAGTGAAATAAGTCACACAGAAAAAGACACTTATCCTAAGATGTCACGTACAGAGGGAATGTCAAAATCGCTACCCTTGAACTGAATTCCAAAACAGAACAGAGTCACACGTTTAGAAAACACACGATGGCTGCTTAACGGGAAAGGTCAGGTGGGGTGATGCATAAAACAAGGGTTTGAAATTAGCTCAGATACCGTTCCATAAGCCAAATGTGTAATAGACAACACCTACTCCCTGCTCAGTGAACTGGACTCAACACCCCCTATTCACCGCACAAGAATATATCTGACTAGTAAGAATCTGAAAACCTATGTATTGATATCTCTCTGGAAGTGAATCAAGAGGGTGGAAAGCGGCATAAACACAGCAGTGAAAAGCAGCTAAACCCCATTATAAAAATAAATTACTTTAAAAAAACAACCCCTAATACAAAGACAGTGACAGAGAGAGAAATTCTTACAAAATCCGTTCAGGGGCTCTGATGCAACCTGGATTGACCATATCTAGACCCACAGCTGGATGAGACATTAGGCTGGACACTCTTGGGGCTGAGAGGATTGGTGAGGTTGGGTGAGCAAACGCAGACCCTTTAAAGTAACACTGCGTGGTACCCATCCCATGGGTCCCAAATCTCCAGGTTCAAGGGCATCTTCCTACATCGAAAACATGCATGGGAAACCCAGAAGATGGTACACCGTGTGAGCGGGAAAGGTTTCTAAAACGCACCTCACTTCTCCTCTCCTTGTGCCTGGGTTCGCCATTCCAGCCGCTTTACTTATAATCTCCCTACTTGGAGAATCAGCACCGTTAACCTCTTGTTTCGTACAGGTTGCAATTTGTCCTGAGGATGAACGGGAAGAGGGGGAACCAATGAGAGACGAGCTCTCGGTGTTGTTACAGGCACAGGTCACTCTATTTTCCAATCAGGAAGAAGAATGAACCACAGGCTCAGCCTGCCCCCCCGGAACCAGAATAGGGCCTGAAGCAATCCTGCGCTTTTGCGGCCAGCTCCCAAACAAGCGAGTTGACAAATGGAGCTCAGGGGCACTGCAATTCACAAACCTGCAGAGTTATAAAGGATAACTCTCGTCCACAAATATAATGAGGGAAGGCAACGAAGAGGATTTGAAAGCAAGGCAGAATTGCAGCAAACAGATTTCAGGAGGTAGATTCGACTCGCCTTTAAAGCACATGAAAAGCGGCAAAACGTCGACAATGATGCCCTTGGCCAAAAAGGCAAATCGGCACTACAAAGAAGTCTCGCTTGCCATCGGTCAAAAGGGCCATGCTGAAAAAAGTGTCAAAACCAGAAATGCAGGACAGGCCATGGAGACATGGGAGCCTTGCTACGCTGATGGGCGGGATGTAAATTGCCAACAGCACTCTGGAGAAGTGTACGGTGTGTCCTGAAACAGGTAATAAACACAGCTTAGAGAGCATAGGGCACTTCCACCCATGGGCGTATACATTGGGAAAGCTGAAAATCCACAAGACACAGGCACCCCAAAGTGTAGGGCTGCGCTGTTTACAAGAACCTCCACTTCGGTACACCTTAAATAGCCCAGGAAAGAGAAAAATGGACAAAGAAGTTGTGGTACTTATGCACAATGGAATATCACTCAGCCATGAAATCAATGTCATAAGGCTAGTAGCAGCATAATGAGTGTATTTAGGTACGATGACTCTAAGTGAAATAAGTCACACAGAAAAAGACACTTATCCTAAGATATCACGTACAGAGGGAATGTCAAAATCGCTACCCTTGAACTGAATTCCAAAACAGAACAGAGTCACACGTTTAGAAAACACACGATGGCTGCTTAACGGGAAAGGTCAGGTGGGGTGATGCATAAAACAAGGGTTTGAAATTAGCTCAGATACCGTTCCATAAGCCAAATATGTAATAGACAAGACCTACTCCCTGCTCAGTGAACTGGACTCAACACCCCCTATTCACCGCACAAGAATATATCTGACTAGTAAGAATCTTAAAACCTATGTATTGATACCTCTCTGGAAGTGAATCAAAAGGGTGGAAAGCGGCATAAACACAGCAGTGAAAAGCAGCTAAACCCCATTAGAACAATAAATTACTTAAAAAAAAAACCCCGAAAACAAAGACAGTGACAGACAGACAAATTCTTACAAAATCCGTTCAGGGGCTCTGATGCAACCTGGATTGACCATATCTAGACCCACAGCTGGATGAGACATTAGGCTGGACACTCTTGGGGCTGAGAGGATTGGTGAGGTTGGGTGAGCAAACGCAGACCCTTTAAAGTAATACTGCGTGCTACCCATCCCATGGGTCCCAAATCTCCAGGTTCAAGGGCATCTTCCTACATCGAAAACATGCATGGGAAACCCAGAAGATGGTACACCGTGTGATCGGGAAAGGTTTCTAAAACCCACCTCACTTCTCCTCTCCTTGTGCTCGGGTTCGCCACTAAAGCCGCTTTACTAACAATCACCCTACTTGGAGAATCAGCACCGTTAACCTCCTGTTTCGTACAGGTTGCAATTTGTCCTGAGGATAAACGGGAAGAGGGGGAACCAATGAGAGACGAGCTCTCGGTGTTGGGACAGGCACAGATCACTCTATTTTCCCATCAGGAAGAAGAATGAACCACAGGCTCAGCCTGCACCTCCGGAACCAGAATAGGGCCTGAAGCAATCCTGCGCTTTTGCGGCCAGCTCCCAAACAAGCGAGTTGACAAATGGAGCTCAGGGGCACTGCAATTCACAAACCTGCAGAGTTATAAAGGATAACTCTCTTCCACAAATGTATTGAGGGAAGGCAACGAAGAGGATTTGAAAGCAAGGCAGAATTGCAAGAAACAGATTTCAGTAGGTAGATTCGACTCGCCTTTAAAGCCCATGAAAAGCGGCAAAACGTCGACAATGATGCCCTTGGCCAAAAAGGGCGTATGCGTTTTTTCCTGAATATATTCAGGAAAAAACGCATACGCCCTTTTTGGCCAACCAAGCAAGCCGGAAAGGCAAATCGGCACTACAAAGAAGTCTCGCTTGCCATCGGTCAAAAGGGCCATGCTGAAAAAAGTGTAAAAACCAGAAATGCAGGACAGGCCATGGAGACATGGGAGCCTTGCTACGCTGATGGGCGGGATGTAAATTGCCAACAGCCACTCTGGAGAAGTGTACGGTGTGTCCTGAAACATGTAATAAACACAGCTTAGAGAGCATAGGGCACTTCCACTCATGGGCGTATACATTGCGAAAACTGAAAATCCACAAGACACAGGCACCCCAAAGTGTAGGGCTGCTCTGTTTACAAGAACCTCCACTTCAGTACACCTTAAATAGCCCAGGAAAGAGAAAAATGGACAAAGAAGTTGTGGTACTTATGCACAATGGAATATCCCTCAGCCATGAAATCAATGTCATAAGGCTAGTAGCAGCATGATGAGTGGATTTAGGTACGATGACTCTAAGTGAAATAAGTCACACAGAAAAAGACACTTATCCTAAGATATCACGTACAGAGGGAATGTCAAAATCGCTACCCTTGAACTGAATTCCAAAACAGAACAGAGTCACACGTTTAGAAAACACACGATGGCTGCTTAACGGGAAAGGTCAGGTGGGGTGATGCATAAAACAAGGGTTTGAAATTAGCTCAGATACCGTTCCATAAGCCAAATATGTAATAGACAAGACCTACTCCCTGCTCAGTGAACTGGACTCAACACCCCCTATTCACCGCACAAGAATATATCTGACTAGTAAGAATCTTAAAACCTATGTATTGATATCTCTCTGGAAGTGAATCAAAAGGGTGGAAAGCGGCATAAACACAGCAGTGAAAAGCAGCTAAACCCCATTAGAACAATAAATTACTTAAAAAAAAAACCCCGAAAACAAAGACAGTGACAGACAGACAAATTCTTACAAAATCCGTTCAGGGGCTCTGATGCAACCTGGATTGACCATATCTAGACCCACAGCTGGATGAGACATTAGGCTGGACACTCTTGGGGCTGAGAGGATTGGTGAGGTTGGGTGAGCAAACGCAGACCCTTTAAAGTAATACTGCGTGCTACCCATCCCATGGGTCCCAAATCTCCAGGTTCAAGGGCATCTTCCTACATCGAAAACATGCATGGGAAACCCAGAAGATGGTACACCGTGTGATCGGGAAAGGTTTCTAAAACCCACCTCACTTCTCCTCTCCTTGTGCTCGGGTTCGCCACTAAAGCCGCTTTACTAACAATCACCCTACTTGGAGAATCAGCACCGTTAACCTCCTGTTTCGTACAGGTTGCAATTTGTCCTGAGGATAAACGGGAAGAGGAGGAACCAATGAGAGACGAGCTCTCGGTGTTGGGACAGGCACAGATCACTCTATTTTCCCATCAGGAAGAAGAATGAACCACAGGCTCAGCCTGCACCTCCGGAACCAGAATAGGGCCTGAAGCAATCCTGCGCTTTTGCGGCCAGCTCCCAAACAAGCGAGTTGACAAATGGAGCTCAGGGGCACTGCAATTCACAAACCTGCAGAGTTATAAAGGATAACTCTCTTCCACAAATGTATTGAGGGAAGGCAACGAAGAGGATTTGAAAGCAAGGCAGAATTGCAAGAAACAGATTTCAGTAGGTAGATTCGACTCGCCTTTAAAGCCCATGAAAAGCGGCAAAACGTCGACAATGATGCCCTTGGCCAAAAAGGGCGTATGCGTTTTTTCCTGAATATATTCAGGAAAAAACGCATACGCCCTTTTTGGCCAACCAAGCAAGCCGGAAAGGCAAATCGGCACTACAAAGAAGTCTCGCTTGCCATCGGTCAAAAGGGCCATGCTGAAAAAAGTGTAAAAACCAGAAATGCAGGACAGGCCATGGAGACATGGGAGCCTTGCTACGCTGATGGGCGGGATGTAAATTGCCAACAGCCACTCTGGAGAAGTGTACGGTGTGTCCTGAAACATGTAATAAACACAGCTTAGAGAGCATAGGGCACTTCCACTCATGGGCGTATACATTGCGAAAACTGAAAATCCACAAGACACAGGCACCCCAAAGTGTAGGGCTGCTCTGTTTACAAGAACCTCCACTTCAGTACACCTTAAATAGCCCAGGAAAGAGAAAAATGGACAAAGAAGTTGTGGTACTTATGCACAATGGAATATCACTCAGCCATGAAATCAATGTCATAAGGCTAGTAGCAGCATGATGAGTGGATTTAGGTACGATGACTCTAAGTGAAATAAGTCACACAGAAAAAGACACTTATCCTAAGATATCACGTACAGAGGGAATGTCAAAATCGCTACCCTTGAACTGAATTACAAAACAGAACAGAGTCACACGTTTAGAAAACACACGATGGCTGCTTAACGGGAAAGGTCAGGTGAGGTGATGCATAAAACAAGGGTTTGAAATTAGCTCAGATACCGTTCCATAAGCCAAATATGTAATAGACAACACCTACTCCCTGCTCAGTGAACTGGACTCAACACCCCTTATTCACCGCACAAGAATATATCTGACTAGTAAGAATCTTAAAACCTATGTATTGCTATCTCTCTGGAAGTGAATCAAGAGGGTGGAAAGCGGCATAAACACAGCAGTGAAAAGCAGCTAAACCCCATTAGAAAAATAAATTACTTAAAAAATAAACCCCTAAAACAAAGACAGTAAAAGAGAGAGAAATACTTACAAAATCCGTTCAGGGGCTCTGATGCAACCTGGATTGACCATATCTAGACCCACAGCTGGATGAGACATTAGGCTGGACACTCTTGGGGCTGAGAGGATTGGTGAGGTTGGGTGAGCAAACGCAGACCCTTTAAAGTAACACTGCGTGGTACCCATCCCATGGGTCCCAAATCTCCAGGTTCAAGGGCATCTTCCTACATCGAAAACATGCATGGGAAACCCAGAAGATGGTACACCGTGTGAGCGGGAAAGGTTTCTAAAACGCACCTCACTTCTCCTCTCCTTGTGCTCGGGTTCGCCATTCAGGCCGCTTTACTAACAATCTCCCTACTTGGAGAATCAGCACCGTTAACCTCCTGTTTCGTACAGGTTGCAATTTGTCCTGAGGATGAATGGGAAGAGGGGGAACCAATGAGAGACGAGCTCTCGGTGTTGGGACAGGCACAGGTCACTCTCTTTTCCCATCAGGAAGAAGAATGAACCACAGGCTCAGCCTGCCCCCCCGGAACCAGAATAGGGCCTGAAGCAATCCTGCGCTTTTGCGGCCAGCTCCCAAACAAGCGAGTTGACAAATGGAGCTCAGGGGCACTGCAATTCACAAACCTGCAGAGTTATAAAGGATAACTCTCGTCCACAAATATATTGAGCGAAGGCAACGAAGAGGATTTGAAAGCAAGGCAGAATTGCAGCAAACAGATTTCAGGAGGTAGATTCGACTCGCCTTTAAAGCACATGAAAAGCGGCAAAACGTCGACAATGATGCCTTTGGCCAAAAAGGGCGTATGCGTTTTTTCCTGAATATATTCAGGAAAAAACGCATACGCCCTCTTTGGCAACCCAGCAAGCCGGAAAGGCAAATCAGCACTACAAAAAAGTCTCTCTTGCCATCGGTCAAAAGGGCCATGCTGAAAAAAGTGTAAAAACCCGAAATGCAGGACAGGCCATGGAGACATGGGAGCCTTGCTACGCTGATGGGCGGGATGTCAATTGCCAACAGCCACTCTGGAGAAGTGTACGGTGTGTCCTGAAACATGTAACAAACACAGCTGAGAGAGCATAGGGCACTTCCACTCATGGGCGTATACATTGGGAAAACTGAAAATCCACAAGACACAGGCACCCCAAAGTGTAGGGCTGCTCTGTTTACAAGAACCTCCACTTCGGTACACCTTAAATAGCCCAGGAAAGAGAAAAATGGATAAAGAAGTTGCGGTACTTATGCACAATGGAATGTCACTCAGCCATGAAATCAATGTCATAAGGCTAGTAGCAGCATGTTGAGTGGATTTAGGTACGATGACTCTAAGTGAAATAAGTCACACAGAAAAAGACACTTATCCTAAGATATCACTTACAGAGGGAATGTCAAAATCGCTACCCTGGAACTGAATTACAAAACAGAACAGAGTCACACGTTTACAAAACACACGATGGCTGCTTAACGGGAAAGGTCAGGTGGGGTGATGCATAAAACAAGGGTTTGAAATTAGCTCAGATACCGTTCCATAAGCCAAATATGTAATAGACAAGACCTACTCCCTGCTCAGTGAACTGGACTCAACACCCCCTATGCACCGCACAAGAATATATCTGATTAGTAAGAATCTTAAAACCTATGTATTGACATCTCTCTGGAAGTGAATCAAGAGGGTGGAAAGCGGCATAAACACAGCAGTGAAAAGCAGCTAAACCCCATTATAAAAATAAATTACTTAAAAAAAAAACCCTAAAAGAAAGACAGTGACAGAGAGAGAAATTCTTACAAAATCCGTTCAGGGGCTCTGATGCAACCTGGATTGACCATATCTAGACCCACAGCTGGATGAGACATTAGGCTGGACACTCTTGGGGCTGAGAGGATTGGTGAGGTTGGGTGAGCAAACGCAGACCCTTTAAAGTAATACTGCGTGCTACCCATCCCATGGGTCCCAAATCTCCAGGTTCAAGGGCATCTTCCTACAACGAAAACATGCATGGGAAACCCAGAAGATGGTACACCGTGTGATCGGGAAAGGTTTCTAAAACGCACCTCACTTCTCCTCTCCTTGTGCTCGGGTTCGCCATTCCAGCCGCTTTACTAACAATCTCCCTACTTGGAGAATCAGCACCGTTAACCTCCTGTTTCGTACAGGTTGCAATTTGTCCTGAGGATGAACGGGAAGAGGGGGAACCAATGAGAGACGAGCTCTCGGTGTTGGGACAGGCACAGGTCACTCTCTTTTCCCATCAGGAAGAAGAATGAACCACAGGCTCAGCCTGCCCCCCCAGAACCAGAATGGGGCCTGAAGCAATCCTGCGCTTTTGCGGCCAGCTCCCAAGCAAGCGAGTTGACAAATGGAGCTCAGGGGCACTGCAATTCACAAACCTGCAGAGTTATAAAGGATAACTCTCGTCCACAAATGTATTGAGGGAAGGCAACGAAGAGGATCTGAAAGCAAGGCAGAATTGCAGGAAACAGATTTCAGGAGGTAGATTCGACTCGCCTTTAAAGCCCATGAAAAGCGGCAAAACGTCGACAATGATGCCCTTGGCCAAAAAGGGCGTATGCGTTTTTTCCTGAATATATTCAGGAAAAAACGCATACGCCCTTTTTGGCCAACCAAGCAAGCCGGAAAGGCAAATCGGCACTACAAAGAAGTCTCGCTTGCCATCGGTCAAAAGGGCCAAGCTGAAAAAAGTGTAAAAACCAGAAATGCAGGACAGGCCATGGAGACATGGGAGCCTTGCTACGCTGATGGGCGGGATGTAAATTGCCAACAGCCACTCTGGAGAAGTGTACGGTGTGTCCTGAAACATGTAATAAACACAGCTTAGAGAGCATAGGGCACTTCCACTCATGGGCGTATACATTGCGAAAACTGAAAATCCACAAGACACAGGCACCCCAAAGTGTAGGGCTGCTCTGTTTACAAGAACCTCCACTTCGGTACACCTTAAATAGCCCAGGAAGAAGTTGTGGTACTTATGCACAATGGAATATCCCTCAGCCATGAAATCAATGTCATAAGGCTAGTAGCAGCATGATGAGTGGATTTAGGTACGATGAATCTAAGTGAAATAAGTCACACAGAAAAAGACACTTATCCTAAGATATCACGTACAGAGGGAATGTCAAAATCGCTACCCTTGAACTGAATTACAAAACAGAACAGAGTCACACGTTTAGAAAACACACTATGGCTGCTTAAAGGGAAAGGTCAGGTGGGGTGATGCATAAAACAAGGGTTTGAAATTAGCTCAGATACCGTTCCATAAGCCAAATATGTAATAGACAGGACCTACTCCCTGCTCAGTGAACTGGACGCAACACCCCCTATTCACCGCACAAGAATATATCTGACTAGTAAGAATCTGAAAACCTATGTATTGATATCTCTCTGGAAGTGAATCAAGAGGGTGTAAAGCGGCATCAACACAGCAGTGAAAAGCAGCTAAACCCCATTATAAAAATAAATTACTTTAAAAAAAAACCCCTAAAACAAAGACAGTGACAGAGAGAGAAATTCTTACAAAATCCGTTCAGGGGCTCTGATGCAACCTGGATTGACCATATCTAGACCCACAGCTGGATGAGACATTAGGCTGGACACTCTTGGGGCTGAGAGGATTGGTGAGGTTGAGTGAGCAAACGCAGACCCTTTAAAGTAATACTGCGTGCTACCCATCCCATGGGTCCCAAATCTCCAGGTTCAAGGGCATCTTCCTACAACGAAAACATGCATGGGAAACCCAGAAGATGGTACACCGTGTGATCGGGAAAGGTTTCTAAAACGCACCTCACTTCTCCTCTCCTTGTGCTCGGGTTCGCCATTCCAGCCGCTTTACTAACAATCTCCCTACTTGGAGAATCAGCACCGTTAACCTCCTGTTTCGTACAGGTTGCAATTTGTCCTGAGGATGAACGGGAAGAGGGGGAACCAATGAGAGACGAGCTCTCGGTGTTGGGACAGGCACAGGTCACTCTATTTTCCCATCAGGAAGAAGAATGAACCACAGGCTCAGTCTGCCCCCCCGGAACCAGAATGGGGCCTGAAGCAATCCTGCGCTTTTGCGGCCAGCTCCCAAACAAGCGAGTTGACAAATGGAGCTCAGGGGCACTGCAATTCACAAACCTGCAGAGTTATAAAGGATAACTCTCGTCCACAAATATATTGAGGGAAGGCAACGAAGAGGATTTGAAAGCAAGGCAGAATTGCAGGAAACAGATTTCAGGAGGTAGATTCGACTCGCCTTTAAAGCCCATGAAAAGCGGCAAAACGTCGACAATGATGCCCTTGGCCAAAAAGGGCGTATGCGTTTTTTCCTGAATATATTCAGGAAAAAACGCATACGCCCTTTTTGGCCAACCAAGCAAGCCGGAAAGGCAAATCGGCACTACAAAGAAGTCTCGCTTGCCATCGGTCAAAAGGGCCATGCTGAAAAAAGTGTAAAAACCAGAAATGCAGGACAGGCCATGGAGACATGGGAGCCTTGCTACGCTGATGGGCGGGATGTAAATTGCCAACAGCCACTCTGGAGAAGTGTACGGTGTGATCTGAAACATGTAATAAACACAGCTTAGAGAGCATAGGGCACTTCCACTCATGGGCGTATACATTGCGAAAACTGAAAATCCACAAGACACAGGGACCCCAAAGTGTAGGGCTGCTCTGTTTACAAGAACCTCCACTTCGGTACACCTTAAATAGCCCAGGAAGAAGTTGTGGTACTTATGCACAATGGAATATCCCTCAGCCATGAAATCAATGTCATAAGGCTAGTAGCAGCATGATGAGTGGATTTAGGTACGATGACTCTAAGTGAAATAAGTCACACAGAAAAAGACACTTATCCTAAGATATCACGTACAGAGGGAATGTCAAAATCGCTACCCTTGAACTGAATTACAAAACAGAACAGAGTCACACGTTTAGAAAACACACGATGGCTGCTTAACGGGAAAGGTCAGGTGAGGTGATGCATAAAACAAGGGTTTGAAATTAGCTCAGATACCGTTCCATAAGCCAAATATGTAATAGACAACACCTACTCCCTGCTCAGTGAACTGGACTCAACACCCCTTATTCACCGCACAAGAATATATCTGACTAGTAAGAATCTTAAAACCTATGTATTGCTATCTCTCTGGAAGTGAATCAAGAGGGTGGAAAGCGGCATAAACACAGCAGTGAAAAGCAGCTAAACCCCATTAGAAAAATAAATTACTTAAAAAATAAACCCCTAAAACAAAGACAGTAAAAGAGAGAGAAATACTTACAAAATCCGTTCAGGGGCTCTGATGCAACCTGGATTGACCATATCTAGACCCACAGCTGGATGAGACATTAGGCTGGACACTCTTGGGGCTGAGAGGATTGGTGAGGTTGGGTGAGCAAACGCAGACCCTTTAAAGTAACACTGCGTGGTACCCATCCCATGGGTCCCAAATCTCCAGGTTCAAGGGCATCTTCCTACATCGAAAACATGCATGGGAAACCCAGAAGATGGTACACCGTGTGAGCGGGAAAGGTTTCTAAAACGCACCTCACTTCTCCTCTCCTTGTGCTCGGGTTCGCCATTCAGGCCGCTTTACTAACAATCTCCCTACTTGGAGAATCAGCACCGTTAACCTCCTGTTTCGTACAGGTTGCAATTTGTCCTGAGGATGAATGGGAAGAGGGGGAACCAATGAGAGACGAGCTCTCGGTGTTGGGACAGGCACAGGTCACTCTCTTTTCCCATCAGGAAGAAGAATGAACCACAGGCTCAGCCTGCCCCCCCGGAACCAGAATAGGGCCTGAAGCAATCCTGCGCTTTTGCGGCCAGCTCCCAAACAAGCGAGTTGACAAATGGAGCTCAGGGGCACTGCAATTCACAAACCTGCAGAGTTATAAAGGATAACTCTCGTCCACAAATATATTGAGCGAAGGCAACGAAGAGGATTTGAAAGCAAGGCAGAATTGCAGCAAACAGATTTCAGGAGGTAGATTCGACTCGCCTTTAAAGCACATGAAAAGCGGCAAAACGTCGACAATGATGCCTTTGGCCAAAAAGGGCGTATGCGTTTTTTCCTGAATATATTCAGGAAAAAACGCATACGCCCTCTTTGGCAACCCAGCAAGCCGGAAAGGCAAATCAGCACTACAAAAAAGTCTCTCTTGCCATCGGTCAAAAGGGCCATGCTGAAAAAAGTGTAAAAACCCGAAATGCAGGACAGGCCATGGAGACATGGGAGCCTTGCTACGCTGATGGGCGGGATGTCAATTGCCAACAGCCACTCTGGAGAAGTGTACGGTGTGTCCTGAAACATGTAACAAACACAGCTGAGAGAGCATAGGGCACTTCCACTCATGGGCGTATACATTGGGAAAACTGAAAATCCACAAGACACAGGCACCCCAAAGTGTAGGGCTGCTCTGTTTACAAGAACCTCCACTTCGGTACACCTTAAATAGCCCAGGAAAGAGAAAAATGGATAAAGAAGTTGCGGTACTTATGCACAATGGAATGTCACTCAGCCATGAAATCAATGTCATAAGGCTAGTAGCAGCATGTTGAGTGGATTTAGGTACGATGACTCTAAGTGAAATAAGTCACACAGAAAAAGACACTTATCCTAAGATATCACTTACAGAGGGAATGTCAAAATCGCTACCCTGGAACTGAATTACAAAACAGAACAGAGTCACACGTTTACAAAACACACGATGGCTGCTTAACGGGAAAGGTCAGGTGGGGTGATGCATAAAACAAGGGTTTGAAATTAGCTCAGATACCGTTCCATAAGCCAAATATGTAATAGACAAGACCTACTCCCTGCTCAGTGAACTGGACTCAACACCCCCTATGCACCGCACAAGAATATATCTGATTAGTAAGAATCTTAAAACCTATGTATTGACATCTCTCTGGAAGTGAATCAAGAGGGTGGAAAGCGGCATAAACACAGCAGTGAAAAGCAGCTAAACCCCATTATAAAAATAAATTACTTAAAAAAAAAACCCTAAAAGAAAGACAGTGACAGAGAGAGAAATTCTTACAAAATCCGTTCAGGGGCTCTGATGCAACCTGGATTGACCATATCTAGACCCACAGCTGGATGAGACATTAGGCTGGACACTCTTGGGGCTGAGAGGATTGGTGAGGTTGGGTGAGCAAACGCAGACCCTTTAAAGTAATACTGCGTGCTACCCATCCCATGGGTCCCAAATCTCCAGGTTCAAGGGCATCTTCCTACAACGAAAACATGCATGGGAAACCCAGAAGATGGTACACCGTGTGATCGGGAAAGGTTTCTAAAACGCACCTCACTTCTCCTCTCCTTGTGCTCGGGTTCGCCATTCCAGCCGCTTTACTAACAATCTCCCTACTTGGAGAATCAGCACCGTTAACCTCCTGTTTCGTACAGGTTGCAATTTGTCCTGAGGATGAACGGGAAGAGGGGGAACCAATGAGAGACGAGCTCTCGGTGTTGGGACAGGCACAGGTCACTCTCTTTTCCCATCAGGAAGAAGAATGAACCACAGGCTCAGCCTGCCCCCCCAGAACCAGAATGGGGCCTGAAGCAATCCTGCGCTTTTGCGGCCAGCTCCCAAGCAAGCGAGTTGACAAATGGAGCTCAGGGGCACTGCAATTCACAAACCTGCAGAGTTATAAAGGATAACTCTCGTCCACAAATGTATTGAGGGAAGGCAACGAAGAGGATCTGAAAGCAAGGCAGAATTGCAGGAAACAGATTTCAGGAGGTAGATTCGACTCGCCTTTAAAGCCCATGAAAAGCGGCAAAACGTCGACAATGATGCCCTTGGCCAAAAAGGGCGTATGCGTTTTTTCCTGAATATATTCAGGAAAAAACGCATACGCCCTTTTTGGCCAACCAAGCAAGCCGGAAAGGCAAATCGGCACTACAAAGAAGTCTCGCTTGCCATCGGTCAAAAGGGCCAAGCTGAAAAAAGTGTAAAAACCAGAAATGCAGGACAGGCCATGGAGACATGGGAGCCTTGCTACGCTGATGGGCGGGATGTAAATTGCCAACAGCCACTCTGGAGAAGTGTACGGTGTGTCCTGAAACATGTAATAAACACAGCTTAGAGAGCATAGGGCACTTCCACTCATGGGCGTATACATTGCGAAAACTGAAAATCCACAAGACACAGGCACCCCAAAGTGTAGGGCTGCTCTGTTTACAAGAACCTCCACTTCGGTACACCTTAAATAGCCCAGGAAGAAGTTGTGGTACTTATGCACAATGGAATATCCCTCAGCCATGAAATCAATGTCATAAGGCTAGTAGCAGCATGATGAGTGGATTTAGGTACGATGAATCTAAGTGAAATAAGTCACACAGAAAAAGACACTTATCCTAAGATATCACGTACAGAGGGAATGTCAAAATCGCTACCCTTGAACTGAATTACAAAACAGAACAGAGTCACACGTTTAGAAAACACACTATGGCTGCTTAAAGGGAAAGGTCAGGTGGGGTGATGCATAAAACAAGGGTTTGAAATTAGCTCAGATACCGTTCCATAAGCCAAATATGTAATAGACAGGACCTACTCCCTGCTCAGTGAACTGGACGCAACACCCCCTATTCACCGCACAAGAATATATCTGACTAGTAAGAATCTGAAAACCTATGTATTGATATCTCTCTGGAAGTGAATCAAGAGGGTGTAAAGCGGCATCAACACAGCAGTGAAAAGCAGCTAAACCCCATTATAAAAATAAATTACTTTAAAAAAAAACCCCTAAAACAAAGACAGTGACAGAGAGAGAAATTCTTACAAAATCCGTTCAGGGGCTCTGATGCAACCTGGATTGACCATATCTAGACCCACAGCTGGATGAGACATTAGGCTGGACACTCTTGGGGCTGAGAGGATTGGTGAGGTTGAGTGAGCAAACGCAGACCCTTTAAAGTAATACTGCGTGCTACCCATCCCATGGGTCCCAAATCTCCAGGTTCAAGGGCATCTTCCTACAACGAAAACATGCATGGGAAACCCAGAAGATGGTACACCGTGTGATCGGGAAAGGTTTCTAAAACGCACCTCACTTCTCCTCTCCTTGTGCTCGGGTTCGCCATTCCAGCCGCTTTACTAACAATCTCCCTACTTGGAGAATCAGCACCGTTAACCTCCTGTTTCGTACAGGTTGCAATTTGTCCTGAGGATGAACGGGAAGAGGGGGAACCAATGAGAGACGAGCTCTCGGTGTTGGGACAGGCACAGGTCACTCTATTTTCCCATCAGGAAGAAGAATGAACCACAGGCTCAGTCTGCCCCCCCGGAACCAGAATGGGGCCTGAAGCAATCCTGCGCTTTTGCGGCCAGCTCCCAAACAAGCGAGTTGACAAATGGAGCTCAGGGGCACTGCAATTCACAAACCTGCAGAGTTATAAAGGATAACTCTCGTCCACAAATATATTGAGGGAAGGCAACGAAGAGGATTTGAAAGCAAGGCAGAATTGCAGGAAACAGATTTCAGGAGGTAGATTCGACTCGCCTTTAAAGCCCATGAAAAGCGGCAAAACGTCGACAATGATGCCCTTGGCCAAAAAGGGCGTATGCGTTTTTTCCTGAATATATTCAGGAAAAAACGCATACGCCCTTTTTGGCCAACCAAGCAAGCCGGAAAGGCAAATCGGCACTACAAAGAAGTCTCGCTTGCCATCGGTCAAAAGGGCCATGCTGAAAAAAGTGTAAAAACCAGAAATGCAGGACAGGCCATGGAGACATGGGAGCCTTGCTACGCTGATGGGCGGGATGTAAATTGCCAACAGCCACTCTGGAGAAGTGTACGGTGTGATCTGAAACATGTAATAAACACAGCTTAGAGAGCATAGGGCACTTCCACTCATGGGCGTATACATTGCGAAAACTGAAAATCCACAAGACACAGGGACCCCAAAGTGTAGGGCTGCTCTGTTTACAAGAACCTCCACTTCGGTACACCTTAAATAGCCCAGGAAGAAGTTGTGGTACTTATGCACAATGGAATATCCCTCAGCCATGAAATCAATGTCATAAGGCTAGTAGCAGCATGATGAGTGGATTTAGGTACGATGACTCTAAGTGAAATAAGTCACACAGAAAAAGACACTTATCCTAAGATATCACGTACAGAGGGAATGTCAAAATCGCTACCCTTGAACTGAATTACAAAACAGAACAGAGTCACACGTTTAGAAAACACACGATGGCTGCTTAACGGGAAAGGTCAGGTGAGGTGATGCATAAAACAAGGGTTTGAAATTAGCTCAGATACCGTTCCATAAGCCAAATATGTAATAGACAACACCTACTCCCTGCTCAGTGAACTGGACTCAACACCCCTTATTCACCGCACAAGAATATATCTGACTAGTAAGAATCTTAAAACCTATGTATTGCTATCTCTCTGGAAGTGAATCAAGAGGGTGGAAAGCGGCATCAACACAGCAGTGAAAAGCAGCTAAACCCCATTAGAAAAATAAATTACTTAAAAAATAAACCCCTAAAACAAAGACAGTAAAAGAGAGAGAAATACTTACAAAATCCGTTCAGGGGCTCTGATGCAACCTGGATTGACCATATCTAGACCCACAGCTGGATGAGACATTAGGCTGGACACTCTTGGGGCTGAGAGGATTGGTGAGGTTGGGTGAGCAAACGCAGACCCTTTAAAGTAATACTGCGTGCTACCCATCCCATGGGTCCCAAATCTCCAGGTTCAAGGGCATCTTCCTACATCGAAAACATGCATGGGAAACCCAGAAGATGGTACACCGTGTGATCGGGAAAGGTTTCTAAAACCCACCTCACTTCTCCTCTCCTTGTGCTCGGGTTCGCCACTAAAGCCGCTTTACTAACAATCACCCTACTTGGAGAATCAGCACCGTTAACCTCCTGTTTCGTACAGGTTGCAATTTGTCCTGAGGATGAACGGGAAGAGGGGGAACCAATGAGAGACGAGCTCTCGGTGTTGGGACAGGCACAGGTCACTCTCTTTTCCCATCAGGAAGAAGAATGAACCACAGGCTCAGCCTGCCCCCCCGGAACCAGAATGGGGCCTGAAGCAATCCTGCGCTTTTGCGGCCAGCTCCCAAACAAGCGAGTTGACAAATGGAGCTCAGGGGCACTGCAATTCACAAACCTGCAGAGTTATAAAGGATAACTCTCGTCCACAAATGTATTGAGGGAAGGCAACGAAGAGGATTTGAAAGCAAGGCAGAATTGCAAGAAACAGATTTCAGTAGGTAGATTCGACTCGCCTTTAAAGCCCATGAAAAGCGGCAAAACGTCGACAATGATGCCCTTGGCCAAAAAGGGCGTATGCGTTTTTTCCTGAATATATTCAGGAAAAAACGCATACGCCCTTTTTGGCCAACCAAGCAAGCCGGAAAGGCAAATCGGCACTACAAAGAAGTCTCGCTTGCCATCGGTCAAAAGGGCCATGCTGAAAAAAGTGTAAAAACCAGAAATGCAGGACAGGCCATGGAGACATGGGAGCCTTGCTACGCTGATGGGCGGGATGTAAATTGCCAACAGCCACTCTGGAGAAGTGTACGGTGTGTCCTGAAACATGTAATAAACACAGCTTAGAGAGCATAGGGCACTTCCACTCATGGGCGTATACATTGCGAAAACTGAAAATCCACAAGACACAGGCACCCCAAAGTGTAGGGCTGCTCTGTTTACAAGAACCTCCACTTCGGTACACCTTAAATAGCCCAGGAAGAAGTTGTGGTACTTATGCACAATGGAATATCCCTCAGCCATGAAATCAATGTCATAAGGCTAGTAGCAGCATGATGAGCGGATTTAGGTACGATGACTCTAAGTGAAATAAGTCACACAGAAAAAGACACTTATCCTAAGATAGCACGTACAGAGGGAATGTCAAAATCGCTACCCTTGAACTGAATTACAAAACAGAACAGAGTCACACGTTTAGAAAACACACTATGGCTGCTTAAAGGGAAAGGTCAGGTGGGGCGATGCATAAAGCAAGGGTTTGAAATTAGCTCAGATACCGTTCCATAAGCCAAATATGTAATAGACAAGACCTACTCCCTGCTCAGTGAACTGGACGCAACACCCCCTATTCACCGCACAAGAATATATCTGACTAGTAAGAATCTGAAAACCTATGTATTGATATCTCTCTGGAAGTGAATCAAGAGGGTGTAAAGCGGCATCAACACAGCAGTGAAAAGCAGCTAAACCCCATTATAAAAATAAATTACTTAAAAAAAAACCCCTAAAACAAAGACAGTGACAGAGAGAGAAATTCTTACAAAATCCGTTCAGGGGCTCTGATGCAACCTGGATTGACCATATCTAGACCCACAGCTGGATGAGACATTAGGCTGGACACTCTTGGGGCTGAGAGGATTGGTGAGGTTGAGTGAGCAAACGCAGACCCTTTAAAGTAATACTGCGTGCTACCCATCCCATGGGTCCCAAATCTCCAGGTTCAAGGGCATCTTCCTACAACGAAAACATGCATGGGAAACCCAGAAGATGGTACACCGTGTGATCGGGAAAGGTTTCTAAAACCCACCTCACTTCTCCTCTCCTTGTGCTCGGGTTCGCCATTCCAGCCGCTTTACTAACAATCTCCCTACTTGGAGAATCAGCACCGTTAACCTCCTGTTTCGTACAGGTTGCAATTTGTCCTGAGGATGAACGGGAAGAGGGGGAACCAATGAGAGACGAGCTCTCGGTGTTGGGACAGGCACAGGTCACTCTCTTTTCCCATCAGGAAGAAGAATGAACCACAGGCTCAGCCTGCCCCCCCGGAACCAGAATGGGGCCTGAAGCAATCCTGCGCTTTTGCGGCCAGCTCCCAAGCAAGCGAGTTGACAAATGGAGCTCAGGGGCACTGCAATTCACAAACCTGCAGAGTTATAAAGGATAACTCTCGTCCACAAATGTATTGAGGGAAGGCAACGAAGAGGATTTGAAAGCAAGGCAGAATTGCAGGAAACAGATTTCAGGAGGTAGATTCGACTCGCCTTTAAAGCCCATGAAAAGCGGCAAAACGTCGACAATGATGCCCTTGGCCAAAAAGGGCGTATGCGTTTTTTCCTGAATATATTCAGGAAAAAACGCATACGCCCTTTTTGGCCAACCAAGCAAGCCGGAAAGGCAAATCGGCACTACAAAGAAGTCTCGCTTGCCATCGGTCAAAAGGGCCATGCTGAAAAAAGTGTAAAAACCAGAAATGCAGGACAGGCCATGGAGACATGGGAGCCTTGCTACGCTGATGGGCGGGATGTAAATTGCCAACAGCCACTCTGGAGAAGTGTACGGTGTGATCTGAAACATGTAATAAACACAGCTTAGAGAGCATAGGGCACTTCCACTCATGGGCGTATACATTGGGAAAACTGAAAATCCACAAGACACAGGGACCCCAAAGTGTAGGGCTGCTCTGTTTACAAGAACCTCCACTTCGGTACACCTTAAATAGCCCAGGAAGAAGTTGTGGTACTTATGCACAATGGAATATCCCTCAGCCATGAAATCAATGTCATAAGGCTAGTAGCAGCATGATGAGTGGATTTAGGTACGATGAATCTAAGTGAAATAAGTCACACAGAAAAAGACACTTATCCTAAGATATCACGTACAGAGGGAATGTCAAAATCGCTACCCTTGAACTGAATTACAAAACAGAACAGAGTCACACGTTTAGAAAACACACTATGGCTGCTTAAAGGGAAAGGTCAGGTGGGGTGATGCATAAAACAAGGGTTTGAAATTAGCTCAGATACCGTTCCATAAGCCAAATATGTAATAGACAGGACCTACTCCCTGCTCAGTGAACTGGACGCAACACCCCCTATTCACCGCACAAGAATATATCTGACTAGTAAGAATCTGAAAACCTATGTATTGATATCTCTCTGGAAGTGAATCAAGAGGGTGTAAAGCGGCATCAACACAGCAGTGAAAAGCAGCTAAACCCCATTATAAAAATAAATTACTTTAAAAAAAAACCCCTAAAACAAAGACAGTGACAGAGAGAGAAATTCTTACAAAATCCGTTCAGGGGCTCTGATGCAACCTGGATTGACCATATCTAGACCCACAGCTGGATGAGACATTAGGCTGGACACTCTTGGGGCTGAGAGGATTGGTGAGGTTGAGTGAGCAAACGCAGACCCTTTAAAGTAATACTGCGTGCTACCCATCCCATGGGTCCCAAATCTCCAGGTTCAAGGGCATCTTCCTACAACGAAAACATGCATGGGAAACCCAGAAGATGGTACACCGTGTGATCGGGAAAGGTTTCTAAAACGCACCTCACTTCTCCTCTCCTTGTGCTCGGGTTCGCCATTCCAGCCGCTTTACTAACAATCTCCCTACTTGGAGAATCAGCACCGTTAACCTCCTGTTTCGTACAGGTTGCAATTTGTCCTGAGGATGAACGGGAAGAGGGGGAACCAATGAGAGACGAGCTCTCGGTGTTGGGACAGGCACAGGTCACTCTATTTTCCCATCAGGAAGAAGAATGAACCACAGGCTCAGTCTGCCCCCCCGGAACCAGAATGGGGCCTGAAGCAATCCTGCGCTTTTGCGGCCAGCTCCCAAACAAGCGAGTTGACAAATGGAGCTCAGGGGCACTGCAATTCACAAACCTGCAGAGTTATAAAGGATAACTCTCGTCCACAAATATATTGAGGGAAGGCAACGAAGAGGATTTGAAAGCAAGGCAGAATTGCAGGAAACAGATTTCAGGAGGTAGATTCGACTCGCCTTTAAAGCCCATGAAAAGCGGCAAAACGTCGACAATGATGCCCTTGGCCAAAAAGGGCGTATGCGTTTTTTCCTGAATATATTCAGGAAAAAACGCATACGCCCTTTTTGGCCAACCAAGCAAGCCGGAAAGGCAAATCGGCACTACAAAGAAGTCTCGCTTGCCATCGGTCAAAAGGGCCATGCTGAAAAAAGTGTAAAAACCAGAAATGCAGGACAGGCCATGGAGACATGGGAGCCTTGCTACGCTGATGGGCGGGATGTAAATTGCCAACAGCCACTCTGGAGAAGTGTACGGTGTGATCTGAAACATGTAATAAACACAGCTTAGAGAGCATAGGGCACTTCCACTCATGGGCGTATACATTGCGAAAACTGAAAATCCACAAGACACAGGG
Source organism: Eubalaena glacialis (assembly GCF_028564815.1). NCBI lineage: Eukaryota > Metazoa > Chordata > Mammalia > Artiodactyla > Balaenidae > Eubalaena > Eubalaena glacialis. The sequence continues at coordinate 98,274,821 of NC_083720.1, read as the reverse complement.
ACCCCAAAGTGTAGGGCTGCTCTGTTTACAAGAACCTCCACTTCGGTACACCTTAAATAGCCCAGGAAGAAGTTGTGGTACTTATGCACAATGGAATATCCCTCAGCCATGAAATCAATGTCATAAGGCTAGTAGCAGCATGATGAGTGGATTTAGGTACGATGACTCTAAGTGAAATAAGTCACACAGAAAAAGACACTTATCCTAAGATATCACGTACAGAGGGAATGTCAAAATCGCTACCCTTGAACTGAATTACAAAACAGAACAGAGTCACACGTTTAGAAAACACACTATGGCTGCTTAAAGGGAAAGGTCAGGTGGGGTGATGCATAAAACAAGGGTTTGAAATTAGCACAGATACCGTTCCATAAGCCAAATATGTAATAGACAAGACCTACTCCCTGCTCAGTGAACTGGACGCAACACCCCCTATTCACCGCACAAGAATATATCTGACTAGTAAGAATCTGAAAACCTATGTATTGATATCTCTCTGGAAGTGAATCAAGAGGGTGTAAAGCGGCATCAACACAGCAGTGAAAAGCAGCTAAACCCCATTATAAAAATAAATTACTTAAAAAAAAAAACCCTAAAACAAAGACAGTGACAGAGAGAGAAATTCTTACAAAATCCGTTCAGGGGCTCTGATGCAACCTGGATTGACCATATCTAGACCCACAGCTGGATGAGACATTAGGCTGGACACTCTTGGGGCTGAGAGGATTGGTGAGGTTGGGTGAGCAAACGCAGACCCTTTAAAGTAATACTGCGTGCTACCCATCCCATGGGTCCCAAATCTCCAGGTTCAAGGGCATCTTCCTACATCGAAAACATGCATGGGAAACCCAGAAGATGGTACACCGTGTGATCGGGAAAGGTTTCTAAAACCCACCTCACTTCTCCTCTCCTTGTGCTCGGGTTCGCCACTAAAGCCGCTTTACTAACAATCACCCTACTTGGAGAATCAGCACCGTTAACCTCCTGTTTCGTACAGGTTGCAATTTGTCCTGAGGATGAACGGGAAGAGGGGGAACCAATGAGAGACGAGCTCTCGGTGTTGGGACAGGCACAGATCACTCTATTTTCCCATCAGGAAGAAGAATGAACCACAGGCTCAGCCTGCACCTCCGGAACCAGAATAGGGCCTGAAGCAATCCTGCGCTTTTGCGGCCAGCTCCCAAACAAGCGAGTTGACAAATGGAGCTCAGGGGCACTGCAATTCACAAACCTGCAGAGTTATAAAGGATAACTCTCTTCCACAAATGTATTGAGGGAAGGCAACGAAGAGGATTTGAAAGCAAGGCAGAATTGCAAGAAACAGATTTCAGTAGGTAGATTCGACTCGCCTTTAAAGCCCATGAAAAGCGGCAAAACGTCGACAATGATGCCCTTGGCCAAAAAGGGCGTATGCGTTTTTTCCTGAATATATTCAGGAAAAAACGCATACGCCCTTTTTGGCCAACCAAGCAAGCCGGAAAGGCAAATCGGCACTACAAAGAAGTCTCGCTTGCCATCGGTCAAAAGGGCCATGCTGAAAAAGGTGTAAAAACCAGAAATGCAGGACAGGCCATGGAGACATGGGAGCCTTGCTACGCTGATGGGCGGGATGTAAATTGCCAACAGCCACTCTGGAGAAGTGTACGGTGTGTCCTGAAACATGTAATAAACACAGCTTAGAGAGCATAGGGAACTTCCACTCATGGGCGTATACATTGCGAAAACTGAAAATCCACAAGACACAGGCACCCCAAAGTGTAGGGCTGCTCTGTTTACAAGAACCTCCACTTCGGTACACCTTAAATAGCCCAGGAAGAAGTTGTGGTACTTATGCACAATGGAATATCCCTCAGCCATGAAATCAATGTCATAAGGCTAGTAGCAGCATGATGAGCGGATTTAGGTACGATGACTCTAAGTGAAATAAGTCACACAGAAAAAGACACTTATCCTAAGATATCACGTACAGAGGGAATGTCAAAATCGCTACCCTTGAACTGAATTACAAAACAGAACAGAGTCACACGTTTAGAAAACACACTATGGCTGCTTAAAGGGAAAGGTCAGGTGGGGTGATGCATAAAACAAGGGTTTGAAATTAGCTCAGATACCGTTCCATAAGCCAAATATGTAATAGACAAGACCTACTCCCTGCTCAGTGAACTGGACGCAACACCCCCTATTCACCGCACAAGAATATATCTGACTAGTAAGAATCTGAAAACCTATGTATTGATATCTCTCTGGAAGTGAATCAAGAGGGTGGAAAGCGGCATCAACACAGCAGTGAAAAGCAGCTAAACCCCATTATAAAAATAAATTACTTAAAAAAAAACCCCTAAAACAAAGACAGTGACAGAGAGAGAAATTCTTACAAAATCCGTTCAGGGGCTCTGATGCAACCTGGATTGACCATATCTAGACCCACAGCTGGATGAGACATTAGGCTGGACACTCTTGGGGCTGAGAGGATTGGTGAGGTTGAGTGAGCAAACGCAGACCCTTTAAAGTAATACTGCGTGCTACCCATCCCATGGGTCCCAAATCTCCAGGTTCAAGGGCATCTTCCTACAACGAAAACATGCATGGGAAACCCAGAAGATGGTACACCGTGTGATCGGGAAAGGTTTCTAAAACGCACCTCACTTCTCCTCTCCTTGTGCTCGGGTTCGCCATTCCAGCCGCTTTACTAACAATCTCCCTACTTGGAGAATCAGCACCGTTAACCTCCTGTTTCGTACAGGTTGCAATTTGTCCTGAGGATGAACGGGAAGAGGGGGAACCAATGAGAGACGAGCTCTCGGTGTTGGGACAGGCACAGGTCACTCTCTTTTCCCATCAGGAAGAAGAATGAACCACAGGCTCAGCCTGCCCCCCCGGAACCAGAATGGGGCCTGAAGCAATCCTGCGCTTTTGCGGCCAGCTCCCAAGCAAGCGAGTTGACAAATGGAGCTCAGGGGCACTGCAATTCACAAACCTGCAGAGTTATAAAGGATAACTCTCGTCCACAAATGTATTGAGGGAAGGCAACGAAGAGGATTTGAAAGCAAGGCAGAATTGCAGGAAACAGATTTCAGGAGGTAGATTCGACTCGCCTTTAAAGCCCATGAAAAGCGGCAAAACGTCGACAATGATGCCCTTGGCCAAAAAGGGCGTATGCGTTTTTTCCTGAATATATTCAGGAAAAAACGCATACGCCCTTTTTGGCCAACCAAGCAAGCCGGAAAGGCAAATCGGCACTACAAAGAAGTCTCGCTTGCCATCGGTCAAAAGGGCCATGCTGAAAAAAGTCTAAAAACCAGAAATGCAGGACAGGCCATGGAGACATGGGAGCCTTGCTACGCTGATGGGCGGGATGTAAATTGCCAACAGCCACTCTGGAGAAGTGTACGGTGTGATCTGAAACATGTAATAAACACAGCTTAGAGAGCATAGGGCACTTCCACTCATGGGCGTATACATTGCGAAAACTGAAAATCCACAAGACACAGGGACCCCAAAGTGTAGGGCTGCTCTGTTTACAAGAACCTCCACTTCGGTACACCTTAAATAGCCCAGGAAGAAGTTGTGGTACTTATGCACAATGGAATATCCCTCAGCCATGAAATCAATGTCATAAGGCTAGTAGCAGCATGATGAGTGGATTTAGGTACGATGACTCTAAGTGAAATAAGTCACACAGAAAAAGACACTTATCCTAAGATATCACGTACAGAGGGAATGTCAAAATCGCTACCCTTGAACTGAATTACAAAACAGAACAGAGTCACACGTTTAGAAAACACACTATGGCTGCTTAAAGGGAAAGGTCAGGTGGGGTGATGCATAAAACAAGGGTTTGAAATTAGCACAGATACCGTTCCATAAGCCAAATATGTAATAGACAAGACCTACTCCCTGCTCAGTGAACTGGACGCAACACCCCCTATTCACCGCACAAGAATATATCTGACTAGTAAGAATCTGAAAACCTATGTATTGATATCTCTCTGGAAGTGAATCAAGAGGGTGTAAAGCGGCATCAACACAGCAGTGAAAAGCAGCTAAACCCCATTATAAAAATAAATTACTTAAAAAAAACCCCCCTAAAACAAAGACAGTGACAGAGAGAGAAATTCTTACAAAATCCGTTCAGGGGCTCTCATGCAACCTGGATTGACCATATCTAGACCCACAGCTGGATGAGACATTAGGCTGGACACTCTTGGGGCTGAGAGGATTGGTGAGGTTGAGTGAGCAAACGCAGACCCTTTAAAGTAATACTGCGTGCTACCCATCCCATGGGTCCCAAATCTCCAGGTTCAAGGGCATCTTCCTACAACGAAAACATGCATGGGAAACCCAGAAGATGGTACACCGTGTGATCGGGAAAGGTTTCTAAAACGCACCTCACTTCTCCTCTCCTTGTGCTCGGGTTCGCCATTCCAGCCGCTTTACTAACAATCTCCCTACTTGGAGAATCAGCACCGTTAACCTCCTGTTTCGTACAGGTTGCAATTTGTCCTGAGGATGAACGGGAAGAGGGGGAACCAATGAGAGACGAGCTCTCGGTGTTGGGACAGGCACAGGTCACTCTCTTTTCCCATCAGGAAGAAGAATGAACCACAGGCTCAGCCTGCCCCCCCGGAACCAGAATGGGGCCTGAAGCAATCCTGCGCTTTTGCGGCCAGCTCCCAAGCAAGCGAGTTGACAAATGGAGCTCAGGGGCACTGCAATTCACAAACCTGCAGAGTTATAAAGGATAACTCTCGTCCACAAATGTATTGAGGGAAGGCAACGAAGAGGATTTGAAAGCAAGGCAGAATTGCAAGAAACAGATTTCAGGAGGTAGATTCGACTCGCCTTTAAAGCCCATGAAAAGTGGCAAAACGTCGACAATGATGCCCTTGGCCAAAAAGGGCGTATGCGTTTTTTCCTGAATATATTCAGGAAAAAACGCATACGCCCTTTTTGGCCAACCAAGCAAGCCGGAAAGGCAAATCGGCACTACAAAGAAGTCTCGCTTGCCATCGGTCAAAAGGGCCAAGCTGAAAAAAGTGTAAAAACCAGAAATGCAGGACAGGCCATGGAGACATGGGAGCCTTGCTACGCTGATGGGCGGGATGTAAATTGCCAACAGCCACTCTGGAGAAGTGTACGGTGTGTCCTGAAACATGTAATAAACACAGCTTAGAGAGCATAGGGCACTTCCACTCATGGGCGTATACATTGCGAAAACTGAAAATCCACAAGACACAGGCACCCCAAAGTGTAGGGCTGCTCTGTTTACAAGAACCTCCACTTCGGTACACCTTAAATAGCCCAGGAAGAAGTTGTGGTACTTATGCACAATGGAATATCCCTCAGCCATGAAATCAATGTCATAAGGCTAGTAGCAGCATGATGAGTGGATTTAGGTACGATGACTCTAAGTGAAATAAGTCACACAGAAAAAGACACTTATCCTAAGATATCACGTACAGAGGGAATGTCAAAATCGCTACCCTTGAACTGAATTACAAAACAGAACAGAGTCACACGTTTAGAAAACACACTATGGCTGCTTAAAGGGAAAGGTCAGGTGGGGTGATGCATAAAACAAGGGTTTGAAATTAGCTCAGATACCGTTCCATAAGCCAAATATGTAATAGACAGGACCTACTCCCTGCTCAGTGAACTGGACGCAACACCCCCTATTCACCGCACAAGAATATATCTGACTAGTAAGAATCTGAAAACCTATGTATTGATATCTCTCTGGAAGTGAATCAAGAGGGTGTAAAGCGGCATCAACACAGCAGTGAAAAGCAGCTAAACCCCATTATAAAAATAAATTACTTTAAAAAAAAAACCCTAAAACAAAGACAGTGACAGAGAGAGAAATTCTTACAAAATCCGTTCAGGGGCTCTGATGCAACCTGGATTGACCATATCTAGACCCACAGCTGGATGAGACATTAGGCTGGACACTCTTGGGGCTGAGAGGATTGGTGAGGTTGAGTGAGCAAACGCAGACCCTTTAAAGTAATACTGCGTGCTACCCATCCCATGGGTCCCAAATCTCCAGGTTCAAGGGCATCTTCCTACAACGAAAACATGCATGGGAAACCCAGAAGATGGTACACCGTGTGATCGGGAAAGGTTTCTAAAACGCACCTCACTTCTCCTCTCCTTGTGCTCGGGTTCGCCATTCCAGCCGCTTTACTAACAATCTCCCTACTTGGAGAATCAGCACCGTTAACCTCCTGTTTCGTACAGGTTGCAATTTGTCCTGAGGATGAACGGGAAGAGGGGGAACCAATGAGAGACGAGCTCTCGGTGTTGGGACAGGCACAGGTCACTCTATTTTCCCATCAGGAAGAAGAATGAACCACAGGCTCAGTCTGCCCCCCCGGAACCAGAATGGGGCCTGAAGCAATCCTGCGCTTTTGCGGCCAGCTCCCAAGCAAGCGAGTTGACAAATGGAGCTCAGGGGCACTGCAATTCACAAACCTGCAGAGTTATAAAGGATAACTATCGTCCACAAATGTATTGAGGGAAGGCAACGAAGAGGATTTGAAAGCAAGGCAGAATTGCAGGAAACAGATTTCAGGAGGTAGATTCGACTCGCCTTTAAAGCCCATGAAAAGCGGCAAAACGTCGACAATGATGCCCTTGGCCAAAAAGGGCGTATGCGTTTTTTCCTGAATATATTCAGGAAAAAACGCATACGCCCTTTTTGGCCAACCAAGCAAGCCGGAAAGGCAAATCGGCACTACAAAGAAGTCTCGCTTGCCATCGGTCAAAAGGGCCATGCTGAAAAAAGTGTAAAAACCAGAAATGCAGGACAGGCCATGGAGACATGGGAGCCTTGCTACGCTGATGGGCGGGATGTAAATTGCCAACAGCCACTCTGGAGAAGTGTACGGTGTGATCTGAAACATGTAATAAACACAGCTTAGAGAGCATAGGGCACTTCCACTCATGGGCGTATACATTGCGAAAACTGAAAATCCACAAGACACAGGGACCCCAAAGTGTAGGGCTGCTCTGTTTACAAGAACCTCCACTTCGGTACACCTTAAATAGCCCAGGAAGAAGTTGTGGTACTTATGCACAATGGAATATCCCTCAGCCATGAAATCAATGTCATAAGGCTAGTAGCAGCATGATGAGTGGATTTAGGTACGATGACTCTAAGTGAAATAAGTCACACAGAAAAAGACACTTATCCTAAGATATCACGTACAGAGGGAATGTCAAAATCGCTACCCTTGAACTGAATTACAAAACAGAACAGAGTCACACGTTTAGAAAACACACTATGGCTGCTTAAAGGGAAAGGTCAGGTGGGGTGATGCATAAAACAAGGGTTTGAAATTAGCACAGATACCGTTCCATAAGCCAAATATGTAATAGACAAGACCTACTCCCTGCTCAGTGAACTGGACGCAACACCCCCTATTCACCGCACAAGAATATATCTGACTAGTAAGAATCTGAAAACCTATGTATTGATATCTCTCTGGAAGTGAATCAAGAGGGTGTAAAGCGGCATCAACACAGCAGTGAAAAGCAGCTAAACCCCATTATAAAAATAAATTACTTAAAAAAAACCCCCCTAAAACAAAGACAGTGACAGAGAGAGAAATTCTTACAAAATCCGTTCAGGGGCTCTCATGCAACCTGGATTGACCATATCTAGACCCACAGCTGGATGAGACATTAGGCTGGACACTCTTGGGGCTGAGAGGATTGGTGAGGTTGAGTGAGCAAACGCAGACCCTTTAAAGTAATACTGCGTGCTACCCATCCCATGGGTCCCAAATCTCCAGGTTCAAGGGCATCTTCCTACAACGAAAACATGCATGGGAAACCCAGAAGATGGTACACCGTGTGATCGGGAAAGGTTTCTAAAACGCACCTCACTTCTCCTCTCCTTGTGCTCGGGTTCGCCATTCCAGCCGCTTTACTAACAATCTCCCTACTTGGAGAATCAGCACCGTTAACCTCCTGTTTCGTACAGGTTGCAATTTGTCCTGAGGATGAACGGGAAGAGGGGGAACCAATGAGAGACGAGCTCTCGGTGTTGGGACAGGCACAGGTCACTCTCTTTTCCCATCAGGAAGAAGAATGAACCACAGGCTCAGCCTGCCCCCCCGGAGCCAGAATGGGGCCTGAAGCAATCCTGCGCTTTTGCGGCCAGCTCCCAAGCAAGCGAGTTGACAAATGGAGCTCAGGGGCACTGCAATTCACAAACCTGCAGAGTTATAAAGGATAACTCTCGTCCACAAATGTATTGAGGGAAGGCAACGAAGAGGATTTGAAAGCAAGGCAGAATTGCAAGAAACAGATTTCAGGAGGTAGATTCGACTCGCCTTTAAAGCCCATGAAAAGTGGCAAAACGTCGACAATGATGCCCTTGGCCAAAAAGGGCGTATGCGTTTTTTCCTGAATATATTCAGGAAAAAACGCATACGCCCTTTTTGGCCAACCAAGCAAGCCGGAAAGGCAAATCGGCACTACAAAGAAGTCTCGCTTGCCATCGGTCAAAAGGGCCAAGCTGAAAAAAGTGTAAAAACCAGAAATGCAGGACAGGCCATGGAGACATGGGAGCCTTGCTACGCTGATGGGCGGGATGTAAATTGCCAACAGCCACTCTGGAGAAGTGTACGGTGTGTCCTGAAACATGTAATAAACACAGCTTAGAGAGCATAGGGCACTTCCACTCATGGGCGTATACATTGCGAAAACTGAAAATCCACAAGACACAGGCACCCCAAAGTGTAGGGCTGCTCTGTTTACAAGAACCTCCTCTTCGGTACACCTTAAATAGCCCAGGAAGAAGTTGTGGTACTTATGCACAATGGAATATCCCTCAGCCATGAAATCAATGTCATAAGGCTAGTAGCAGCATGATGAGTGGATTTAGGTACGATGACTCTAAGTGAAATAAGTCACACAGAAAAAAACACTTATCCTAAGATATCACGTACAGAGGGAATGTCAAAATCGCTACCCTTGAACTGAATTACAAAACAGAACAGAGTCACACGTTTAGAAAACACACTATGGCTGCTTAAAGGGAAAGGTCAGGTGGGGTGATGCATAAAACAAGGGTTTGAAATTAGCTCAGATACCGTTCCATAAGCCAAATATGTAATAGACAGGACCTACTCCCTGCTCAGTGAACAGGACGCAACACCCCCTATTCACCGCACAAGAATATATCTGACTAGTAAGAATCTGAAAACCTATGTATTGATATCTCTCTGGAAGTGAATCAAGAGGGTGTAAAGCGGCATCAACACAGCAGTGAAAAGCAGCTAAACCCCATTATAAAAATAAATTACTTTAAAAAAAAACCCCTAAAACAAAGACAGTGACAGAGAGAGAAATTCTTACAAAATCCGTTCAGGGGCTCTGATGCAACCTGGATTGACCATATCTAGACCCACAGCTGGATGAGACATTAGGCTGGACACTCTTGGGGCTGAGAGGATTGGTGAGGTTGAGTGAGCAAACGCAGACCCTTTAAAGTAATACTGCGTGCTACCCATCCCATGGGTCCCAAATCTCCAGGTTCAAGGGCATCTTCCTACAACGAAAACATGCATGGGAAACCCAGAAGATGGTACACCGTGTGATCGGGAAAGGTTTCTAAAACGCACCTCACTTCTCCTCTCCTTGTGCTCGGGTTCGCCATTCCAGCCGCTTTACTAACAATCTCCCTACTTGGAGAATCAGCACCGTTAACCTCCTGTTTCGTACAGGTTGCAATTTGTCCTGAGGATGAACGGGAAGAGGGGGAACCAATGAGAGACGAGCTCTCGGTGTTGGGACAGGCACAGGTCACTCTCTTTTCCCATCAGGAAGAAGAATGAACCACAGGCTCAGCCTGCCCCCCCGGAACCAGAATGGGGCCTGAAGCAATCCTGCGCTTTTGCGGCCAGCTCCCAAACAAGCGAGTTGACAAATGGAGCTCAGGGGCACTGCAATTCACAAACCTGCAGAGTTATAAAGGATAACTCTCTTCCACAAATGTATTGAGGGAAGGCAACGAAGAGGATTTGAAAGCAAGGCAGAATTGCAAGAAACAGATTTCACTAGGTAGATTCGACTCGCCTTTAAAGCCCATGAAAAGCGGCAAAACGTCGACAATGATGCCCTTGGCCAAAAAGGGCGTATGCGTTTTTCCCTGAATATATTCAGGAAAAAACGCATACGCCCTTTTTGGCCAACCAAGCAAGCCGGAAAGGCAAATCGGCACTACAAAGAAGTCTCGCTTGCCATCGGTCAAAAGGGCCATCCTGAAAAAAGTGTAAAAACCAGAAATGCAGGACAGGCCATGGAGACATGGGAGCCTTGCTACGCTGATGGGCGGGATGTAAATTGCCAACAGCCACTCTGGAGAAGTGTACGGTGTGTCCTGAAACATGTAATAAACACAGCTTAGAGAGCATAGGGCACTTCCACTCATGGGCGTATACATTGCGAAAACTGAAAATCCACAAGACACAGGCACCCCAAAGTGTAGGGCTGCTCTGTTTACAAGAACCTCCACTTCGGTACACCTTAAATAGCCCAGGAAAGAGAAAAATGGACAAAGAAGTTGTGGTACTTATGCACAATGGAATATCCCTCAGCCATGAAATCAATGTCATAAGGCTAGTAGCAGCATGATGAGTGGATTTAGGTACGATGACTCTAAGTGAAATAAGTCACACAGAAAAAGACACTTATCCTAAGATATCACGTACAGAGGGAATGTCAAAATCGCTACCCTTGAACTGAATTCCAAAACAGAACAGAGTCACACGTTTAGAAAACACACGATGGCTGCTTAACGGGAAAGGTCAGGTGGGGTGATGCATAAAACAAGGGTTTGAAATTAGCTCAGATACCGTTCCATAAGCCAAATGTGTAATAGACAAGACCTACTCCCTGCTCAGTGAACTGGACTCAACACCCCCTATTCACCGCACAAGAATATATCTGACTAGTAAGAATCTGAAAACCTATGTATTGATATCTCTCTGGAAGTGAATCAAGAGGGTGGAAAGCGGCATAAACACAGCAGTGAAAAGCAGCTAAACCCCATTATAAAAATAAATTACTTTAAAAAAAGAACCCCTAATACAAAGACAGTGACAGAGAGAGAAATTCTTACAAAATCCGTTCAGGGGCTCTAATGCAACCTGGATGGACCATATCTAGACCCACAGCTGGATGAGACATTAGGCTGGACACTCTTGGGGCTGAGAGGATTGGTGAGGTTGAGTGAGCAAACGCAGACCCTTTAAAGTAACACTGCGTGGTACCCATCCCATGGGTCCCAAATCTCCAGGTTCAAGGGCATCTTCCTATATCGAAAACATGCATGGGAAACCCAGAAGATGGTACACCGTGTGAGCGGGAAAGGTTTCTAAAACACACCTCACTTCTCCTCTCCTTGTGCCAGGGTTCGCCATTCCAGCCGCTTTACTTATAATCTCCCTACTTGGAGAATCAGCACCGTTAACCTCCTGTTTCATACAGGTTGTAATTTGTCCTGAGGATGAACGGGAAGAGAGGGAACCAATGAGAGACGAGCTCTCGGTGTTGGGACAGGCACAGGTCACTCTCTTTTCCCATCAGGAAGAAGAATGAACCACAGGCTCAGCCTGCCCCCCCGGAACCAGAATAGGGCCTGAAGCAATCCTACGCTTTTGCGGCCAGCTCCCAAACAAGCGAGTTGACAAATGGAGCTCAGGGGCACTGCAATTCACAAACCTGCAGAGTTATAAAGGATAACTCTCGTCCACAAATATATTGAGGGAAGGCAACGAAGAGGATTTGAAAGCAAGGCAGAATTGCAGCAAACAGATTTCAGGAGGTAGATTCGACTCGCCTTTAAAGCACATGAAAAGCGGCAAAACGTCGACAATGATGCCCTTGGCCAAAAAGGCAAATCGGCACTACAAAGAAGTCTCGCTTGCCATCGGTCAAAAGGGCCATGCTGAAAAAAGTGTAAAAACCAGAAATGCAGGACAGGCCATGGAGACATGGGAGCCTTGCTACGCTGATGGGCGGGATGTAAATTGCCAACAGCCACTCTGGAGAAGTGTACGGTGTGTCCTGAAACAGGTAATAAACACAGCTTAGAGAGCATAGGGCACTTCCACTCATGGGCGTATACATTGGGAAAGCTGAAAATCCACAAGACACAGGCACCCCAAAGTATAGGGCTGCTCTGTTTACAAGAACCTCCACTTTGGTACACCTTAAATAGCCCAGGAAAGAGAAAAATGGACAAAGAAGTTGTGGTACTTATGCACAATGGAATATCACTCAGCCATGAAATCAATGTCATAAGGCTAGTAGCAGCATGATGAGTGGATTTAGGTACGATGACTCTAAGTGAAATAAGTCACACAGAAAAAGACACTTATCCTAAGATATCACGTACAGAGGGAATGTCAAAATCGCTACCCTTGAACTGAATTACAAAACAGAACAGAGTCACACGTTTAGAAAACACACGATGGCTGCTTAACGGGAAAGGTCAGGTGGGGTGATGCATAAAACAAGGGTTTGAAATTAGCTCAGATACCGTTCCATAAGCCAAATATGTAATAGACAAGACCTACTCCCTGCTCAGTGAACTGGACTCAACACCCCCTATTCACCGCACAAGAATATATCTGACTAGTAAGAATCTGAAAACCTATGTATTGATATCTCTCTGGAAGTGAATCAAGAGGGTGTAAAGCGGCATCAACACAGCAGTGAAAAGCAGCTAAACCCCATTATAAAAATAAATTACTTTAAAAAAAGAACCCCTAATACAAAGACAGTGACAGAGAGAGAAATTCTTACAAAATCCGTTCAGGGGCTCTGATGCAACCTGGATTGACCATATCTAGACCCACAGCTGGATGAGACATTAGGCTGGACACTCTTGGGGCTGAGAGGATTGGTGAGGTTGGGTGAGCAAACGCAGACCCTTTAAAGTAACACTGCGTGGTACCCATCCCATGGGTCCCAAATCTCCAGGTTCAAGGGCATCTTCCTACATCGAAAACATGCATGGGAAACCCAGAAGATGGTACACCGTGTGAGCGGGAAAGGTTTCTAAAACGCACCTCACTTCTCCTCTCCTTGTGCCTGGGTTCGCCATTCCAGCCGCTTTACTTATAATCTCCCTACTTGGAGAATCAGCACCGTTAACCTCTTGTTTCGTACAGGTTGCAATTTGTCCTGAGGATGAACGGGAAGAGGGGGAACCAATGAGAGACGAGCTCTCGGTGTTGTTACAGGCACAGGTCACTCTATTTTCCAATCAGGAAGAAGAATGAACCACAGGCTCAGCCTGCCCCCCCGGAACCAGAATAGGGCCTGAAGCAATCCTGCGCTTTTGCGGCCAGCTCCCAAACAAGCGAGTTGACAAATGGAGCTCAGGGGCACTGCAATTCACAAACCTGCAGAGTTATAAAGGATAACTCTCGTCCACAAATATATTGAGGGAAGGCAACGAAGAGGATTTGAAAGCAAGGCAGAATTGCAGCAAACAGATTTCAGGAGGTAGATTCGACTCGCCTTTAAAGCACATGAAAAGCGGCAAAACGTCGACAATGATTCCCTTGGCCAAAAAGGCAAATCGGCACTACAAAGAAGTCTCGCTTGCCATCGGTCAAAAGGGCCATGCTGAAAAAAGTGTAAAAACCAGAAATGCAGGACAGGCCATGGAGACATGGGAGCCTTGCTACGCTGTTGGCGGGATGTAAATTGCCAACAGCCACTCTGGAGAAGTGTACGGTGTGTCCTGAAACAGGTAATAAACACAGCTTAGAGAGCATAGGGCACTTCCACTCATGGGCGTATACATTGGGAAAGCTGAAAATCCACAAGACACAGGCACCCCAAAGTATAGGGCTGCTCTGTTTACAAGAACCTCCACTTTGGTACACCTTAAATAGCCCAGGAAGAAGTTGTGGTACTTATGCACAATGGAATATCCCTCAGCCATGAAATCAATGTCATAAGGCTAGTAGCAGCATGATGAGTGGATTTAGGTACGATGACTCTAAGTGAAATAAGTCACACAGAAAAAGACACTTATCCTAAGATGTCACGTACAGAGGGAATGTCAAAATCGCTACCCTTGAACTGAATTCCAAAACAGAACAGAGTCACACGTTTAGAAAACACACGATGGCTGCTTAACGGGAAAGGTCAGGTGGGGTGATGCATAAAACAAGGGTTTGAAATTAGCTCAGATACCGTTCCATAAGCCAAATGTGTAATAGACAACACCTACTCCCTGCTCAGTGAACTGGACTCAACACCCCCTATTCACCGCACAAGAATATACCTGACTAGTAAGAATCTGAAAACCTATGTATTGATATCTCTCTGGAAGTGAATCAAGAGGGTGGAAAGCGGCATAAACACAGCAGTGAAAAGCAGCTAAACCCCATTATAAAAATAAATTACTTTAAAAAAACAACCCCTAATACAAAGACAGTGACAGAGAGAGAAATTCTTACAAAATCCGTTCAGGGGCTCTGATGCAACCTGGATTGACCATATCTAGACCCACAGCTGGATGAGACATTAGGCTGGACACTCTTGGGGCTGAGAGGATTGGTGAGGTTGGGTGAGCAAACGCAGACCCTTTAAAGTAACACTGCGTGGTACCCATCCCATGGGTCCCAAATCTCCAGGTTCAAGGGCATCTTCCTACATCGAAAACATGCATGGGAAACCCAGAAGATGGTACACCGTGTGAGCGGGAAAGGTTTCTAAAACGCACCTCACTTCTCCTCTCCTTGTGCCTGGGTTCGCCATTCCAGCCGCTTTACTTATAATCTCCCTACTTGGAGAATCAGCACCGTTAACCTCTTGTTTCGTACAGGTTGCAATTTGTCCTGAGGATGAACGGGAAGAGGGGGAACCAATGAGAGACGAGCTCTCGGTGTTGTTACAGGCACAGGTCACTCTATTTTCCAATCTGGAAGAAGAATGAACCACAGGCTCAGCCTGCCCCCCCGGAACCAGAATAGGGCCTGAAGCAATCCTGCGCTTTTGCGGCCAGCTCCCAAACAAGCGAGTTGACAAATGGAGCTCAGGGGCACTGCAATTCACAAACCTGCAGAGTTATAAAGGATAACTCTCGTCCACAAATATAATGAGGGAAGGCAACGAAGAGGATTTGAAAGCAAGGCAGAATTGCAGCAAACAGATTTCAGGAGGTAGATTCGACTCGCCTTTAAAGCACATGAAAAGCGGCAAAACGTCGACAATGATGCCCTTGGCCAAAAAGGCAAATCGGCACTACAAAGAAGTCTCGCTTGCCATCGGTCAAAAGGGCCATGCTGAAAAAAGTGTCAAAACCAGAAATGCAGGACAGGCCATGGAGACATGGGAGCCTTGCTACGCTGATGGGCGGGATGTAAATTGCCAACAGCACTCTGGAGAAGTGTACGGTGTGTCCTGAAACAGGTAATAAACACAGCTTAGAGAGCATAGGGCACTTCCACCCATGGGCGTATACATTGGGAAAGCTGAAAATCCACAAGACACAGGCACCCCAAAGTGTAGGGCTGCGCTGTTTACAAGAACCTCCACTTCGGTACACCTTAAATAGCCCAGGAAAGAGAAAAATGGACAAAGAAGTTGTGGTACTTATGCACAATGGAATATCACTCAGCCATAAAATCAATGTCATAAGGCTAGTAGCAGCATAATGAGTGTATTTAGGTACGATGACTCTAAGTGAAATAAGTCACACAGAAAAAGACACTTATCCTAAGATATCACGTACAGAGGGAATGTCAAAATCGCTACCCTTGAACTGAATTCCAAAACAGAACAGAGTCACACGTTTAGAAAACACACGATGGCTGCTTAACGGGAAAGGTCAGGTGGGGTGATGCATAAAACAAGGGTTTGAAATTAGCTCAGATACCGTTCCATAAGCCAAATATGTAATAGACAAGACCTACTCCCTGCTCAGTGAACTGGACTCAACACCCCCTATTCACCGCACAAGAATATATCTGACTAGTAAGAATCTTAAAACCTATGTATTGATATCTCTCTGGAAGTGAATCAAAAGGGTGGAAAGCGGCATCAACACAGCAGTGAAAAGCAGCTAAACCCCATTAGAACAATAAATTACTTAAAAAAAAAACCCCGAAAACAAAGACAGTGACAGACAGACAAATTCTTACAAAATCCGTTCAGGGGCTCTGATGCAACCTGGATTGACCATATCTAGACCCACAGCTGGATGAGACATTAGGCTGGACACTCTTGGGGCTGAGAGGATTGGTGAGGTTGGGTGAGCAAACGCAGACCCTTTAAAGTAATACTGCGTGCTACCCATCCCATGGGTCCCAAATCTCCAGGTTCAAGGGCATCTTCCTACATCGAAAACATGCATGGGAAACCCAGAAGATGGTACACCGTGTGATCGGGAAAGGTTTCTAAAACCCACCTCACTTCTCCTCTCCTTGTGCTCGGGTTCGCCACTAAAGCCGCTTTACTAACAATCACCCTACTTGGAGAATCAGCACCGTTAACCTCCTGTTTCGTACAGGTTGCAATTTGTCCTGAGGATAAACGGGAAGAGGGGGAACCAATGAGAGACGAGCTCTCGGTGTTGGGACAGGCACAGATCACTCTATTTTCCCATCAGGAAGAAGAATGAACCACAGGCTCAGCCTGCACCTCCGGAACCAGAATAGGGCCTGAAGCAATCCTGCGCTTTTGCGGCCAGCTCCCAAACAAGCGAGTTGACAAATGGAGCTCAGGGGCACTGCAATTCACAAACCTGCAGAGTTATAAAGGATAACTCTCTTCCACAAATGTATTGAGGGAAGGCAACGAAGAGGATTTGAAAGCAAGGCAGAATTGCAAGAAACAGATTTCAGTAGGTAGATTCGACTCGCCTTTAAAGCCCATGAAAAGCGGCAAAACGTCGACAATGATGCCCTTGGCCAAATAGGGCGTATGCGTTTTTTCCTGAATATATTCAGGAAAAAACGCATACGCCCTTTTTGGCCAACCAAGCAAGCCGGAAAGGCAAATCGGCACTACAAAGAAGTCTCGCTTGCCATCGGTCAAAAGGGCCATGCTGAAAAAAGTGTAAAAACCAGAAATGCAGGACAGGCCATGGAGACATGGGAGCCTTGCTACGCTGATGGGCGGGATGTAAATTGCCAACAGCCACTCTGGAGAAGTGTACGGTGTGTCCTGAAACATGTAATAAACACAGCTTAGAGAGCATAGGGCACTTCCACTCATGGGCGTATACATTGCGAAAACTGAAAATCCACAAGACACAGGCACCCCAAAGTGTAGGGCTGCTCTGTTTACAAGAACCTCCACTTCAGTACACCTTAAATAGCCCAGGAAAGAGAAAAATGGACAAAGAAGTTGTGGTACTTATGCACAATGGAATATCACTCAGCCATGAAATCAATGTCATAAGGCTAGTAGCAGCATGATGAGTGGATTTAGGTACGATGACTCTAAGTGAAATAAGTCACACAGAAAAAGACACTTATCCTAAGATATCACGTACAGAGGGAATGTCAAAATCGCTACCCTTGAACTGAATTCCAAAACAGAACAGAGTCACACGTTTAGAAAACACACGATGGCTGCTTAACGGGAAAGGTCAGGTGGGGTGATGCATAAAACAAGGGTTTGAAATTAGCTCAGATACCGTTTCATAAGCCAAATATGTAATAGACAAGACCTACTCTCTGCTCAGTGAACTGGACGCAACACCCCCTATTCACCGCACAAGAATATATCTGACTAGTAAGAATCTGAAAACCTATGTATTGATATCTCTCTGGAAGTGAATCAAGAGGGTGTAAAGCAGCATCAACACAGCAGTGAAAAGCAGCTAAACCCCATTATAAAAATAAATTACTTAAAAAAAATCCCCTAAAACAAAGACAGTGACAGAGAGAGAAATTCTTACAAAATCCGTTCAGGGGCTCTGATGCAACCTGGATTGACCATATCTAGACCCACAGCTGGATGAAACATTAGGCTGGACACTCTTCGGGCTGAGAGGATTGGTGAGGTTGGGTGAGCAAACGCAGACCCTTTAAAGTAATACTGCGTGCTACCCATCCCATGGGTCCCAAATCTCCAGGTTCAAGGGCATCTTCCTACATCGAAAACATGCATGGGAAACCCAGAAGATGGTACACCGTGTGATCGGGAAAGGTTTCTAAAACGCACCTCACTTCTCCTCTCCTTGTGCTCGGGTTCGCCATTCCAGCTGCTTTACTAACAATCTCCCTACTTGGAGAATCAGCACGGTGAACCTCCTGTTTCGTACAGGTTGCAATTTGTCCTGAGGATGAACGGGAAGAGGGGGAACCAATGAGAGACGAGCCCTAGGTGTTGGGAGAGGCACAGGTCACTCTATTTTCCCATCAGGAAGAAGAATGAACCACAGGCTCAGCCTGCCCACCCCGAACCAGAATAGGGTCTGAAGCAATCCTGCGCTTATGCGGCCAGCTCCCAAACAAGCGAGTTGACAAATGGAGCTCAGGGGCACTGCAATTCACAAACCTGCAGAGTTATAAAGGATAACTCTCGTCCACAAATATATTGAGGGAAGGCAACGAAGAGGATGTGAAAGCAAGGCAGAATTGCAGCAAACAGATTTCAGGAGGTAGATTCGACTCGCCTTTAAAGCACATGAAAAGCAGCAAAACGTCCACAATGATGCCCTTGGCCAAAAAGGGCGTATACGTTTTTTCCTGAATATATTCAGGAAAAAACGCATACGCCCTTTTTGGCCAACCAAGCAAGCCGGAAAGGCAAATCGGCACTACAAAGGAGTCTCGCTTGCCATCGGTCAAAAGGGCCATGCTGAAAAAGGTGTCAAAACCAGAAATGCAGGACAGGCCATGGAGACATGGGAGCCTTGCTACGCTGATGGGCGGGATGTAAATTGCCAACAGCCACTCTGGAGAGGTGTACGGTGTGTCCTGAAACATGTAATAAACACAGCTTAGAGAGCATAGGGCACTTCCACTCATGGGCGTATACATTGGGAAAACTGAAAATCCACAAGACACAGGCACCCCAAAGTGTAGGGCTGCTCTGTTTACAAGAACCTCCACTTCGGTACACCTTAAATAGCCCACGAAAGTGAAAAATGGGTAAAGAAGTTGTGGTACTTATGCACAATGGAATATCACTCAGCCATGAAATCAATGTCATAAGGCTAGTAGCAGCATGATGAGTGGATTTAGGTACGATGACTCTAAGTGAAATAAGTCACACAGAAAAAGACACATATCCTAAGATATCACGTACAGAGGGAATGTCAAAATTGCTACCCTTGAACTGAATTATAAAACCGAACAGAGTTACACGTTTAGAAAACACACTATGGCTGCTTAACGGGAAAGGTCAGGTGGGGTGATGCATAAAACAAGGGTTTGAAATGAGCTCAGATACCGTTCCATAAACCAAATATGTAATAGACAAGACCTACTCTCTGCTCAGTGAACTGGACACAACACCCCCTATTCACCGCACAAGAATATATCTGACTAGTAAGAATCTGAAAACCTATGTATTGACATCTCTCTGGAAGTGAATCAAGAGGGTGTAAAGCGGCATAAACACAGCAGTGAAAAGCAGCTAAACCCCATTATAAAAATAAATTACTTAAAAAAAAAACCCTAAAACAAAGACAGTGACAGAGAGAGAAATTCTTACAAAATCCGTTCAGGGGCTCTGATGCAACCTGGATTGACCATATCTACACCCACAGCTGGATGAGACATTAGGCTGGACACTCTTGGGGCTGAGAGGATTGGTGAGGTTGGGTGAGCAAACGCAGACCCTTTAAAGTAATACTGCGTGGTACCCATCCCATGGGTCCCAAATCTCCAGGTTCAAGGGCATCTTCCTACATCGAAAACATGCATGGGAAACCCAGAAGATGGTACACCGTGTGAGCGGGAAAGGTTTCTAAAACGCACCTCACTTCTCCTCTCCTTGTGCTCGGGTTCGCCATTCCATCCGCTTTACTAACAATCTCCCTACTTGGAGAATCAGCACCGAGAACATCCTGTTTCGTACAGGTTGCAATTTGTCCTGAGGATGAACGGGAAGAGGGGAAACCAATGAGAGACGAGCTCTAGGTGTTGGGACAGGCACAGGTCACTCTATTTTCCCATCAGGAAGAAGAATGAACCACAGGCTCAGCCTGTCCCCCCCGGAACCAGAATAGGGCCTGAAGCAATCTTGCGCTTTTGCGGCCAGCTCCCAAACAAGCGAGTTGACAAATGGAGCTCAGTGGAACTGCAATTCAGAAACCTGCAGAGTTACAAAGGATAACTCTCGTCCACAAATATATTAAGGGAAGGCAACGAAGAGGATTTGAAAGCAAGGCAGAATTGCAGGAAACAGATTTCAGGAAGTAGGTTCGACTCGCCTTTAAAGCACATGAAAAGCGGCAAAACATCGACAATGATACCCTTGGCCAAAAAGGGCGTATGCCTTTTTCCCTGAATATATTCAGGAAAAAACGCATACGCCCTTTTTGGCCAACCAAGCAAGCCGTAAAGGCAAATCGGCACTACAAAGAACTCTCGCTTGCCATCGGTCAAAAGGGCCATGCTGAAAAAAGTGTAAAAACCAGAAATGCAGGCCAGGCCATGGAGACATGGGAGCCTTGCTACGCTGATGGGCGGGATGTCAATTGCCAACAGCCACTCTGGAGAAGTGTACGGTGTGTCCTGAAACATGTAACAAACACAGCTGAGAGAGCATAGGGCACTTCCACTCATGGGCGTATACATTGGGAAAACTGAAAATCCACAAGACACAGGCACCCCAAAGTGTAGGGCTGCTCTGTTTACAAGAACCTCCACTTCGGTACACCTTAAATAGCCCAGGAAAGAGAAAAATGGATAAAGAAGTTGCGGTACTTATGCACAATGGAATATCACTCAGCTATGAAATCAATGTCATAAGGCTAGTAGCAGCATGATGAGTGGATTTAGGTACGATGACTCTAAGTGAAATAAGTCACACAGAAAAAGACACTTATCCTAAGATATCACTTACAGAGGGAATGTCAAAATCGCTACCCTTCAACTGAATTACAAAACAGAACAGAGTCACACGTTTACAAAACACACTATGGCTGCTTAACTATGGTCAGGTGGGGTGATGCATAAAACAAGGGTTTGAAATTAGCTCAGATACCGTTCCATAAGCCAAATATGTAATAGACAAGACCTACTCCCTGCTCAGTGAATGGACTCAACACCCCCTATGCACCACACAAGAATATATCTGACTAGTAAGAATCTTAAAACCTATGTATTGACATCTCTCTGGAAGTGAATCAAGAGGGTGGAAAGCGGCATAAACACAGCAGTGAAAAGCAGCTAAACCCCATTATAAAAATAAATTACTTAAAAAAAAACCCCTAAAACAAAGACAGTGACACAGAGAGAAATTCTTACAAAATCCGTTCAGGGGCTCTGATGCAACCTGGATTGACCATATCTAGACCCACAACCGGATGAGACATTAGGCTGGACACTCTTGGGGCTGAGAGGATTGGTGAGGTTGGGTGAACAAACGCAGACCCTTTAAAGTAATACTGCATGGTACCCACCCCATGGGTCCCAAATCTCCAGGTTCAAGGGCATCTTCCTACATCGAAAACATGCATGGGAAACCCAGAAGATGGTACACCGTGTGATCGGGAAAGGTTTCTAAAACGCACCTCGCTTCTCCTCTGCTTGTGCTCGGGTTCGCCATTCCAGCCGCTTTCCTAAAAATCTCCCGACTTGGAGAATCAGCACCGTTAACGTCCTGTTTCGTACAGGCTGCAATTTGTCCTGAGGATGAACGGGAAGAGGGGGAACCAATGAGAGACGAGCTGTAGGTGTTGGCACAGGCACAGGTCACTCTATTTTCCCATCAGGAAGAAGAATGAACCACAGGCTCAGCCTGCCCCCCCGGAACCAGAATAGGGCCTGAAGCAATCCTGCGCTTTTGCGGCCAGCTCCCAAACAAGCGAGTTGACAAATGGAGCTCAGGGGCACTGCAATTCACAAACCTGCAGAGTTATAAAGGATAACTCTCGTCCACAAATATATTGAGGGAAGGCAACGAAGAGGATTTGAAAGCAAGGCAGAATTGCAGCAAACAGATTCGGGAGGTAGATTCGACTCGCCTTTAAAGCACATGAAAAGCGGCAAAACGTCGACAATGATGCCCTTGGCCAAAAAGGGCGTATGCGTTTTTCCCTGAATATATTCAGGAAAAAACGCATACGCCCTTTTTGGCCAACCAAGCAAGCCGGAAAGGCAAATCGGCACTACAAAGAAGTCTCGCTTGCCATCGGTCAAAAGGGCCATGCTGAAAAAAGTGTCAAAACCAGAAATGCAGGACAGGCCATGGAGACATGGGAGCCTTGCTACGCTGATGGGCGGGATGTAAATTGCCAACATCCACTCTGGAGAAGTGGACGGTGTGTCCTGAAACAGGTAATAAACACAGCTTAGAGAGCATAGGGCACTTCCACTCATGGGCGTATACATTGGGAAAACTGAAAATCCACAAGACACAGGCACCCCAAAGTGTAGGGCTGCTCTGTTTACAAGAACCTCCACTTCGGTACACCTTAAATAGCCCAGGAAAGAGAAAAATGGATAAAGAAGTTGTGGTACTTAGGCACAATGGAATATCCCTCAGCCATGAAATCAATGTCATAAGGCTAGTAGCAGCATGATGAGTGGATTTTGGTACGATGATTCTAAGTGAAATAAGTCACACAGAAAAAGACACTTATCCTAAGATATCACTTATACAGGGCATGTCAAAATCGCTACACTTCAACTGAATTACAAAGCAGAACAGAGTCACACATTTAGAACATACACTATGGCTGCTTAACGGGAAAGGTGAGGTTGGGTGATGCATAAAACAAGGGTTTGAAATTAGCTCAGATACCGTTCCATAAGCCAAATATGTAATAGACAAGACCGACTCCCTGCTCAGTGAACTGGACTCAACACCCCCTATTCACCACACAAGAATATATCCGACTAGTAAGAATCTTAAAACCTATGTATTGATATCTCTCTGGAAGTGAATGAAGAGGGTGTAAAGTGGCATAAACACAGCAGTGAAAAGCAGCTAAACGCCATTATAAAAATAAATTACTTTAAAAACCCCATAAAACAAAGACAGTAAAAGAGAGAGAAATACTTACAAAATCCGTTCAGGGGCTCTGATGCAACCTGGATTGACCAAATCTAGACCCACAGCTGGATGAGACATAAGGCTGGACACTCTAGAGACTGAGAGGATCGGTGAGGTTGGGTGAGCAAACGCAGACCCTTTAAAGTAATACCGCGTGGTACCCACCCCATGCGTCCCAAATCTCCAGGTTCAAGGGCATCTTCCTACATCGAAAACATGCATGGGAAACCCAGAAGATGGTACACCGTGTGATCGGAAAAGGTTTCTAAAACGCACCTCATTTCTCCTCTCCTTGTGCTCAGGTTCGCCATTCCAGCCGCTTTCCTAACAGTCTCCCTACTTGGAGAATCAGCACCTTTATCCTCCTGTTTCGTACAGGTTGCAGTTTGTCCTGAGGATGAACGGGAAGAGGGGGAACCAATGAGAGACGAGCTCTAGGTGTTGGGACAGGCACAGGTCGCTCTATTTTCCCATCAGGAAGAAGAATGAACCACAGGCTCAGCCTGCCCCCCGGAACCAGAATAGGGCCTGAAGCAATCCTGCGCTTTTGAGGCCAGCTCCCAAAAAAACGAGTTGACAAATGGAGCTCAGGGGCACTGCAATTCACAAACCTGAAGAGTTATAAACGATAACTCTCGTCCACAAATATAGTGAGCGAAGGCAACGAAGAGGATTTGAAAGCAAGGCAGAATTGCAGCAAACAGATTTCAGGAGGTAGATTCGACTCGCCTTTAAAGCACATGAAAAGCGGCAAAACGTCCACAATGATGCCTTTGGCCAAAAAGGGCGTATGCGTTTTTTCCTGAGTATATTCAGGAAAAAACGCATACGCCCTCTTTGGCAACCCAGCAAGCCGGAAAGGGAAATCAGCACTACAAAAAAGTCTCTCTTGCCATCGGTCAAAAGGGCCATGCTGAAAAAAGTGTAAAAACCCGAAATGCAGGACAGGCCATGGAGACATGGGAGCCTTGCTACCCTGATGGGTAGGATGTCAATTGCCACCGGCCACTCTTTAGAAGTGTATGTTGTACCCTAAAACATCTAAAAAACAGAGCTACAGAGCATACAGCACTTCCCCTCATGGGCATATATCTTGGGAAAACCAACAAATCGACAGGACACAGGCACCCCAAAGTTTAGGCCTGCTTTGTTTAGAAATGCCTCGATTTGGGTACAACTTACATGTCCTTGGAAGGAAAAAAAATGGATAAAGAAGATGTGGTACTTATGTACAATGGAATATTACTCAGCAATTACATGAATGAAATAAGCCCAGTGGCAGCAAGTCGTGGAGACTGAGGTACGATGATTCAAAGTGACATAAGTCAAACATAAAAAGAGACTTACCATAAGGTATCACTTAGAGATAGTATCTAAAAATGTCTACACATGAATGCAATTACAAAACAGAAACGGAGTCACACATTTAGAAAACACACTTATGGCTGCTAAAGGAGAAAGGTGGGGTGGGGTGATGCATAAACCAGGAGGTTGAAATTAGCATAGATACGGTTCCATAAACAAAATAGGTATTCGACAGGACCTACTCTATAGCTCAAAGAGCTGGACTCAGCACACTGCTGTCACCAGAGAAGGATATATAAGACTGGTAAGAATCTGTAAAAGAATTTATTGATGTCTCTCTTTAAGTGAATCAAGTGGATAGATGTAGAGCAGGAAGAAACACAGTATTGAAAATCAGCTATACCCCATTATAAAATTAAATAACAAGAACAAAATAAAGACAGTGAGAGAGAGAGAAATTCTTACAAAATTTGTTCAAGGGCTGTGATGCAACCTGGACTGACCACATCTAGACACAGAGCTGGATGGGACCTAAGGCTCTACACTCGTTGGTCTGAGAGGCTTCGTGAGGATGGGACAGCAAATGCAGCACTTTTAGAGTAATACTGCCTGGCCCCCATTCCATGGGTCCCATATCTCCAGGTGCAGGGGACCCTTCCTACAGCTAAAACATGCATGGCACATCCAGAGGATGGTACACCGTCTGATCGGGAAGAGTTTGGAAAAGTCACCTCATCTCCACGTCTCCTGGTATTCGGGTTCCCCAGCTCCTTTCCTTAGAGTCTCCCCACATTGGGAAGGCAGCACACTCAACAGCCGGTTTTTCACAGCTTGGAATTTTCCGGGTGAAGAAGGGGAATGGGGGGATGGAATGAGACACAAGCCTTAGATGTTTGGACAGGCATATGCCACTCTAGTTTCCTACCTGGAAGAAGAATTTCCCTATCCTTCAGGTGCCCCAGTAACTGGAATGGGTCTGTAGAAATCCTGCCCCTTTGTGTCTGCTTCCCTAAACAAGTTGAAAACCGGTGCTCAGGGGCACTGCAATTCACAAACATGCAGGGTTGTAATTGACACCTCTAATG
This sequence comes from Eubalaena glacialis, assembly GCF_028564815.1. Lineage (NCBI taxonomy): Eukaryota > Metazoa > Chordata > Mammalia > Artiodactyla > Balaenidae > Eubalaena > Eubalaena glacialis. The sequence continues at coordinate 98,249,223 of NC_083720.1, read as the reverse complement.
GAGTCATTTCTTGAGCCAAGTATTCGTAAAGGCCTTGTAAGCAAGGCAGAATTGCAGGAAAGGGATTTCAAGAGGTAGTTTGCACTCGTCATTAAAGCACACGCAAAGCTGCTGAACATCGCCAATGATGCAGTTTGCCAAAAAGGCCGTATGCGTTATCCCTTAATATATTCAGGAAAAACCCTTACTCCATTTTTGGCCAACAAAAGAGGTGGGCAATGTAAATTAATACTACAAAGAGATATCGCTTCGCACCAGTCAGAATGGCCAACCTCACAAACTGTAAAACCTGAAATGCAGGACAGGGCGTGGAGAAAAGGGAACCCTGACAAGCTGATGGTGGGAATGTAAATTGCTAACAGCCACTCCGGAGAAGTGGGTGGTGATTCCTTAAAAATCTAAAAACCAGAGCTTCAGAGCATATGGCGCTTCCACTCCTGGGCCTGTATCTTGGAATAAACGTAAATTGACAGGACCCAGGCACTCTAAAATTTATGCAGCCCTGTTTACAAGAGCCTCTACTCGGAAGCTACCTAAAAGTTCTTGGAAGGAAGAATGGATAAAGAAATTATGGTAGATATGTACAATGGAATATTACTCAGCCATGAAATGAATGAAATAAGGCCATTTAGGGCCACTCAGAAGGACCTACATACATTCATACTAAGTGTCATAAACCAGACAATGAAAAATATCATATGATATTACTTATTGGTGGAATCTAAAAATTGATAGAAAAGTACTATCTTACAACACAGAAACAGAGTCCCAGACTTAGAACACAAACTTATGGTTACCAAACTGGAAAGGTGTGTTGGAGGCATAAATCATGAGGTTGGAGTTAGTATATACATATTTACAGAGAGAAAACTTGTAATCAACATGGACCTGCTGTAGAGCACTTGGAACTCTTCTCAACACCCTTTGGTAACCTCAATGGGAAAATAATTCTAAAAAGAATATATAGTCATCTCTGTATAAATGAATCATGTTGGTGTATGTCAAAAATGAACACAACATGATAAATCAACTATATACTCCATTATAAATTTAAAATTAAATTAAAGAAAAGAAAAATGATCACTAAATTTGTTTAGTCGCAGTGAACGTACTAGTGTCACATCCCTGGACACAGACACAATTTGGTCCCAAGGCTGGACTGTTGTGGGCCTGAGGACCTCGGGAGGATATGCCAGCTAATTCGCCCCCCTTGAACATGTAGTACCTGGTCCCCTCTGCATGGGATCACTATCTCCAGATCTAAGTGTGCCCTCATACTACTAAACCAACCCTCTGACACCCAAAGGATGGTGGACTCTCTGGGCTGGATGACATTTGGAAAATCACCTGCTCTCAACATATCCTGGTGTTTGGGTTCCGACCTCCCGACTCCTTCGTAAGGGTCATCCCACTCTACAAGACAGCACCCTCAACAGGTGGTTTTGCAGGGGTTTATACTTGTTCGGGGGACGAAGGGTAAGGGGGAAGAAGGAATGGGACAGAAGCCCTTACATGTTTGGTCAGGCACATTCCACTCTAATTTAAAACCCAAGAACAGGACTTGCCCTACATCTAAGGTTGTGTCAGTAACCAGAGAGGGACAGTAGAAATCCTGCCGCCTTCTGTTTCCCATAACAACAATTCTAAAACTGGACTTTATACGCACTTCATATTCACAATGCCTGGGGAGCTGTAAATGACAACAGCCCTCAAAAAATGTCTTGGGGTAGGTAATCGAAATAGACTTCAAAACAAGGCAACTTTTCAATAACCCTCTTTCAAGGGGTAAATTTTACTGACACTGTTCAAAAAAAAAAAAAAGCACATATGAAGATGCTCACCATTGCTTTATGTTAGACAAATGCAAATCAGATGTACAAAGAAGTATCACCTGGAACCACTCAGAATAGTCATCATCACAATGTCTACAAACAAGAAATGCTTCAGAGGGTGTGGGAAAATGAGAAACCTACTACTTATTTTTTTTTTAATCTGCGTTGGGTCTTCGTTGCTGCGCGTGGCTTTTCTATAGTTGCAGCAAGCGGGGGCTACTCATCGTTGTGGTACGAAGCCTTCTCTTTGTGGTGGCTTCTCTTGTTGTGGAGCACAGGCTCTAGGCACACAGGCTTCAGTAGTTGTGGCTCGTGGGCTCTAGAGTGCAGACTGAGTAGTTGTGGTGCACGGGCTTACTTGTTCTGTGGAATGTGAGATCTTCCCAGGCCAGGGCTCGAACCTGTGTCCCCTGAACTGGCAGGCAGATTCTTAACCACTGTGCCACCAATTCTATGCTATCGGTGGCAATGTCAATTGGTAACAGGCACTATGGAGCACAGAATGGAGGTTACCAGAGTAAGGGGAGGTGGGAGGGATAAATTGGAAATTGGGATTGACATATACACACCACTGTATATAAAAGAGATAACAAATAAGGGCTTACTGTATAGCACAGGGAACTCTACTCAATACTCTGTAATGACCTGTATGGGAAAGGAATCCAAAAAGGATTGGATATATGTATAACTGCTTCACTGTGCTGTGCAGCAGAAAGTAATACAACATTGTAAATCAACTATACTCCAAAAAAATTGAAATTGAAATGAAATGAAATGAAATAAAATAAAATAGAGCTACCAGATGATCCAGCAAGTTCACTCCTGTGCGCATATCTGGAGGAAAGCATAAATCGAAAAGACACATCTTCCCCAATGTTCACTGCAACACTCTTTACAATAGCGAAGACATGGAAGCAACCAAAATGTCCATCAACATATGAATATAGGTAAAGAATATGTGATACATATATATAATGGAATATGACTCAGCCATAAAATAGAAGAAAATAATGCCAATTGCAGTAACATGGATGGACCTAGAGATGATTGTACTAAGTGAAGTAAGTCAGACAGAGTAAGACAAATATTGTATGATATCACTTCTAGGTGGAAGCTAAAAATGGATACAAATGAACTAACTTACAAAACAGAGGCAGACTCACAAACTTGGAAAACAAACTTATGGTTACCAAAGGGGAAAGGTGGGGGGTAGGGATAAATCAGGAACTTGGGGTAAACATACGAATACTACTATATACAACAGATAAGCAACAAGGACCTACTGTATAGCACAGGGAGCTCTACTCAGTATTCTGGGAATACCTTTATCAGAAAAGAATCTGAAAAAGAATGAATATATGCATATGTGTAACTGAATCACTTGCTGTGCAGCTGAAATGAACACAACATTGTAAATCAACTATACTCCAATAAAATTTAAATTACAAAATAAAGAAAATCACCTATATTTCAAAAGAAAAAAAAGAATTCCCATCTATTTATATGGCTTGATAGCTTACTTTTTTAGTGCTCAACATTATCCCATTCCCAGAATATATTAATACTATATCATTTCATTCACCTATTGGAGGACACCTTAGTTTCATTCACATTTTGGCAATATTGAATTAGGTGCTATAAATATCCATATGCAGGTTTTCCTCTGGAAGTATGTTTTAAACTACTTTCAGTAACTATCCATGAGAACACTTGCCGGATTGTACAGTAAGGGAATGTTCAATATTATAGCAAGTGTCAATCAGACTACCAAAGTAGCTGTATTATTTTTCATTTCCACCAATGGCAAATGACATTTCCTATTGTTCCACATCTCCTACAGAATTTGTTCTTGTCATTGTTCACATTTTAGCCATTCTAAGTGTTACATAGTGGTATGTAATTGTATTTTTAATTTGCTTTTTCATGGCAGCATGTAATCTGGATTATTCTTCTGTATACTTATATGCATAGTGTCTATTTTCTTTGGTGAGGTGTCCATAAAGTATATTGGTCCACATTTTATTTAGGTTGCTTTCATTTTTTTCTACCCAATCTGTATTTGTTTTATTTATTTTCGTGCCTTATTGCATTAGCAAGGACTTGGAGTAAGATATGGAAAAGGAGTCATGAAAGGGGACGTCCTTGCTTTTACCTGAACTTAGTGGAAAAGCTTCATGTTTTTGACCATTAATCATGATGTAAGATAAAAGTTTCCTGTAAATCTTTGTTATCAACTTGAGAAAGCTCCAGTCTATTTCTTTAACTGAGAGTTTTTATGAAGAATGGGTGTTAGATTTTTTCAAAGGTCTTCTGAATCTATTGATATGCTAATGATTGTCTTTAAGGTGTTGATATGATGGATATAATTATTTGATTTTAGAATGTTGAACCAGCCTTTCATACCTGGGATTATTCCCTCTCATTCATGATATAAAATTCTCTCAAAATATTGTTGGATTCGATTTGGTAACATTTTGTTGAGGATTTTTGCATTGATGTTCCTGAGAGATATTGGTCAGTTTCCTTTACTATTCATATGTTCTTCTAAGTTTGGATGTTGTGGATTTAGTGTCAGACATTCATCTGGGGAGATTCTCAGTCATTTTTAAAAAATATTTTCTGTTCTTTGTTAACTTTATTCTCCTCCTGCTATACCCATTATGTATAGGTCACAGCATTTTTCATTGTTCCCCAATTATTGATTACTCTGTTCTGTTGATTTCTTTCCTGCCCATTTTCTCTTTTCTCTTGAGATTTAAAGGTTTCTCTTGATATGTCTTCAAGCTCACAGATATTTCTCCTCAGCCAGCTCTTTGACTGCTAAAACAAAATACGAGAGACTTGGTATTTTATAAACAACAGAATATTTTTGTTTTCTCATAATTGCTGAGGCTGAAAAGTTCAAGAACAAGTAACCAGGGGCTTCCCTGGAGGTGCAGTGGTTAAGAATCTGCCTACCAATAAAGGGGACAAGGGTTCGAGCCCTGGTCCAGGAAGATCCCACATGCCATGGAACAACTAAGCCCGTGCACCACAAATACTGAGCCTGTGCTCTAGAGTCCACAGGCCACAACTACGGAGCCCGTGAGCCACAACTACTGAAACCCACACGCCTAGAGCCCGTGCTCCGCAACAAGAGAAGCCACCCAATGAGAAGACCGCGCACCGCACCAAAGACCCAACACAGCCAAAAATTAATTAATTAATTATCTAATTAATTAAAAATAAAAAGAACAAGTTGCCAGCTGACTTAGTGTCTGGCGAGGGACCAATTTCTGGTTCATAATGTGGGTCTTCTCGCTCGGCAATGAAATCATGGAATGGGCATAAGATCTTCTGTGTGCTACATTTATTAGGTCACTAATCCCATGTTTGAGGTCTCTGGCCTCATGACCTAATCACCTCCCAAAAGCCCCACCTCCTAATACCATCAACATGGGAGGTGGGTTTCAAAATTTTAAAATTAGAGGTACAAAATATTTACAACATAACAGGGACCACAGAGTTAACTGATTTTTCCTTTCATGTTAAAGGTTTGCACACTTATATTTATTATATAATCCCAAAACCCTTGTTTTTTTTTTAAGATTCTTTTTCCGTATACGCCAGTACAGACCATTGAGTAGAGTTCCCTGTGCTATAAAGCAGGTCTTTATCAATACTTATCTATTTTATATATAGTAGTGTGTATAAGTCAGTCCCAATCTCCCAATTTATCCTTTCCCCACTTATCCCCTGGTAACCATAAGTTTGTTTTCTATATCCATGACTCTATTTCTGTTGTGTAAATAAGTTCATTTGTACCTTTTTTTTTCTTTTTTAGATTCCTCATATAAGCAGTATCATATGATATCTGTCTTTCTGTGTCTGACTTGCTTCACTCAGTATAACAATCTCTAGGTCCATCCATGTTGCTACGAAACCCTTAATTGTTAAGGATAACTCTCAATTTCTTCCAGTATCATCAGCAATTCTTTCTGGCAGACACTTTTTAAACAGGGATATTGAGACCAAGGCTTCTGACCTGCAAACAAACAAAACATCATTCATATAGTGAAAACTTTGCAAATCAAAGGATGAAAGCACTTGGTCTAAATCCCTTTGCACCCACTGCTGACAGAGGGCAGAGGAGTTTGACTCACTAATCTTCCTTACGTGCACTTCTTCCTAATGGGGTATTCCATCTAAAACTTATAAGAAGCGGGAATGCATCATGGAACACAGCAATCTCTACTACAGATACTGAAGCGGGAATGCATCATGGAACACAGCAATCTCTACTACAGATACTGAAGCAGCAAAAAAAAAAAAAAAAAAAAAAAAACCATGATGAATCCATCCAAAGGGTTCTGTCCACATTGTTACAATAGTTTCCCTCGCACTGTGAACCCTTTTCAAACCCTATCACTTGAACCTATTTTTATTTTTTTCAACAAAAATAATGTTAATCTGCAGTCACACACTCCAGTAATATTACACTATCCCTTGTGCAAGTATGTAGGGATTTGAGGAGCTATGGGAGGCCATCATGAGAGGTTGCCTAGAGTAATTAGGACATTTCATTTAATGTTGGCTCTTCTCCCTAAGATGTCTGCTATCCTCTTCTTTTTGTAGCTACTAGCATTGAGAAAGTGACCAAGATAAGGCCCTTCTCTTTTACTGCCCATGAATGCAGCTGTGATTAACCCCACAGAACTTGGTGCTTCCAGAATCCCCTGAACCTACTGACCCTCCATGCATGGCAGGACATAGATAAGGATGGTGACGTGTATCCTTGTATAGAGCATGTTATAAAATTTTTGACTCTTCCCTTCCTCATAATTCCAAAGAATAGATTTCTTTGGATTTCTGCTTAATGCTGCTGGAGTTGGTACATAAGTTGAGGGAGGTATCAGGGCACACCAAAACAGAGGGTAACTGCACAGAAAATACAAGCAGGTACATTTCTGTGTAGTTTCAAGCAGCTTATTTGCTATATCAACCATGGTGACAGGTTGACCCTTCCTCTTTCTACTAGTAGTACAACAAACATAAAGGACATTTAGGCTGCTTGTTTTATCCCCACCTCTCACAATTGATCTGCATTAACATATAGGACAATGAAGGGCCCTTTCTACCATCTTAACCAATATCTGAGAACTAGAAAATGTCCAGATTTTTCTGGGGATTATTTTCATATTCCCCAATCAGGCCTATGAAGGAATCTTACCTATTGTGTTTAATGAAGTCATATCTCTGACGGCATCCCATCATCAACAAGACTGGGAAGAAATCTGAAGGGTCTTCGATTTTACCATATTTGAAATAACAATATTTTAGCCTGACACGTTTTTGGATTTTAGAAAAAAATATTTTAAATGAGACAAAAAATCATTTTTATGACACAAAAAGACAGCAATAGTTTTATAGTTTTATCTGTTCCACTTGCACACAAGTGTCTCATGGGGTTATGTAAAGCACTCCTGTTGGGTGCTGTGCATGGTGCAAGTATGGATTAAAGCTTAGGAATTTTAAGCTTCAGTCACCTGAAACATTTAAATTAGGATGCAAGCAATCCTGTCCAACATTTGAAAAGAGCAAGACACTCTCTTTATTTTATTTGTTAGGTAATTAATCTGTCTTTTCCCCAAGGAGAGAAACAACTGGCATCTTCCATCAATGTGTTGTACAAAAATCTTTGAACAGAGAGTGCAAGCAGAGGCTGATACAGGATGTGAAAAAAAAAAAAAGAGAGACCCTTGTGGCATTTTCTCCTAACTTATTGCAATCTCCCATTTAAAATGTGGGAATAATCAATCTTCTGAGGAAAAAGGCCCAAGGAAGGTTTTTGCTTCTGTGGAATAATGGGATTGCTAAAGATTTCAGGAGGCAAGATGAATTAGTGAGAATGACCATGAGAACTCAGAGAAAAGTCAGATCCATGGATGAAGTGATGTTTACCACTGTGAATCAATGAGAAGTAGGAGCAAATGAAAAGAAAGCTGATACAACATTTTCTGAATAAATATAACCTTTCAGCTGTCATAGAAAAATTAATATTCACTATGATACAACATATTTAGTTTAGAAAGTTAACTTAAATTTAAAGCTTAATAATTACATTTATTGAAGAAACAAAAACATATTTGTGGTTTAGAATAAATAATGTGTTCTGCTACAGATAAGAAGACTACATAAATAAATAGAAATAAGACTAAATAAATAAATAAAGAGGAAAATAACAAATTAGATGTTATTAACATTAAAAACTGACACTCATCTAAAGAAAGAGAAGGAGAGACAGAAAGAGAGAAGAACTCATATCAAGCATGTATTAAAAACTCCTAAATAAGAAGTCTTCAGATGTTAAAAAAAAAGGAAGTCTTCAATAAGAAGACAATGGAATAGCAAAATGGGGAAAACATACCAAAAGATATTTCCAAAAAGAGAGTACAGAATGTTAAGTAAACATATCAAAAGATGCTTGGCTTCTTAGTAGTCAATTAAATGCAAAAACGTGATACCTGGAATTATCACTCACCAACCAGAAAGTTCAAATGAAAATGACAGGTATTATCAAGTTTGACAAGAATGTGTATAATCCTTGAATCTCATTCACTGCTGCTGAAGATGAAAAATCATACAAATGTTTTGAAAATATTTAGAAATATCTAAAAAGATAAACACAAGGAAGCTATGACTCGAAAATTTTACTACTACATGTATACTGAACAATAATTTATACACACACCACAAAAGCTCAAGTTCTAGAATTTATATACCAGTGCTGTTCTCAATAGACACAAACTGAAAATCACTCATATTGTAATACACATTGGAATAAATTAATTAATAGTTAAATATTTACACTATGGAATCCTATGCAACAGTGGCAATGCATGATCACAACAACAGGCAACCATATAGGCATATTCACAAACAACATAAAATAAAAAAGCCCAATCCAAAAGTGATTTTACTGTGCCATAACATTTATATAAAATACAAAATACAGGTAAAGTTATCTTTTTGTTAGATACCAGAACAATATTAAACCTTAAGGGGAGTCACTAGAATGGGACCAGGGGGCCTCTGAGTATCCGGCGATTTTCTGTGTCTTTATCTAGAAGCTATGTTTAGAGTGTATTCAGATGCTGAATTTTCTGAAATTTGTCATTTCCTTACAAACCAGGCATGTTTTTCGTTGTTTTTTATACATAAGAAAAACTAAAAAAGATAGACTAGGGAAGGTAATTGTATTAGCACTTTAATACCCATGCTTTTCAAGGTGGAAGTGAAAAGTATTAAATACTTGACATTGTGATTACTTCTTAAAAGTAAGGTGAAAATTTGAGGTTAATAAATAAGACATACTTCTTCATATATAATCCTCAAAGAGGAGGGGTAGAAAGGAGTATTATTTTTTTTTCTTTAATACAGATTCGTTAAGATAGAAAATAATGAAAACAGACTAGGTTTAAAAAAGAGCACACTGGACTTCCCTGGTGGCACAGTGGGTAAGAATTTGCCTGCCAATGCAGGGAACAGGGGTTCCATCCCTGGTCTGGGAAGATCCCACATGCCGCAGAGCAACTAAGCCCGTGTGCCACAACTACTGAGCCTGTGCTCTAGAGCCTGCAAGCAACAACTATTGAGCCTGCATGACACAACTACTGAAGCCCATGCACCTAGAGTCCGTACTCCACAACAAGAGAAACCACCGCAAGGAGAAGCCCGTGCACCACAACGATGAGTAACCCCTGCTTGACACAACTAGAGAAACCCTGTGCAGCAACGAAGACCCAACGCAACCAAAAATAAAAAAAATTAAATCTTTTGACTTCTGAGATGACTCACTCACGTGGCTGTAGGTAAGAGGCCTCAGTTCCTTGCCACATGGATCTCTCCTTAGGGCTGCTTGAGTGTCCTCATGACATGGCAGCTGGCTTACCCCGGGATGAGTGATCTAGCAGAAACCAAAGCAGAAGCTGCAATGTCTTTTATAACTTTGGAAGCTGCACTTTGTCATTTCTGCAATTTCTTATTAGTTAAACAGTCAACCCTTTTCAAGTGCGAGGAGCCACACTGGTACATGAAGACTGGGAGATAATTAGGGCCATCTTGGAGGCTGGCTACCAAAGTGGCTGACTAGCCAAAGTCTGAATTTTGTTTTCTTCACTTCTGGAGAGAAAATGGTCAGTGAATCTCATTGGTAGTCTTTGAGATGTACCAAAGCTACCTCTTGCTCTCACCCCCAGCCGTGTGGCTGACAGGGTCTTGGTGCTCCAGCCGGGTGTCAAGCCTGTGCCTCTGAGGTGGCAGAGCCGAGTTCAGGACATTGGTCTACCAGAGACCTCCAGTACCTTGTAATATCAAATGGCGAAAGCGCTCCCAGAGATATCCGTCTCAACGCTAAGACCCAGCTCCACTCAGAGACCAGCAAGATCCAGTGCTGGACATCCCATGCCAAACAACTAGCAAGACAGGAATGCAGGCCCACCCATTAGCAGAGAGGCTGCCGAAAATCACAATAAGGTCACAGACACCCCAAAACACACCACCAGATGCTGATCTGTCCACCAGAAAGAGAAGATCCAGACACAGCCACCAGAACACAGGCACCAGTCCCCTCCATCAGAAAGCCTACACAGCCCACTGAACCAACCTTAGCCACTGGGGGCAGACACCAAAAACAACGGGAACTACGAATCTGCAGCCTCTGAAAAGGAGACCCCAAACACAGTCCCCAAAGCCAAATGAGAAGACACAGAAACACACAGCAGATGAAGGAGCAAGGTAAAAACCCACCAGACCAAACAAATGTAGAGGAAATAGGCAGTCTACCTGAAAAAGAATTCAGAGTAATGATAGTAAAGATGATCCCAAATCTTGGAACTGGAATGGAGAATAGACAAGAAACGTTTAACAAGGACCTAGAAGAACTAAAGAGCAAACAAACAATGATGAACAACACAATAAATGGAATTAAAAATTCTCTAGAAGGAAACAATAGCAGAATAACTGAGGCAGAAGAATGGATAAATGACCTGGAAGATAAAATAGTGGAAATAACTACTGCAGAGCAGAATAAAGAAAAAAGAATGAAAAGAACTGAGGACAATCTGAGACACCTCTGGGACAACATTAAATGCACCAACATTCGAATATAGGGGTCCCAGAAGTAGAGGAGAAAAAGAAAGACACTGAGAAAATATTTAAAGAGATTATAGTTGAAAACTTCCCTAATATGGGAAAGGAAATCATTAATCAAGCCCAGGAAGCGCAGAGAGTCCCATACAAGATAAACCCAAGGAGAAACATGCCAAAACATATATTAATCAAACTATCAAAAATTAAATACAAAGAAAAAATATTAAAAGCAGCAAGGGAAAAACAACAAATAACATACAAGGGAATCCCCATAAGGTTAACAGCTGAACTTTCAGCAGAAACTCTGCAAGCCAGAAGGGACTGGCAGGACATATTTAAAGTAATGAAAGGGGAAAAGCTACAACCAAGATTACTCGACCCACCAAGGATCTCGTTCAGCTTCGACAGAGAAATTAAAACCTTTACAGACAAGCAAAAGCTAAGAGAATTCAGCACCACCAAACCCGCTTTACAACAAATGCTAAAGGAACTTCTCTAGGCAGGAAACACAAGAGAAGGAAAAGACCTACAATAAGAAACCCAAAACAATTAAGAAAATAGTAATAAGAACATACATATCAATAATTACCTTAAATGTAAATGGATTAAATGCTCCAACCAAAAGACATAGACTGGCTGAATGGATCCGAGAACATGGCCGGTATGTATGTGGTCTACAAGAGACCCACTTCAGACATAGGGACACATACAGATGGAAAGTGAGGGGATGGAATAAGATATTCCATGCAAATGGAAATCAAAAGAAAGCTAGAGTAGCAATTCTCATGTCAGACAAAAAAGACTTTAAAATAAAGACTATTACAGGAGACAAAGAAGGACACTACATAATGATCAAGGGATCAATCCAAGAAGAAGATATAACAATTGTACACATTTATGCACCTAACATAGGAGCACCTCAATACATAAGGCAAATGCTAACAGCCATAAAAGGGGAAATCGACAGTAACACAATCATAGTAGGGGACCTTAGCACCCCTCTTTCACCAATGAACAGATCATCCACAATGAAAATAAATAAGGAAACACAAGCTTTAAATGATACATTAAACAAGATGGACTTAATTGATATTTATAGGACATTCCATCCAAAAACAACAGAATACACTTTTTCTCAAGTGCTCGTGGAACATTCTCCAGGATAGATCATATCTTGGGTCACAAACCAAGCCTTGGTAAATTTAAGAAAATTGAAATCGTATCAAGTATCTTTTCCGACCACAACGCTATCAGACTAGATGTCAATTACAGGGAAAAATCTGTAAAAAAAGAGAAACACATGGACGCTAAACAATACACTACTTAATAACCAAGACATCACTGAAGAAATCAAAGAGGAAATAAAAAAATACCTAGAAACAAATGACAATGAAAACATGAAGACCCAAAACCTATGGGATGCAGCAAAAGCAGTTCTAAAAGGGAAGTTTATAACAATACAATCCTACCTCAAGAAACAAGAAACATCTCAAATAAACAAGTTAACCTTACACCTAAAGCAATTAGAGAAAGAAAGGAAAAAAAAAAAACCCCAAAGTCAGCAGAGGAAAGACATCATAAAGATCAGACCAGAAATAAATGAAAAAGAAATGAAGGAAACAACAGCAAAGATGAAAAAAAACTAAAAGCTGGTTCTTTGAGAAGATAAACAAAATTGATAAACCATTAGCCAGACTCATCAAGAAAAAAAGGAAGAAGACTCAAATCAATAGAATGACAATTGAAAAAGGAGAAGTAACAACTGACACTGCAGAAATACAAAGGATCATGAGAGATTACTGCAAGCAACTATATGCCAATAAAATGGACAACCTGGAAGAAATGGACAAATTCTTAGAAAAGCACAACCTTCCAAGACTGAACCAGGAAGAAATAGAAACTATAAACAAACCAATCCCAAGCACTGAAATTGAGACTGTGATTAAAGATCTTCCAACAAACAAAAGCCCAGGACCAGATGGCTTCACAGGCAAATTCTATCAAACATTTAGAGAAGAGTTAACACCTATCCTTCTCAAACTCTTCCAAAATATAGCAGAGGGAGGAACTCTCCCAAACTTATTCTATGAGACCACCATCTCCCTGACTCCAAAACCAGACAAAGATGTCACAAATAAAGAAAACTACAGGCCAATATCACTGATGAACATAGCTGCAAAAGTCCACGGCACAATACTAGCAAACAGAATCCAACAGCACCTTAAAAGGATCATACACCATGATCAAGTGGGGTTTATCCCAGGGATGCAAGGATTCTTCAATACATGCAAATCAGTGTGATACACCATATTAAAAAGCTGAAGGATAAAAACCATATGGTCATCTCAATAGATGCAGAAAATGCTTCCGACAATATTAAACACCCATTTATGATAAAAACCCTCCAGAAAGTAGGCATAGAGGGAACTTTCCTCAACATAATAAAGGCCATATATGACAAACCCACAGCCAGCATCGTTCTCAATGGTGAAAAAGTGAAACCATTTCCACCAAGATCAGGAACAAGACAAGGTTGCCCACTCTCACCACTATTATTCCACACACGTTTGGAATTTTTAGCTACAGCAATCAGAGAAGAAAAAGAAATAAAAGGAATCCAAATTGGAAAAGAAGAAGTTAAGCTCTCACTGTTTGCAGATGACATGATACTATACATAGAGAATCCTAAAGATGCTACCAGAAACCTACTAGAGTTAATCAATGAATCTGGTAAGGTTGCAGGATACAAAATTAATGTACAGATATCCCTTTCATTCCTATACACTAAAGATGAAAAATATGAAAGAGAAATTAAGGAAACACTCCCATTTACCACTGCAACAAATAGAATAAAATACCTAGGAATAAACCTACCTAAGGAGACAAAAGACGTTTACTCAACAAACTATAAGACACTGATGAAAGAAATCAAAGATGACACAAACAGATACAGAGATATACCATGTTCTTGGATTGGAAGAATCAACATTGTGAAAATGACTCTACTACCCAAAGCAATCTACAGATGCAATGCAATCCCTATCAAACTACCAATGGACTTTTTCAGAGAACTAGAACAAAAAACTTTCACAATTTGTATGGAAACACAAAAGACCCCGAACAGCCAAAGCAATCTTGAGAAGAAAAACAGAGCTGGAGGAATCAGGCTCCCTGACTTCAGACAATACTACAAAGCTACAGTAGTCAAGACAGTACGGTACTGGCACAAAAACAGAAATATAGATCAATGGAACAGGAGAGAAAGCCCAGACATAAACCCATACACATATGGTCACCTTATTTTTGATAAAGGAGGCAAGAATATACAATGGAGAAATCACAGCCTCTTCAATAAGTGGTGCTGGGAAAACTGGACAGCTACAGGTAAAAGAATGAAATTAGAAGACTCCCTAACACCATACACAAAAAGTAAACTCAAAATGGATTAAAGACCTAAATGCAAGGCCAAACACTATCAAACTCTTAGAGGAAAACATAGGCAGAACACTCTATGACATCAATCACAGCAAGATCCTTTTTGACCCACCTCCTAGAAAACAGAAATTAAAAAGAAACATAAACAAATGAGACCTAAGGAGACTTAAAAGCTTTTGCACAGCAAAGGAAAATGTAAACAAGACAAAAAGGCCACCCTCAGAATGGGAGAAAATATTTGCCAGTGAAGCAGCTGACAAAGGATTAATCTCCAAACTTTACAAGCAGCCCATGCAGCTCAATATCAAAAAACACAAACAACCCAATCCATAAATGGGCAGAAGACCTAAATAGACATTTCTCCAAAGAAGATATACAGATTGCCAACAAACACATGAAAGAATGCTCAACATCACTGATCATTAGAGAAATGCAAATCGAAATTACAATGAGGTATCACCACACACAGGTAAGAATGGCCATCATCAAAAAAATCTACAAACAATAAATGCTGCAGAGGTGTGGAAAAAAGGGAACCCTCTTGCACCGTTGGTGGGAGTGTAAATTGATACAGCCACTATCGAGAGCAGTATGGAGGTTCCTTAGAAAACTAAAAATAGAACTACCATATGACACAGCAATCCCACTACTGGGCATATACCTGGAGAAAACCATAATTTAAAAAGAGTCATGTTCCACAATGTTCATTGCAGCTCTATTTGCAATAGCCAGGACATGGAAACAACCTAAGTGTCCATCAACTGATGAATGGGTAAAAAAGATGTTGCACATCTTCAATATAAAATGGAATATTACTCAGCCATAAAAAGAAATGAAATTGAGTTATTTGTAGTGAGATGGATGGACCTAGAGTCTGTCATACAGAGTGAAGTAAGTCAGAAAGAGAAAAACTAATACTGTATGCTAACACATATATGTGGAATCTAAAAAGAAAAGAAAAGAAAAAAAAATGGTTGGGAAGAACCTAGGGACAGGACAGGAATAAAGATGCAGACATAGAGAATGGACTTGAGGACATGGGGAGGGGGAAGGGTAAGCTGGGACGAAGTGAGAGAGTGGCATGGACTTATATATACTACCAAATGTAAAATAGCTAGCTAGTAGGAAACAGCTGCATAGAACAGGGAGATCAGCTCAGTGCTTTATGACCACTTAGAGGGGTGGGATAGGGAGGGCGGGAGGGAGACACAACAGGGAGGAGATATGGGGATATATGGATATGTATAGCTGATTCACTTTGTTATAAAGCAGAGACTAACACACCATTGTAAAGCAATTATAGTCCAATAAAGATGTTAAAATTAAATAAATAAATAATTTATGCCCCCCCCACAAATTCAATCTTTTTTAAAAATAAATAAATAAAAAAGAGCACTCAGTGACATGGAACTCTAAACCAAAGTATTTTCAGTACTATAGTAAATGTAAATGGATTAATATCTCCTATTAAAGTGTGATTTTTTATATTATGTGCAACTAAATTTTTTTCACAATATACAGGTAAAATAAAAGAATTACATTAGAAAGGAGAAAACATTCCATGTATTTAAAAACAATAAAACAATAAGCATATAATATGCATCTTAGATATAAGTAGTCTTTAAGTTCAGAACAATTTGTCATTATTGTAATTAGTATTATTATACCAATTTCTTTAAAACATTTCAATACTTTTTGTATTTGAAAAAATATTTTACTATTTTTTCTTCGCTCTTTTGTGGTCTAATACATGGTAAGTATTTAGGTGCTAACATAACTTAAAAATATATTTTGTTTTTTTACAGCCGAACAAAACTGAATCAAGAAGAAATAGATAACTTGAACATACTGATCACTAAAAGCAAAATAGAGGGTTTCCCTGGTGGCGCAGTGGTTGAGAATCTGCCTGCCAATGCAGGGGACACGGGTTCGAGCCCTGGTCTGGGGAGATCCCAGATGCCGCAGAGCAACTGGGCCCGTGAGCCACAACTACTGAGCCTGAGCGTCTGGAGCCCGTGCCCCGCAACAAGAGAGGTCGCGATAGTGAGAGGCCCACGCACCGTGATGAAGAGTGGCCCCCGCTCGCTGCAACTAGAGAAAGCCCTCGCACAGAAACGAAGACCCAACACAGCCAAAAATAAATAAATAAATAAATAAAATTTAAAAAAAAATAGAATCTGTAATTTTAAAAAACTCCCTACCAACAGAAGTCCAGGATCAGATGGTTTCACAGGCAAATTCTACCAAATATAAAAAGCAGAACTTACACCGATTCTTCTCAAACTCTTCGAAAAGATTGAAGAGTAAGGAATACTTCCAAAGACATTCTATGAAGCCACTATCACGCTGACATCAAAAACAGATGGGGGGGGGACTTCCCTGGTGGCACAGTGGTTAAGAATCTGTCTGCCAATGCAGGGGACATAGGTTCGAGACCTGGTCTGGAAAGATCCCACATGCCACGGAACAACTAAGCCTGTGTGCCACAACTACTGAGCCTGCGCTCTACAGCCCACGAACCACAACTACTGAGCCTGATAGCCACAACTGCTGAAGCCCACGCACCTAGAGCCCATGATCTGCAACAAAAGAAGCCACCACAATGAACAGCCTGCACACCACAACGAAGAGTAGCCCCCGCTCGCCGCAACTAGAGAGAGCCCGAGCGCAGCAACGAATGCCCAATGCATCCAAAAATAAATAAAGAAAGAAATTTACTTAAAAAAAAAAACAAATAAAACAGATGGGGACTTTTCTGGTGGTCCAGCAGTTAAGATTTCGCCTGCCAGTGCAGGGGGTGCGGGTTCGATCACTGGTTTTGGAGCTAAGATCCCACATGCCTCACAAACAAGAAACCAAAACATAAAACAGAAGCAATATTGGAACAAATTCAATAAAGACTTTAAAAAAAAAAAAACACAGAGAAAGACACTACCAAAAAAGAAAACTGCAGGCCAATATCGTTGATAAATATAGACGCAAAAATTCTCAACTGAATATTAGAAAACCAAATCCGACAACACATAAGAGGATCATACACCATGACCAAATTTGATTCACCCCAGTGTCACAAAGTTGTTTCAACATATGCAAATCAATCAACATGATACACCCCATCAACAAAGGAAAAACAAGAAACAAACGATCATCTCAATAGATGGCGAAAAAGCATTTGAAAAACTTCAATATCCATTCATGATAAAAACACTTACCAAAGTGGGTATAGAGGAAACATATCTCAACATAATGAAAGCTATTTATGACAAACCCACAGCCAATATAATACTCAATGTTCATAAGCTGAAAGCCTTCCCGCTAAAATCTGGAACAAGACAAGGATGCCCACTCTCACCTCTTCTCTTCAACATAGTATTGGAAGTCCTAGCCACAACAATCAGACAAGAAAAAGAAATAAATTCTAACCAAATTGGAAGGGAAGAGGTAGAGTTGTCATTATATGCAGATGACATGATAATATATATAAAGGAAACCCTAAAAATTCCACACAAACACTACTAGAACTGATAAACAAATTCAGCAAAGTAGCAGGATACAAGATTAACATATATAAATTGGTTGCATTTCCTGGTTTTTCTTCCTTTTTTTTTTTTTAATTTATTTTGGCTGCATTGGGTCTTCATTGCTGTGCACGGGCTTTCTCTAGTTGTGGCCAGTGGGGACTAGACTTTCTTGTGGTGCGCAGGCTTCTCATTGCAGTGGCTTCTCTTGTTGTGGAGCACGGGCTCTAGGCACACAGGCTTAAGTAGTTGTGGCACATGGGCTCAGTATTTGTGGCTCACTGGCTCTAGAGTGCAGGCTAAGTAGTTATGGCACACAGGTTTAGTTGCTCCACGGCATGTGAGATCTTCCTGCATCAGGGCTCAAACCCGTGTCCCTTGTATTGGCAGGCGGATTCTCAACCACGGAGCCACCAGGGAAGTCCCTGGTTGCATTTCTTTACACTAACAATGAAATATCAGAAAGGAAATGTAAACAAGCAATCCTTTTTTAAATGGCATCAAAAACATAAAATGCTTAGGAATAAACCTCACCAAGGAGGTGAAAGACTTATATACTGAGAACTACAAAACATTAGTAAAGGAAACTGAAGATGATTCAAAGAAATGGAAAGACATCCCACGCTCTTGGATGGGAAGAATTAATACTGTTAAAATGGCTATACTACCCAAAGCAATCTACAGATTTAATGTGATCCCTATCAAATTACCCATGACATTTTCCCCAGAACTAGAACAAATAATCCTAAAATGTATCTGGAACCATAAAAAGTCAGAAATGTCAACACAATCCCCAGGAAAAAGAACAAAGCAGGAGGCATAACCCTCCTAAACTTCAGACAATACTACAAAGTTACAGTAATCAAAGCCACATGGTATTGGCACAGAAAGAGATACATGGATCAATGGAATAGAATAGAGAGCTAAGAAATAAACCCACACACCTATGGTCAATTAACCTTTGACAAAGGAGGCAAGAATATACAATGGGGAAAAGATAGTCTCTTCAGCAAGTGGTGTTTTGAAAGTTGGAGAGCCGTATGCAAATCAGTGAAGTCAGAACATACCCTCACACCATACACAAAAGTAAACTCAAAACGACTTATATGCTTAAATATAAGATAGGACACCTTATAACTCCTAGAAGAGAACATAAGCAAAACATTCTCTGACATAAGTCATACCAAAATTTTCCTAGGTAGTTCTCCTTAGGCAGTACAAATACAGTAAGTCACCTACATACGAACCTTCAAGTTGCAAACTTTCAAAGATGCAAACGTCCATTCGCATGTCCAATCATGTACGTTAGTTCACGTGTCTGGCATACGTTGTCACGTGCGTGCTTCCTCTATATGTGGTTGTGCTTTTGTGTACTTTACAGTACTGTATAGAGTACAGTAGTACAGTACCTTTATTTCAAGCCCAAGATGTCTGGAAGCAAGCATAAAAGCAGAGGTGATGTAGCTGGTACTGTTAAGAAGCGCCGAGCGATAATGATGGAAACAAAAGTGAAAGTAATTGAGAGAGTGGAGCGAGGCAAAAAGATGTTAGACATCGCTCATTCTTATAACATGAATCATTCAATCATTGGCACGAATCTAAAGAACAAGGACAAGATCATGGAACATGTGAAGTCTGCTGTGCCGACGATGTTGACAAAATATCCAAGAAGCATGGAAAAGTGATGGAGGAGATGGAGAAACTTCTCAGTGTGCGGATGCAGGATCAACATCAGCGCTGAGTCCTGCTCAGCTTAACGCTGATTCAAGAGAAAGCTAAAAGCCTTTATGAAGACTTGAAGAAGAAACACGGCAAAGAATCAGAGGGCACATCTTTTAATGCCAGCCATGGCTGGTTTCATCGGTTCAAGGCTAGAGCCAACCTTCACAATGTAAAAGTAAGTGGAGAGGCAGCAAGTGCAGATAGGGTAGCTGTCCAGGAACTTCCAGAAACACTTTGAGAAATTATTGAGGATGTGGATGAGACACAACTGTACTGGAAGAGGATGCCAGACCGAAGTTACATCAGTAAGGAGGAAAAGTTGATGCCGGGCTGTAAAGCAGCAAAGGATAGGCTAACTGTTGTTTGGTGGCAATGCTTCCGGTGAATTGAAGCTGAAACCTCTCTTAGTTTATCATTCACAGAACCCAAGAACCCTTAAAAACATAGCCAAGGGCTCTCTTCCTGTTGTGTGGAAGCGTAACCCCAAATCCCGGATTACACAGGCCACGTTCCAGGACTGGTTTTGCCACCACTTTATCCCAGATGTAGAGAAATATTGCTTGGAGAAGGACGTTCCAGCAAAACATTCTTTTGCTGCTCGACTATGCTCTGGGCCACCCCCCATTCATGGATGACTTTCATCCCGACGTCAAAGTACTGCATCTGTCACCAAATACTACGTTGCTCATCCAACCTATGGACCAGGGAGTTATAGTGACTTTCAAGAAATACTATTTATGTCACACTTTTTGTCAGGCAGTAAAGGTAAGTGACAAATCAGGAACAACCTAGGGACAACTTTGGAAGGACTATAACATCTACAAGACCATAAAAAACATTGACTTTGCATGGTGTGAGGGTATGGCGGTCACCATGAATGGGGTTTGGAAGAACCTTTGCCCACAGTTTGTTCATGAGTTTTGTGGATTTGAGAAGGTAGATCAGAAGTCCGAAGAGGTCTTCAGCAACGTAGTGACCCTCAGCGAGAAGCTGGAGCTAGATCTGCAAGAGGACGATTTTGCTGAACTCCTTGTTGTGCAACATGAGGAGCTTACTGATGGAATTGGAGGCCCAGAGAAAGGATGAAGAGGGACAGGAGGAAGAAGAAGTAACTGAAGAGATTCACGACACAGAAAATGGCAAGGGAATCTTCGTTATTTGAGGAAGCACTGTTAGTTTTTGAGGCACAGGACCCGAACCTAGAATGGGACCCAAAGGTGGCAGCAGCCATTCAGAATGCAATCCAGTGCTACCTTGTCATCTATGATGAGAAAAAAAGAGCTACTACCCAGACATCAATGGATCATTCTTTCAAGAGGGTAGATAGGATTAAATCCAGCAAGGAACCAGAACCTTTGCCCTCAACGTCAGGTATGAGTGAAATTGCAGCTTGCCCTCTGTCTCCTACTGCTGATAATCCTTCACCTCTACCATCTCCCACCTCCTCTCCCTCCTCCAATCAGTAACTCTTCTCGCCTGTTCCCTCGATGCCAGCCCGAGTATCCCAGGTGTTGTACTGTATTACTGTACTTTTCAAGTTACTGTACTGTAAGATTAAAAATGTTTTCTTGTTTTTGTGCTTGTTTTTTATGTATTGTTTCCGTGAAAAGTATTATAAACCTATTACGGTACAATACCATATAGCCGACTGTGTAAGTTGGGTACCTAGGCGAACTTTGTTGGACTTACAAACGCACTCTTGGAACAGAACTTGTTCATATGTAGGGGACTTACTGTAAAAGCAAAAAAGAAACAGGAACTAATCAAACTTATAAGCTTTTGCACAGCAAAAGAAACCATAATCAAAATGAAAATACAACCTATGGACTGGGAGAAAATATTAGCAAATGATGAGACTGACAAGGGCTTAATTTCCAAACTATACAAACAGCTCATACAACTCAATAACAAAATAACAAATAACTCAATGGAAAAATGGGTAGAAGACCTAAATAAACATTTCTCCAAAGAAGACATACAGAGAGCCAATAGGCACATGAAAAGATGCTCATCATCACTAATTATTAGATAAACGCAAATCCAAATTACAATGAGGTATCACTTCACACTGATCAGAATGGCCATCATTAAAAAAAAATCTACAATTAACAAATGCTGGAGGGGGTATGGAGAAAAGGGAACCCTTCTACACTGTCGGCGGCCATGTAAGTTGGTGCAGCCACTATGGAAAACAGTATGGAGGTTCCTCAAAAATACTATAAAGACAGTTGCCATATGATCTAGCAATCCCACTTGTGGACATATATCTAGACAAAACTATAATTCAAAAAGATACATGAAACCTTATGTTCATAGCAGCGCTATTTATAATAGCCAAGACATGGACACAACCTAAATGTTCATTGAAAAATGAATGTATAAAGAAGGTGTGGTATACGTATACAATAGATATTACTCAGACATAAAAAAGAATGAAATAATGCCATTTGCAGCAACATGGATGGACCTAGAGATAATGATACTAAGTGAAGTAAGTCAGAGAGAGAAAGACAAATACCATATAATATCACTTATATGTGGAATCGAAAACAGGACACAAATGAACATGTCAGCGAAACAGAAACAAACACACAGATATAGAAAAGAGAGTTGTGGTTGCCAAGGAGAGAGTGAAGGAAAGATTGGGAGTTGTGGAATAGCAGAAGCAAACTATTCTACATAGGATGGACAACCCACAAAGACCTACTGTATAGCACAGGAAACTATATTCAATATCCTGTGATAAACCATAATGGAAAAGAAGATATATAGATATATAGATATAGACATACAGATATAGATATAGATACATAGATAGATATATATAAAACTGAATCACTTTGCTGCACAGCAGAAATTAATACAACAATGTATAAAGGCTGCAGAGGGTGTGGAGAAAAGGGAACCCTCCTGAACTGTTGGTGGGAATGCAAACTGATACAGCCACTATGGAGAACAGAATGGAGATTCCTTAAAAGCTAAAAATAGAACTACCATATGACCCAGCAATCCCACTACTGGGCATATACCCGGAGAAAACCATAATTCAAAAAGATACATGTACCACAATGTTCACTGTAGCACTATTTACAATAGCCAGGACATAGAAGCAACCTAAATGTCCATCGACAGATGAATACATAAAGAAGATGTGGCACATCTATACAATGGAGTATTACTCAGCCATAAAAAGGAACAAAATTGAGTTATTTGCAGTGAGGTGGTTGGACCTAGAGTCTGTCATACAGAGTGAAGTAAGTCAGAAAGAGAAAAAAAATTCCGTATATGGAATCTAGAAAAATGGTACTGACGAACCTAGTGACAGGGCAGGAATAAAGACACAGATGTAGAGAACGGACTTAAGGACACAGGGTGGAAGGGGAGACAGGGACATAGTGAGAGAGTAGCACTGACATATATACACTACCAAATGTAAAATAGCTAGTGGTAAGCTGCCGCATAGCACAGGGAGATCAGCTCGGTGCTTTATGTCCCCCAGAGGGGTGGGATAGGGAGTGTGGGAGGGAGGCTCAAGAGGGGGGGATATGGGGAATATATGTATACATATAGCTGATTCACTTTGTTGTAAAGCAGAAACTAATAAAGTGTTATAAAGTAAGTATACTCCAATAAACATGTATTTAAAAAACCCACAACATTGTAAATCAACTACACTTGAAAATATTTCTTAAGTGCAAAAAATTTTCTGAATGTAAGTTTTACTGTATGTGTGTACCACAGGTTCAATATATATGAATTATGTCAAATTGATTACATTGCTTTTCAAAAAAAGATTTTTTGATATTTTACATCAGCTTCATATTATAAATGCAGAAAAACTATATTATTTGTTTCTAAAGTTCAGAAATAGCCATTTTGCTCATTCGGTATACTATAAACCGTTAACTATTAAAAAGGGATTCGTGACCTCTTCCTTCCAAAGAAATATTTCTCCACTCACACAAGTTTAATAGAATGTTCCGCCATGAACTGACTTCCCACCTTAGAGACACGAGATTTGCATCCTGAAATCTCTTTCTTGCAAAAATGTCCAATTATCATCCTAGCATTACAGAAAAGAAATGCTTTTTTCCAGATCTCAAATTCCATACAACTTTAGTCAAGACATCATGTATGTTTTTTTTCACACACACACAGACTGTATTTTATTTTTACAAGAGATAAATCAACTGACACCAAGCATTGTAAATGGATGACCACAACAAAAGCAACAATCATACTATGTCATAATATTGACATTCAGTCCAGTAATCCTCCACTGTGACAGCTCCTTTACTTTGCAGTGAAAGACATCATGTATTTTTAAATAATCAGCACTCACCTGAGGTCTTTAAAAATCAACATAAACATAATTTTGTGTTCTCTTTCATTTATTCTGGTTCTAAGTGGTCATTTCTAAACGAAATTATTTAAGTATGTTAACGTCATCTTATAACATCATATTTCAAATGACTACCGTGTCTCCAAAGATGAAATATGAGGAACTCACAATTAGGCTCTCCAAGGTTTTGCTCTCTGAATGTGTATGACCCTTCTGCTGAACTCCACACTGTTCATTATTCTCTGAGAATATTCTTTTTCTTGTATGGCCATCTCACATGCTCTTTCATTTCATGAAGTTTTTTCCTACAATGTTATGCCTAGTTTATTTCTGAGAATATGCATTATTTCAGAATGATATTTATAGACACAAAGACTTCTCTATAATTCCCTGAGAGTTTCAAGAACTCCTTCTTCTTTTTTTTTTTTAATACCTAGATTCTGAAGCTCTGCACAAAGCATTACTAAACTTGCATTTACATAAGTATCTACATATTAATCACACATTAATGCATTCACAATTGTATTATGATTTATTGCTAATTTTGGAGCATAAACGTAGCTGTCTTATTTACCACCCTCTTGGAAATCACTTTAATATTTGCACTTAGGACTTGAAAGAGAATGGATAAATAAAAACCTGAAGAATATGCAAATACAATTTATATATTTCTCATAAAATTAGGTGATTATCTAACCTTTATCCAGAAAAAAAGAAGAGCCCAGATACTCCGCAGGCATGATCCTCGAGAATGTGTGGTCTTCCAGCAGGAAAACATGCAGTAATCCATGTGGCAGAGTTTACCTGTGACCAGCTGGGGTTAGTGACCTATGCATTCCTTACATGCAACATATCAGGAGTGGAAAAAGGGAATTTGTCCGTTGTGGCAATAAGTATAATGAAGATTTGTAGCAGGTCATGCTCATATGTTCAACACAGGTACAATCAAAAGTTTGTTCAATTCTGGTAGATCTAAGTCTGTATCTGTTACCTTGTCTTTAACGAGGAAATGTCAGAACTGACTTACCAAAAAAAAAAAAGTGTTTTGTTTGTTTGTTTGTTTTAATTAGAGTCACGGTGAGTAAGGCAGAGCTCAGAACAGCTAATGTGACTTAGTGATTCTCTCATCAGGAAATACAGTTTCTACTTCCTTGTTTATTCTCCACATCCTGTAGTAAGTAAAGTTTCAACGAAAGATAAATCTACAGCGTGAAAAGAAAAGAAAACTTACATGTGTCGATAAGATCATTTTGACAGATTTTACCACGTATGTCAGTGTTTCTGGGGATGGACACAAGCCAGAGCTCCCTACTCTGACATTTTCACTGATGTCATTCCCCTTGATCCTCAATTTGAAAACGGATAAAAATGTTTTCTATGTTTTCTTCTTTAAGAAATTAAATAAAGAATGCTTTCTAGACATGATCCTCTAATGATTTTCAGTCAGTGGTCATCAACAGAGGAAAAGCACAGAATCTCATCCCAACAGAAGGGTGACATTCAGTCAGGTTAAAAAAATTCTCCCCGAAATCAGAGCTTCATCTTTAACATGCAATCAAAGGCTTTCACAGGTTCTTCATCACTCTGCACTCAGCCCTACCATATGGGATTGGCTCTGAGAATCTCACATCAGATGACTGACAAACATGTCATAGTACACTGATCTGGTACCAGATCCTGCCTCTCTTAATGATCTCCTGCAGGGACATTGGAATATTCTAGGATATTTCCTGGAGCCCTCTATTCTACACAGGTACACTTCCAAGTAGAAACAGAAGCTTGGATTCTCACTGGGACCCCTGCTCTGTCCAACCAACCTCTCTAGAAATATGATGTTCTAATCTCTCCTGATTAGAACATTTCACAGTCTCTCCCTGTGCTAATTTAGTAAAGGTAAAAGAGAAACAAGAAAGAGCAAACTATGCAGGGAGCAATATATAAGATTCCTTTACTTAATGTATTTATCTGATATACCCAAATATTGAGAAATATAGATTCATTTCATAATGTTCAAGAAAAGAGGAGGAGGAACCTCCATGCCAACAGTATATATAAAATGGAATCAATATTGCATAAGCTCCAGCTTAACCTTAGCTACGAGGTACTAACTCTTCTCATAAAGAAGCAATAGTTCTCCATCATTTGAAGCACACTGAGGACTCAGATAGCTGGACACTGAAGGTGTAGCCTCCTCACTGGAATCCTGTACCTGCATCACAGAACAGTGAAATATTCCCAAAGAATTATTAAGGATGAGGGGGGGGAGGCGAAATAAAAAAGATGAATCCATAGTCTGTCCTACCATCTGTTCTGTTGGATATTACCACCATCTTGGCCCAATATGACCTTCCCACTTTTCTCTGGGCCTCCCTACTTTCCACCTCCATCCTCTCATTATATCTTACCTACACTTGGGAACGACTCTAGTTTTTCCACTTATCTTTATCAACAAGTAATCCAAATAGCAACTGTGTATATAACGCCTTAGAAACCTCAGGTCTGACTCAGTAATAATACATGACCTTCGAAGTCCAAAGTTTTCCTAATTCCCTTTATTATTTTTTTTTCTAATTTCCATGTACTTACACTCTTAAGACCTCCACTGTTCTCAGGTTCGTCTTCCCTGCAGAATCTGTCAACCTAGACATAGACTTAAGTACCACCCTCTAATTATCTCCTGGGGAATCCAGATTTTTAAAAAGCCTCAGCAAGCCTTATGGACTTTATTAAAGACTCTTTAAGATAACCCATGGGAGATAGCAGCACACCCACAGATATCTATCTAATACAACCTCAGAGTAATTTTTTTTTTCTTTTTTATAAAGTCTCTTCTGGCCAATGAAGACTCTCAGCTCTTCTTCTTCAACATATGCAGTGTCTCACCCTTCTGATTACTCTCTGCTCTATCCCAGGTCCACTCCCTTTCCTGATATTACATTCTTTCCCAATTTTGTATGTTGGTAAAATCAAATAACATAAAATATAACATGTTAATTATTATAAAGTGCACCGTTCAGTGATATTAAATACATTCATATTATTGGGCGATCAACATCACCATTTATCTTTCTAATTCTTTTCTACGTTTTAAAAGTGTAACTCTATATCCTTTAAACATAACTTTCCTTTTTGTTCCATAACCACCTGAAAAGCATCATTACCCTCCCAATTTCTATGGTTCTGACTACACTAAGTACCTCATATAATTGAAATAAGTAGTTGTATTGTTATGACTCACTAAAAGTCACAAAAATGGCATTTTTGGTAGCTAAATTTCCTCAAGACTCATCCATGTTGTAGCATATTCCTAGATCTTTTCCTTCTTAACACTGAATAATATTGTATTATATGGGTATATCACACTTTGCTTATCCAGGAACTAGTGGATGAACACTTAGGTTGCTTTCATATTTTAGCTACTGTGATTATTACTGCTCTAAACACTGGAGTACAAATATTTCTTTAAGACCCTGATTTCAATACCTTTGGGTATACCTCATAGTAAAATTCCTGGATCATGTAGTAATTCTATTTTTCAATATCTGAAAGAAAAATTGCCATACTCTTTTGCAAAGCAGCTGTATCATTCTGCATTCCCTCTGACATAGCACAATGGTCCCAACTCCCTCACACCCTCACCAATAGTTGTTTTCTGCTTGTGTATGTGTGTGTGTGCTTGTGTGTGTATGCATGCACACAAATATATAAACATGCATTTAGTGATATGGAGCATCTATTCAAGTGCTTAGTCATTTGTACATCTTTTTGAAGAACCATCTATTCAAGTCTTTTATCCATTTTTGAATCAGGGTGTTTGCTTTTTGTTCAGTTGTAGGAGTTCCCTGTATATTCTGAATAGAAATCTCTTGTCAGATAGATGGCTTTGAAATATTTTCTCCCATCTTGTGGGTTGCCATTTTATTCTGTTTACATTTCTTTGATACACATTTTTTTTTAATTATGTACTGCAAATTGTTTATTTTTTTGTTAGCTGTACCTTTGTTGTTCCTTCGTTTCATATTGAGGAAAACACTGCCAAATCCAATATCATGAAGCTCTTGCCCCGTATCTTCTTCTAAGACTTTTTATTTTATTAGGTCTTATATGTAGTTTCTTGATACGTTTTCATTAATTTTTGCATATGATGTTAGGTAAGGGTCCATCTCCCTTCTTTTGCATGTTGATCACAAGACTTCTCAGCACCATTTGTTGAAAATACTATCCTTTCTACTTTGAAAAGTCTTGGCAACTTGTCAAAAATCATTTGGCCATATATCAGGGTTTATTTCTGGGTGTTCTATTCTATTCTATTGGTCTTGAATAAGGGAGAAAATAGTATAACCTATCCAGGTTGATGAAGAACATAAAGAAAGACCAGGACTGAGAATTAGGAGGGCAATATAAAAGAGCAGGGAGTAAAAGACAGTGTGAGAGAAGATCTTGTATTTGTGAGTTCATGGAAATAGGATCATGCTAAAACCACTAAACGCCTGACTTTGAACAATACGGTAAATGTGCCAGCAAGAAACATAACACTTACCCATCTCTGGGAAATATAGTATGGGCATAAAGATAAACTACACACAAATATATTAAAAAGGGAAGGGTTTTCATGGTGTGAGAATATTGTGGCATTTGAAATACAATTTACTTCCGTTCTACCATTGTCTCTAAAATTTATCAAAGTGTATATACAAGCAATTCCAATTCTGGTAATGTGCTTGACAGGTTTATATATGAACTTCAGTAGAGCAGTAAGTGTACATTCATAGTAGGACTGTTCCCTAAACCAAAAAACAAAACACAAAAACTGCAAAGACTAGAGTTCACTTTGTCAACACACATACAGATGCAATGATGGTTAACGGTCCGAAAACAGAAGGTGAGCATGGGTGCAAGAGGTTAATCCCCAGGCTGGGGTGGGGTGCAGAGTTTGAGGGTAACACAAGTAGAAAAGGCTTTTGTCCTATCCTTGATTATTGAGGTATGGAAATTCGCAGGTCACTACCTTCATTTCAAACTGAATGAATGCACTATTCAATTTTTTTAAACAGGCGAAGTAAACATGAGTGATAATAAATTTCAAACTGTCGCTAATCAAATAAGATACTAAGAAAACTTAAATAATATGATTTAAGCATGAAGTAGAGAGACTGTCCAACATGGTAGCACTCAGAGACCCAGAGCTTGATGCCTCTCATGGGCACACCAAAGTCACAACTGTTTACAGAACAGCAATTGATGAAAAAGGCCGGGACCTACCATAGAAGATATTTTACAGCTAAAGATACAAGGAAGGCACCTCGACAAGACAGAAAGGAAGGGCAAAATCTCAATAGAGTCAAGACCCATACCACCAAGTGGGTGGCCCACAAATGGGAGAATAACTACAATTTCAGAGGTGCTCCCAGGTAGCAAGGGGTATGAAGCCAACATCAGGCTCCCAAGCCCAGGGATCCTGTTCTGGAAAGAAGAGTTCTTAGAAAGTTGGGCTTTGAAGACCACTAGTGCTTATTTTCCAGAGAGCCAGAGGGTTGTGGGAAATAGAGATTCCACTCTTAAAAGATGCTCACAAAACCCCACATGATCTGAGAATCAGAACAGAAGCAGTCATTTGAAAGGATCCCGGGTCACACCTACCTCCTGATCTTGGAGAGTCTCCCAGAGAGGCAAGAGGCAACTACAGCACAGCCTCAGGGACAGAGGCACTGGCAGCAGCCATTCGGGGGAGCTCCTTCTACCTCGTGGACGCTGGTACCGGCAAGCATAATTTCAGAATCCTCCCTCTAGCTTATCAGCCTCAGGACTGAGCCCTACCCATTTCCACCAGACTATAGACACAAGTACTAGGATGCTGCAGGCCAAGCAACTAACTGAGCAGGGGCATAGCCCCACCCACCAGCAAACAGGCTGCCTTCAGATCCTCTCAATGCACAGCTGCCCCTGGACATGGGCCCAGCCACCAAAAGCCCCAGGACCAGCCTCCACACCTCAGTGGACAGGCACCAGCCCCAGAGTCCCTGGCCCCTCTGACAAGTGAGCCTGCTCTGGCCTTGGAGTCAGCCTCACCATCGGCAGGTGATAACTGCACAGGGACTGGATGGAGCTTGGACCTACCCAACAGCAAATCTGCTCTAGCAGTGGGATCAGCCTCATACACCAACAGGCACACACCAGCTCCAGGAATACCACAGCCCAGCAGCCTGTGTGACCAGAACACTCACTTGCAGGCCAGAAGCAGCCATGGACTCAGCTGGGTCCTGACCCTGCCCATCAGAATGCCAACACAAGATTAGGGATACCCCCGACCCTGCAGAGAGCTGTGTCAGGAACAGTGATCCAACACCAACTCTGTGACTCCTGGGCCCTGCAGCCAGAACGCAGGACCTGTCTCTTCCTCCCAGTAGCCAGCATAGCCCCAGAAGCAGTGACTGGGCACTAGCCCTGATATCACCTGGACTGCAATTCTACCCATAAGTGAACCAGCACCAGATTTGGTGTCCCCCAGAGTTGTGCAGCCAGCTGCCTTATGATTTAGTCTCACCAAGCAGCACAGACAGCCTCCATACAAGGCAGAGCCTGGCAAACAAGCAGTCTGGGGGCAGCCAAGCCTACCAGACCACCCACAGTAGTCAGCCCACCACAGCAGAAGAGCCCAAGCAGCCCACATAGGGGGTACACCTAGAATAAATAGCTCTAGTGACCAGGGGAGAGGGGGCTGCTGGGACCCATAGGACATCTCCTACAAAAGGCCACTTCCCCAAGGTCAGGAAATGTAACAAACCTACTACATACATAGCAATAAAAACAGGAAGTTAAGAAAAATGAGGTGACACAGAAACACGATCCAAATGAAGGACCAAGATAAGAATTCAGAAGAAGATCTAAGTGAAGTGGATATAGCCAATCTCCTCAACAAAGGGTTCAAGGTAATGACTGTAAAGATGATCAAAGAACTCAGGAGAAGAATGGACGACCAGAGCAAGAAGTTAGAATTTTTTAAAAAAGAGTTAGACCATTAAAGAACAACAAAACAGAGATGAGGAATACAATAACTGAAATGAAAAATACATTAAAGGAAACTACTGTAGACTAAATGATACAGAGGAATGAATCAGAAAACTGAAGGACAGAGTACTGGCAATCACTGAAGATGAACGGTAAAACAATAGATTAAAATGACATGAGGAAAGTTGAACAGACTTGTGAAACAACATCAAGTGTACTAACATTTGCATTATACTGGTCCCAGAAGCAAAAAGGAAAGAGAAAGCAGTGTAGAACATACCTGAAGACATAAGAGCTGAAAACTTCCCTAACCTGGGAAAGAAAACAGACATCCAAGTCCAGTAAACACAGTAAGGCCAAAACAGGATCAACCCAAAGAGGACCACACCAAGACTCATTGTAATTAAAATGGAAAAAAAATAAAGATAAAAAGACACTATTAAAAGGAACAAAGGAAAAGCAACAAGTTACAAACATGGGAAATTGCATAAAGTTATCTGCTGACTTTTCAGGATAACCTCTGCATGCCAGAAGGGAGTGGCATGGTATATTTAAAGTCATGAAAGGGAAAAGCCTATAAGCAAAAATACTCTACCCAGCAAGGCTCTCCTTCAGATTTGATGGTGAGATCTAAAGTTTTACAGAGAAGCAAAACTAAAAGAGCTCAGCATCGCCAAACCAGCTTTATGAGAAATCTTAAAGGGGCTTTTCTAAGTGAAAAACAAAAGGTCACGATTGAAACATAAAAATTAGGAAAGGAAACTTACTAAAGGAAAAACCTCATTGGTTAACGCAAATATTCAACAAAGGTAGTAAATCAACCATGGACACAGCTAATAGGAAGGATGAAAGAAAACAGTAATAACATCATCTATATTCACAATAAGAAGTTAAGGGACACACAAAACAAGTAGATGTAAAATATAAGGTCAAATTCAGTAACTGTGGGGGAGCAGAGCAACAATGCAGGGTTGTTAGTGTCCATGTGAAATTAAGAGCTCAGCAACTTAAGTAATCACACACACACACACACACACACACACACACACGCACATACACAAAACTGAAAGAAATCCAAACATAATATTAAAGATAGTCCTCACATCACAGATGAAGGGAATAAAAGGGGAAGAAAGGAACACTGAAGAAATTAAAGAGGGATTCTAAAAATACCCAAGACAAATAAAAATGAACACACAATGATCCAAAATCTATGGGACACACACAGCCAGCGCAGTTCACAGGGGGAAGTTATAGTGATACAAGCTTATTCTTAGGAATCAAGAAAAATATCAAATAAACAACCTAACATTACACCTGAAGGAATTAGAAAAAGAAGAAAAAACAAAACCCAAAGCTGTCAGAAAGAAAAATTAAGAAAACTATACCATATGCAATCACATCAAAAAGAATAAGATACCTAGGAATAAACACACCTAAGCAGGTCAAAGACATGTGCTCAGAAATCTATCAGCCATTGGTGAAAGAAGTTGAAGACAACACAAAAAGATGGAAAAATATAGCATGTGCATGGACTGGAAGAATTAATACTGTTAAAATAACCATACTACCAAAGACAATCTACAGATTTAATGCAATCCCTATCAGAATACCAAAGCATTTGCACAGAACTTGAAAAAGTAATTTTAAAATTTGTATAGAAACACAAAGACCCCAAATAGCCAAACAATCTTGAGAAAGAACACAGCTGGAGGCATCACGCACCTTGACTTCAGACTATACTGCAAAGCGACAGTAATCAGAGAGAAAGGTACCAGAGCAAAAACAGACACAAAGATCACTGGAATAGAATAGAGATCCCAGAAATAAGCCCACACACTTACATTTAATTGATTTATGACAAAGCAGGCAATAGGGAGAAAAAACTGTCTCTTCAATAAGTGGTACTGGGAAAACTGGTCAGTTACATGGAAAAGAATAAAATTAGATTATTTTAGCACACCATATATAAAATAAATGCAAAACTGAATAAACACCTAAATGTAGGACCAGAAACCATAAAACCCCTAGAGGAAAATATACAACATTCTTCAACATAAATGATAGCAACAGTTTTAGGTTCAGTCTACTAAGGCAAATGAAACAAAAGCAAAAATAAACAAATGGGACTTCACTAAACTTAAAAGATTTTGCACAGCAAAGGAAACCAAAGACAAAATGAAAAGACAACCTGCTGAAGGAGAGACAATATTTGCACATGATAACAGGTTAACATCAAAAAAGATGACCAAGCAAGGGTTCATATCTAAACTACAGAAACAGCACATACAACTCAATATCAAAAAAACACCCACAATCTTTTTTAAAAAAATGAGAAGACCTAAATAGACATTTTTTCCAAGGAAAAACTACATATAGACAGCCAGAACTCACAAAGATGCTAAACATAGCTAATCGGCAGTAAAATGCAAATCAAAACTATGAGATATATCACCTCAGTCTTGTCAGAATGGCTGTCATCAAAAAGATCACAAATAACAAAGGTTAGTGAGGATGTGGAGAAAGGGAAACTCTTGTACACTCTTGATGTGAATGTGAAGTAGTGCAGCTACTGTGGAAAGCAGAATGGAGGTTCCACAAAAAACTAAAAATAGAACTACCATAATATCCAGCAATTTCACTGTTGGGTATATCAGAAGAAAACAAAAACACTATTTCAAAAAAAATAACTGCACACCAATGTTCCTAACAGTGTTATTTGCCATAGCCAAGATATAGAGTCAAACTAAGTGTTCATCAATAGCTTAGTGGATAAAAAAGATTTTTTATGATGACTTCAGCAAAAAATGAAATTTTGCCATTTGCAAGAACATGGATGGATTTGGAGGGTATTATGCTTAGTAAAATAAGCTGCAGAGAAAACAAGCATGGCATGTTATGAGAAAAAAAGCATAGTATGTTATGAGAAAACAAGCATGGTATGTTATCACTTACACGTGGCATCTAAAAAATTGAATACAACAACAACAAAAAAACAGACTCACAGATTAAAGAACAGACTAGTGGTTACCAGCAGGGGGACATAGGGTGGAGGAGCAAAATAGTGGTAGGAGATTTTGAGGTACAATCCACTATGTATAAAATCAATAATCTACAGTGATGTACTGTATAGCATGGGGAATATAGCCACTCTTTTATATTAACTATAAATGGAGAAGACCCTAAACATTTATGAATCACTATGTTGTACCTCTGAACCTAATATAATAATGTAAATTAACTATAGATCAATAAAATATAAAGTAAGAAACAATAAAGGGGAGACACAGATTATTAGATAGAAATCAATTAAATAAACACAAGTTTTGGAAATCAAGGAATTAAAAAACAACACGTAAGACACAACATTGGCATTTAAAGTGTACAATCTATTCATTTAAAAGAAATCATTTAAGTGGTAAAAAAATGGTACCCATTCTCACAATTTTGTATATCTAGGATAAATTATTATCTACAAAAATATGTTACAAATATTCACTCAAAAAGAAAGAGAAAATTGGGATAAACCCATTTTAGTATACAAATTTAATATCAAAGTCTCTATGTAAAATTGATTTGAATAAGTTCTGTTAGCCACTTCTAGTTTCTTTGTGATGTAAACTCTTTTAAAGCATAAAAATCAGCCTTTCTACATTATTCCATTAGACATACATAGAAGTTAAAAGAAATGAGAAGACAGAACAATCAACCAGGAAGGTGAATTTACTGAGAAACAGTCATTCGTTCTCCCTCCTCCTTTTCTTTTCCTCCTTTTCCAGGTCTCTTTCGGTTCCGATCAAGAGAAGTCTTGAGAGTTCTGAGAATATTTGAGGGCTTCAAATCACCATACCTACATCCTCTGCCACAACTACACACACGGGAACAAAAATAAACCTCTGCTATCTACTCATGTAGGAGGGATTCATGCAAAATTAACTCCTACATGGAGACCAACAGGTGAGCTTTCTACCTGTTCTTTATAATGTCCTTCCATTATAGTAAATCCCACACATTATGAGGAAGAAACGGTTATGTGAGCTTTTCCTTGAAGTCAAAAAACTTGCATTCATTTCAAGTACCTGCTGATCATAGGGTACAGCCAGGGAAGGTGCCATCCCCCTTGGGGGGAGGGGCGGTGAATGGGCTCCCGCACCCATGCACCTCCTGATGTACAGATTCTGGAGAAACAAAGGGCGGTCACACCGCAGTCAGCCCGTCAGGCTGTCGGGCCACTGGGCAACCCGACCAGCCTGGAAGTGCCCCATCAGTTTGCTGAAAGCAAAACTCTGTCCCCCCTGTGAAGCCAGGCAATTTGGGTCAGAGAGTCAGAGGAGACCGGTAATCAACTCCTCCTCTCTGCTCACCTCCTTGGGGTTACAGCAACCCCATCTCCAAACCCAAATCTGACCCTGGAGTGCCAAACTGGGAGTGGCAGGTGGGCTCTGCCGGTGCTTCAGCGCCCTCTGGAGGTTGTCTGCTCTAATGGCAACTCTCAGCCCTTCCTCCTCCTTCTTCCCTAGTCCTGGGGGCTGCCTTGGCCCCCTGCAGCTGCTGGCCTGAATTCATTCTTCTTTTTTCTCCAATTACAATGAAGTGTCTTACAGAGGTCTGGAATCTCTTGAAGAAGGAAGATCTTTTAGCCAATACACCGTAACCGTGAGAAGTTGGTTTCAGGAATGAACCTGAAATACTGCATTTTTCTCCTGATGATTCCAAGGAGAGACAGCTCAAGTTTTCTAAATCATAAGAAAAACCAAGGTAAATATGATATTCTGAGCCAGAGATGAAAAAGCAGTTTTTAGCACCCCCTCCTCATGTCATATGACCGGGATTTAAATCAATCAACTGCCACTGGTTTTTAAATCACATGACCCAACTTTAAATCAATCAGCTGCTTCCCTGTAACTCGCGTGACTTGGCTTTGAACAGTAAGAAATGCAGAGGTATAAAAATGATGTTCTGAACAATAAATGGAAAAACAACATTTTAGAAAGATTTTTTTCTTTTCGAATGGACCATTCATTGCCTGCAGAATAAAGGATTCCCTTGTGGATTTCTTGAACTGTAAACACATACATTGTCTCCGTTGGCTTGATTGACTTAGATTTGGGGGGTTTTTTGTTGTTGTTGTTAACATCTTTATTGGAGTATAATTGCTTTACCTTGTTGTGTTAGCTTCTGCTGTATAACAAAGTGAATCAACTATTCGTATACATATATCCCCATATCCTCTCCCTCTTGTGTCTCCCTCCCACCTTCCCTATCCCACCCCTCTAGGTGGTCACAAAGCACTGAGCTGATCTCCCTGTGCTATATGCAGCTGCTTCCCAATAGCTATCTATTTCACCTTTGGTAGTGTATATATGTCCATGCCACTCTCTCACTTCATCCCAGCTTACCCTTCCCCCTCCCTGTGTCCTCAAGTCCGTCCTCTACTGCTAGGTCTTTATTCCTCTGCAGCGACTCCTGCTAGGGACGGATACTTCCTTTTATGCTCAGGGAAATCCCCTAGTTTGAATATGATTTGAGTTTGATCCTGTGAAACCATCAGAACTTCCCACCAGAGATAAATGAGGAGATTCTGGCCTTTATTCGTATGCATGATGAACACGGGTGTCCTGGCTGTACTTGCCAACCCTCCTATTTTACCCACCTATTTTTATCCACCTTCCTCCCTGTGAGTACCTTTGACCAACCCTGAGTTCAGACTCCTGACCTATTACAGTGACTTTGTCAGTCTTTCTTTAAAAATGGACAGGTAACAAAATGAATTTAACCTAGAAGCAGCAGCTCAGTAAGGGAAATAAAATCATCAGAAGTTATCTAATCACAGCCACAGCCATCCAGGGCTCTGTCTTACCTGCTGGGTCATAAGAATGGGACCTTCCTAAACTTGAAGGGCATCCAATCAAATAAGTAAAGGTTTGCTCACCTCTGGCTCTTGGAGGGATTGCTAGGCAGTCTACCCAGTGTATACTAACTGCAAAACACTGTCATGGTTGTGAAACACCTGTGTTCCAGGAAAGCTTTTTGGGGTGCATGGGGAAGGTTTCTTTTTGACATCAAGCAAAAAATAAATCACCAAGCTCTTTGAGCACAGGGTTCTTAAGAGGGCAGTAGAAGGAAGGAATGGGCAGAAAAGACGATCTCCAATGAAGTGAAGGCCGTTTTTCCAAAAGAGTAGGATCTAGTCTCAGTTTAAGGAGAATACTTTTAAATAGCTGGGACAGCTCCAAACTGCACTTTAGGGAACGAGTGCTTCAAAAGAACAGTGCTTTAAAAGTCCTGACAAGGCAGCAAGAGGATGAAGAGTTGGTTTTGCATAGTTTTGAACACAGGAGTAAAGAAGCAGAGGCATCTCTGACTAAAAGGCCCTGAGATCCTATGGCATCAGTGGGTCAGTTGCAGGGGCAGGGGGTGTGGGGGGCGATATTTCTCTCTCAACGTCTCCCAGGGCAGCCACCCCTCCCGACCCGACCCCCCCACTCCCTTCACCCTTCCTCCCTCCACTGTTGGGTCCCCAGGGACAGCACTTCTCAAGCTGGAGCGCTCAGGCACCATCTCTGCAGTCTGGATTCTTCCTGGAGCCTGGCAAGTTCTGGGACAGGAAGGCGGGTCTGCAAGGCCGCTGCGGTGCAGTCGGACCTGGAGGCCTGGAGGGGAACTGGAGCCCTGAAGCCCACCCACGTCCTTGAAGCCGAGGGAGGAACACGTCTTCCTAACAGTACTTCTCAGGGGTCAGCGTGCTCCCCACCCGACGGTGATCCATACTCACTTGGGGCAGCAAGGACTGCCTCTAACTGGCCCCCTCGATTCCGCCTTAAGGGTCCTCGCACATGTATGATAGCGCAGGCCCCGGATCTCTTTAGTCAGCTGAGGCCAGTGCTGCCGGCATCCCTCCAGTCCCATCCCCCAGCCCCTCCCTCTGGGACTGTATCTAATAGAAGAAAGAGCACAGAGGAATTGGCTGAATCAAGGGACCTGGGAGCCTGGGTATGAGTTTGAAGACCGAGAACCTAAGGTGCAATTACATATTATTGGAAACTCTTGTGGAGTGTGTGGGGGGAGGTTAGGAGGCTGAGAGGCTGAGTCGACCTGGTGAGTCCAGCCCCAGGACACCACACAGCCCCGTCCCCCTTTCCCTGCCATCAGACAAGGGGTGCCGCAACTCCAGCCGGGACTCTGCACTTCCCCCTCCCTGATTCTCCAGAAGAGCAGGTGGCCCCCCTCTGAGGACAGGGGCAAGACAACGGACCAAGTCCCCCTGCACTATGGCGCTACTGGAAGCTCTTCCTGAACAGCAGTGCTGGCTTGGAGCGAGCCCGTGCACCGCCAAAGTTGGTCTCGTCCTGCAGCTGAGGGACGCAGGCTTTAAGTCAGCTGCCTTGGCTTTAAATCAGTCAGTCCCCCCTTTAAGTCAGGTGACCCGACTTTAAATCACTGTGTGCCCCTCAAGCCTGCAACTTCAAAGGTTGGGAACTTCACTTTGATCCCAGCACCTCACACAGCTGCATGCACACTGTAGTCACCCCCAAGCCTGGCTTAGAGGCAGGATATAAGGTAAGGGGATGGGCTGCACACATGGTGAGGAGGCTGCACTTCATGTACCAGAAGGGTCCGGGTACTCTGGGTACAGCAAGCAGTGCACGATACAGCAGCTCCCTGGCAAAGCTGGTGATGCACAGGGGGAGCAGGCACGCCCAGGCACGCAGAGGTTCCAGGCCGGGAGCTGGGGCACAGCCAGCCGGGAGGGTGTGAAAGCCGAGGATCTGAGCCTTCTTGAGAAAGGCAGACACAGAGGATGGATGAGAAACAAAGACCAGATGAAACATGGATTTGGAAAACACACCCTGCTCTTGAAATTGGGGTGGGGGCACCCCAGATTTGAGTCTTCTTACTCCCCAGTACCTAGTGCTTTGGCATTTGCCCAATTACTTATAAAATGTGACTGATAATATCTAACCCATAGAATACTGCATTTGCAGTGGTTTTGCGTGTTTATGTTTCTATAGTGGAATAATCTTTTCTACAAGAAAAATGTACACAATCTGAAATAAATTAAAACCCCTCTTTAAAAAGTACTATATCGGACTTCCCTGGTGGCGCAGTGGTTAAGAATCTGCCTGCCAAGGCAGGGGACATGGGTTTGAGCCCTGGTCAGGGAAGATCCCACATGCCGCGGAGCAGCTAAGCCCATGCACCACAACTACTGAGCCTGCAGGCCACAACTACTGAAGCCCGTGCGCCTAGAACCGGTGCTCCACAACAAGCGCAGCAAGAGAAGCCACCGCAATGAGAAGCCCGTGCACCGCAACAAAGAGTAGCCCCCGCTTGCCGCAACTAGAGAAAGCCTGCGCATAGCAACGAAGACCCAACGCAGCCAAAAACAAATTAATTAATTAATTAGTTAACTATTTTAAAAAAGTACTATATCCTTCTGTACAGCTTCTCTGGGAAGAACAGAGAGATGGCGTAGGAGAGTGAGAAAGACCAATATTTAGTGCACATCTCTCATGCAGGTTCTCTGCTGGCTCAGATAGATTTATCCCCACTTTACAAAGGAGGAAATAATCTCAGAGAGGTTTAGTAATTTTCCCAAAGCCAAACAGCTATTGAGTGGCAGAACCAAGATCTGAACCAAGTCTGTTAACCTTCAAAGCCTAAGTCCTCATCACAGCAAAACTCAATTAATATTTACATTTATCGAATTACATTGCAACCTGGGGAGTTCTTGGCACAATCCTGAATAAGAGTGAGAAAGAAAGAAATAGCATTGTTCCTACAGTCAACCAAAATTTTTGGAGCAGCTGCTAGATGCCTGGCCCTTTTTGGGGTTCAGCAGTGATCAAGACAGGAAGAGTCCTGCTTTCATGAACCACGTAGTGGGGAGGAGAGACGGGTGCAACTTGGGTGAGGGATTTCACCTTGCTGGACCTCTGTTTTCTCATCTGGAAAATGGGATGGGTGTTCCTCATTTTCTGGGATTGTCCAGCCCTCACAGTCTCTGATTCCATAAGAAGCATTTGTTTTCCTGTTTCTTTAAAATTCATTCAGGCCGTGAGCTGTGATGAATGTTGTTAGCTGCTCCCCAAATCACTCTATTCCCACCCTTTTCCTGTGATCAGGTCTTTCCCGAAACGTGACTCACAGTCAGTCAAGTCACAGAACCTAAGGGGCACCCAGCAGAGAAATTCCAACCCTTGCTTCCCAGGAGCTCTGCGGTCTACCTGCCAGGTAAACTTAACTCACCTGGCACAAGGTGGCCATCCCTGGTTTCACATCAACATGATCTCAGGCACAAACCTTGTTTTTCCATTTTGTCTTTAAGTTACTTGTTGAAACAACTGCACAAATATGACAAAGATATGAAATCAGGCATCTTCTGCCCCCAGTGCCTACTAATAAATGATTTTCTGCCACTTTAATGATAAAGATAGAACATTTCAACATTCTGCTACCCTTATTATTTGTCATTTTTGTTGATATTTCTATTGAATACATCTTTCAATATTTTAACAATGGAACATTTATTTAGGTTGTTCCAGACCCAGCCTTTAGTGGTAAAGGTTTTGTTGTTATATTTCTATTATGTTTCCTTTAAAAATCATTATCCTATTTAAATGGATTAAGTCAATTCTATAGGCATTTATCTTATGATATTGATGAAATTGATACATAGAGGGCAGTAGTACAAGTTGATTGGACTTGAGAACCTCTATTAGCACAGTTAAGTATAAATATTATCTATATGTAAACCAAAGTACATGCCAAGTGAGATTCTCCGACTCTTTTTCACTGTCTGCCCCTCAAGCCTGTGAGAAATGGAATATTTCTTGCCATATCAGTAAACAAAGGATGTCACAGTCTTCAGCACTTGCAGCCCTCCACTGTGAGCCGGCGGGCCCTGAGGCACTCAGGATATGCAAATACAGAATGCAGGCCCCAGAGAGCTGAGGTGCATATCAAAGGAAGGATTTCAGTGAGCCCAGACTCTTGCATCTTCCCATATGAAGAAAAGCGCTCCATTCCTCACCTTGGGAGAGCTGGTTTTCCATAGTTAACAATCACCTTTTGATGTTCCCCATTACCTGCACCAGTCCCCTGCCCTGTCCCCTCCCCCCGGTACTTTAGCTCAGGGAGGAGGAAGCGCAGAGGGACTCGGCTGAATAAGGGGCCTGCGCGCCTCGGGAAGAGTTTTCAGCCGCTTTCCCCGCAGTCGGGAGGAGGGGCGCTGACGCTGCAGCCGGACCCTGCGCCTCCCTTGCCCCGTTTCCCCTCAGGACGCTCAGCCCGACCCCCTCCCCACGCCCACCAGGCCCCGCGAGCCAGGCCGAGGTCAGGGGCGAGAGGAGGGACCGAAGTTTCCCGGGACCAGAGGCTGGGGGCCGCTCTTTCTGCACAGCAGCGGCGGGTGGCAGCGAACCCCTGCCCCTCAGAAGCTGGTCTTGCGCTGCCGCCTGGGCACCGGACCAGGCGGAGGGTCGGCGCCCACTTACCCGGCCCGCCGTCCCCACGACTGTCGCGGCTTCGGCCGCCGGGGCACCTCCAGAGCCGGCAGCCTCAGTGAGGTCGCCCTCCCCTCGGGCTCCGGGGCAGTTCCGTGACGGCGGAGGGAAGAGACCCCGAGCCGGGAGTTCCAGCTCTGCGGAAACACGGGCTCTGTTCAGCACGCAGGGGGTGGGACCGCTCTGCCCCGAGGCCTTCCGGGAGGGAGCGGGGCGGCGGGGGAGGGAGCCGCCAGGAGCGCAGGGCCCCGTCGGGGGTCCTGGAGGGGCGGCCCGGCCTGGGGGTCACGCCCACTGTGGCCGCAGCCCAGGCCTTTTTCCTGGAATCCTACACAAAAAAGTTAGAAAGATACACAGTCTATAGTAAATATTCACAAATGACTGTTGCTGCTGTGCTCACTATTCTATTAAAGGTGTAAAATCCATAAAACACTTTAAGTTCAAAATTAAATATGAATTTTTACCTTTCTAATTATGTCTCTGATATTCACAGTTGTGGTTAATGAATCAGAGACTGTGGCATCACTAGTTAAAAATGAGCTTGTTAAAAAAATAGA
The DNA here is from genome assembly GCF_028564815.1 of Eubalaena glacialis. Classification (NCBI taxonomy): domain Eukaryota; kingdom Metazoa; phylum Chordata; class Mammalia; order Artiodactyla; family Balaenidae; genus Eubalaena; species Eubalaena glacialis. The sequence continues at coordinate 98,207,175 of NC_083720.1, read as the reverse complement.
ACTCAGGCCCACCGGACCTACTGAATCACAATCTGCACTTTTACAATCTCCCCAGTGTACTTCTGTACCCATGAATAGTTGAAAGGTACATTTCTACCTTGACATGTCTTTTCTGTATGAGAAATACACACATTTTATCCAGTTTGATATAAATAAAACACTCAAAAATGCATATGCCTGTGTTGAAACCATCATTTTATCATTTCTTTTCCAGACAAGTATAGACTCTATACTGGTTTTGTGGATCACATGCCATACTCTTTTCTTGTAGTTAGAAATAAGGTAGAGAAAGTTACTTTGTAAAAAAAATATATATATATATATATATATATATATATATATATATATATAATTAGTGGATAATTGAAGACACTCTTCTAAATTAAAACCAGTTCTCTTAACTTGCTGTTTTCTTCTTGGGTCACATTATGAACTCTTCCCGTGGCCACATGGCATGTGTACTTTTAATTTCAGGGACTGCTGCCATTCCAGGAGGTGGCCATAGATTTCTCTCAAGAGGAGTGAGAATGCCTGGACCAAGATCAATGGGAATTGTACAGGGATGTGATGTTAGAGAAGTATAGGAACCTGCTCTCCTTGGGTGAGGATACCTTCCTTCCAGAATTCCTTATCCAACCACAGGGTTTGGAGTCCTTCATTTGTAGAATGTCTCCTGGAATCTTCTGCTTCCTACAATAGGGTTTCAGATTGCAACGTTTCAGGAAGGATTGGGAGTTTGTGGGTATAATTTTTCTTATTCTTTTAAAATTGCAGCCTCCCTCTTAATATACTTTGTAACTGCTTGGGATGTGTCTATATGAACTGTGTACTATATGCTTCTGTTATAGTCCTTACAATATTTTATTGTCTTATTTTCTGTAACAATTTTCCATGGATTCTTTGGGCTTAAGGTATATTAAAAGGGAGACTGCGATTCTGGGACTTCCCTGGTGATGCAGTGATTAAGAATTCGCCTGCCAATGCAGGGGACCCGGTTCAATCCCCGGTCCGGGAAGATCTCACGTGCCACGGAACAACTAAGCCAGTGGGCCACAACTACTGAGTCTGCACGCCACAACTACTGAAGCCGGTGTGTCTTGAGCCCGTGCGCCATTTATTTTTTGGAGAATAAAACCACGTCTGAGTGATTAAAATTTAGGCCAGCTAGTCAAAATGCTTTATCACCTGTTCTTCTAAAACACTGATCAATGGAACAAGTTTTACTAGGAATAACAGTGTAATTGTATTCTGGAGTTCATATGGGCAATATGGTTTATGACCTTGATGCTGGATCACGACATTTCAATGGTATAACTGCTATTAATTGTCTGTTTGTTCAACGATTAAAGTCTCACGTGATCTGAGTTCAGACTGGAGTCATCCTGGTTGGTTTCTGTCTATTGCAGATTTCTTCCAGTATGAAAGGACAAGAGCAATACGGCTTACTTTACAAAATGTCTTCAAACTAAATGATGATATAATCTACATTCAATTAATTTATACATACCCTACTGTAGAACAGGGTTCGTTACGGTGGCAGAGCCCGGTAATTATGTAAAACTGAAACTTTTTCTGCACTGGTTCAAGTCCTCTTCCTAAGAATATGTTTATAATCAACACTCTTTCACAAATTACCCAATTTAATTCACCATAGCATTCCTCATATTAACTAAATGGAAAATCCTAGGCTATATACAAATCCAGAAAGGGCCAAAAATCATCAGCCCCCATGGATTATTACAACCCATTGCTGAGGCATTCAAATTACTTATTAAAGAACCACTATGTCCATCAACATCATCAATTTATATATTATTGCCCCAATGCTAGCCTTAACCCTGGCTCTCACAACATGAATTCCTCTTCCCATATCTTATCCACTAATTAATATAAATGTAGGCATATTATTTATATTAGCCATATCACACCTAGCCATTTATTCCATCCTCAGATCTGGATGAACTTCACATTCAAAATACTCACTCACTGGAGCTCTAGGGACAATAGCACAGACAATCATCTCATATGAAGTAATGTAGCAGTTATTCTATTCTCAGTCTTACTGATAAATGGATCATTTACACTTTCAACAGTAATTATCACACAAGAACACCTATGACTAATTTTCTCCTGACCCCTACCCAGTATTTGATTATCTCCACAGTAGCAGAAATCCAGTGAAGCCCCACTTGATTTAACAGAAGTAGAATCAAAACCTGTATATGTCTTCAATGTAGAAAATGTAGCAGGCCCATTCACCCCGTCCTTCCTAGAGAATATGTCAATTTCCATATAATAAACATTTCCACAGCAATCTATTTTTAGGAGCATTCGACAATCCCTAGGTGCCAGAATTATAGATTCTTTCATCTTGTAAATATAGTTTTTTTAAAAAAATAATTTTTATAGTTTTACTACCTTTAAACAAAATGTACTCCATTGCTGTGGAATATTCCTTCATAGGAGAGTGCATGGTTCATTTCTGCATCCGCCTGTGATGGCCTTCAGGTTCTTTCAGGTTTGGCTTCTGTGGCTGCGAGTCCATGTCCGTGTGTCCTGGTGCAGGGCTGGTGGGCTTGTGTTCAACTTGGAGGAGCACTGTGAGTCTCTGTGCACGGACTTCGCTATCTGAGGCCCGATTGTTTCAGAAGTGGTTGCATCCCCCCGCTGCGTACCAGGCTTTCCATTGCTCCACATCCTGCTGATATTTGATACTATGTCTTTCATGTCTGCCATTCTGGTAGGTGTATGCACAGTATTTTTCTTATGGCTTTAATCCCTCGGTTGTTAGTGAAGTTGTGCATCTTGTGGTATTCATGGACTATTTCCTGTTGTTTTTTAAAAAGTTTTAAAAATTGTGGTCAGATACACATAACATAAAATTTACTATCTTAACCATTTTTAAGTGCACATTTCAGGGTCAAGAAGTAATTCACACTGTTGTGCAAACCTGACCACCATCATCCTCCAGAACTTTTTCATCTTGCAAAATTGAAACAGTCCCCATTAAACACTCACTCTCCATTGTCCCTCCCTCAGCCCCTGGCACTCAACATCCTACTTTATGTCTCTATGTTTCCGACTGCTCTAGGGGCCTTGTATGAGTGGATCAAGCACTGTTTGTTTTTTTGTGTCTAGCTTACATCACTGAGCATAATGCCCTCAAGGTTCATCCCTGCTGCAGCCTGTGTCAGAATTGCCTTCCTTTTTAGGCTGAATAGCATTCCCTTGTATTGATGGACCGTGTTTTTCTTCTCCATTCATCCATTAGTGGACACATGTAATATCTACATTCATTTCTCCTGTCATAATATTTGTGGAATAACATCAGAAAGTCCTATGAATCAAAAGTCGTTTGCCATTAACTTTTTTCTTAAACTTTTTATTGTGAAAAACATCAAGGCTAAGAAAAGGGAAAAATACATGTCAGCTTCACTTGTGTTCAGGAATTAATACTTTACGGATTCACTTTATTCCCTGTGTGTGTGCTATGCGTGTGCATGTGCCTGTTTGCATACATATGCTGTGCATGTGCATAGGTATGCGCACTTGCACGCGTTAGTGTGTGCATGGTCATATGCGTGCATGTGTGTTCACATGCTAGTGTGTGAATATATTTGTGCTGTGCACATGCATATGTTTGTGTGTGTGCTGTGCCTGCCTGTGCGCACACCTGTGTGTTTGCTGGAACCCCTTGCAAGTTGGTTGCAGACTGAATTGTGCCCCAGATATGTCCACATGCACCTGCTCTAACAATCCTGCATAGCCACGTAAAGGTCACAGATCTCAGGGATTTAAATGGATGGAGCAGGATATCCTGACACAGAGTCTGTCCTCCAATGACTGTCACTGTCTCAGTAACATCCTTCACACCTTCTTTAAGCCCCATTCAGGGTCCAGTTTAGACTCCCATTACATTCAGTCACCTGCCCCAGGTCCCCTAAAGCAACAATGTCACCGTTGGAGAGCCCGGCCAAGGCTGGGGGTGCCCCTCCTGTTGGCCTGGCCTCCAGGCCCTGCACTTGGCTCCTGTGTTCCCATCTCTCAGCCAGGCCCCGACTTGGATGGGGCCGCCACCTCTTTCCTCACAGGGTCCCATCGCCCAGTCAAGGGGGTTCATTCTCCCCAAACACAGCATCAAGAGTGGGGGGGGGGTGACAGTCCCCACTGGGTCTTCTTCATGTGAGACCCTGTGCTGTTGAAAGAGCAGGCAGCCTGCCCTCGGGGGTGGGGGGCTGGGGGGTGACATGCGGCCCACAATGGGTAGGCGGGTCTCCGGGTGGGGCGAGCCAGTGTGCAAGGAGTTTCGTGGTGGGTTCTCCTCTCCAACGGCTTCTGTGCCCCTTCCTCTCCCCGTGCCTCCCCTCGAAGACAGTGCGGTGCACGGGACGGGAGCCATGGGAGCCGTCAGCCACCGCCCCCTCTACACACACACACGCACACGCACACGCACACACACACGCACACGCTGCAGGGAAGCAGGACCTGAGTGCAGGGCTCTCAGCGGCCCTGAGCGCCCCGCCCGGAATCGGCCAGCCGAATGGACAGACCGGATCTCCCGGCCCGGACCATGCAGGACTCTCCTGCCTGGGCTTCCAGTGTGGTCGCCTCCATCTGGAGGCCTGGGAGGCTGGAATCAGGCCACTTCTTGTCTGTCCTGGCAGCAGACTGGGCTGCACTCTAAGAAGTTCGTGGCTCACCCGTGGATCCTGACCATCAGGTGGCCAGAGAAATTGGGAACATTTCTGTTTTGCCTGTTGAAATGTTTAATGACAAAGATTTTGTTCAGTTTCCTGATGTGGGTGTCCAAAGATGAGAGACCCACGTGTGTGATCTGTACCTCCTATGAGATCAGCCCTAAGCTAGTTTAAACATGATCAAGTTCTGTCTACACGGTAGATTTAGACCTCTGCATGTCCTGTCTACTGATTATGTTTAGAGCTGACCATGTGTTGTCTATAATAAGAAGATTTAGACCTGACCATGTTCTGTGTACGCTAGGACTATGCGGACCTGGGTAGAGACATGGCCTGGCCTCAGTACTGGGAAGCTCCGTGCCTGCATCTGAATGTCAGTGCTTAGATGTCTGGGGTCTGGAGCTGAGGTGGGTTTGTCTACGTAACAGCCTCTCTTCTGAGTGTGGTGACCTGGTCCTCCCAAGGGTCAGTGCTATGGTCGGGGCCTTAGTGTTAATCCCTGCAAGGTTCACCTTCCCTGGGGCTCGTGGAGAATCCTCAGGAGGGCTACCTGGCAATAATTCCAATTTACCAGCACGTGCATGGTGCATAGGGAGGCAGGTTTAGCTGGTGAATTGATTGCAGGGCACGCAGATTGGGCAAAAGGCCGATGGGTAACAGCTGAGGCTCCTGCTGAGCTCTCCTTCCAGTCTACCGTCCCTACTCAGCAGAGTCCAGAGCTGCCCCTCGGCTTTCAGCCCTGCTGTCCTGTGAGTTTTCTCAACATGTAAGTGAGACGAGAAAGGACTGAGCCTGCCAGCGCCAAGGTCGTGTGTTCAACTCTAGCCTGAAAGCTTTAAAAACAGTTAAAATCACACAGAGCCAAAGTGAGAAGAGGAGGACTCCTGTGGGACAAGTGTGGGGAAAGGAGACCCACCTGACACTTTTTCCCATCCCAGGAGGTACCAGGGACCCAGCTTGTTTCCACATTGGGAGAGCACCCTGCAGAGCCATGGTGTCCTGACCAAGGGGACGTGTGACCCCAGGTGCAGGGTCTGGGGAGGTGAGGTCACCCTGGGACTGTGGACGTGTAACCCAGGTGGAGGGGTCTGGGGAGGTGGGTCAGCCTGGTGAGTGTGGATGTGTGACCCCAGGTATAGGGTGCGGGGACTGTGTGGGTCTCACCACACCTGCATGGGTCAGGATCACATGTATGGGGAGACCACATATGCGCTCTTTGCCTGCAGTGTGTCCTGTCCCCTTTGAGATTTCCAACCTCTGCATTAAGGGTGTTGTCCTGATTAACCTGTGGTTCCTTTTCTTCTCTTAATCTTGTCACAATCATATGAGGTCAGGCATGTTTGAGTGGGTTGCTGCTCTGTGTTCTGGTGAGTGACAACACTTGGTGGTATCATATTAATATCATAGCATATCATATGTCTAATCTATGGGGGTCACCACTGCCTGGGTCCCCCTGGACAGAGGTCAGGTGAGCACAGACTAGCCCCCCCTAAGAATGGTCTCCCACGTGCTCTGTGAGGGTACCGTGATGGCCCCTAAGGTAGGGGACTGTGTCTGGGCCTCCGACATTTGTGATGAAGGGGAGTCGAAATGGAATCTCAATTAACAAGACATTATTTTAAGAATTTATATTAAGTGAAATAAAACACACGTCACATACCCTTTAACATCATCACCATTTTAAGTGCAGGTTTCTGAGGCATCAGATATATTCACTTTCTCGTGGAGCCATCACCACCATCCCTAGAACTTTTCATCTTGCAAAACCAAAATTCCACAACCATGAAAGTCTCATTCCCCATTCCCTCCCACCGCCCCTGGCACCTATATCCACTTCAGTCCCTGAGTTGTCGACTCCAGGGCACCCACTGGAGTGGAATCCTGCAGTGTTTGCTGACGGGTCATTTTGGAAGAGCTGACTTTCAGTCTGAAGCTCTGCCTGTTTGCATCTGAAGAATCTGCATTTAAGGAGAGGGTGTATGAGGAAGGGGGTGTATGAGGGACAAATGTGTCCGGGGTGCAGATGAGCCAGGACCTGACCAGCTGCCTTTTGGGTCCTCTGGTCCCATCTCTTGGTCTGTGCCTCATCTGCATCATCACTGTCCCCGCTGGCACCCCTGGGGTGTTGTTGTCTGAGTGAGATTCCCCTGGTGCCCCTGCTCTCCTCCCTTCCTCCTGCTGGTTGGGGAGGGAACTGCTTGCTGTGTGGTCTCTACTCCTGAGGCACGAAGGACCCTGTAGCATGGACCTGCAGAGTGTGGGGTGTGGTCCCAAGAGCATGGGGCCCACATAGGACACAACATCGGGGCGTGACAAGTGCTAGGGCTGCCTCATCACTGACAGGGAATGTTGCCCAGATCCTGCTCGAGAGGGCGTGGTGGGTGGCCTGGGACCCTAGAGGCCCCATTCCTATCCTGGAGCTTGGAGAGTGCATCCCCATGGGCTCCAGATTCACCCCATATCTCAGCCATATCCCTCTGTCCTGTCTTTGAACTCAGGAAAATGAGCTCTTTTATCCACAACATAGGCCTGGTCCTGTTGGTATTAGGATTCTTTACGTTAGGTGTCTTGGGATAGCAGCTCTTTTTAGGCCTGAGAAGGAACAACTCAGGAGTGTACAACAATTTCAGATGAAACTAATATTCATTGACTATCTCTAACTACTCGGTTGTTGACTTCTATTAGTCATTATTCTCCTGGTTTTAGCTCTGATGTGGGGATTACAGAGGAGTCAACATTTAAATCTTCATAATCTGTGTATTTGTAGCTTCAGTATCATTACTGACCCATAGTTTTTTACGGTTTGGGAAGAGTTATTGATTTCATATATCATGTAAAGGATTCACAATGATGATAGGGCAATTAAGATTACAATAATGGCTAGTAAATTGTTCACATTTTCTCTACCTGTGCATCTATTGTACGCATATGAGTTAGTTTAGATGTCAATATTAGTGAAATGATATAAAGGACTAGAGAACTTATTTTAAAAATCACTATTCATGTGTGATGATGAAAATGTAAAAGTTCTTCCATAATTGGTGATGCTGTATCTTGAGAGCCTAGATGAAATTGATATGCCTTAGTGATATACAGGATTTTAGCCTATGATTTAACTTTGACAAAGCTACATCACTTTTTACTTTTATCTCATTTATTGAGAAAGACATAATTGTTATGGTGTTGGCTTGAAACTGGTTGAGAAGGACTTGAGTCCTTCCTTATTTTACATTTACATAGGTAGGATCTTGAAGCATAGGATATGGTGGAGGGCATCCGTGTAACCATTCTAGGTTAGGATTAGCAATTTCCACTGCTAAGACTTCTTGTTTAGACACAAATGCTTTTCAAAGTATGAAGATTATTAGCATTACTGCTGCTACTGAGATGAATGAGCCTAAAGACAAAATATTCCGTGTTGTGTGTGCCTCAGGGTACTCAGACTAACGTAGTGACATCCCTGAGAGGCCAAGAAAGTGCTGCAGGAAGTCATATTTACTACTACAAATATACGTGTGAAGTGAATTTTTGCTCATGCTGAGTTAACTGTATAACCTGAGAATAGTGGGAATCAGTGTAGGAAGCCTCCTACAATAGTGAAGACTGCTCCCATGGACATTAGGTCATGGAAGTGTGCTACTACATAGTATGTATCCTGGAGGACAATGTCTGGGGATGAGTTGGCTAAGATGATTCCTGTCAAACCACCTACTGTAAAAAGAAAAAGTAAAGCCTAAAACTCATAATATAGTGGGAGGTCATATAATATTACCTCCGTGAACAGTTGCCAACCAGGGACTTCCCTGGTGACGCAGTGGTTAAGAATTCGCCTGCCAATGCAGGGGACACGGGTTCGAGCCCTCGTCTGGGAAGAGTCCACATGCCGCGGAGCAAAAAGCCCGTGCGCCACAACTACTGAGCCTGCCCTCTAGAGCCCGCAAGCCACAACTACTGAAGCCCACGCACCTAGAGGCCGTGCTCTGCAACAAGAGAAGCCACTGCTATGAAAGGGCCGCACACCGCAACGAAGAGTAGCTGCCGCTCACCGCAACCAGAGAAAGCCCACGCACAGCAACCAAGACCCAACTCAGCCAAAAAAAAAAAAAAATGAAAAGAAAAAGAAAAATTAAATAAAGAGTTACTAATCAGCTAGATACTTTTACTCCTGTAGGGATAGAAGTAATTACGGTAGCTGATGCAAAGTATGCTCCTGAGTCGACAGCTATCCCTATGGTAAACATATGATGGGCCCACAAGAGAAATCCTAAAAAGCCAGTGGACATGACTCGTACTATTCCCAAATAGCTGAAAGGCACTTTTTGTCCTAAATAGTATGTAATGATATGTGAGTTTATAACAAACCCTGGTAGGCCATGAATACAGACTTCAGGGTGAGCAAAGAATCAAAATAGGTGTTGGTATAGGATTTGGTCTCCTCCTGCAGGGTCAAAGAAAGTAGTGTTTAGATTTCTATCTCTTAACAGTATGGCAATTCTGGCTGCTCGGACTGAGAGTGGTAATGATAGTAATATGGCTATAGTTGGGGAAGATTAAACAAATAATGTTGTTTGGTATTGGGATATGACTGCTGGTTTTGTATTAAAGACTATAGTAATAAAAGTAATAATACCAAGAATTGAAGAGACACCTGCTAAATGTAAGGAGAAAACAGTTAGGTCGACAGAGGCTCCTGCATGGGCCAGATTGCAGGCTAGAGCTGAATACACGGTTCCACTGGTACCAGAACCAGCTTCTACTATTGGTGATATGAGTAGGAGTAAGAATGATGGGGGAAGTAGTCAAAAGTTTATATGATTTATTTGGGGAAATGCTACTTCAGGTGTCCGAGTTATTAGTGGCCCAAGTCAGTTTTGAAAGCCTGCAATCATAATGGGTACAACTATAAAGAAAATTATTACAAGTGCAGGGACTGTTATGACTACTTTACAGATTTGGGCATCTCCAAATAGCGCTCCAGGTCAGCATAGCTCAGCTTGGATTAATATAATTAAGGTGCTGCCTGCTACTCCAGCTCAAGCACCAAATAGTAAATATAAAATGCCGATATCTTTGTGATTTGTTGAAAATAATCAGCAGTGTATGAACAGAGGTAAAATGACTGAGTTAGCATTAGACTCTAAATCTAAAGACAGAGATTGAGCCCTCTTTCTGGTAAACCCTGTGGTGAATCAACAAATTGAATTGTAACTTGAGAGAAGCAGCTTCAATTCTGCCGGTGATTTTCCTGCCTTTTTTTTTCTTTTTTTCTTTTTCAAATGAAGGAGAAGTAGACTGAAGCCAGTTGACTAGAGGATTTGCCTGTTAACTAAAGTTTCCTGGGGTTAAAACTCATCAATCTCGTAAAGATTTGGCTTAAATACAGTGTTTGCTTTACATTCAATTGATGTAGAATAAAGTCTTGCAATCCTTATTTTTAGGAATTAAGTAAATTTTACTTGTTTAGGGTTTTGAAAGCTCTTGGTCTGAACTAACCTAAATTCCTAGTCCAGCACTAATAGAATGGGTGTTGTGTGTAGTAATCGTGTGGGTATTATGATTGGTAATGATAGGAAGGTTATTTCTTTGTATGTTCAAATTGTTTTGTGTCTGTGTTGTTTAATGAAGGGAATATAGTTAGTGATGTGGAGTATGTTAGCTGCAAGTAGAAATATATGCTGAGGACTGATATGATGGCTATTAGTGTTGGTAGAATGATGTCATTTTTGTTATCTCTTGGATAATTATTCATTTGGGTAAAAACCCTGATAGTGATGGGCGATGTCCTAATGATACTATAATGGTGAGGAAAAGGATTGGGATGGGAGGTGTTTTATCTCATGTGTGTGATAATGATACTCTTGTAGTACATGATCTGGGCATAAATAAGAAGAAGATAGTGTTGTTATGATATAAATTAGTATGTTTAGGATTGTTATAATCTGAATATACATTATAATAGCTGTTATTCATCCTATATGGGCAATTGATGAGGAGGGTGTAATATTTGCCAGGTGAGTATGGCGAAGTCTGCCTCGGCCTCCAGCTATGATTTATAATATCACTATGATTAATAGTATATTTAGGTTCATGGATGGTGACATGTGGTATAAAACTGATAGGGGTGCAATTTTGTCATGTTGATAGCATCAGGTCTGCTGTTCATGGGATGCCTTGTGTGACTTCAGGCACTCAGAAGTGAAATGGGGAAAGTCCTACTTTGTGACAAGGGCGATTGTCATGAGGGTGGATGCTGCTGGATTAAAGATTTTTGTTATTCATTGTGTTCTTTGACCAGAGTATATTAGATTAATGATAATAGCAATTATAAGTAGTATTGATGTGGTGGACTGTTTTAGGAAATATTTGTTGGATGCTTCCGTAGCTTATGGGTTCATGTTTTTTATTAGAATGGGGATACCATTAACCAGTGTGAGCTTGTTATACAATTATATTTCCTGAGAAAATGGTCAGTAGAATGATGGTAAAAACAATGAGAGTTTATTAGCACAGGAAGGATATACAAAAACATTTTGGGGGTACGGGCCTGAAGCTTACTTAGAGAGCCTTACTATATAGCACGTGGTGTAATGTGGTAGGTAGCATGGAGAATGTAAAATTATTAGGAAGAATTCAATTCCAGGAATAAGAGCGTTGAAACCTCTATGATTTACTCTATCAAAGTAACTCTTTTGTCAGACATATTTCTTAAGTTTGTGGTGGGTTGCCTGGTATGATGACAAGTAGTGAAAACTCATATACATAGGGTTAATGTTAGTAGTAAAAAAACTTTTTATAAGAGATGTATGCGTTGATCATATCAAAATTGTGGGTAGGATGCTCAAATTCATAGAAAGGAGAATGTTAGATGTGTTTTAATGATGACTTGGGCTGTATATAATTCTGGCACCTAGGGATTGTCGAATGCTCCTAAAAATAGATTGCTGTGGAAATGTTTATTATATGGAAATTGACATATTCTCTAGGAAGGACGGGGTGAATGGGCCTGCTACATTTTCTACATTGAAGACATATACAGGTTTTGATTCTACTTCTGTTAAATCAAGTGGGGCTTCACTGGATTTCTGCTACTGTGGAGATAATCAAATACTGGGTAGGGGTCAGGAGAAAATTAGTCATAGGTGTTCTTGTGTGATAATTACTGTTGAAAGTGTAAATGATCCATTTATCAGTAAGACTGAGAATAGAATAACTGCTACATTACTTCATATGAGATGATTGTCTGTGCTATTGTCCCTAGAGCTCCAGTGAGTGAGTATTTTGAATGTGAAGTTCATCCAGATCTGAGGATGGAATAAATGGCTAGGTGTGATATGGCTAATATAAATAATATGCCTACATTTATATTAATTAGTGGATAAGATATGGGAAGAGGAATTCATGTTGTGAGAGCCAGGGTTAAGGCTAGCATTGGGGCAATAATATATAAATTGATGATGTTGATGGACATAGTGGTTCTTTAATAAGTAATTTGAATGCCTCAGCAATGGGTTGTAATAATCCATGGGGGCTGATGATTTTTGGCCCTTTCTGGATTTGTATATAGCCTAGGATTTTCCATTTAGTTAATATGAGGAATGCTATGGTGAATTAAATTGGGTAATTTGTGAAAGAGTGTTGATTATAAACATATTCTTAGGAAGAGGACTTGAACCAGTGCAGAAAAAGTTTCAGTTTTACATAATTACCGGGCTCTGCCACCGTAACGAACCCTGTTCTACAGTAGGGTATGTATAAATTAATTGAATGTAGATTATATCATCATTTAGTTTGAAGACATTTTGTAAAGTAAGCCGTATTGCTCTTGTCCTTTCATACTGGAAGAAATCTGCAATAGACAGAAACCAACCAGGATGACTCCAGTCTGAACTCAGATCACGTGAGACTTTAATCGTTGAACAAACAGACAATTAATAGCAGTTATACCATTGAAATGTCGTGATCCAGCATCAAGGTCATAAACCATATTGCCCATATGAACTCCAGAATACAATTACACTGTTATTCCTAGTAAAACTTGTTCCATTGATCAGTGTTTTAGAAGAACAGGTGATAAAGCATTTTGACTAGCTGGCCTAAATTTTAATCACTCAGACGTGGTTTTATTCTCCAAAAAATAAATGGCGCACGGGCTCAAGACACACCGGCTTCAGTAGTTGTGGCGTGCAGACTCAGTAGTTGTGGCCCACTGGCTTAGTTGTTCCGTGGCACGTGAGATCTTCCCGGACCGGGGATTGAACCGGGTCCCCTGCATTGGCAGGCGAATTCTTAATCACTGCATCACCAGGGAAGTCCCAGAATCGCAGTCTCCCTTTTAATATACCTTAAGCCCAAAGAATCCAT